>NC_064618.1:642492862-643117862 GCF_023898315.1 Schistocerca nitens | reverse complement strand
AATAAAAGAATTATATTAAAACCAAATGAAACAAATAAAAATAAAGACCGCTATCTTTTTAACAAAGACATTGAAAAGATTACCATTCTGTAAGCATTGCACTCACGACCTTTAGGTAACGATCCTAGAGCCTTAGCTCGTAAGCTACGAAGCTACTGGGAAAACTCGTCTCACTTTTAATAGTTTGGGGTTTCACAAGAAATTAGTTTCATCACATTTTCAGAAACGAGAGTCCACCAGGGTGGATAGCTGCACGGTGTGAAACTTGGCACCCAATCCTGCACCACTGTATGGGTGATAACAAAAAGCCAGTCCCACCCCTGCTACTGTACCTCCGTGGCTAATAAATCTTCACAACATTCCGTAGTAAATGAATTGTAGCTATAGCATATTGTTGTCGTCGACTTCCGAAAAGCACTTGGCTCAGTGAAACACGTATTCTTACTATCGAAAGTATAATTACCAAAGTTTGTGACTGGACTGAAGATTTCTTGGTAGGGTAGACACAGTCTGTGTGAGATAGAGAGTCATCCACAAATACAGTGGTAATTTCAGGCTGTAACACAATAACCCAGCGCCTCAAGTATTTTTCAGTTACTTTATTTCTCAAGTTTATAACCATTTTTCTAAATACATGCATTAATTATTTTTGTCTGTAGTTAGCGTTCATGAAAATGTAATGTATGTTTATTGGATAAGTAAAAATTTACCAAATCATTGTAGTAAAAATGCTGTCCATGCTACGGAAGTTTCTGTTGTATAAATCACAGAGAATATCTTTCGTGTATCTGTAACATCGTTGCCACAAGCGCACGCAGTCTTAGAACTGAAGGCAGAGAGAAGTAGTCGCTAATTATCTGTGGTGTGGAATAGGCGTATGTGTTGGCTAGCAAATGCCGGAGAGTTTTGCGTCGATAATGTTGTTGTAATATGTGACCAAACACATTACGAGTGGGTGAGCAAGCATGTGAGCACAGCACATGGTCACAAAAGATTTTGAAATTTATGAAGAATACTATGTAGCCCAAATTTATTCAAGCCGCTCGTAAATCAAGAAGAGCCTGTTACCAATAATGGATCTCAGAGTAACCACTTCGAACCACAAGCAACTTGTCGCGAAGTAAGATCCAACCAGTATTCTGTGGCTGTGTAATAGGCAAGCCGTCCGGCCCCGGTAGCTGAGTGGTCAGCGTGACACACTGTCAATCCAAAGGTCCCGCGTTCGATTCCCGGCTGGGTCGGAGATTTTCTCCCCTCAGTGACTGTGTGTTGTGTTGTCCTAATCATCACAATTTCATCCCCATCCCCGCATGATCCCAACCTCTCTCCATGAATTCCGGGAAAGTCACAAGTGAAAGCAAGAGTCAAAAGAAGACAAAATCTAATTAAATTTACAGTCCATTTTTCATAGAGTGATTATTGTAATAAAAGGTAGCTACAGTTCTTCCTATAGCACTGCGCTACTGCTACAGACAGTCATTTCGAATTAAAGGTGATTTAAACTAAATTCATATTCTATGACGAAAGCATGCTGCATTTTCATGTCATCAAAGTAGTTTTAGAAATTTATGTTATATTTAGTAAATGATTTTATGTGTGTACGTCTACATAACATTAGTATTGAAAAACAGTTGTTGCAATGAATGAAAGTTTTTACGACATTTTTTTGAAAAGCAGTCAGTTGCAGAGTAATAAGGAAATAATAATAATCAGTTATTTTATTATTATTTAATTTTCAAACAAACATCAATATCGTGAGTTACGTACCTTAGTACTGTTTCCGTAAAGTGTTGCTAGTCGTCGATTATTATTGGTGACTATTATAGTAACTAACATCATTGCATTCCAAATTAATGTCTTTTGTTTTTAAGTCATACGTGTCTTTTACATGTAAGCTAGCGCTTGTGGATTTTGTCAAGTTGTTGCTTTGCCTTTGCCACACGATGTTCATGATATTTCAAAGTCATTATAGTTATTGACTGAATTTGAATTTCTGCTCGTTTTTGGAGCTGACGGCCGCATTATCCTGCAATCTAAATTCATTTAAACTAAACTCTGGTATTCAAAATTACCGCTATCTTCAGTGAAACTCTAATTTATAAGCTTTTTATGTTTCGATGGTTGTTATACGTAATAACAAACACTCGTCCGATAGCGAACAGGTTATAACAACTTACATTCTATAGGTAAGCATTGATCTTCGAACTCGATGCCTTGTTTCCACTAACAGCGGAACATTAGATACCAGTGTCACAATAAAACCTTACAAACACCGTAGAGTTTAGGTACGTTATAAATGGAAAGAATACGTGACAGGACATTTGTCTTTAACAGGTAACCAACGTCATACTTGCTGACTACACAGCTTAGTTTAAATATATTTTTGTTCCGTGCCTAGCAAAATCAACTTCCAAATTGTATTCAACTGTAGTCAGTGTAGTTGCCGCAATAAATAATAGTTAAAAAGAATTTCGAAATCGACAATGGAGGCGGGGCGGCAACTTCAAAGCCACGAAGCGAGCACAGAAATGTATAAAGTGAGCTGGCTAGCAATTGTGAAACAGACAATACAACAGACATGGGAGACATAAATTACGTAACCTTAAAACAAGAAATCACAGATTCATGTCAGGAAGTTCGGAAGAGACATTCACAGAATGCTCAAACCATACAGACGACGTTGAAACGAAAGCAGAACCGGCATTGAATCAGATATGCAATCTAAGCACGATGATGCAATTATTTAAAAAATTTAGCAGTCAGATGATCAATGATGAAAAAGAAATAAATTCATCAAGTCAATCTATAAGCGGTAAAATAGATTCTTGGAGAAGTAAGATAGATGAGGTAGGCAACAAGCTCAATAAGATAATACATTCCTGAAATATATCAACAAGCAAGGAATTACAAAAGAAGCCGGAAACTTTGGAGATGGAATGAGCAGGGAATTAACTGAGAGAATGAGTTCTGTGGTAGAGACCCTGGATGTGTCGGTGAAAAAAGAAATTGTAGGGAAGGCGGTGCCAAGGGGAGTGTATACGTAATAAACAGTTCACGGAATGTGGTGGAGAAATCATTTCTTATTTGCTGGACAGTATTACATAGTTGGCTACACCGGTCGGAGATTCTACACATACTAAACAGTCACAGCTTCGACCATAAATATAATAGACTGGCCCTGACGTCATTTTCGTGGCTCCAACATCTCTGGGCTGAAGTCACGTGAATGTTGGCAAAACATGGTAGTTTCGTGTTGTGCTTATGGCTGTACTCAGCGTTTTGTCGGGGAAATGGTATTACATTTCACGTTTAAGTGTTTCTATGATAGTGCAGATGCGTTTATTAAAATCTGCTGAAGTGACTTTTATATGTTTTTTACACTTGAAATAGAGTATCACGTAAATTAAAGTGTTGAAAGTGATGCCTGTAAAGTCAGACTCATATTACATTTTGGAAAGTATCTGTGATAATTCGGTTACAGAAGTAAGTATAATCGTTTCTCGTTCCTACTCATAGGTTCCGTAGGGATGAAAACCGAAGGCAGCTTTGGATACAGGCCCTGAAACGGAAAAACTTTAAGCCGTTTGCACATACGCGCCTTTGCTCGAAGCACTTCCCGGAGAAGTGTTTTGATAGGTTAGTTATTATTTACAATGTATATCTATAATTTGTATTTACAGTGTCTGTCATTTTTAAACCTAGGCTCCAAAATTATTTTCTGAAACTGCAAAGTCTCACCTTTCATCTAAAATATCATTTTTTTAAAAACTGATAGTTTAAACTTTTGTAAAAATAGTGGGAACTGAACCTTTGAAGTGCACCTAAAATTGATACTCTAAAAGGGACCTGCTCCTAAAGTAAACAATTTTGACACCTATAGTTGACATAATTCCCATAGCCCATTTTCTTTTATAAGTGACTAGAGCTCGAAAGGTGGCGAATACAATGTTTAAAGTTTTGACACGAGCCCACTCTTACTGTTTAAAAGAATTTTAACGACATTTTACTATAATTGATAGTTTATAGTAATTTCGTCACGCTGCCCACCAGAGTGGCGATCGATGTATTTGTTAGATTTTATAAATGGTACTTTGAACAAATCCAGGTCAAATGTAGTTCTGGCATAATTTTTCACAAATAAAAAAGTAGTTTTGTTGGAAGCGTTTGGCAGTCAATTGAGAAATGTAGGGAAAAATCCGATACAAACATAGGATGGCAGACCGCTGATTTGAAATCCCGCCACGTTTTGCCAACAGTCACGTGGTTTATGTTGGAGCCACACTAGCCCCATAGCTTCTGTACAGCAAGGCCAGTTTACTAGTATCTATGGTCGAAGAGTCACGGATATTATTGTTCACTCCGTTGCGCAGGACAGAGATGTTTATTTTGTCAGCCAGAGGTGACATATAGTCACTATGTCACCACAAAATTAAGGAAGTAGTTAAAAGCAACAAATCTACTTGCAGTAATTTAGTGGCGCAAGGATATAATCGCGAACAGATTCATAGAGAAGAAAGTAAAGAGCATGAAAACCAGTGCAAGGATGATGATAATCGTGTGCATAATAAAGGGAAGGTGACAGAACGATAATGTATGTGTTGTTGAAGCAACAACGAATCTGGCGTACAACTATAGGGTACCAATGCCGACAACGGATCTTATTCGGTCGCGTCAAAGCAAACTGTGAAGGGCAATGAAGTCTTTTGCTTAAGATGGTCATACCATACGTCTCACCACTAGGGATTTGACCGTCTTTCGTGTTCTCTCTTTGATGCTGATTTTCTTGCGACATTTCACATTTACTTAAGCTGGTAGTTAAGAATTCATTAGCAATTAGTGGATGCAACATAAACATTCTACAGTATGTAAATAAAAGCTATATGTATGTAGACGCCTTTCATCATACATTATCCGATACTGTAGCTGTTTTTCGTCTAATACGTTAAATCCAGCCTAGTCGTCAAATGTGGGGTGTCTAGGAAGCATGTTTTCTCGGAGCGCTAGATAACATTCAAACAAACCGTATTAATTAGTTTTATTACAAAATGAGCAATTAAAATACTCAACTTTGCATTACACAAATGTGTTGCAAGTAAAGGGCGACATGCAAACCAAGCAGTGTTCTTCAGTATAAACAACCCTAATAAAAGGGCAGCTTCTGTAGAGCTGGCCGCGATGAGTCCCGCGCGGCGCTTATTTCCTCTTCACATAGGGGCCACTACTGCCGCGTTGTCATCCTGGGGAGGGGTCGGCCAGCGTGCGATTGGCTGACGTTTCCCACAGCCCTCTCTGCTCTGTTGTTCCCGACTGGCATGTCGGCGCTTGACTTTACGCCGTAACATGACTTTATAAATTAATTAATTAGTTTTCCAGACTGTTGTAACAACTGATTTGGTTCAAAATGGCTCTGAGCACTATGGGACTCAACTGCTGTGGTCATTAGTCCCCTAGAACTTAGAACTACTTAAACCTAACTAACCTAAGGACATCACAAACATCCATGCCCGAGGCAGGATTCGAACCTGCGACCGTAGCAGTTGCACGGTTCCGGACTGCGCGCCTAGAACCGCGAGACCACCGCGGCCGGCACGACTGATTTCAGTCATAGGTTATTTGATCATGCCGACATATCATTTTTTTAAAGATACTACATTGTTTGTAAAAGTAGTAGAAAATATTAAACAATTTTGACGAAGTTTCTGATTTTTGTATGACTTAGCCCCTTTCAGGAAGTAAAAGATATTATAATATGAATATCAATAAACTTAAAACAAGGGACTTGCAGTGGAGTGGAATAAAGTCAGTCGGTAATGCCTGAATTACATTAGAAAACGAGGCTGAGCAAGTAATAGACGAATCTTGTTATTTGGATAGAAAAATAGCTCAATGCGGTAGAAGTGAAGAGGACATAAAATATATACCCCCAGTAGCAAGAAAACATTTCGCAAATAGAGATAAGTTCTGATACAGAATATAAATTTCTTTGTTACGAATTCATTTGACAAAGTATTTGTTTGGAGTGTAGCGTCATACGGAAATGAAACGCGAATGATAGGCAATTCAGACAAAAAGACAATAGAGGCATTTGCATTGTGTCATGGAATAACGTTGAAGAGCAGACAGGTAGAGCAGATGTCTATGGAAGGAGTAATGAATCGAATCGGAAAGGAAAGACCTTTGTGGGACAATTTGACGGAAACAAATGGTACGTTGCAGGACACATCTAAGGCACGAAGGACTAGTTGATCTGGTAATGAAGGAAGTGTGGGAGATAAGAATTTTAGATGGTTACAGAGACTTAAATACAGTAAGAAGTAGGTTGCACTAGTAATTCAGGGATGAAGAGGCTTACACAGGAATGACAAACTGGAGATTTGTGCAAAAACAGTATGTGGACTGAAGACGTGAATTTCAGTATCGTATTCTTGACGTTCTACTCATCGAAATACTCTGGTAATAACTTCGAAATAATACTCTTTTCTTTGTTATTTGGGTGGGGGTGGGGGGGCGGGGGCAGTTCATGATTTCATGCAGCCCATCACGAAATCCTCTCCTTTACCAACGTATTCATTAGGAGTAACACTTTAACACAACGTATTGTATTAGTTTGCCAAGCCATCCTGCAGTTAACGCTGATTTACTTGCGCTGTCAGTGTGGGCGCAGAGCATAGGTTTGAAAGTTAACCACCGGCTGCTGTGGCCGAGCTGTTCTTGGCACTTCAGTCCGGAACCGCTCTGCTGCTACGGTCGCAGGTTCGAATCCGGCCTCGGGCACGGATGTGTGTGATGTCCTTAGGTTAGTTAGGTTTAAATAGTTCTAAGTTCTAGGGGACTGATGACCTCAGATGTTAAGTCACATAGCGCTCAGAGCCATTTGAATCATTTGTTGCACGCGCAAATTTAAGTGGCCCGCCAGATACAGTTGGTGTCAGTGCAGATGACACCGCACGAGACTACTCAGTCTTTGGCTTGAGTTCGATCCTTACTATCGTCCCATTTCCAATTTTTGTATAGCCCGTCTTTAGGAAACCGTCCCTGGCGGGCACCTACAATTTGCGCTCACAGTGGCCTGATTCGCTAACTTCAATGCTAATCATCTCGGAAACGAAGCAACTTATCGAATTTTCGGTTAACAATTATTTCTGAGGATAGCTTCTCCTGAAACACCCTTACAAGTCCATCGGGCTGCTTATGACCACCCTACACATTGAACAATTGGCGCGAAAGACTACAACCCTCTCTTAAACCATTTAATCCGAGCACTTCTACATCTACATCTACATCTACATGACTACTCTGCAATTCACATTTAAGTGCTTGGCAGAGGGTTCGTCGAACCACAATCATACTATCTCTCTACCACCACACTCCCGAACAGCGCGCGGGAAAAACGAACACCTAAACCTTTCTGTTCGAGCTCTGATTTCTCTTATTTTATTTTGATGATCATTCCTACCTATGTAGGTTGGGCTCAACAAAATATTTTCGCATTCGGAAGATAAAGTTGGTGACTGAAATTTCGTAAGTAGATCTCGCCGCGACGAAAAACGTCTTTGCTTTAATGACTTACATCCCAATTCGCGTATCATATCTGCCACACTCTCTCCCCTATTACGTGATAATACAAAACGAGCTGCCCTTTTTTGCACCCTTTCGATGTCCTCCGTCAATCCCACCTTGTAAGGATCCCACAACGCGCAGCAATATTCTAACAGAGGACGAACGAGTGTAGTGTAAGCTGTCTCTTTAGTGGACTTGTTGCATCTTCTAAGTGTCCTGCCTATGAAACGCAACCTTTGGCTCGCCTTCCCCACAATATTATCTATGTGGTCTTTCCAACTGAAGTTGTTCGTAATTTTAACACCCAGGTACTTAGTTGAATTGACAGCCTTGAGAATTGTACTATTTATCGAGTAATCGAATTCCAACGGATTTCTTTTGGAACTCATGTGAATAACCTCACACTTTTCGTTATTTAGCGTCAACTGCCAGCTGCCACACCATACAGCAAACTTTTCTAAATCGCTTTGCAACTGATACTGGTCTTCGGATGACCTTACTAGACGGTAAATTACAGTATCATCTGCGAACAACCTAAGAGAACTGCTTCATTCTTGATTTTCCAATCCTGTTGTTGTCTTTTTCTTCTTGTACAATGGGTGTATTATCCGTCCTTCCCTATAGCTTACTCCTTTTTTTCTCGGAGTTTCGAACATGTTGCACCCATTGTCGAGAAGCAAACTGATCGGCATCTAACAACGCTTTTGACTATAACAATAGGAACGAATATTGACGCATGTACCATTTACATAGCCGTCCATCACACGGCTGTTTTCCTATCGACGGCAACAACAGAGAAGCCGCCAGCTATGAACACGGCTGATATGATAGCTCAACAGTGTGGTCCCGCAACCTGTTGTGAAAGGAAGGCACACACTGTGTTTGCAGGAGCTGATTGCTACAACGGGCCTTAAGCCCGTCGCCATCACGGTGCATGTGTCGTCAATAGCGCGAAATCAGCTGCCAGCTCACGTTCCGGTCCACGAAGTCAGCGACATCTACAGGTGGCAGTTAACTACACTCAGCTCTAAGCTGATCCGTCACCAGCATCTGCTTGTAACAACGCTTGGTATAAATCTGTTACATGAGCTGCATCATTGTGGCTTGCGAAATCGGCATTCATTAACGGACTAGCTTTCGCCATAATTTATTTCATTTTTCATTAGTTCAGATAGCGCCAGAAACTTCATCGATTCGTTCGCTTGCGATGCTGTCGTCTGCAGGAAAGTATCGTCGTTGCAAGGCCGTAAGTAAACGCAGAAATGCTTGAACAAAATTTCCCCTTCCTGCAATGAATAGCAATTAATCTATTTAAATCATAAGCTCCATATTTCAGATTTGATGACGGTCTAATTTGTCAGAATCCGTTCGAAGCAGTAAAAATATGATAAAGAGTTCAAGACTGCTCTTTAGTTACAAACATAGAAGGCAAGAAAACTATTTATTATTTCTATTGTCCTTCCCCGGTAGCTGAGTGTTCTGCCGGCACGGTAACTCAGCGTGTTCGGTCAGAGGGTTAGCTGCCCACTGTAATAAAAAAAGTGGGTTAATGGATCAACGACGCACTGAAACGGGTGTCTTGCGACGTCCACCCCGAGCAGATACAACGAACAAAATGAGATTGAAAAAAAAAAAGTGGTCAGCCTGACAGAATGTCAATCCTAAGGGCCCGGGTTCGATTCTCGGCTGGATCGGAGATTTTTTCCGCTCAGGGACTTGGTGTTGTGTTGGCCTACTCATCATCATTTCATCCCCATCGACGCGTAACTCGCCGAAGTGGCGTCAAATCGAAAGACTTGCACCCGGCGAACTGTCTATCCGACTGGAAGGCCCCAGTCACATGACATTATTTATAGTAACACAATACCTTCGCTCTATATTCTTTGAAATTTTAAGCACTCTTTTGCTTATACTAGTCATGTCATATATCTCTACCCTATGAATTTTTATCGTCTTTTTCTACTAGCTACTCGGTGCTGCATTTGTTTCTTGTTTACATTTACTTTTATTTGTAAATAACGACTAATGAATTTATTAAGAAACTGCGGATTTAAACCAAATATTCTACAGTATGAAAGTGAAATCTGCACGTCATCTGATGTCTTTCGTCGAACCTCATCCAACGATGTAGTTGCTTTTAGTCTCATCTACGCAGTACCTCCGTATTTACCTGTAACTTATTAGTTTTTCGAGAGCGGTGTTACGAGTCACGTGCAGATCATAGTTCAGTAACAGGACGCTTGGATAGTTTATAAGTTACCTTTTTAGAAGACACATTGTTTGTAAACGCAGTGTAAGCCATTACGAAATTTTGACGCAGTTACTAATTTTCATTGCTTATTGTCTTTCAGAGGGTTAAAGAGCTCAAGAGTTTGTAATACGGGGTGGGGCAAATAAAAGTGGCCAGGACGTGTGGATACGATTTTACGTATATGTATGCGTACAACCAGACCCCGTGACGCACACACCCCATGTATGCCCGCCGCGTCTTTCACACCCGTTCAGAGCACCGAGTTGTGTGAGTGGAGCAGCGCAAAGAGGACGATGGTCCTTACAATGGATCAGCGAATGTTCCTTGTGGGAAGTCATGTCACATTGAAATCGTGGAAACGGCGTGGCCAGTTGTTTGCTGGAAAGTTTAATGGTGTCAAAGTACCAGCAAATAGAGCCATGCAACGCTTAGTATGGAAACGGCGTCAGACAGGATTTGTTCTGAACAAGTCAGAAAACATTCCGAAACGTGCCCGACACCAGAAAATGTGGCTGCAGTTCAGCAAAAAATGCTTCAGAGTCCTACGAAGTCAGCCAGACGATTGCCGCTAGAGACCGGCGTAACATGTGCATCATGCTGACGAATACTCCATTTGGACCTGCAAATGCATCCATACCGATAATCTTTTGTTCATGAATTAAAATGAGTAAATGCTCCTCAACACCTCCAATTTTGTGAGTGGCTGTTCACTGAGATAACAATGAATAACTTGGACATGGATTTATTCTTTATGCTTGATGGAGCCTGGTTTCACTTAAGTAGTTGTGTCAACTCACAGAGATACGGGTTCTGGGCACTGAAGAATCCTCATTACTTCCACGGAACAGCATTGCATCATCAGAAGAGAGGGGTTTGGTGTGTAGTGTCTGCACACCGCATTATTGATCCCATCTTCTTTCACCAGGCTCGTACTTAGGCGCGTTACGTTTCCAACATTTTGAATGTGTGCCAGTAGTAACGGAGGAAGAAAATACCTAGAGTTACTTCCAACAGGATGGAGCGACTGCCCAAACAGCAGGCTGAAACTTGGAGCACATTTAGATAATTTTCAGCAGAGGGCAATCTGGTCGCAACCCTAGCTGGCCGTTCAGGTCACCTGATCTATCAGGTGTCGGGAGTCCTCAACAACCCTCATAGTCTTCAAGGACTGCAACAGGACATTTCGGATGAGACTGCAGCAATTCCAGCTGTCCAGCTTCGATCCATGTTGAGCAGCTTGCTGATCAGGGCCCAAAAGTGCCAAGAGATGAATGGTGGTCACTTTCAACTTCTGCTATAGTTAGGTTAGTACTGTATTTCCTTTCCTCTGCTGTGTTTTTTTTTAACTCTTGAACTCTGTTGCCCAGGCCACTTTTATTTGCTCGACCCTGTTTCAATATCAGCAAAAGTAGAAGAAGAAGTCTCTTCAGATGTAGGTAAACGCAAGATGATAACTGTAACAAGGAGAAAGAACCGGACAATATTCGATTATAGTATTAGGAGCAAACATGTGGACAATTAAAAACTCACACATATACATAATTGAAAATTTCAATGTTTTGGTTTCTTCGAGCATCATTGCTGTCCGCAATCGTATTCCAGGATAGAAGGAGGCTGCTCATGTGTTGTGTGGACAATATGAAATCATGTAAATGGTAGAAGACAATACTGACATTGAATTTTCTCATGTTGAGAAATGAGAAGTAACGATCTGTTGTACTTGATAAAAAAACATTCTATAGCCAAGATCGGATAAATACTTCTTTATTTTTCGACAACCGGTTTTGGCAGACTTGGCTGTCATCCTCCTGTCTTTAAAAATTCTTGTTACAAAATGTGTCCATTGTGAACTGGAATCTCATGTCAGCTTGTCATATTAGTGGATAAAATGTAGCACATTACGCTAAGGTTTGTCGGCAGTCAAACATGTACAATTGAAAAGCATCTTGTACACATGGCCATGTTCCTACACGTAACGCTCACAGATGACTGCTAAGTCTTAAAAATCACAATGTAACTAGAATGTACATTAGTACATCCGTTTATGTTAATTTGACATGTTCCATTCATCGATGATCCACAGTAGACGGCAGATGTAGTACAACTGTACCATATACGCCGTCTAAGGTGGGTCGTCAATGGATGGAACATGTCCATTTAACGTAAACAGATGTACTAACGTGCATTTTACTGTATGTTTGGATTTTAAGACTTAACATCATCTGTGAGACTTACATATACAGATATGGTCTTCTGCACAAGATGATTTTTAATTGTAAATGTTTTATTGCTGACACACCTTTGCATAATGTGCTGCTACATTTCGTCCACTAATATGAAAAGCTGACATGAGATTCCAATTCACAGTGGACACATTTTGTAAGAAAAATTTTTAAAGACCAGAAGATGAAGCAAAGTCTGTCGAAACTGATAGCCACAAATGAAGAAGTATTTATGTGATCATAGCTGCAGAAAGCGTTTTACCAAATAATACCATAAGCGAAATGGAAGGCTCTTATTTGTTGTGAGGGTTCTCGGATCGTGCAGCGCATCGGTAAAGGAAATCGCAAGAAAAACGGTAGTCCGATCAGTTCTGGAATATTGTTCCACCACTTGGATTCCTTATCAAGTAGAAAATAGACATATCAGCTAACATCGAACGATTTTAGTGACGCTCTTTTGGGATTTTCAAAAATGCTGATACAGCTTACACAAACTGCAACAGCGATGCTCTGAAAGAAAGACAATATTGAAACATTGGAATGTGAATTTGGAGAACCTTTATTATAACATATTTCATTAACGCATATCTTGCCTAAGCATTATAGAATAAGATTAGAGATGTGGATTGCTGACTTCGGTGTGTTCGTGGTGAAACACTAAAATTATTGCAAAACATACTCGTAATATACTTCTTGTTTATGTGTTACAAAGTCCTATGTACACGATCTTGGTTGTGGGTTACTAACTCATTTCCTAGTGTTATTTAAGCCCTTATAAATTCTTTACTATCATTGTTCATTTGCTTTTGTATTCAACAACGTAGTCCGTACAAAAACGTTTTCACAGAAAACAAGTGACAGTATTGTATCTCATTCATCAAGTCCTGTTTCGTGCAGGTACCTGCAGATTGTTAAATACACTACGGAATCAGACTTTCGGAAAAAAAATCTGCAGTTCTGTTTTGATCACTTAGTTTTCCTCTACGCGTACTATTTGTTACCTATGTTGTTCTTAAGACTTATAGTGGATGAGGTAGGAGCTATAGTGAACAAAAACTGCAGCGGAAGACAGGGATTGGAATATTTCCAACAAATAATTGAAGATGTTGAGTGCGAGCGCTACTGTGAGATGAAGAGGTTGACACAGGAGAGGAATTCATGGCAGGCCTCTTTAAACCAGTCAGTCTCTGCTAGTATTATGAGAGATATTTTACTGTAAACCTGGAGACTGCGTCTGACCTGATTTTCAGTCCAGCACAACGTACACGAAAAAGGCAAACATTGCAAAGAATGTTATAGTTCTGATATTTTGTAGAAAAACTAAGCTTCCTGCGTAATACCTGAATATTTCAACTTTTTTAGTTGTTGCTGTATACACAATAAGAAATGCGTTTTCCGATAGTAGTTGTTGTTGCCATTTTTAAAGAAGGTGAAATGTAAGTCCAGCCGCAGCTCTATACACACAGCAGTTTCAGAGATCCGGAAATACAAATATTGTCAGTTTTTTTTACCAAAAATGAAAATTTGTAACTTTTCTCCTGTTTCGGGCTAAATATTGGTATAACATCTCATCCTGCGAAAAACGTCATGAAAATTAAAGTTTTAGTACATTTAATTGGTTTCAATTTAAGCACAAAATAGAGACTCCAGGCACAGTAATTCTCTTGAAATCGTACTAAAATGAAACGCCAGTAAACTGGATTTCTGAAGAAATAAGCCTAAGCACTTCAATTAAGAAAGTGTGGGCATTCGATGAAAGGAAAACGCATTGCATCGTGTTTAAGGTTGGTTCGTATGTTTACATGAATTAAATGTGTTATAAAAACTGAAAACTCTTGTTGACCCATATAAGTATGGACAAATAAACTAAATCCTCACTTGTCTTCATTTATAAGACATGAGTAACCTACACTACCGGATGTTCCCGAAGGAATTTACTATGTTCGACAAAAAAAAAATTTACGATTCGCAGATCTGATAAATTTCGGTTAGCTCTGTGGACGGACTTAACTGTAGAACAGGTTCTAATGAGATCAATGAAGAGAAAATAATTAACAGGTTGCCGTGGATACACAGCCGCGTGCTTTCGCGGTGAACTGGAGGAATGGTGTACATGTTATAGCTCTGTGAAGAGCTGGAACGGTTGTGACACGTTTCATCTGTAACAACTGGACAACACGTCGATATGAGGCCATCACTGATCATACGTCTCACTGCTGACGTGGAGAAACTTAATAACTCGTACGGTATCGATACTCCATTTCCATCTACAGACAAAATACTACACATCAGTAGTTGAATCTTGAGAGGAACTGAAATAAATTGCAACCTAACTCAAGAAAAAGGCATTGAAGAGGTCAAAAATATAACAGGCAGCTCGCTTGGAAAGACAGCTTTCAACAGAAAAGACAACGTGCTAACTGTGTCAACAGCCACGAGCTCTATTAAAGTGCGTAATAAGCGTGATAGCGTGGATTACATGAACACCATCCAAAGGATGTGCGTCACTAAACAGTCGGACTGTGGACTGACAGAACATTTTAAATTCGGGCTGGCCTTTTATTCATTGGCATCGTGGATTCATAATGGGACAAAATCAACTTTCTACGCAGCTATGAATCCATTTTCCTAAGACATTTGTCTTGGAGCCAAAACAGTTCTAGTGGCGAATGGGGATATCTTCTCCACAAGGCTACCTGACACTGAGACGATTCGAGAAGAGCAATCGTTGCTACCTACATCACCTATACATTAAATAATTTTGAAAGGAACATCTCAGTGGTGTTTGTTGGATAGTGTAAGGATGAGGTCCTCGGGAGCATTAAAACTGCAAGACGGTTACGTCGGTAGGTGGCCCATTCTTGCAACGAGACTTTTCAGCTATCATTAAAACAGCTCATGAGAATCTGTTAGCCAACGACTCCGATAGAGGACGTGTTATTGACCAGTTGTGCTCGAGTTTGTGACACTTGCATGGAGTGAAACTTGTACAGAGAGGAAATTTTTTGACATTTGTAAGGAACTCAGGGCACCGCAGGTAGTGGACAGGTGTCCTAGAAGTAGGATACACCGGCCTGTCTGCCACTACCTGCGACGTATTCTAGGGAGGGCCAAGCCCATTTCCTGCTCAATGTTCCTTGACCCCTAACCAATCCGTTGTGTGCGTGGCTTTCCCCAGGGTTCAGTACTGCAGCTGACCTCTGACTAGTAAATAGAGTTCCATGTTTTGCTACTGCTATAATGGAGTTGACAGAGACCAACAGAGGGAAGTCTTTATTGATTTACATACTGATTTACAACGGGCATCAGTGTATACACTGGACTAAGCAAACAAATAAGAAGTGATTTACTAGCGTTATGTAAACCAGGAATTCCATCCGCAGTGCCAAAAAAAAACTTAGTTTGGTAGCGTCGAACGTATTACGGAATTTTGTCAATATCTCATAATTTCATGAGATATTACATCAAACACAACGTGTAGAGTAACAGAAATAAACATTTATTTTAAACAGTGCCCCTTCTTATGCACAGTAAATCTTTGATATATTCCTGGAGAATGTGATAGGAAGCGTTTGTATAAGAGAGAAAAAGGGAGAGAGAGTTGTTGCTTTAGCTGTCTTTTTGGCATGTCTGTATGAGATATAAAACGTAATATTAACTCCGAAAGTCTTTCTCGCACACACAAATGCACGCACGCGCACACATATCAACAGCACAATTCTTCACTGCTCACGGGATATGTGCGGTCGTAATTAGGGGGTGTTTTGATGTATGGTTGATTGAGACTCCGGTGGAGATCAGACGTTAACTACCACGTTAACGACTCTGCCAACCTCAGCTAACAATTGCACTCTAGCCGTTACGTAATGATTTATATTCTCCACTTTGCTTTGAGTTGTGCTTGCTGGTTGTTTCCTTTTCGTATTTTGAAATAAGTGCAGAGAGTAATCTTGCTCCTGTCACAGAGTTCCAATACGTCTCTCACAACATCAGATGGAATCAGCTATCCATATATCCACTAATACATCGGTTCTGCGTTCCCAGGAGTACAGAATACGGACGTAGGCTGCCAGCCCTGTGAGGGGGAGACGTGAGACGTGACTTGCCCCCCCCCCCCTTTCCATCTTCTCTCTTCGACAGTCCTTTCTTTGCCTTACGTTCGCAGCCGACTGCCTGTAAAGTGTCCGCTACAACATGAGCGCCAGTACGAGAAACGAACTTTTAATCTGAATTTTGCAAAGGAAATTTAATCAAATCACCAGCATTTAAAACTAAAAGCATTGTACTCACCAAAAACAGCAAATCCATGACTTTGGGAAGACAAATTCAAAATAATTAGTAAGAACAGTATTGAAAATCCATTCGTCACTCCTTCTCGTCGGCAAATAAATCTCTAACTCTCAAATTGAAATTTTCAATTGTACACGCGAGTGACTTTTCGCGGGATAGCATCCCCAAGGCACTCAGTCGTTCTTCTTTCATGGTGTTTGGTAGGAACGTTTTAATTCTCCTGAGCATTGAAAAGAACCCGCTCAGCTACTGATGTCGAGATAGGCATCGTGATTAGTAGTTTCAAAACTTTAACACTCTCGTCGAACGTGTCACAAAATTCGTCCTCTAGAATCAGCAAAAGCAATGCAATTGCGCCAGAAGCTGCTCTCAACACAGGCCTAGCATAGAAGACTTGAATCTCACCCTTCAACTTTCTTTTTTCCAGAAATTTATGTGTGTCTGTAATTTCAAGGTATCTGCCTGGAAAATATGTGATGCCTTTGTGAAACTAATTTACATCAAACAAGTTGGCTGCAGTGAGGTGTTCAGTGAATTGAAAACGTAATTTTATTTCAGAAAGGATGGTATCTCACACTTCCAAACATCTCTTTTTTTATGGCCATCAAGAATCCGTGGCTTCTTGGCAGGCATCGTTTCGTCATTTTCGAAACTAATCTCGTTAAGGATAGAGTCAATGTCGTCTCTGATGTTTTGCATTGCCGCTTCAAAGTTCTGGATGTCTTGTTTTGTTTTGGTCTGTTCGGTTATCTTCTTCTGAAGCTGATTAAAAGGGACGAGTGTATGAGGCATTATCTTATAGAAACATGGTAGCTAGAAAATGAATTCGTTATTTTGCAGTCTTTGTTTGCATGAACTTGTTTTTTCAATAGTAGAAGATAGTTTTATGCTCTCACTTGTTTAAATGACTTCCATGACAGTAAAAAGGTATTCCCTGTTTTCAAGAACATCTTTTACTACTCGCGAATGATAATTCCATCTCGTGACACACACAGGGAGCAAGCTTTTTTGAATAATGCTATGCAACACTTATGATCTGTGTGGCGAGAAAAGAAAGAAGACATACCTGAATGATGGGCAAAACAGATGCAGGCTTTGCGATTAACAGAGGCTGTCGTAAACATAACAAGGTTGAACTGATGCGCATAACAATGAATGTTTACGTTTGTGTATTTGTCTTTAATTTCTGAATCCCATTCGACTTGCCACTCGCAACGCTTGGAGCGCCGTAAGTCTGAGTTATTAGTTTTGCTCCATCATCGCCAATTAATTCTTCAATTTCTTTCAGAACACTCTCAGATATAGTATGATCATTCTGACTGTATTACCAACGTTCAAAAATCTTTCAACAGGTTTTTCCCTCAACAACGTAACACAAAACAACAACCAGTTGAAATTCTCAAGACACATCTCTGGTTACATACGCGATTATTGCAACATAATAAGCATGTTTTATTTCTTTACGAACGTTATCAAGGTACACGTCCAACATGCATTGCAGTAGTTCGTTCTGAACAGTCTTAGAAAGGCCTGTAAACACTGATGCTTGACTGAGATGAACCTGAAGATCTTTATCCAGTTCCGCACTGAAATGAATTAGCTCACGAAAAACCCCCTTATTTTGAGAGGCATCAGATTCATCGTGCCCCTGAGAACCAGCACCAAATATAGTTTACAATTAAATTCAATACATATTTATTCTTTTCTACACGTTTGTTGTGGCTGTCAGTTGTTTGTCTTTATTGCGAACCTATTTCTGCTGAATGTTGGTTTTGCCTAGAAATGAAAGACTAAGCACATTACTACATAACGAAGAGAATAATTAGACCCGTAGTCTGTTAGAACAACTGGAGATATACCTCCACAAAATCAAAAAACCAGAATCTATGTTAAATGAACAAACAGATTTCGCAAACTAAAGTTATTTCAGTAATTTTAAAGACCTATTCTAAAGTTATTACTTGCATATGTCAATTGTTTAATAGTTATATCTTTAGCACACGAATAAATTCATGTTTGACAACACCATGTTTATAAACATGTGTGTGCAAATGTACATATTGAATGAAATGACATATACTAAAACGACGGAGAAAATAATGTTTGCCGGTACTAAAACGTTAAAAATGCTTTGCTTGGATGATGTGGTAAGTTTACACTCTTCATTTTCCACTATTTTGCACATATTTTACGCGTTCGACTTAACGAAATTCATAACGTAACATTAACCTGTTTCGTGAAAGGAAAATGCATTTCACCTCATTAAGGAGAAGAAATAAAACACAAATTACACTGACCACAGGGACCGAAATGCATCGTATAGCTAATGAAACACGAAAACGGTGTGACTGAAGCATTGTTTAATTCACTCCTCCTATGTTTTGAATACAGTCACGTTTTAAGCTGCAAAATATGGATAAAATTTAAAACAGGACATTAT
Source organism: Schistocerca nitens (assembly GCF_023898315.1). Lineage (NCBI taxonomy): Eukaryota > Metazoa > Arthropoda > Insecta > Orthoptera > Acrididae > Schistocerca > Schistocerca nitens. The sequence continues at coordinate 643,099,099 of NC_064618.1, read as the reverse complement.
TCACTTTGACGTTTCACGTAATTTCATTTTAGACCATATATACCCAGTATCAGTTATTCCAGTCTTATACAAATGAACATCTCCCCCCCAAATAACACACAAGGAAAACAGAAAACAGCGTTGCTTTCTTCACAGCCACAAATCCATTTGCTCTTTTGGTAAATTTCTGGATTGAACTTACGGCATCGATTTTTCGTTTGCTACTGCAGATTCAGATTTGGGAGTGGCGTACCTAGTGTTTTTTATCTGAATTTTTTCACTGAGGATCCTGTCGGGAAATAGCGTTTTTAATAACTCATTTATTTTGTTCGTATTTGCTTTTTTCACAGTCAACTGAATTTTGCCTTAGAGATAACACTGTGCACACAGCTAGATACAGTCAATTACCAGGCCGTACAGTAACTACAACATTTTGTACAGAGCGGTATTCAAAAAGTGGTTCAAATGGCTCTAAGCACTATGGGACTTAACATCTGAGGTCATCAATCCCCTAGACTTAGAACGACTTAATCCTAACTAACCTAAGGACATCACACATATTCATGTCCGAATCAGGATTCGAACCTGCGACTGTAGCAGCAGCGCTGTTCCGGACTGAAGCGCCTAGAACTCCTCAGCCATAGAGGCCGGCCAGAACTGTATTACTCGAACGTTACGAGTATAATCAGAAATACTGCACTGTTATTTGGAAAAGAGATGCTCAACAGGTGGTGGATACGTTAGTTTTTTGTTCTGTACCAATAATCGTGCTGTTTTGAAATATACCAATATTGAAATAATGCCTCTTAGTTTCAAAATAATTATATAATAGATTATATATTATATAATATAGTTTCAAAATAATTATATTCAAATTATCTATTTATAATGATATTTAAGTGCATTATTTCTGTATTCGATTTAGTTAAGCATTAATTTGCCTTCAAAAATGCATTAGCATTAACTTGCAGAAAGATTGTACAACTGGTTTACAAGAAGTTTGCGCCCCGACGTATTCTAACATGATCGCTGGATTGCAGATTGTGCTTCTATAGGTGAGTCAGACTAGCTGTGGCTCCATCTCCGCCATAAGAAGCGTGTACAGACCGACGGCCGAGCCTTTGGCACAGTGCTTATGAGGGCAGAGGGTGCCAATCTGCAGTTGGCTCCAAGCTTCAGGAAACTACGATGAGAGCGCGCCGGCGAAACGCGCCTCTTCAAATCAGAAAACACATACTCCGAAACAATGTTTTATGTGCAATTCGCATAGATTTTTCTTTCTTTTTCATACAAGTGGTGCCACGGCACAACGGCACTACCTCAGAAGGTACCCCTGATGTAAGCTTAGAAATAACAAATGCAAAGGAAGACCAGACAGCCGGCCAGGGTGGCCGAGCGGTTCTAGGAGCTACAGTCTGAAACCTCGCGACCGCTACGGTCGCAGGTTCGAATCCTGCCTCGGGCATGGATGTGTGTGATGTCCTTACGTTAGTTAGGTTTAAGTAGTTCTAAGTTCTGGGGGCTGATGACCTCAGAAGTTACGTCCCATAGTGCTCAGAGCCATTTGAACCATTTTTGAAGACCAGACAATGAATCAGCAAATGAAGTGTGAAAACATTTTGGCAATGCAAAAAAGTGGGCAAAAGAAATAGACTCCACAGTTCCATCAGCTTCTGTTGGATAAGTATGGTAGCTCTTTAATCGAGGCTACTGGCATCACACATAAGTCTGAAATAATCGTTACATAGCATTAAGCGAAAATATATGGTAACTAGGCCAGATCCCACCGATTCTGGAGGAATATTTTTCCAAGAAAATAATTTATTGATGAATGATGGTAGCAATTTTTTACTTGCAGATGATAACAGGCGAATGACAGAATACTGGTGTTTGCCAGCGAAAAGGGAAAAGCATGTTCATCAAACGACGGATCATTCTTTGTGGATGGATCATTCAAGGATTCGAGCAAGCAATTTCGGCACTTGTTTATACTCCATGCCGACATTAATAGTTCTTGGGGAGAAACAAACAGAATTCCATATGCTTACACCTTGCTTCCAAATAAAATTCGAGATGCATATGAACGTTTTTCCAAAGCTATTAAAAGAAATATGTCTGGATGGAATGCTGCATCTCTGATAATGGACGTCGAAACTGCCAAGTAGCTAACAATTTGTTATCTGTAACTGAAATCATTGGTTGCATTTATGATTTTAATCAATGTTTCTGGAAACAAGTTCAGTGTTGCTGCCTCGTTCCATCCTATAAGGAAAAAGAGGAAATACGTTGTCACACTAGAATGTGTTCTGCTCGAGCACATCTTCTGCTGGAAATGTTGGATGAGGACTGATTGTGTATTCAGGAGAGCGCATCTGAAAACCAAAAGCTTCAGGACTTCTATGACTATTTTGTGGACCAGTGGCACGATAACGATCATATGGCGAAAGAGATGTGGAATTGCAGGGGAAGGCACCATCGCACTAATAACCTCTGATGGGAAGAGATGAAAAGAGTCAGCAATGAAGACTGACGAGACGACTGCTGATGTCTAAGGAAACACCAAACTGATGGTAACTTAAAATTATTTCTGACTTGTCTGGCCTATGCACAGTAGTTACAGTGAGTAGTAGTTGTGAGCGTTCGAGGTAAAATGGGACGGTCAGACGCCGTTCGTAGCGCAGCATGGGCAACCGGTAGCTCAGGATAAGTGCAAACAATCTGCTGCCTTTAGAGGAATGACCATAATTAGGTTCGGCCAAGCCTTAGATATAAACATACAGCACATTCGGCGCAGTGCTTAAGGGGAGACTCCATCCAAAAATATAACTTTCCTCCTAGTTTGACTGTACCAACCAAATTTTAAAATCGTGTCTCTTACGTAAAGATATAGCATCACCCAATTTTTGAAGTCCATAACTTCGTTGATTTACAAGTTCTGAATTTTTAATACGGTTTTAATGGTATTCTTGAAAACCAACTTCTAGTTCTCAAACCATGCTTTTCACATGCCAGTTTTTGTACATACATTCACATGACATAGTTCAATGGTTATGTTTGTTTTTAGTGTTTATCTCAATTTTCAGCCTTAAAAATTTTTAAATTATCAGTACATAAATATGATGATAAAATGAACAAATTATATTTTCGATAATATTAAAGCATGTAAGTATGCAAACACATTCAGATATGTTAATGTCTGTAATAAAGCAAAGGACTTGGAAGAGCCGTTGAACGGAATGGACAGTGTCTTGAAAGGAGGGTATAAGATGAACTTCAACAAAAGCAAAACAAGGATAATGGAATGTAGTTGAATTAAGTCGGGTGATGCTGAGGGAATTAGATTAGGAAATGAGACACTTACAGTAGTAAAGGAGTTTTGCTATTTGGGGAGCAAAATAACTGATGATGGACGAAGTAGAGAGGATATAAAATGTAGTTTGGCAATGGCAAGGAAAGCGTTTCTGAAGAAGAGAAATTTGTTATCATCGAGTATAGATTTAAGTGCCAGGAAGTCGTTTCTGAAAGTATTTGTATGGAAGTGAAACATGGACGATAAATAGTTTAGATAAGAAGAGAATAGAAGCTTTCGAAATGTGGTGCTACAGAAGAATGCTGAAGATTAAATGGGTAGATCACATAACTAATGAGAAGGTATTGAAAAGAATTGGGGAGACGAGGAGTTAGTGGCACAACTTGACCAGAAGAAGGGATCGGTTGGTAGGACATGTTCTGAGGCATCAAGGGATCACCTATTTAGTACTGGAGGGCAGCGTGGAGGGTAAAAATCGTAGAGGGAGACCAAGAGATGAATACCCTAAGCAGATTCAGAAGGATGTAGGCTACAGTAGGTACTGGGAGATGAAGAAGCTTGCACAGGATAGAGTAGCCTGGAGAGCTGCATCGAACCAGTCTCAGGGCTGAAGACCACAACAACAACAATGTTTGTAATAAAAAAGTTGGCGGTGATCTTAGAAAAACAAAGCTACAGTAAAATGGATTTTAATATTTTATCAAGACACATACCCTTTAAAATTCACTGGCACAGTAACGTTTTCCCTTTTTGCTTATATGAGGCTTCTTTTTCCTTATATGGGGCTTCTTCTTGAATTTTTAAAATAAAAATCTACTCGCAATCTTCTTGAGCAGCGGAAGGGAAATCTGACTGTAAGCCAGTGGCTATTACTTTGGAGCTTTTTGATTGTATTGAACAGGACTTAAGCATATTCCCCAAATATTTATTTACATAATTAACAAAGTAATTGATGTCCAAAGACTGGCTGCCAACTGTTTCGCTTCAGGTGTCCTAGAAATCTTGCAACTTGTTTTTCCCAGTTTGAGTTTATGCCAAGTACCTAGTAACGATGGTTCTGTTTGATGGTGACAGAACTCAAAAACTATCTTTGTTATCTTTTGGTGTGCCACAGCCCCTAATGAGTTAGTATTTCAAACATTTCTCAGACGTACTGGGATATAAGAGTAAACACTCCAAAGATGTGAAGTAGCAATTAAATATTTTTTTGAAAAAAATCCAAGTTTCAGGGTACGGCCTCTCCTTAAAATGAAGATTAGCTGTTTTTAAAGGGATGAAAAGTACCATGATTGTCGGTTTAGGAATTTAGAAGCGGTGAGACACATCAATATCAAGGCTTTACTGCAGGATGCCTAGTCTACTGGGTGTCCGAAAATATCTGTTACCAACTTCTATGACTTCTAGGACTTCTAGAGGGGTTGGCGGAGAGGAGTACATAATGTTTTGAATAGGAACCAATGTCCGAAAACGCACGGTTTCCATTTTATGACAGTCTCAATTCGCATGTGTAGTGCATCCACGTCTGCTGAGGTTAAGAATAAAGGCTCAGAGTGGCTTGTCCTGTGTGCAACAGAGTACACAGGATCACGTGTGCTACTTATTGTCAGATTTACGCAAAGTTTAATTTACAAGAGCCCTTTAGAGGCAGAGAAAGCTATGCTGGCACGAGTTCTGGCCGATGCGCTAGAAACTGTAGAGATAGTAGGTGGGATGGAGAGTGTGTAGCAGAACATGCTTCGTAGTTACAATGTCTGTAACAAAGTTGATGGCCGCCACATCGAGCCGCTGTTATAATACATCAGTGCTATTCTCTGTGTACAATGTGCTGGGTTCTTTCTCGTTTTGGAATAGTGTAAGCATGTAATGTTTAAGTGTTAATACAAAAAATGTGTTTTAGTGATAAATGGATGTTTCGTTATAAAAAAAATGGAAATGAGCGTATGGCATCGTTGGCCGGGAGGCCCCTATTTGGGGTTGTTTGGCCGCCACGTGCAATTCGGGTTTCATTCGATGCCACAGTGGGCGACTTGGGCGCCAGGGATGATGATGAAATGAGGATGAGGACAACACCCACTCCCCGAGCGGAGAGAATCTCCAACCCGGCCGGGAATCGAATCCGGGCCCACTTGCGTGGGAGGTGAGCACGTTCCCACCCAGCTAAGCAGGAAGACAAATATTGCGTTATTTTTCCGTTCGATTTGTTACCTAGTAATTCTACTGCGTCATGACTAATTCAATTCCTCAAGCAGAATTGGATCAGTTAAACATCTAAATTGAAACCGTCGTTGAAGGGAAGTGGTACGTTTCCGAACATAGGTTCCTATTTAAAATATTATGCGCTCACTCCCTTCTACGACTCCTAGAAGTTTGTTACGGGAATAGCCAAACACCCCGTATATGTTTATTGTATGCGATGGTGCCTTGATGTGATTCAAAACTTTGAACACAACGAAAAATTTCAGTTCACAGCAACACTACAATAGATTTTATGCAAAAGATTATGGACACTTGGAAGGAGTACAGCGAGAAGCCGATGTAATTTTTGTTTACAGGTTGAACACTTAATGAATGAACCTGCAGTAAGACCAAGTTAGTACACTGATTTTCAGCTTGCAAAGGGTTGCGCAGTTTCGCTGATTTTCGGGTTAGGTAGACAATGTGTTAACTCGGCTATAGTTACAACTTATACGCCTACAGTGTGGTGATTGCGTGATTAATTTCATGGCAAAATTAGTCTCGTAAACTTCTATTTCCTCTATGTAAATTTCCAAGAATTTACAAGTCTACAGCTACGGTTAAGAATGTATTTAGACTTATATGTACATGCTGGTATTTTAAGCAATGAAGAGAACGAAATACGCCCATAGAACCTCACTAGCAGAGTTCAACTTAAAAACTTGTCTTCGAATTAGCATTACTCGAAAAGTGGTACCAGACATTGATCCTTTTGTGAAAAGAAAACTATCTGATATTCATTGACTTCCTTTGTTTTTAAGTATAACGATCAAGTAAATTTTCCAACTTAAATTTCGTTCTAAGACAGCAGTCATCATAAGGCTGTAGCAGTCGTAAGAAATTCCATATTTCTTACTTAGCTGCTCCCCGTTCTTCACATCATCAAAGTATTAAAAGATATGATTTATTTCATAGTCAGTTCTTGTTAATACAACAGCCTTAAAACGAATCCGCACGAAACGTGGTAATGAGCCACTCTGAAGCGATACATATTTGTTCACTGCTTCGTTCAAATTCAAAATGATTCAAATGGCTCTGAGCACTATGGGACTCAACTGCTGAGGTCATTAGTCCCCTAGAACTTAGAACTAGTTAAACCTAACTAACCTAAAGACATCACAAACATCCATGCCCGAGGCAGGAGTCGAACCTGCGACCGTAGCGGTCTTGCGGTTCCAGACTGCAGCGCCTTTAACCGCACGGCCACTTCGGCCGGCTGCTTCGTTCAAATTGGTTCAAATGGCTCTAAGCACTATGGGACTTACCATCAGAGGTCATCAGTCTCCTACACTTAGAACTACTTAAACCTAACTAACCTAAGGACATCAGATACATCCATGCCCTAGGCAGGAATCTAACCTGCGAACGTAGCAGTAGCGCGGTTCCGGACTGAAGCGCCTGAAACCGCTCGGCCACCGCAGCCGGCTGACTGCTCGGAACTAGCATCTGTGTTGAACTGCTACATCTCTTAGTGTGCCTGTATCTGTTAGCCGCAGGCTCCATGCAGGTGTCACTCCGTGAAATGTTAATCGTTGCAAAAAAATGGTTCAAATGGCTCTGAGCACTATGGGACTTAACATCTATGGTCATCAGTCCCCTAGAACGTAGAACTACTTAAACCTAACTAACCTAAGGACATCACACAACACCCAGTCATCACGAGGCAGAGAAAATCCCTGACCCCGCCGGGAATCGAGCCCGGGAACCCGGGCGCGGGAAGCGACAACGCTACCGCACGACCACGAGCTGCGGACTGTTAATCGTTGCTACGAACATCACCTACACATTGAACAACTTTGGTACCAACGTCTCAGTGGTATTTGGCAGACACTCTATGGATGAGGACCTCGGGAGCACTAAAGCTGCTGAACGATTATCTCGTTACGCTATCCTTTCTGGCAACAAGATAGGGTTTGACTTTTGAATTATCATTAAAATACATCAGAATCTGTTAGCCAACGACTACAATAAAAGACGCCTCATTGACCAGTTGTGCTCTCTATTTGGACTAGAGGGCGTTGAAACTAAGATAGCAACATAAGATGCAAACTGCGACGTTGTACGCTCCGACCTCGATAAAAGCACATCCTGGACAACGTGGTCTTGGTTGGAAGGAATGTGGCTGACTCGTTCTCCTCTACGGCATGGTATCCACCTCCAGAAATGAACTTTGAGGAAAACAGCGGAGGTCAGTCAAGAGGTACTCAGTTTTCCGTCACTTTTTTCGGTTGAGGAGAAATACACTACTGGCCATTAAAATTGCCACACTAAGAAGAAATGCAGATGATAAACGGGTATTCATTGGACAAATATATTATAGCAGAACTGACATATGATTACATTTTCACGCAGTTTTTGTGCATAGATCCTGATAAATCAGTACCCAGAACAACCACCTCTGGCCGTAATAACGGCCTTGACACGCCTGGGCATTGAGTCAAACAGAGCCTGGATGGCGTTTACAGGTACAGCTGCCCATGCAGCTTCAACACGAAATCACAGTTCATCAAGAATAGTGACTGGCGTATTGTGACGAGCCAATTGCTCGGCCACCATTGACCAGATGTTTTCAATTGGTGATAGATCTGGAGAATGCGCTGGCTAGGGCAACAGTCGAACATTTTCTGTATCCAGAAAGGCTCGTACACGACCTGCAACATGCGATCGTGCATTATGCTGCTGAAATGTAGGGTTTCGCAGGGATCGAATGAAGGGTAGAGCCACGGGTCGTAACACATCTTAAATGCAACGTCCACTGTTCAAAGTGCCGTCAATGCGAACAAGAGGTGACCGAGACGTGTAACCAATGGCACCCCATACCATCACTCCGGGTGATACGCCAGTATGGCGATGACGAATACACGCTTCCAATGGGCGTTCACCGCGATGTCGCCAAACTCGGATGCGAACATCATGATGCTGTAAACAGAACCTGGATTCATCCGAAAAAATGATGTTTTGCCATTCGCGCACCTTGGTTCGTCGATGAGTGCACCATCGCAGGCGCTCCTGTCTGTGATGCAGCGTCAAGGGTAACCGCAGCCATGGGCTCCAAGCTGATAGTTCATGCTGCTGCAAACGTCGACGAACTGTTCGTGCAGATGGTTGTTGTCTTGCAAACGTCCCCATCTGTTGACCCAAGGATCGAGACGTGGCTGCACGATCCGTTACAGCCATGCGGATAAGATGCCTGTCATCTCGACTGCTAGTGATACGAAGCCGCTGGGGTCCAGCACGGCGTTCCGTATTACCCTCCTGAACCCACCGATTCCATATTCTGTTAGCAGTCATTGGATCTCGACCAACGCGAGCAGCAATGTCGCGATACGATAAACGACAATCGCGATAAGGCTACAATCCGAGCTTTATCAAAGTCGGAAACGTGATTGTACGCATTTCTCCTCCTTACACGAGGCATCACAACAACGTTTCACCAGGCAACGCCGGTCAACTGCTGTTTGTGTATGAGAAATCTGTTGGAAACTTTCCTCATCTCAGCACATTGTAGGTGTCGCCACCGGCGCCAACCTTGTGTGGATGCTCTGAAAAGCTAATCATTTGCATATCACAGCATATTCTTTCTGTCGGTTAAATTTCGCGTCTGTAGCACGTCATCTTCGTGGTGTAGCAATTTTAATTGCCATTAGTGGCCCCCGGATTTCAAAGCTTTCTGCATACATTCAACGGATGCGACATCACAACAGCTCTTTTCTGGTAAGCGGAGTGTCTTTTTCTTTTTTTTTTTTTTTTTCAAAAGACCTGGTACACGTGTAACTTCGCCACCGTGTTTCCCTTCCCCGATGTGAATCACGGTATTACACTGACATGCCAGAAGTCATGGGCTACCTCGTAATATTGTGTCGGACCTAATTTTTCCCGGCAAAGTGCAGCAGCTCGTCGTAGCAGGGACTTAAAAAGTATTTGAGAGTCGTCTGCAGAAATATTGAGCCTTCCTCCCACTGTAGCCCTCCATACTTTAGAAATTGTTGCCGGTGCAGGACTTCGTACACAAACTGACCTCTCGATTACATCCCGTAAATGCTCGATTGGATTTATGTCGAGAAGTCCGGCTGGCCATGTAATTCGTTCGAACTGTCAGAATATTCTAAAAACCAATCCCGATCAATTGTGGCCCTTTGGCATGATTGGGAACACGAAGTCCATGAATGGCCCCAAATGGTCTCCAATTAGCCGAACATAACCATTTCCAGCCAATGATCGATTCAGCTGGACCAGTAGACGCAGCTCAGCCCAAGTAAACACAGCCCACACCAATTCTGGAGCCACCACTCGCTTGCATTGTGCATTGCTGAGAACTTCGGACATGTTCGAAAGAATAGGCACCACACATTCATGTAACTGGTTCACCTAGCATGTTAATAGATCTACCTTCTTCAGTGGGGATGCACAGAGAAGTCCGAGCTCCTTTGGGAATCTCAGAGTAATCAGCGTGGAGGAAATGGACATGGAATCATTCAAAGGGAGTCTACATTCTGTAACGCAGAAGTACCCGGATCATATTATATTAGTCGGAGGCGACTTCAACCTATCTAGTATAGACTGGGATGTATATGGATTCATTACATGTGGTACAGACAAGCCGTCGTGTGAATTACTTTTGAACACATTACCGAAAATTGTCTTGAGCAGCTAAATCGACAGCCAACGCGTAATGGAAATATTTTAGATGTGGTAGCCATGAACAGACCAGACCTCATCGACGGTGTCAGTGTTGAAACAGGGATTAGTGATCATGATGTTGTCATTACGACTATGGTTACGAAAGAAGGCTCGGAGAGTAATCTTACTAGAAAGAGCAGATAAGCAGTTGTTAGCATCCCACTTAGTAAATGAATCGACTTCATTTACTTCCGGTATGATGGACGTGGAAGAATTATGGGAAAATTTTAAACACATTGTAAATCACGCGTTGTACAAGTATGTGCCGAAAAAGTGGGTTACGGACGGAAAAGACCCACCGTGGTTTAACAGCGCAATTCGGAGAATGCTCAGGAAGCAAAGACAGTTGCACTCGCGGTACAAGAAAGATTGGGAGAATGAGGACAGGCAAAAGTTAGTTGAGATTCGTGCTGCTGTAAAAAGAGCGATGCGCGAAGCATTCAACCACTACCACCGTCACACTTTAGCAAAAGATCTTGCTGAAAACCCAAGGAAATTCTGGTCTTACGTAAAATCGGTAAGCGGGTCGAAGGCTTCCATCCAGTCACTCACTGATCAGTCTGGCCTGGCAACGGAAGACATCAAAACGAAAGCTGAAATTTTAAATTTAGCATTTGAGAAATCTTTCACGCCGGAGGATCGTACAAACATACCGCCGTTTGAGTCTAGTACAGATTCCCGTATGGAGGACATAATGATAGACATCCCTGGGGTTGTGAAGCAGCTAAATGGGTTGAAAATAAATAAATCGCCAGGTCCTGATGGGATTCCAATTCGGTTTTACAGAGAGTACTCTACTGCATTGGCTCCTTACTCAGCTTGCATTTATCGCGAATCTCTTGCCCAACGTAAAGTCCCGAGCGACTGGAAAAAAGCGCAGGTGATGCCTGTATATAAGAAGCGTATAAGGACGGATACTCAAAATTAAAGACCAATATCCTCTCGCAGGAGAGCTTCTGTTAAGTTTGGAAGGTAAGAGACGAGGTACTGGCAGAAGTAAAGCTGTGAGTATCGGCCGTGAGTCGTGCTTCGGTAGCTCAGTTGGTAGAGCACTTGCCCGCGAAAGGCAAAGGTCCCGAGTTCGAGTCTCGGTCGGGCACACAGTTTTAATCTGCCAGGAAGTTTCATATCTAATGCTGCGTTATTTTTTTTTAATTTTCTTCGCTCTTGTAATGTTTGGTCAAATAAATAAAGCTGTATGCTCTAGTGTAACTGACAGCCACTTATTTTGGCCCCTTTCCACAATTTAAACTACCTGTCCTGCCCTGCGGGTTTAGCAAGGCGTTTCACCAGGTACAGAAAGAAATTTACCAAATACAATGCTGTAGACTGCGAGCTTCTTATATGATCGCTGAGACAAATAGTCACATGAGCACCGCTAACATAGCTATTGCTTGCTGCCAGAAATGGTGACCGCTGGCTCCAAGATATAGACTTGAGTGTAACGGTTGCTGGCTCATCCAGCAGAACTACAGAAAGCAACATGTCACAAAAATATGTCTAATTTGAGTTAACAGCTGTTTTTATGATGTGGGTTCGCACATATACACAAGTGATAGGCCGACGGCTGGTGGAATGCATGAAGTTAAGTCGAATCACAAGTAATACGAGATCACATTCGCTTACATCTCCTACGTCGCGTGAACGGAACCAGTGGATTAACTATCGTGCCCACGAACGGAAATTTGTTGGATTAGAAAGACTGTATATGGAATGTCACTTCAAGGAATGTATCGTATCCAGAATCTAAATAGTTCATCCGTGTGATGCGCACTGGTGTCAATACAATGAGGTGTGAAAAGTCGTGGGATAGCGATATGCATATATATGGATGGTGGTAATATCGCTTACACATGGTGTAACAGGACAGTGCATTGGCGGAGCTGTCATTTGTACTCAGATGATTCTCGCGCAAAAGGTTTGGGACATGATTACGGCCACACGATGTAAATTAACCGACTTTGAACTTGGATTGGCAGTTAGAGTTATACGCGAGAGACGTTCTATTCTGGATATCTTTTAGGGAATTCAATATTCTGCAGTAGACATTCTCAAGAATGTGCCGAGAATACTACATTTCAATCATTACCTTTCGCCACGGACATCACAGTGGCCGATGGCCTTCACCTAATGACCGAGAACAGTGGTGTTTGCTTAGTGTTGTCAGTGCTAACAGACAAACAACATTAGGTGAAATAAGTGCAGAACTCAATGTGGGACGTAACGACGAGTGTATTCGTTAGGACAGTGCGGCGAAATATGGATTTAATGGGCTATAGCAGCAGACGACCAATAAGAGTGCCTTTGCTAACATCACAGCAATGCCTGCAACGCCTTCTAACATTCTGCGTGGTGTCTGTTTGTTCTAAGTCGTGTCTCCCTACCACTTTCGCGCAACGACGCTCTGAGCGTGTTTTATAGGGAGTTGACTAGTTTGAATCTGGTACCTGTTGCTGGTAAGGATACGCCAGACCACACATGACATGTAGAATTCAGAAGAGTTCAGTGAGACTAGCGATGATATAACCAAATACTTAATGATTTCAGCGTCAGCTCCACTGCACTCCCTGTAAAAGAATCTTAATATAACTGAATTTAGTGGAAGGGGTTCAAGGCTTTCCTATTTTTAGTTAGCTGGTAAAATAACGTCGAAAGAACAGTTAAGTTTACCATTGGAAATTTTATTCTACTCACAAAACATTGTTTATAAATTGCACTATTGATAAAAGGAAATGTTTTAATACAGGATGATAAAAACCAACTGCGTTCAACAAAAATGTGAACGAATATTCCCTGAGTGGGTTTCCAAGTTCTACAATGGATCGAAGGATGACCTATGCCATATCACATCTATAATCTAGGTTTAAATTAAGTTTCACAAGAGAGAAAACTATCAAAATGGTCTACAGTGTCCCTCAATTATCTTTAATTACTTATCTAACTTGTCGTAAATTACAGTGGCTGATGTGGCTTCTCAATGTTTAGGACGGGTGGTAGGGACAGAGCATCGAGTGACATTATACTGAATGCACTATCCGAAAATTACCTCGAGCAATTAAACAGAGAACCGACTCGTGGAGATAACATCTTGGACCTACTGATAACAAACAGACACGAACTTTTCGACTCTGTAAGTGCAGAACAGGGAATCAGTGATCATAAGGCCGTTGCAGCATCCCTGAATATGGAAGTTAATAGGAATATAAAAAAAGGGAGGAAGGTTTATCTGTTTAGCAAGAGTAATAGAAGGCAGATTTCAGACCACCTAACAGATCAAAACGAAAATTTCTGTTCCGACACTGACAATGTTGAGTGTTTATGGAAAAAGTTCAAGGCAATCGTAAAATGCGTTTTAGACAGGTACGTGCCGAGTAAAACTGTGAGGGACGGGAAAAACCCACCGTGGTACAACAACAAAGTTAGGAAACTACTGCGAAAGCAAAGAGAGCTTCACTCCAAGTTTAAACGCAGCCAAAACCTCTCAGACAAACAGAAGCTAAGCGATTTCAAAGTTAGCGTAAGGAGGGCTATGCGAGAAGCGTTCAGTGAATTCGAAAGTAAAATTCTATGTACAGACTTGACAGAAAATCCTAGGAAGTTCTGGTCTTACGTTAAATCAGTAAGTGGCTCGAAACAGCATATCCAGACACTCCGGGATGATGATGGCATTGAAACAGAGGATGACACGCGTAAAGCTGAAATACTAAACACCTTTTTCCAAAGCTGTTTCACAGAGGAAGACCGCACTGCAGTTCCTTCTCTAAATCCTCGCACAAACGAAAAAATGGCTGACATCGAAATAAGTGTCCAAGGAATAGAAAAGCAACTGGAATCACTCAACAGAGGAAAGTCCACTGGGCCTGACGGGATACCAATTCGATTCTACACAGAGTACGCGAAAGAACTTGCCCCCCTTCTAACAGCCGTGTACCGCAAGTCTCTAGAGGAACGGAGGGTTCCAAATGATTGGAAAAGAGCACAGGTAGTCCCAGTCTTCAAGAAGGGTCGTCGAGCAGATGCGCAAAACTGTAGACCTATATCTCTGACGTCGATCTGTTGTAGAATTTTAGAACATGTTTTTTGCTCGAGTATCATGTCGTTTTTGGAAACCCAGAATCTACTATGTAGGAATCAACATGGATTCCGGAAACAGCGATCGTGTGAGACCCAACTCGCGTTATTTGTTCATGAGACCCAGAAAATATTAGATACAGGCTCCCAGGTAGATGCTATTTTTCTTGACTTCCGGAAGGCGTTCGATACAGTTCCGCACTGTCACCTGATAAACAAAGTAAGAGCCTACGGAATATCAGACCAGCTGTGTGGCTGGATTGAAGAGTTTTTAGCAAACAGAACACAGCATGTTGTTATCAATGGAGAGACGTCTACAGACGTTAAGGTAACCTCTGGCGTGCCACAGGGGAGTGTTATGGGACCATTGCTTTTCACAATATATATAAATGACCTAGTAGATAGTGTCGGAAGTTCCATGCGGCTTTTCGCGGATGATGCTGTAGTATACAGAGAAGTTGCAGCATTAGAAAATTGTAGCGAAATGCAGGAAGATCTGTAGCGGATAGGCACTTGGTGCAGGGAGTGGCAACTGTGCCTTAACATAGACAAATGTAATGTATTGCGAATACATAGAAAGAGGGATCCTTTATTGTATGATTATATGATAGCGGAACAAACACTGGTAGCAGTTACTTCTGTAAAATATCTGGTAGTATGCGTGCGGAACGATTTGAAGTGGAATGATCATATAAAATTAATTGTTGGTAAGGCGGGTGCCAGGTTGAGATTCATTGGGAGAGTGCTTAGAAAATGTAGTCCAGCAACAAAGGAGGTGGCTTACAAAACACTCGTTCGACCTATACTTGAGTATTGCTCATCAGTGTGGGATCCGTACCAGATCGGGTTGACGGAGGAGATAGAGAAGATCCAAAGAAGAGCGGCGCGTTTCGTCACAGGGTTATTTGGTAACCGTGATAGCGTTACGGAGATGTTTAATAAACTCAAGTGGCAGACTCTGCAAGAGAGGCGCTCTGCATCGCGGTGTAGCTTGCTCGCCAGGTTTCGAGAGGGTGCGTTTCTGGATGAGGTATCGAGTATATTGCTTCCCCCTACTTATACCTCCCGAGGAGATCACGAATGTAAAATTAGAGAGATTAGAGCGCGCACGGAGGCTTTCAGACAGTCGTTCTTCCCGCGAACCATACGCGACTGGAACACGAAAGGGAGGTAATGACAGTGGCACATAAAGTGCCCTCCGCCACACACCGTTGGGTGGCTTGCGGAGTATGAATGTAGATGTAGATGTAGATAACAGAAAAATCATCGCGTTTCATATTTTTACTTCAAGTGGCAAATGTGAACACCATGAGCTTTAATTGACGATTGACACTAGTATTACGCAAAAAGGGGGTGTAACAGATGAGACTTCTGCAGTTCTGAGTGAAGCTTTATGCGCTGTTATGCGGCTTCGCGTGCGTTCGTTACCTTGTCGGTGTTAGTCAGGGGCCGGCGGACAGCACAGCTCCGCTCACCTCGCCGTCTCGGAAGCAACTCCTAACTTCTCCTTACTACAATTTACCGGAGTTGGTTTAAAAAAACTATCTGGCTGTGTTTTCATGTGACCAATCAGGGTCTCAATGTTAACCTTAAGCTCCGCCTATAAAAATTCTGTCTATCCAATGAGAAACGTTATACTTTTCGTGGTGGGGCAATGTTTTTAAAGTTTGCAACGTAACGGAGACGCGAAAAAGTCTCACGCTAAAACTTGCGGGTGGTGTGGCCCTTTTTGTGTTATTGTAAGATCTATACCGTTCTTCTGGAGGGCTCTAGCTTTTAACATTGGCTCGCGGGTGGTCCTGACGTAACAGAGACGCGAAAAAGGCTCACGCTAAAACTTGCGGGTGGTGTGGTCGTAGCGGTTAGCTAGCGACGTGGGTGTCTGTCCGTCCCTTATCGTAGGGCCTTCCAGCTTAACACGGTTCTGCTCTCGGCTTCTGTTCTCGTTTCTCCCCTCGGAACTGCGTCTGTCTCACGGTGGGAAGGTATGACATGCATTTAGGCATTCTTGTGTTAGTCTGTGGTATTCCATTTGCTCACTCGTTACTCGTATTACTTTGTTTAATTTAATGTCACGTTTATTCGGAGCTATGTGACATACTACTGGATTTGCTTATCATGTCAGGGTTTTCATGGATGGTGTTGGATTTGCCTGACACCTTACAGCCTGCCTGGTGAGATGAGTCCCGATTTCAGAGGGTAAGAGCTAACAGTAGGGTTCGAATGTGGCATAGACCATACGAAGCCACAGATCCCAGTTGTCAACTATCTACTGTGCAAGTTGGTGTTTGCTCTGTATTGACATTTGCTCTGTTTACAAGGAATGGACTGTGTCCTTTGGATGTTCGGCTACTTGGACCATTTACAGCCATTCATGGACGTCGTGCTCCCAAACAATGTTATGGATGACAACGCGCCATGTCACCAGGCCAAAACTGTCCGCGATAGGTTTCGCGAACAATCTGTACAGTTCGAGTGAACAGTGTTTGTTTGCTTACAAGATAATCATGAAAGACAATTAACTGAGATGAAGTGATTGTGGTGGAGTTTATTATTTGACAAGATGTTTCGTTTCATTCAGGATATAAATAAGGTAAAATTTTTAATAGCATTATTAATAATTGCATGAATAAATATTAACATTAATATTGCATGTCTGTTGGCCACTTGAGTGTTGTACATTATTGTAAGTTCATACCTTCGTTTAATTTTAGTGTATGGTGTTAGTGGAGTATGAGTAACAGGTCATGGGCTACAGATTATGCGTTTTAACACAAATATCCGGTATGATACAATATGACGTCTTGGACAGCTGCATTTCAACCTGCTTTCAGATCGAGAATCATTGGATGATGGAAGTCATGTACGTGACACAGTTTTAGGTAAAGATTATTTACCTTTCCGTTGCTTCGACGAATCTTCTGTTCTGTGGTAGAATGCACGCTGTAATGGAACTCCCTGACCGATAAACTGTTCCTCCCTTCCCGGTGTATTTTTTACGAGTGGTACTAATGTTTCAACTATCACATTTTCCCAATTAAAATTTGATTTAGCTGATACACGCTTATTAGAAAACCAAAGGTCCTTTGACGATATCAGCGTCAGGAAAAAAACAGTCTTCAGAAGTCACTCTCTTCTTCCATTATTCAGAAGCATACTTTTCTTAATGGCTTGTCAAGAACCATAAAAGTATAGCTAACAATAAAGTACAGTTTAGTACACGTCTAAACGATGTGTTGATGAGCAACTGCTTCCACTCCACTGATGAAATTACGATCAGAACCAGCTAAAGTACTTTTTATGTTCTACAGCTCACAAGATGTGAGCCACTTATATCTAACTTCAGCTTGGGTTTAACGTGATGTGCTAACCAACTGTTATTATGTTTGATGGTGCTTGACTACAATAACATTGCCGTTACCTCACGTACAGTCGTGGACAAAACGAGCGAGAGCCCTCGCCTTTTCGTTATGCTGATCTGCACAGCATTAAAGTCTACTACACAGTATAACAGGCAAGGCGACGAAGTGCTACCAACATACTACGCACAAGCGTGAAATTGAAAAACTATCCGAACTTTGTCAGACTGTTTTCAATCATGAGTAAGACTATATTAATGCCGATTATTGTGTTAAACGCAACCGTAAGTGTAAGGTATAAATGAAAGAAGAAATGCTAATTAGTATGAACTGTACTAATAAAAATAAATTTCAGCTTGTCGAGATAACATAACTGTTTTAGTAAGACAAAGTACCCCAGATTGTTGCGAATTAGCAAAATATTATGCGCATCCGGCTGCGAAACGGTCTGTGGCAACGTTCAGACCAATCATACAGAATTACCGTTGCTGACCTACCATGAAAGTGTGCAAATTTAGCAATGCGTCAAGATTCATAACGAAATTCAGTTAAAAAATTTTCAGTACCACACTTAAGTCAATTAAATTATTGACAGAAGCGGAAAAAGTAAGCAATAACAAGTATGAAATTATACAAATGTTTCATATTGACATCCACAGGGCGCCGGTACAGAATAAAGGTAGCAATGAAACGTATTGGGGGCGCGAGAATTTCTTAAAATTGCTTTAATGCTAGTCTATCTGCCTCCATCGAGATTAGAACCGAAAAAAAACCGGGCCTCCCTTGCAGTAGCAAAAACCTTTCACTACGCTAGCAGACAAACAAGGCAAACAGCCCTTTATTATTACCCCAGATATGAATAAGCCGACAATTTCGCAATGGAAATGGCAAAATGATCTGCAGTTTCTGTTGCATAGAGCTTTCTGAAAACATGAATTTTCTACCTTTATGTCATCGTTTATGTGACAATCATTCGGAATGTTTATCGAAATAACAAGTAACGAGTAAATTTAGTAGGATAATTCTGTACCACCCCAGGAAATAAACGGCGACATAGCTGCCAAACGTATTCTACAATGTTTCGAGTTCTCCATTAGACTCGCCACAGCCAGAAAACGTTCATTAGCCGAAGTGATTCTTAAGCTAGCTAGCAATGGGAATGCTCGCACTTCTAAAACGCGATGGCATTAATACTGGGATCTGAATTACCACGTGTATAGGCAAATGGATTTTATTTGTATTCCGGAAAACGTGATTTTGATCGAAAGCGTAGCTACGATTAATATGCTGATGTATAGACTGCAACTAGAACATTTCGAATAGTGAGTAGGAAGAATTATTTATGCGGCCCTCATCTTCAGTAACTGTCGTAGCTACTTTCGTTGTTAGGATTTCGTCACCTAAATCGGTAAAAATGGAACCCTACAAGTCTCACTTTCTTGACCGTCTAGCTGCCTACCCAACCCTTAAAACCCGTTTACCTCGAGTACGGGTAGACATAATAAGCGGAAATGTGTCGCACTTCCTGCGGTATACGGTCCCTTGGTGGTGTAAAAAAGTGAGCTTCTATGTCAACGCAATCTAAAGATACGGCTGTTTATGTAAAGAAAATTTACGCGGAAGGTCAAGAAATGGCTCTAAGAACTATGCGACCAAACTGCTTAGGTCATCAGTCCCCTAGACCTAGAACTACTTAAACCTACCTAACCTAACACACATCCATGCCCGGGGAAGGATTCGAACTGACGGCGCAAGCATCCGCGCCGTTCATGACTGAAGCGCCTAGAACAGCTCGGCCACCGCACCCTGTGAAACCCTATTCACCTAATGTATAATGATAATATATACTGTCTAGTGAGCATATTCTGTACTTGCCAGCAACTCAGATCGTTTGATCACGTTTACATTCAAACGGTCGAGTGTCTGCAGATAAGCCGAAACACAGGTTCGCTTATTTTGTCCTCTCCATCACTGAGCAAAGTTTCCGGACAATCAGCGTATGGCATCTGGCGAGATCCCCTCGTTAGTCGAGTCGCTTCTTACGCCTGGCGAGAACTATGTATGCCTCAGAGTAAACTGCGCTACTTGGAAACACGGCGAGCGAGGATAAACACGTTTTCCTTCTTATAAGGCAACCTTCTACAGTTAAAATTCACGGAGTGTTCTTCAGGTTGCCTCAGATATTTCAGAAATATGTCTTGCGTTAGGCCTGCCGTATATGCAAAACGTAAACAATTCATTTCACGTAATATTTATCAGGATAAGACATGACAAGAGCGGACCAGTCCCTTCTGAGCAAAATTACTGATTCTAAGTTGCTCCACTATGTAATGACACGGGCACGGGCTTGCGATCCCTCGTTTATGCAATCGATTTCCGTGTTACGCATACTTGGCCATCGCGTTGTGGCTGCAGTCGTGGAGGAGGCAGTCTGTTTCCTACTAGCGCTGTTTTCGTAGCAGATATTAACCGCAACGAATCATTAAGTCAACGCTAAATGCCCCATCTGGCTGAGGCAGGAAAGGGCGCTATAATAGAACTCCATGCAGAGGGATTTTCAAATGGATATATAGAAGAACTATGGGTCTTCACAAGTCGGCGGTAGCCAGGTGGATTAGACGAAAGGAAGAGGGTGGTAACCTGAATGGAAGGCCTCATGGCCGCCGCCGCAAAACAAGGGCAGCTCAGGATCGGCAGATATGCAGTTTCAGTGAGAATCACCCATTTGTCAACGCACGACAATTTCAGCAGACTTTGGGTCTCAATGTTAGCAGTAAGACCGTCACTCGTCGTCTGAGGCAGATAGACTACCATTAAAGTAATTTTAAGAAATTCTCGCGCCCCAATACGTTTTATTGCTACCTTTATTCTGTACCAGCGCCCTGTGGATGTCAATATGAAACTTTTTTAGAATTTCATACTTGTTATTGCCTACTTTTTTCGCACACTTTCATGGTAGGTCAGCAACGGTAATCCAGTATTACTGGTCTGAACCTCGACACAGACCGTTTCGCGGCCGAATACCCAAACTATTTTGCTAATTCGCAACAATCTGGGCTACTTTATCTTACTAAAACAGTTATGTTGTCTCGATAAGCTGAAATTCATTTTTATTAGTACAGTTCATACTAATTAGCGTTTCTTCATTCATTTATATCTTATATTTACGTATTGTGGTTAACACACTAATCGTCATTAATATAGTCTTACACATGATTGAAAACAGTCTGACAAAGTTCGGATAGTTTTTCAATTTCATGCCTGTGCGTAGTATGTTGGTAGCACTTCGTCGCCTTGCCTGTTATACTGTGTAGCAGACTTTAGTGATGTGTGGATCAGTATAATGAAAAGGCGAGGGGTCTCGTTCGTTTCGTCCACGACTGTACATCGGTACGTATACATACAATGTTTAAAGACATTATGAATCAAGTCTAAAAAGCTGCTTCTTTTTTTTTTAGATGTTAATTACGACAGGCCTGTTTCAGCACTATTCCCATCATCAGGCGATCTATTGAGAGGTGGCATGAGCCCCCTCTCATATTTCTATCTTACGATTCTCCTCTCTAGTTGCATGCGGTGGAAGGTTTGCTTTTCCTTAACACGCGGACTTCCCACGCAGCGTCTCTCGTCACCCGGGTGGTCCGGTGACAGGCGGGCTCTGTGGAACTGGAGAGAGTTAAGCCGACGTGTGTGAGGCAGTCGAGTGAATGCTTTGCAGACGCCGACATTGTCAAGAGACACGCCCGCTGGGGTGTGAAGTAGCGGCTGGGCTAGAGGTTCCGTTACTTCGGAGAAACTTTGCGAAAACACTTTCTGGCGGGCTACCAGCGAGGCGTGGGAATGACTTGTGTACCCACGCAGTTGTGGCGGGAAAATTCCCGCACTTTCTGCAAAATCAGCACAGAAATTGGCGCCAAGAATCTCCATTGGTGGAATGGTAGTGCTCCGGCAATGGAGTGGAATTTCCGCCGGTTTTCGAGTTGCTGATTGGAACGTAACCACGGCCACTGTCGTGGGGGCGGGAATGTTCGGGGTTCGGCCTGTACGGGTGCTCTGGGTAGTCGGCAGTCGCCTTTCGGTCGAGGACGTCGAAGCAACCAGCCCTCGCCTGCGGTACGCCAGATCGTGTTCTGGGAGATAAGAAGACCGTTTGGTAATGTACGTCCGCAGCACCGGCAGATAGGGATTTTCCTAGGTGACAATCAGAGCTCAGCAGAGCGCGCCTGTTCATCCTTTTCTAACTTTGTTCTGTTTCGAGTAGCAGCAATTACTGTTGGGTTAGCTGTGTGTCTCTCTTGAGATTTGAGTGGAAAGGAATTGGCTCCACATACCACTTCGTCTTAAACCTCACGATCTAAGTTAGGGACAACTTCACCTTTATAGTGTTTGTATGAATCTCCAATTTTAGCCAATTTGATATTTTTATAAATATTTCCTGTATTTCTTTTACTATTATGTGTTTAATCTTAATAAATCATATTGTTATTTTGGACAGAACTTTCATTCTGTTAATCGATAGAGCAACCCTATCATTCCTCACTATGCTAATGAAACCTTGGTTTATTTAACTTATTTATCAAATTAAATTATTGCAGGTGCCAAACTCTCTTCTACTCCACTAGCAGGGTTGATTAGAGTCAGTTCGCGTATTTCTTTTATCCTTGTGCAACAGCAAAAGTCGGAGTTAGAATAGGGGGGGCTTAGAGCATGATTTACATATGTGGATTCTAGTAGAACTTAGTGATAAATACACTGCTAGCCCCGGCACCTCGCATAATATGGCGACCCTTAGCCTCGGATCTTTCCTGAGAATCACTGATTAACAAACAGTATTCTTAGTACGAACATTCAAATTTTTTTTCTCTAATTTTTTTTATTGATTAATACCCAAGTTTTTGCTCTGGTAGTTCCGCGTTTAGTTTTAAGTAGCGGCGCATGATTACAGTTTTTGTTTTCAGTGTATATATTTTTTGTTCATTGTTTTTTTTGTGTTTCGTTGATGTGGTGTCCGTACCACATCGCACTTTGTCGGATTTGTGTGCGGTTTCTGGACCACATCAAATTGTGCTTGTAATTACAGCGTTGCAACAGCGTTGTTAAAATTTTGTGTCTATGTCGAAAAGTATATGGAGTAGGTTAATTTTATTGTGCATTTTTAGATAAATTTGTTTTTCATGAATGATAACGAGAAGTAAGGCACGATTATTATCGAGCGAAGCTAAAACAAAAGAGGATAGCATAATGGATAAGGGGCAGTTTACTGACGGGAATAGGTTCAGAGATGAGATGGGCACATTTTTAGCAGGACAGGACGCCAGGGTCATTGATGAGGAAGGTGATTTGGACGCGATCTCAGAGCAGCGTTGCGGCCGTGATTATGATAGTGAAGTAGAGGATGAAACAGAGACAGGCACACAGGTCGAGACGGTAGCAGAAGTTTATAGTCAAACGAACGAGTGCAGACAGAGGCGAGCTCGGTCAGGTCAGAGCTCTAGCGCCCAAGTGTCCAGAGTTACATCGCCCATGTTTGAAGAGGATCAAAAAGAGGACGAAAACCCAATACTTAGCTTCCTACGATCAATGAAAGAAGAAGCTGACGAACAGCGTAAGAGGGAGAAGAAAGAAGAGGAGAAACAACGTAAGAAGGAGAAGGAAGAAGCTGACGAACAGCGTAAGAGGGAGAAGGAAGAAGAGGAGAAACAACGTAAGAAGGAGAAGGAAGAAGCTGACGAACAGCGTAAGAGGGAGAAAGAAGAAGAGGAGAAACAACGTAAGAAGGAGAAGGAAGAAGCTGAAGAACAGCGTAAGAGGGAGAAGGAAGAAGAGGAGAAACAACGTAAGCAGGAGAAGGAAGAAGCTGATGAACAGCGTAAGAAGGACACTGAGGCAATAATTTCGCATATAGGGAAAATTCGTGGGGAATTACTAACAATAAAGAAAGAATGTGGAGAGGCCAAACAAATGTCATTGGTAGCACAAAAAGTAGCAGGCCTAGCCAAAACGGCAGCAACAGGGGCAATGAAAATCGCAAAAGTAACTTCTCAACTCGCAGGTCGCTTGCGACGTACAACACAATCCCACTCAAAATCCCTAGCATTCTTAAAGACTCAAGGTAATATTGTGGTTACGAACATCACGAAACGAATGAAAGAAGTAGAGAGTCGGATAGCAACACTACAGCGAAACGGGCACACGAGCACTGCGCGTTCGGATACCAGTGATGGAGTACACAGAATTGTAGCTCCGAGGAAAAGCCCGCCGTGCTCTAGCCCAGTGACAGAGTGCGGAACTAACAATGCACACGCAGAAACAGAGAGTAATAGCTCCAATAATTGCAGCCCACTTAGAAGAGCGAATGCTGAATGCCACTTCCACTGTGATACAGACGTAGCACATCACAGTTATCAGCAAGATAGATCAGGACACTCAGCAGACGTGCAAGTATCGGAAACGAGTGACAACACCAGTGCGAGGATCGGACAGAATTTTGATCACAATCACTTCCTGTCGATACTAAAATTCCAGAAATTCAAATATAATGGAGGGTCGATGCATCCGAAGAGCTGGGTGATGCAATTTACAAATTCATTACCGTCGTCATGGCCAACCCAGGCCAAATTAGAATTCATGTGTGGACACATCGAAGGCCAAGCTGCGGAAAAGATGCGGGGCGTGGCAGCGACGTGTCGGACTTATCAGGAATTTGTTGGTGCATTCCTGCGGACCTACTGGTCAAAGGAAACGCAAGACAGGATTAAAGAGGAAATAATATTTTGTCCTGAACTGGAAGTGTCCGGGCATAGAAGCGCAACCAAATTTTTTGTTGATTTACTCAAGAAGAATCAGTTTTTAGATAGTCCATATAGCCACGGAGAAATCATTAAATTTTGCTTTTCCAAATTGCCAGTTAGGTATCAACAGACACTTGTCGGGAAGTGTGGATCTGACATAGATGCATTCAAGAGTCTACTGCGCGAACTCGAAGTAGTCTTCGATAAACAAGACGCAAAGGACAGGAAGAAGGCCCAAAATAACAAATACCACGGGCCAGCAAGGGAAGACGACAACAGATCGCATAATCGCACTGGTCAGTTAGGAAACCAGGTTTACGGAAATCAAGGTTACGCTATTCAAGGTTATGGAAACCAGAGACACGGGAATCAAAACGTCAGGGAACAGGGTCAATCTAGACAAGCAATCTGGGACAGGAGGAATGACGAACGGCAAAGCGACCGTAATTGGAGAGAGCGAAATCAAGGACAACAGGAGAACCGGGAGATAGAAATTAGACCTCCAAATCCTAATGCACGTCAGAGGAGGGGGAGTCTAAGAAGGGATTGACGCTAGTCCATAGGACTCCACCACTTCTCTCACACAAAGAAGTTCGTGGAATAATAGTAGTTTAAGTGGTGTACATAGTTGAATAGGCAAATATAGGAACCTTTCTTCGGGGAACAATAATCGTTGCATTAATAGATTAAGATTGTTAAAGTATTAACACGCTGCGTTTTCTCGCTTAAGAATTTACTGCTGTTAACTTTTTGTCTATGTTCGGGATCTCATCTGTCGTTGCGATAAGAGGGACTACCTTTCCATGAGCAATGTTTTTGTCCTTTCCTATCTGGTGTACATGTTGAGGGATAATGATGAGTGACGAGATGTTGCACAAACGGGCGCATACAAGAACGTGCTCTTAGAAGCGTTCTGAGAAGTCGTGATACGCTCCATAGCGGGCACAACCAGTTCGTGAGACGTTCATACCAATGCTTGCAGGCACGCGTCAGTGCACTGCAAGATTGTGGTATATTGCGTGATTTCGAGGATGAATATGGGCAGTATAGTTTTTGCAGAGCTGCGCCAGCATCGTTGTCTTGCAAGTCGGGGTGAACCTGTAAGCATTTGACTCTAATGGTGCCCTAGACGAGAGAAATGCGGGCATAAAAGCCTACCATGCCAATGTGCTGGTTGGGGATTTAGCGTGCTGCTCGTGACTGTCACAGATGAAGAACCAGGGACTTATACTTGGATATTCGTGACATACTGTGTAGCTGGCGTGTGTTGGGCGACTGAATCCTCAACAGGAACCACCCCTGGCTTGGTCATATTACATTGCTTCTGGAAGGGTGTGCTTTGATCCCGAAAACCGCATCAGATAGAGAAGGAAGTTGCAACTATAAATTTATTGTCGTGTATAGCCATGGCTAACCCAGTCTCTGGAGTTTCAGTGAGGCGTAGTGAAAACTCGGAGGCCATGTCGTACGGCGCGCACATCACTGTCGTCAATAGCGGCGAGCAGCGAGACATCTCAACGTAACAGGAATTATGTAAGAGTATTGAAAAAAAAGGTAATAATAATAATAATAGAGTACCATATTCTAGGATAAATTAAACTTTAGGATTTTTACAATAACTAGATTAATATTGTGGGGGTTTTCTACCACAAGTGTTATGTTTGGCGCGCGCCTGTTGAGATGCTATTTTTCAGGTCATCAAATCACAGACCCGAGATGGAACGACGACCGGCGAGCGAACGTGGAATAGTTGGAATAACATAATTTATTCAGAAGACATAGAATGTAGATCGTTGGCATATGGTAGTTAATTCTTGAGCATGTCTACTGTCGATCTATATAATTAATAGTAATATTAGTGCGGGCCCGCACATTTAGTTGTTCATCCATTACATAGCATCAGTTATCACCAACCATGTACAATACTGAGATCGGTCTCTACACGTATATCAAAATAAATTATTTCCATGTCTAGATTAGATGTTATAATGATTGCCATAGATTAATAACTATAAAAGTAAAATAAGAGTGTCTGAAATGACATACCATCAATGTGTCATTATGTAAATTTATTATAACATAGAAGGTCATGGGAAAAAGTTAGGCATAAGATTTTTGTAAGAATTGTGCAGATGACGGGGATCGTGGCAATGCGGAGGCCGGCCGGAGCGGGAACAAGAGGTCTGCGGCTACCTGCAAGAAAAGAGCGTCAGCGCGCTACCTGACGTGAAGGGTGCGAGAGCATCCGGTCCTACAGGCTGTCAGTCATGGGGCCGTGTACCTGCGGGATTACGCGGGACCCTCGCCGGGCCACAAGCGAAAGTGAGGCTGGCCGTTGACCCTGACACGCGACCCACACGCGACAGCCTGCTAGCTCTCCGGACGCGGCAGCCGTTTGGAGGGATTCCCTGCGGCAGACCACGTTGTCGTGAGTACACGAAGAAGATCACATATCGTGTCAGAACTGCGCCTCATGTGCCTCAGGACAGAAAGGGACGCTCTATACTCACCTGTTTGGGTTTTTACAACTCACTAGCATTGGCCGATCTGCATACACAATGCAGTATCGTGCCACACTAACAAATGTATGGTCTCATTTCTTACTTCTCCTCTCTATTAGAGAGCAGTTTTAACAATAGTCGCTCCTAGTTCGATCCTGTATGTATGACCTCACACACTTGTGGAGTCACTCCACGTGCCATCATCCCTCGTCGAACTGCAATATTGGGAAACGTAAAGTTCTGTCCAGCGAGAGAAGAGACCTAGACTAGTGATGTATCCCAACAAGGAGATCTCAGAGAGAATTAATCGACGTGAGGAGAGCCTATCACTGTGTCTTCCTACCGTACTGCCGTGATCATATGCGTGGGTCTGACTACAATCTCAACAGCGTACTGCAGACACTCCAGAACACCCTATTGCCGTTGCAACAACGTAGCAACAACACCCGACGTTTAGCCTTATGTGATGTCAGTACTGTAGAATTTGTGAAGTGCTACGGATATTTCAAACAATGTGATTTAGTGCCTCATTCTCAGCACAGTCGTGAACTTTGTGCAATGTGCACGCACAATTTGATGCCCCATGAACCTTGTTTTTTTTCTTAAATTCCTTTCTCTTATGTTGTTTTTGTAATGTATGTTATACCTTGTATGCGTTTGTGTTTTACACTGTAATTCTTATTACAGATTACTGTATTGTTCTCCACACCATGTTTTTTTTGTATTTTGTGTTTATTGTTGTGTGTATACAAACAGTGTGCCTGAAGTCCCCATAAACTGAAGCAGATACCACCACTGTCATTGTGAATGGACCATCAGTTCAGGGAACATTTTGTAAAGGTTATTCTTGCTGCAGGGAGACAGAATGAATCGGAGGTTGTAATTAGATTCTGAAAGCCCACAAAGAGATTGTTAACTTATATAGTATCATGTGTGAGTGAGTTCAGGTTAGTTTAATGATTAAAATTGTTGTAACATCTTGGGCATTTAATTGCGGAGCACTCCAACTCTGATTGTAAAGAATAAACTGCTCCATATTTGGCTCAGATGCCCGGGCCATATTTAGAGAGTGAATGTCTGCGTGAATCGGTGTTTGGGAAGGGGCTCCCTGGGTATGGATGTGTGATGTGAGTGTTAGTGTTCCATATTAAGAAGGTGAAGTTGGCTACATCATAAATAATCCTCCCTCTATGAGTTGCAATTTTCAGTTGCAATGATCTTTTTTATAGATTGCGGTATTGGCATGAGCCCCCTCTCATATTTCTATCTTACGATTCTCCTCTCTAGTTGCATGCGGTGGAAGGTTTGCTTTTCCTTAACACGCGGACTTCCCACGCAGCGTCTCTCGTCACCCGGGTGGTCCGGTGACAGGCGGGCTCTGTGGAACTGGAGAGAGTTAAGCCGACGTGTGTGAGGCAGTCGAGTGAATGCTTTGCAGACGCCGACATTGTCAAGAGACACGCCCGCTGGGGTGTGAAGTAGCGGCTGGGCTAGAGGTTCCGTTACTTCGGAGAAACTTTGCGAAAACACTTTCTGGCGGGCTACCAGCGAGGCGTGGGAATGACTTGTGTACCCACGCAGTTGTGGCGGGAAAATTCCCGCACTTTCTGCAAAATCAGCACAGAAATTGGCGCCAAGAATCTCCATTGGTGGAATGGTAGTGCTCCGGCAATGGAGTGGAATTTCCGCCGGTTTTCGAGTTGCTGATTGGAACGTAACCACGGCCACTGTCGTGGGGGCGGGAATGTTCGGGGTTCGGCCTGTACGGGTGCTCTGGGTAGTCGGCAGTCGCCTTTCGGTCGAGGACGTCGAAGCAACCAGCCCTCGCCTGCGGTACGCCAGATCGTGTTCTGGGAGATAAGAAGACCGTTTGGTAATGTACGTCCGCAGCACCGGCAGATAGGGATTTTCCTAGGTGACAATCAGAGCTCAGCAGAGCGCGCCTGTTCATCCTTTTCTAACTTTGTTCTGTTTCGAGTAGCAGCAATTACTGTTGGGTTAGCTGTGTGTCTCTCTTGAGATTTGAGTGGAAAGGAATTGGCTCCACATACCACTTCGTCTTAAACCTCACGATCTAAGTTAGGGACAACTTCACCTTTATAGTGTTTGTATGAATCTCCAATTTTAGCCAATTTGATATTTTTATAAATATTTCCTGTATTTCTTTTACTATTATGTGTTTAATCTTAATAAATCATATTGTTATTTTGGACAGAACTTTCATTCTGTTAATCGATAGAGCAACCCTATCATTCCTCACTATGCTAATGAAACCTTGGTTTATTTAACTTATTTATCAAATTAAATTATTGCAGGTGCCAAACTCTCTTCTACTCCACTAGCAGGGTTGATTAGAGTCAGTTCGCGTATTTCTTTTATCCTTGTGCAACAGCAAAAGTCGGAGTTAGGATAGGGGGGCTTAGAGCATGATTTACATATGTGGATTCTAGTAGAACTTAGTGATAAATACACTGCTAGCCCCGGCACCTCGCACTATAACACCGCTGGTAAGTCACGTAAGCGCTTTTCTTACGTCTTTTAAACTTGTTTTATGACGTAGATTTCATAGGCTATATTTGTTGCAAGTTATAGCCTGAATTTTATTTGTTGTGTGTGACAATTTTTTGTTGTCAAACAACAACGGAAGTACTAAGGAATGACGGCATACGCTTGAACTTCTCTAAGGTTGTAGATACAGTAATAAAGAATAATCTAGTAGGCAGTACAGTTGAAGAGGAATGGACATCTCTAAAAAGGGCAATCACAGAAGCTGGAAAGAAAAACATAGGTACAAAGAAGGCAAGTGCAAAGAAACCATGGTAACAGAAGAAATACTTCAGCTGATCATGAAAGAAGGAAGTACAAAAATGTTCAGGGAAATTCAGGAATTCAGAAATATGAGTCGCTGAAGAATGAAATAAAAGGTGCATGGAAGTTAAGACTAAATGACTACAGGAAAAATGTGAAGAAATCTAAAAAGAAATGACTGTCGGAAGGACTGACTCAGAATACAGGAAAGTCAAAAGAACCTTCGGTGAAATTAAAAGCAAGGGTGATAACATTAAGAGTGCAACGGGAATTCTGTTGTTAAATGCAGAGAAGAGAGCGGATAGGTGGAAACAGTACACTTGAGGCATCTATGAGGGACAGGATTCGTCTGATGTGATATAAGAAGGAACTGGAGTCGATATAGAAGTTATAGGGGATCCAGTATTAGAATCAGAATTTAAGCGAACTTTGGAGGACTTACGATCAAATAAGGCATAAGGTGTCGATAGGATTACATCAGAATTTCTAAAATCGTGAGGGGAACTGGCAATAAAACGACTATTCACGTCAGTATGAGTCTGGAAATACACTCTCTGACTTCCGGAAAATTATCATCCACGCAATTCCATAGACTGTAAAAGCTGACCAGTGCGAGAGTTATCGCACCATCAGCATAACAGCTCATGCATCCAAGTTGCTGACCAGAACAATATACACAAGAATGGAAAAGAAAATTGAAGATTTGTTACATGCCGACCAATTTAGCTTTAGGAAAGGTAAACGACCAGAGAGGCAATTCTGTCGTTGCAGTTGATAATGGAAGCAAGATTAAAGAAAAATCAAGAGATGTTTATAGGGTGTGTTGACCTAGAAAAAGCTTTCGACAATGTAAGATGGTGCGAGATGTTCGTAATTCTGAGAAAAATAGGGGTAAGCTTTAGGGAGAGATGGGTAATATACAACATGTATAAGAACCAAGAGGAAATAATAAGAGTGGACGACCAAGAACGAAATGCTCGGATTTAGAAGGGTGTAAGACAGCGATGTGTTCTTTCGCTCCTACTGTTCAATCTGTACATGGAGGAAGCAATGATAGAAATAAAAGGAAGGTTCAGGAGTAGAATTAAAATTGAAGGTGAAAGGTATCAGCGATACGATTCGCTGATGATATTGCTAGCCTGAGTGAAGTGAAGAAGAGTTACATGATCTGCTGAACGGAATGGACAATCTAATGTGTACAGAATGTGGACTGAGAGTAAAGCGAAGAAAGACGAAAGCAATGAGAAGTAGCAGAAATGAGAACAGCGAGAAACTTAACAGCAGGATTGATGGTCACGAAGTAGATGAAGTAAAGGATTTCTATTACCTAGGCAGCAAAATAACCAATGACGGAAGGAGCAAGAAGTACATCAAAAGCAGACTACCACTGGCAAAATAGGCATTCCCGGTCAATGGAAGTCTACTAGTATGAAACATAGGCCTTAATTTGAGGTAGAAATTTCTGAGAATATACGTTTGGAGGACAGCACTGTGTGGTTGTGAAACATTAATAGTAGGAAACCCGGAACACAAGAGAATCGAAGCATTTGAGATGTGATGCAACAGGCGAATGTTGAAAATTAGATGGACTGATAAGGTAAGGAGTGAGGAGGTTCTGCGCAGAATCGGAGAGGAAAGGAATATGTGGAAAACACTGACAAGGAGAAGGGACAGGATGATAGGACATCTGTTAAGACATCGGGGAATGACTTCCATTGTACGT
Source organism: Schistocerca nitens (assembly GCF_023898315.1). Classification (NCBI taxonomy): domain Eukaryota; kingdom Metazoa; phylum Arthropoda; class Insecta; order Orthoptera; family Acrididae; genus Schistocerca; species Schistocerca nitens. Next base: position 643,067,642 of record NC_064618.1, on the reverse strand, counting down.
GAGGGAGCTACAGAGGGCAAAAACTGTAGAGGAAGACAGAGATTGGAATACATCCACCAGATAATTGAGTGAGGACGAAGGTTACAAGTGCTTCTCTGAGATGAAGAGGTTGGCACAGGAGAGAATTCCGTGATGGGCCTTATCAAACCAGTCAGAAGACTGATGACTCAAAAAAAAGAGGAGATTTGTAGGACTTATCGATTTAAATACGCATTAAAAAAAGCAATCCTAAATGGTTAGTATGTAGCCAGATTTATATATTAAGAGTGAACGTGGAAAACGACCTAAATGCCAAACCTACCGTTTGTTAGGAGAATCTAAAAACAATTTGTATCTTTTGTACATTACCTTTCTGTATGCAAAAAAATTAAGAAAGTATTCTGATATCACAGTATTATGCAGCCCACTTCATCTCTGCAAAAAATAATGGGAGAAATTAAAAAATAAATAATTTTTAAGAACGTTTTATGTTCACTGGCTGGTTCTAAGCGGCAATAAGAAATTTTTTGCTGCGTCAGACACTATCATTTATTTGTATTACTTGTAATACTCTAAGTAAAGAAACACAACCGAAATATTTTAACTATTAAAATTGTTGTAAACAAACCATTCCTAATTTCTTTTACATTTCTTATAAGAGAATAACGAAATTAAATTCTTGGAAAACCTCTAAGTTTTCATTTTGTTTCTTACACATTTTCGTTCTAGACAACAGATGTTGCAAAGTTTACTGTAAAGCTACCTGCACTGTTGAGAAAAAAATGGAGACATTGTCAACGGATCTATCTGCTTTGTTGTGTTACAGAGTCAGACTTTTTAATTGGTATTTCAGACGAATGAGTACGAGATACTTCGACGATAATGCATTTGTAGATGTTACACGCCTGCATTGGCACCAATGTTTCAACAGCATCTTTAAAATCAAAAAACTTAATTTCATCGATTTCTGTCAGTGTTACTTCCGTGATTGTATTACTTTCCTAAAATTAAAAATGAACCGTCTTGTGACTGGAAGTGGTTTATTTTTTTGTTTTGCGAAAATTAAAGGAGCCATGTGTATTCATTGGAATGTCATTTACAACTCCTGTGGGTAGCACTTCATGGCGCAAAGAGCATGCACCTTCTAATAAAGAATGTTGGAAACATTTTCTCCATGTTTTGATACTTGGAATAAGTCTACGGGCATTCATATGAATGTGTAACATGAATGTAAATTTACTCGTTCCACATCAGCTACAAAAGATCAGTGGAACATGAAACTATCAGCATAAACGGTTGTGTCAAAATATAATATACTCAATAATAGCTGAAAACTCTATGTCCCTATGTAGATCAGTAGAGTAACAATACATGTCTCTTACGAGAAGAGAAACTGAATATCGCTAAAATTTAACAAACAATGTAACCAGTTTATTACAGTGGCAAATTATGTCTGGAGATATTTTCTAAGGCTTTTTATGGGCGTAAGAGGTTTTACAAAACATTGCAACTTCAGAGTAGACCTAAGAGACTTAAGGACATTAAATCGTGTGAAATGCTTAGGAAGCGCCAAACTTATTTCTTTCTTACAGTACAATGGCTCATGAGCACACTCGTAATACACGTTTCTCCATTTAAACGGAAATCTGATGAAAATTACAGTTCAATAAGTGACAAAGTATCAACAAGATTCTTGCTGTATTTGGTAAACGTAGTTCCAGGTACACTACAGATTCTGGCTTATCACCGTCAGAGCCTCCCAAGCATCATACTCGCACCCCTTGTGCGATGGAAGGGCGCCTCTCGGTGATCTTGAATGTGAGTGGTGAGTCTATCATGTGCATCACGGTCGTCTTCCAGGAGACCTCGCCCTCGTAGTCCACATGGAAGCGTCTGACAATCTGCAATCACAAGTTAAGATGTGTGTGAGTAAAGACGGTAACATTGACACCCAAAACTAAACTGGCGAAAGAAAGTAGTTAAAAATCAAGCATCTCTTCAATCATACAAGTTACTTTCTGATCATTATCCACCTTGAAAGATACACCAAAATCTATTCGTTTCTTGCTAAATACCGGGTGATCAAAGAGTGAGTATAAATTTGAAAACTTAATAAACCACGGAATAATGTAGACAGAGAGGTAAAAATTGACACACATGCTTTGAATTACATGGGGTTTTATCAGAACTATCAGAACCAAAAAAAAAGTTCACAAAATGTCCGACAGATGGCGCTGGACAGCAAAACGTCAGTGACTGCGCATGACAATCGTGTTACAGAATCGCATCATCCCCAGCCTGGCTGATAAACACCTGCTGGAACGTACTATGTTTACGCAGGACTGCGCTCCACCCCATATTGCTAGATGCGTGAAAGATCTCTTGCGCGCGTCGTTTGGTGATGATCGTGTGCTCAGCCGCGATTATTGGCTTTGGGGTTACCTGAAGTCGCAAGTGTATCGTGATCGACCGACATCTCTAGGGATGCTGAAAGACAACATCCGACGCCATTGCCTCACCATAACTCCGGACAGGCTTTACAGTGCTGTTCACAACTATATTCCTCGACTACAGCTATTGTTGAGGAATGATGGTGGACATATTGAACATTTCCTGTAAAGAACATCATCTTTGCTTTGTCTTACTTTGTTATGTTAATTATTGCTATTCTGATCAGATGAAGCGCCATCTGTCGGACATTTTTTGAACGTTTGTATTCTTTTGGTTCTTATAAAACCCCATGTCATTCCAAGCATGTTTGTCAATTTGTACCTCTCTATCTACATTATTCCGTGATTTATTCAGTTTTCAAATTTGTACTGTCTTTTTGATCACCAGGTACTTATAAACAGATAATGCGAAGTCTTCTTCTTGTGAACTCCTGTTGTAAGACTGTTTATCCTCTGTATCCTCTGCAAGTCTCGCCATGTCTGCGTGATTACTGTAACCTAAATCCATTTGATGTTGCTTAATGTGCTCAAGCCTTCTCTTTATCCTCCCCTATCCACACACACACACACACATATACACACACACACACATTTCCTTCCATTACCGAACTACTGTTTGTTGATACCCAGAATGTGACCTATCAACTCATCCCTTCTATTATTCAGGTTACCATAAGAGGCTTTTCTCTCAATCTCTCTTGTGCTCATCTTCATTAGTTACACGATCTGCCGATGTGAACTTCAGAATTCCTCTTTAGTACCACATTTATAAATCTGTTCCTTTGGTGTCCCTTTTCTTTTATCAATCACATTTCACTTCCATACAAGGCTAATCGCCAAACATTGTCATAAAAATTTCCTAACATTTGAATTAATACTTAATTTTGCCATAATTTTTGTGTAGAGTAAAAGTTTATTATAATACTGTCCGTTTGCGTTTTACAGCCTGTCTGCTGGTGACAACATGAATTATTTTGCTGCTTCAACGTTTCGTTTCCTAATGAAACTCTATAAATATCATGTAACTTAATTCGTTTATATTTCATTGGCTTTTTTTTATGTTTGTCTCAGTATATCTTTTCAATGTTCTATCCATTCCGTTCAGGTGGTCTTCGAAATCCTTCGCTTTCTCGGACAGATTTACAGTGTCATTGGCACACCATAAACTTTATTCCTTGAACTTCAGATTTCTCCAAATTTCGTATCAGTTTACTCGCTCAACGTACAGACTGAATAACATGGAAGATAGATTACAACACTGTCTCATTCCCTTCTCATATTCTTCGACTTTTAGAACTACTGTCTACTTTCGTTCATCTAGTAAAAGATAGTTTGTTCACTGTGTTTTTTATGTGGTAACCTCTAAATGCCCAAGAGCATAGGCCAGTCAGCAATATAAAAAGCTTTCTCTAAACCTGCAAACGCTATAAAATTCGGTTTGCCTTTCTGAGATATATTTTATAACGTAAGTCGTTGCTCCAGTAATGCTCCGGGTATTGCTAAATTTTCCTGGAACCCAAAGTGGTGTTCCTGCAGCATAGCTTCCCACCAATCGTTCGATTTTTCTGTAGATAATTCATGTTTGTATTTTAGACCATGACGTATTAAGAGGACAGTTCGCTAACATTCACTTCTGCCGACGCTTCCCAGCGACATTAGGTGTCGTTTCGTAATCGAAGGCTCTGAACCAATGAGATTTCACGGAATTAACAGTGTCTACTAAATAGATGTACAACACTAGTAGGTTACCCCAGTACACTGATAGAGGATTTTCAACAAGAAAACGGTAAGGATGAGAGTCTTGGAGCTGAGCTAGATAATTTAGTAGCAAATCAATAACATCGGTTGTGCTCATCCTGCAGCATTTCACGCAGAGCAGATGATTGGATGACAGGCAACACGCATTGCATGTGAACGCCACAGATTGCATACATGCTGCCACCTCTCTGGGGCATAACCATTTTTGAACGACATCTATCACTGCCGGGTAACATCAGCAAATATTCTGTCTGTAAAAACAGTTGTTCCCCATGAAGTGATCTATCACCCTCAGAAGTTTTCCGGGGAAGGCTATGAAACACCTGCATGTGCCCAGTAAATACATTCTGTATAGTTCCATTGAATTAATGAAGCTAACTGTTTAGAGATTAGTCACAGAACACCTTTTTGTCTATTTTGTCTTTCTTGAGAAGAGTTTCCTTTTATGCTCAGCTTCGAATTCGTATTTTGACTACGTCATTTCACGATATGGTAAACTGTTTAATTTTCCTAGTGTTCTCACAGAAGAGATTTTTTGACTTTTGAAAACTTGAGGAAAACATCAGCATAAATATGGAGTTTTATGAAAAATATTGACACTGTACATAGCACTAGTTTTAACAGAGTTCCTTTTACACAAAAATCACATTTTCTGATCTTATGAGCATGATACGAAGGGAGATTCACAAACATGTGAATCTCAAATATTTCCGTAACCGTTTAAGGTATTTTAATTTTGTTTTCACCCGGATTAATTGTGAAAAACCCTCACTAAAAGACAAACAGCATTTTTTCAAAGCCATATTAATTTCGGAGATGTCTGTTCCAACTTCGCTTTTCTAAATAGAGCTATAGTAATTTCTGCTGAAAGTGACATTATTCCGAAAGAAATGAATCCATGGGCTTCCACTCTTCAAGTTTCATTCCTAGTTTCGTAGTATACACAGTATTTATAACTTACGATGTGTTTGTTTTGAACATTAAACTCTTTGCTATCTTATGAGGAAGTTCGTGATTCCCTACAAAAATAAACACCTCACGTCAGCAAGGAGGAAACAGACTTGCATCACCGCGATGCTGGTATAAAAGGGGTACAGAGGAAATGTAGCTTTCTTTTTGTCTGTGTCGTCTAAGTGTGTAGAGTGCTGGTTAGTTTGAAAAAATAGATGTCTCTCGCAAATCAAAAGAATGTAAATACGCATCTCGTTTACCGTGATTACAGACGGAACGTGAATAAAACAACTGAGATGTACACACAAACGTTTCACTCACATGATTCCTGTGAAAGTTCTCTAGGCGCTACGTTGCAGAGTGACGTGAAATGAGACGAGTCGGCCTCATAAAGTCGATTGTAGGGAAGTTGAAAGGTCAATTTAGGTTTATTGGGAGAATCCTTGGAAAGTATACCTCATCTGTAAAGGAAACTGCATACAGAATACTTGTGCGACCCATACCTGAGAACTGTTCGAATGTTTGGGATTCCCTACACATCAGTTTAGAGGAATAAATCGCTGTTATATTTATCTTTTGAACTGAAGAAACATCTGCCTAACGGCTGAGGGACGTAGAACAACAGAGAGAAAGCATTTGTCTTTAAAATAGTGCTTATCCTCTTTGAAAGTTTGCCTGTGAAAGGTAAACAGCACCATTTCCTTTTCGGTCTATCTACGTTGTTCATTGGCTACAGTAGGGCTTTGGCTTGCTTCTTCAATTTTTTATTCAGAATTTTGCGAATGATGTCGGATTCAGATTCTTTATTTGTGGCTATCGCTTTTACTGCATTGAGTTCCTGGTCATAAACATCTTGAGATATGGGGTAGAAAGGGGTCGGTGGACTATTTGGTGGAATGCTACAGGTTTATATGCTGCTGAGAGGAAGCTGGGATAACTGCGTCAGTAAAGAGGACTTTCCGGTAAATTTTCTAGGTGTAGCTTGATGCCGAGGAAATTAATTGGGAGACCACAAACCCCATGCTGACCTTTATGTTAGTATATGATTTATACATATGTTTCAGGAACTTTTTGAGTTGTCTACTTTCCTCATACATAAAATATCATTTACATATTTGCAATAATATACAGTCTCTTTTGTCAGTGGTTCACTGTTAAGAAAATCAGTCTCCCACTTCCCTTGAACATTTTTGCTAGCAAGTGGGATAAGGGTGAGCCCATTGTCAGAACATCTACTTGCGTATAATAGCTCCCTTGAAAGCAGATATAATTTTGATTTGAACGACATTCCACTGTACTAACTGAGCTGAGTTATTCTTCTGGGTTAATGTTGTGTAAATACAATGATTGTGACGTAGTATATTTACATTTTTTCATAGGAATGCTTGAGAAAAAGCTGTGTGCATCAAAAGAGGATAATTTTGCATTTGTTGGAATCTTAATATCTAATAACTTGCTTGTTAATTGTAAACTGTTATCAATGCCATATTTCCCTTTGAAGTTCAGTTTTCTCCTCAAGATGGTCTTCATGGCAATATTGTGCACAGTTGCTTGTCTTGTAGATACCATTGGTCGGATTGGCACTTCTGGTTTGTGGAGTTTGGGTAAGCCACACGGTTCAGGAGCCTTAGAATTCAATTGGAGAAGGCTCTTGCAAACATGTTCAGAAAAAATTTGTTAAGCATTTATTTACTAATTGCTTAGCTTGATTATTGTATCTAGCCTTAGGATCTCCCTGTAGTTTTAGTAGTTTCACTGAGTGGAAAAATTATTCCACTTTGTTTTTATAACGTGTTTTCTATAACACCACTACAATCCCTCCTTTACCTGCTTTAGTCAAAATCACGTTACTGCTCTGAATACTAGTTTTAAGTTTCTTCATGACTAAAATCCCGTTTTCTTCCTTTACCGAAGTAACTGTTGTTTTTGTGCCTGCTTAATTTCTTCAACACACTGTACTTTCGTAGCTGTATCTTTTATAGGCCTAATTCTAGATTTGCTCTTAGAAGAGCTGACACTTGAGGTTTCGGTGTCATGTCTGGGGCGTATCTGCGGCCTTTTGGTAGTAAGTTTTCTTATCGTTTTGACAAGGTTAATGTTAATAAGTACATACTTCTATCTGCAAACCGGATTGTCTTTTCCCTGCTCCAGTGACGATAACTGTTCTAACTTCTTATTCTGACAGTAAAACGTCTCATAAATGATATCTGAAACTCATTCTGGAAACATCCCCCAGGCTGTGGCTAAGCCATGTCTCCGCAATATCCTTTCTTTCGGGAGTGCTAGTTCTGCATGGTTCGCAGGAGAGCTTCTGTAAAGTTTCGAAGGTAGGAGACGAGATAATGGCAGAAGTAAAGCTGTGAGGACCGGGCGTGAGTCGTGCTTCGGTAGCTCAGTTGGTAGAGCACTTGCCCGCGAAAGGCAAATGTCCCGAGTTCGAGTCTCGGTCGGGCACACAGTTTTAATCTGCCAGGAGGTTTGATATCTGAAACTGTTTGTCTAACTGTGTTATTTGACGCCATAGCTCACACTGATGTAGAATGTAAGTAAGCTGCATATGTACTAATATTTTCTTGTGCACACACACACATTGCCACGTACCTGATAGCAATCCGAAATTTCTTGTTTCATCCATAGCTTCTCTGTTGCCTTCTTCATACGATTTTCGGAAGCTGTGTTCCGTTTGATCTTGATGGTAGTGTATTTTGGAGTTGTTTCGTAATCGACGCGCTGCTTATTAAACCAAATATGTTCACGTGTTTTAGCCTTGTTCGTTAGAAATCCTCCATTAAGCACAGTTTACAGTAGTGACATTCATTCTTACTCATTTTAATTGATTCAGCTGTGAAACATTTTATATTGTGTGAACTCAACAAAATATTGTCTTTTTTCAATTTTTTTCTCAAAGGAAACTTATGTCTGTTGACAGTTTTGACTCATTAACGTATGAACTTGCATAATTCTTTAGGACAGCATTTACGCTAACCGTGACTAAACATACATTGCAGCAGACTATGCGCAAAGGAATGGAAATTTTTGTCATTATCTATTTATGGATGAAGGCAACAAGGTCCCATATAAACATTGCAACATTGTCTACATGGGGTGAATAAGATTATCTGCAAGAGTAATGGTTATGTTATAATGGACAGACTTGGAGGTCAATTTGTATTAGCCTAAGCGAACACCATAAAAACTGGCGATTAAATAAGCCATATTGACCCTTCGCAGAACATTGTTTAAAAGAAAATCACAAATACATAATAGATGTGCGGAAGTCCTGTACATAGAGGCAAAGGGAATAAAGCTCGCTCAATTAGAAATATTACAAAAAAATGGTTCAAATGGCCAAGAAAGCAAGACAAACATTCAGGAAGGTGAAAAAGAAGCTGGAAGACCTGATAGAGGCCAAAGAAGGTACATACCCCATTAAATCAGAAACTATCATAGATAAATGAATGAAATTTTCAGAGACTCTGCATAACATAAAACCCCACCTCTGGTACTCCATTCATTAATATTCCCCCATTAGGAAGTTCACAAAAATATTTTCTGCAGAAAAAACTTAATATTTTTTGTTAACGAATTTAAAAAAGTATTTCTTAAAAACTATAAAATGGATAAAGTAGATCTTAGTACAGTTGACTCTGTTAGCATCATGTAACATACAGTAAAAATATTAAGGTCCTGCATCAAATAGTTTTTTCAGAAATGGGTCAAATACTTGCCTAAATTAACATGGGTTAGATAGAAAGGGTGTGGTCCCCTTAAGTTTTATAGTTTTCAGTCAACAGTCGCTAGTTTAAGAAGTTGATATTTCTATCTTTGCTTGGTTCCCAACATTGGTATCAGTTATGACTAGAAGATGGGCTTATAACCCGAAACCTAGGTCGTTCTGTAATAATAAAGTTTTTGAGACAAAGCTAAACAAGTGTTTCCTTAGTTAATAAGTTCTTTTTCTCTCGCTCAGTTTGTGAGTGGAACGCGAAATTCAAGGATTATCAGTGGCACAAGGTACCCTCCGACATGCACCGTACGGTGGCTGATGCAGTATGTTGGTAGACTTAGATGTAGAGCCCGACGGACGTTGTCCAACAAGAATGACAATTTAGCGAATGTGCAAAAATTGTTATTGAGAGGACATTCGAATATTACGCAGAAGGCGACGAGTAAGCCTGCAATGAGCGGAGCAAACGAAATAGATGTTCTTAGAGCTGTTGCTCATAATACACGTGTTGGCTCCAGAGAAACTCCGACTGTCTCTGCAATAAGTCGGTCCAGCATTGTTCACATTCTGCGCAGAGTCAGCTTCCATCTCTAGCACTCTACTAGCAAAGTGGGATGGGATATAGCGCATGGAATTGTCTCGATCGGTTCTGTTACGACATCGAGACAACAGTTTCTTCTTCAGTGAGCTTTACAAGACATGTAAGGCTGGATGTAAGGAATATACATTATTGGGTCGCTAAGAATACGCGCTAGCTGAGGCAGAGTGAACATCGCAGGCAGTGGAGAGTGATCGTTTGATGTAGGTGTATTGGAGACTACGTGTTTTAATCTCACTTCATTGAAGAAACCATAAAGAGGGAAAGATATGAGCAATTTCTTACCGAGGTTCTGACGGCCTAGATGAAGCACCACTTGAAACATACTCGCTAATGTCCTTGGTACCAGCACGCTGAGTGCCTGGCTCATTACTGGTTCGTGGCTAAGAATACACTCCCCGTTTGTTACGAATATGCTCCCCATTTCTTTCCTGGTGTCTGGTTAGGAGGTGAAGGTGTGATGCATTGGTATGCACGTTTGCCCGACAGTATGCTACTGCGGGTAAACTCAAACATGAATAAAATGCACACTTTTCTATGATCAACTGAATTGAAAACTTCGTGTTGTAGCAGCATGTGTAATGATATCGAAGGAATCGCTACAGTCTGCCCAATAGCACTTAAACTAGCGACTCCAAACGTTTCACAGTGTGCCCCAGTTCCCTTAAACTGGTCGTCTGAAATTCTCAACTGAAGTCTTACCTCGTTGCGAATTGCAGCGTTGCGATCCTTGAAGTTTCGGCAACAGCCGTATAGAAAGTCAAAGCGCTAGTATCGCTGCAGCAGGTACCATGGCCGCAAATTTAACAGCACACGTCGGAAAAGGGCGGTGGAGAAGCGAGGCAACATCAAGTTTTCTATTAAATTTTCTGTTTGTGGGCGAGAATTAGTCGAATGCGACCCGAATACCGAGAGGCAGGTTCCTGGTCTCTCCTCTACAACTACATCCTAGCTCACAAAGTGAGGATCGTGTGCAAGTTTTTGGCCAGCATACGAATCACAGTCTTGGAGCACCCACTATATTCGCTGGATTTGGCCTCATCAGACATCTGGTTGTTTCTCAAATTGAAGTGAGCAATGAAAGAACGCCGTTATGGTGCGATTAAGGACATTCTAGAAAATTGTACTGCAGTACTAAATGCAGTTTCAAAATCGGACTACAGTCAGTGTTTCAGAAGACTTTTAAAATGATTTCAGGTGTGTATTTATTCAGGAAGCGTCTATTTTTAATAAATACAGTGATTTTTTGAAGATAAACGATGACTTTTGTTGTTCATAGCCACAGTCCATGTGCAACTGGGATACTCTGTGTACTGAAGAAGATGGTGGGCATTTCGAACATTTAATGACAGAAATAGTAAGGAGCTGTTCATGATTACATTATTCTGTGTTCTCCTATTTGTTACTGTTGCTAATGTAATTTTATAATGTAAGTGTGTATCTTGACATTAAACTCATGACATGAGGTAATTAGTTTACAAAATCTATACTTCAGTTCCCTGTTTTACAAACGCATTGAACTTCGGATGTTCACGTTGCTTTCATCGCTCTGACAGGAACAAGAGCAGAATTGTTGCCGTGTGTAACTGGTGAACATCCTTAAATACAACGTTCTTTGCCTTTTATTTTGTGTGTCGGTCCTACCACACGTAGTCAGTCGAGTTTAGAATAAGTTTTTAATTAATATGCATTCCCACTATTCCGCTTTTTAAGTACACTCTCTTAGCTACGTCATGATAGAGTACCACATTAGTCCGACGTAACAGTTCCGTATAAGAAAACAAACTTTCTTATAAGACAGCAATGACTTTCATGGTTAAAACAGATAAATACTAAGTTCTATATATTGTAATTTCTTCGAAACTTAGTGGACTGTGAAAGATGAAACGCCATTCAATTCGCCTCTTTCACAATTACGATACTAGCAGCAGAAATTTATGTAGTTCCATTCGAAAATTTGAAGTTGCTTCCTACATCTTCGTAATTAACACAGCTATGGAAAGACACTATACGTCATTTAGTGAGGACTTTTTCCCCCATTCATCTGGATAAAAACAGAATTTCGATATCTCAAACGGTTCAGGAAATATCTGAGGCGGACACCTCTCAGTTGAATAATGTTTTATAAGACATTTCACAGATGATGGGCAACAGCTGTCATGACAAGCACTTAGCTTGCATGTTGTAGTTTTGAATACGCTATCATTGGTCCTCATGTTCACGTAAATACAATAAACACAGCGCAACTGTCGTAATTATGTGTAATAACCATGGAACATGTACGGTGTTCGCGAATGTAACCGAAATTGTGAAAGGCAGTTAATTACTCGCATCAGGTCCGAATGATCGTAGGCTCGTTCCAGGAGTTTATTGTTTCACTCAGCCTGACTAGACTAAGGCCTTTAGGCTTTAGATTTCATCGGACCAAGAACGACTGATATCGACATCTAATATTAAGCATAGTGTGACAAGCTTCTGAAATTCAACTTGTGACTTGCTTATGAATAAAAGTACGATAAAATTATGAAAATAATTAGTAGCACCAAACTATAAAGCACTTTAGGCTGGGAGACTCTGAGTAGTAGGTTTAGTCGTCGAGTCGGAAAGGGCTTCCCTCGTCCGCTCACAATGGCGCTCTTCCACGTGATATGTGAGAGTTGTTTCTTAAGTGTATTTGCGGAGTGACGGTGGCTGTAATGGGCACGTGTGCAGTGTGGTGTCATGGGTCTGTTTTATGGTGAGGAAAGGACGGAGACGCGAAATCGATTGCCGTCGCGCAGCATACTGACGGGTCACCATAAGCATGTCATATGACGTCATCCTTGAGACACTGAGAAAAGCTTGCTATTTAAGCCAGGACAATGGCGCAAACTCTAATAGTCGTGGTCTTTAAATCGTTACTTCTCTCCCCATCCTCTCTCCTGCCATGTACTGATGGTGTTCATTTCTTTCCCTGCTACGATTCGAACCTGCTACCTTCAAGTGGAGCACCTCTGCAAACGGTGCACAGGTGTACGTTAGCGATCTCAACTACAGAGATAGGTATAACTGCACATATAAAAAAATTTCTTTGACATTTTGACACAACGTAGCATTCGAATATGCTTACTGGAGCGGCATAGGTTATACAAATATAAATATTAAGTATATAATGATAAAAAATATATGATAATTCATTTATATACCGTATTGTGCTCCATTAGGTACAAAAAAAAAAAAAACAGGCGCATATTCGAATGCAACTTTGTGTCGAAATTTAAAAGCAATCGGTGAAGAACTTTCCGAGACTTCAGATTTTGAACAAACGAACATTTCGATCGGTTAGATAAAAATGTAAATCTCCGATTGTTCTTCATCGTCTACTTTGAAATTTCGACACAATACTGTGTTCGAATACACACGTGTTTTTATGTACCTGCTAGACTGCCAAATATGATATAAAAACATATATGTAATAATTATATGGGGGAATCTGTAGAGAAATGTAAATGTTTGTTAAAAATATTAAATCTTCACCAAATGCTTCGAAATTTTGGCAACCCCTTTTATTCGAATAAGGGCTTGTTTTTATAAATCTGTTTCCTTAATATACGTAACATTTAAAAATCGCACAGTTCTTGACCGATTTAGTTTAGATTTTAAACAGTATCCTAATGAATGTTCGGACGAAAATGGGCTATATATTTTAATATATATAATATATAAATATACACTCGTGGAAATGGAAAAAAGAACACATTGACACCGGTGTGTCAGACCCACCATACTTGCTCCGGACACTGCGAGAGGGCTGTACAAGCAATGATCACACGCACGGCACAGCGGACACACCAGGAACCGCGGTGTTGGCCGTCGAATGGCGCTAGCTGCGCAGCATTTGTGCACCGCCGCCGTCAGTGTCAGCCAGTTTGCCGTGGCATACGGAGCTCCATCGCAGTCTTTAACACTGGTAGCATGCCGCGACAGCGTGGACGTGAACCGTATGTGCAGTTGACGGACTTTGAGCGAGGGCGTATAGTGGGCATGCCGGAGGCCGGGTGGACGTACCGCCGAATTGCTCAACACGTGGGGCGTGAGGTCTCCACAGTACATCGATGTTGTCGCCAGTGGTCGGCGGAAGGTGCACGTGCCCGTCGACCTGGGACCGGACCGCAGCGACGCACGGATGCACGCCAAGACCGTAGGATCCTACGCAGTGCCGTAGGGGACCGCACCGCCACTTCCCAGCAAATTAGGGACACTGTTGCTGCTGGGGTATCGGCGAGGACCATTCGCAACTGTCTCGATGAAGCTGGGCTACGGTCCCGCACACCGTTAGGCCGTCTTCCGCTCACGCCCCAACATCGTGCAGCCCGCCTCCAGTGGTGTCGCGACAGGCGTGAATGGAGGGACGAATGGAGACGTGTCGTCTTCAGCGATGAGAGTCGCTTCTGCCTTGGTGCCAATGATGGTCGTATGCGTGTTTGGTGCCGTGCAGGTGAGCGCCACAATCAGGACTGCATACGAACGAGGCACACAGGGCCAACACCCGGCATCATGGTGTGGGGAGCGATCTCCTACACTGGCCGTACACCACTGGTGATCGTCGAGGGGACACTGAATAGTGCACGGTACATCCAAACCGTCATCGAACCCATCGTTCTACCATTCCTAGACCGGCAAGGGAACTTGCTGTTCCAACAGGACAATGCACGTACGCATGTATCCCGTGCCACCCAACGTGCTCTAGAAGGTGTAAGTCAACTACCCTGGCCAGCAAGATCTCCGGATCTGTCCCCCATTGAGCATGTTTGGGACTGGATGAAGCGTCGTCTCACGCGGTCTGCACGTCCGCACGAACGCTGGTCCAACTGAGGCGCCAGGTGGAAATGGCATGGCAAGCCGTTCCACAGGACTACATCCAGCATCTCTACGATCGTCTCCATGGGAGAATAGCAGCCTGCATTGCTGTGAAAGGTGGATATACACTGTACTAGTGCCGACATTATTCATGCTCTGTTGCCTGTGTCTATGTGCCTGTAGTTCTGTCAGTGTGATCATGTGATGTATCTGACCCCAGGAATGTGTCAATAAAGTTTCCCCTTCCTGGGACAATGAATTCACGGTGTTCTTATTTCAATTTCCAGGAGTGGGTATGTAATATATAAAGGAGAGACATTGTTAACAAAAGTCTTAAAAAGTACTCGATCGAATTACTTCAGATTTTTACAAGTTACTGAAATAAAGTTTTGAACACCCCCCCCCCCACCCCCCTGCACCCCCACACACACACACAAATACTGAAGCGCCAAAGAAACTGGTATATGCATGAATATTCAAATACAGAGATATTTAAACAGGCAGAATACGGCGCTGCCATTTATTGAAGCTCCAATGGTAGGTTACCAAGATTTAAATGCCCTTGAACGTAGTGTTGTAGTTGGCGCACGAGCTATGGGACACAACATCTCCGAGGTAGCGATGAAGTGGGGATTTTCCCGTAAGATCATTTCACGAGTGTACCATGATTACCAGGAATTCGGTAAAAGATCGAATCTCCCGATATCCCTGCGGCCGGAAAAAGATCCTGCAAGAACGGAATCAACGACGACTGAAGAGAATCCTTCTGCGTGACAGAAGTGCAATCCTTCAGCAAATTGCTGCAGATTTCAATATTTGACCGCCAACATGTGTCAGCGTGACAGCCATTCAACGAAACGTCATCGATACGGGCTTTCGCCGCCGAAGGCCCACTCGTGTACCCTTGATGACTGCATGAGATAAGCTTTACGCCTCGCCTGGGCCCGTCAACACTGACATTCGATTGTTGTGTGTGTGTGTGTGTGTGTGTGTGTGTGTGTGTGTGTGTGTGTGTGTGTTGGGGCTTACGGGTTCTCAACGTCGAGGTCATCAGCGCCCTGACATACATTCAAAGAAACGAATGTGGACAAATTTAGTAAAATGGAAGCATACACGCAAAGAAAGCGGGAAAAGATGCAAAATGCTGCATAAAAGAATAAAATGTAAGGAAAACGAGAAAGGAGCGTCAAGGATGCCACAGGAAATTGTCATTGGCTGGCCATTTACGTAAAATATGGGCGAGCCAGTCATCCTGTGAACAAATTAGGACTCTCTCCCTAAAATCTTGGTAAAAGCATTGGACAAGTCATAGAACTTTAAAACTTCAACCACATTCGTTTGAGTATTTCCTAAAAGAGATGGCAGATGCACCGGTAAGTCAGCCGCGGCCCGCTGGTCAGAAAATAAAACGCAATCCAATAAAACGTGGCGCACAGTGACCTGGACGCCACAAGTACAACACATTGGAGGGTCCTCTCCCCGGCGCAGAAAACCGTGCGTCATAGGACTGTGGCCTGTCCGAAGCCGAATGAGGAGAACCTCGTCCCGTCTACGGGGCTGGAAAGAAGTACACCAACTACGCGTTGTGGGCTCGACTAAACGGAGCTTATTGTCAGTCACTTCCAGCCATTCATTCTCCCACCGATGCAAGACTCGTGAGCTCAATAGCGAGGTGAGTGCGTGCAGGGGGATGGCACACTGAAATACTTGTGGATCGAGACGCACCTCCTTGGCTGCGAGATCTGCCCTTTCGTTCCCAGCAATGCCGACGTGCCCTGGAACCCAGCAGAAGACCACTTCCTTCCTCAGTCGTTGTAGTTGGAGGAGGGCATCCTAGATGTTCTGGACTACTCGTATTTTATCTGCTAGATACAAACGATGCAATAAGTGAAGGGCACTTAGTGAATCGGAACAGACAAGAAATTTAGGACGGGAAGAGCATCTCATCTGCTCCAGTCCCCGCAAGATCGCAGACAATTCTGCATCAAAGACAGTAAATGCTTGAGGCAGTCAGACCTTGAGGACATGATCTGGAAAAACAAACGAGCACCCAACAGAATCCTCCTGTTTCGACCCATACATAGAAACAGCTACATAGTCGTGGTGTTCAGATAAAATGGCAGAAAATGTTGAGTTAAAAACGGTGGCAGGAGTGCAATCTCTCTTGTACCGCACCAAATCTAAAATTACTCTGGGCTTCTCCAGTAACCAGGGCGGCAGGTGGTTAAAACCTAGGGACTCCAGCAAACGTTGCACACGGATCCCTAGCGGCATCGTGGTTCGTGGACCGTTGGAAAAAAGGCGCCCCAGAGTCGGACGAGCAACAATATGGTGAGGTGGTGAGGTTGGAGCTGCAAGATACTTACAAGCCTGGAGCACCAACAGGAGCTGCCGCCAGATGGTAAGTGGCGGTTCTCCCGCCTCAGTACAGAGGCTGGGTATGGTACTAGTCCGATAAGCACCTGTGGCCAGTCGAATCCTCGAATCCCCACATGGTGGAGAGCGTCAAGGATCCGCAAACAAGAGAGCCTCACTGACCCCTACACAGTGCACCCATAGTCCAGCTGTGAACGCACAAAAGCCCGATAAAGCTGGAGAAGACACACCCTGTCCGTTCCCCAACACCTGTGGCTAAGGCACTTGAAGATGTTCAGCGCCGTCAGGGTTCTGGCTTTCAAGTCTCGCAGGTGTGGCAACCATGACAATCTGGAGTCAAAAATGAGGCTCAGAAACCGCACTGTGTCCCCTATATGCAAGGCAGGCAAATTAAAAAGGACGACGAGAACGATTAAAATGAGCACACACATACATACCGGCAGAAAACTGAAAACCCGTCTTTGCAACCCACTCCTCTAACCGCCGCACTGTAAGTTGCAACTGACGGCTCACCGTTGCAAATCTGGAGGAGGAACAGAAAACAGCAAAGTCATCCACAATTAAAGAGCACTGTACTGGACTCCTCACTATAAACGTCATACTGCTGATGGCTATGGCAAAGAGGGTAACACTTAAAACACTGCCCTGGGGGATACCATTCTGCTCAAATCGATCAGACAGTGTGTGACCGACTCGGGTCCGAAAAAACCGCTGGTCACGAAAGCCCCATTGATGCAGTATCGTACGTCTTACTTATATCAAAGAATATGCCGATACAATGATGCTGACGGAGGAAAGCCTGCTGAATAGCCGCTTCTAGAATGGTCAGGTTGTCGACCGTCGACCGAAACTTTCGGAATCCTCACTGAGAGCGGCTAAGTAGTTGCCTGGTCTCTAAAAGCCAGACCAGACGACGGTTAACCATCCGTTCCAGGGTGTTTCCTACACAGCTCATCAAGACGATACTCCGATAACTATTGCGACATGTGCGTTCCTCTCCTGGATTGAGGAGAGGTAATAGAATTGCCTCCCTCCACGAGTTGGGGAAGACACCTGTCTGCCATATGAGATTAAAACATTCGAGGAGGATTTCCTTTGACACCGCTGGCAGATGTCGAAGCATGCAGTACCGGATGTGGTCGTGACCGGGTGCAGTGTCAGAAGCCTCAGTCAGTGCCGATTCGAGCTCCCACATCGAGAAAGGGGAGTTTTAGGCCTCGAACTGCTCGACCTAAAGTCCAACTTGTCCCTCTCGTCTGTCGCACGGTAGCGACGAAACGCTGGATCCTGGCTTGCATTGGCAGCAGTTTGTGCAAAATGCTCGGCCAGCGTCTATGAATGTTTCTAGGTGTTATTTGGAGGCACCCCTGGTTCAACACTGCAGCTATCGGTAAACGGCTGTGTTTTCCGGAAATCCTCCGGATGGGTTCCCATACTTTTGAGGAACAAGTGGAACGATTGATGGAGTTCAGGAACTCATGCCATGATCGCTGATGACAGGAAACTTGTTGCCTGGTCGGACGAGTTTGGTTTCAAATTGTATCGAGCGGATGGGCGTGTACGGGTATGGAGACAACCTCGCGAATCCATGGACCTTGCATGTCAGCAGGGGACTGTTCAAGGTGGTGTAGGCTCTGTAATAGTATGGGGCATATGCAGTTGGAGTTATATGGGACCTCTGATACGTCTAGATACGACTCTGACATGTGACACGTACGTAAGCATTCTGTCTTATCACCTGCATTCATTCATGTCCATTGTGCATTCAGACGGACTTGGTCAATTCCAGCAGGACAATGGGACACCCCACACGTCCAGAATTGCTACAGAGTGGCTCTAGGAACACTCTTCTGTGTTTAAAAACTTCCGCTGGCCACCAAACCCCTCAGACATGAACATTATTCAGCATATCTGGGATGCTTTGCAATGTGCTGTTCAGAAGAGATGTCCGCCCCCACGTACTCTTACGGATTTATGAACAGCCCTGCAGGATTCATTGTGTCAGTTTCCTCCAACACTACTTTAGACATTAGTCGAGTCCATGCCACTTCCTGTTGCGGCACTTCTGCGTGCTCGCGGGGGCCCTATACGATATTAGGCAGGTATACCAGTTTCTCCGGCTCTTCAGTATATGTAATAGAGAAACATTGTGAGCAAACAGGAAACTTGACTTTATGGCTTATAGGGCTGTGATTGGAACATACTACAAAATCTGAATTTTCACTAACAAAAAACAAGGTTCAAGGTCAGAGGGAGGAAGGAAGAGGAGATGGCTTTAAGGGTGGCAGAGAATGGACATGGAAAGCGGAAAGGAAGAGATGGACAAAGAGAAGTGGCATGAGGACATAGAGAGAGAGGGGGGGGGGGGGAAGGAGAAGATCGACACAGAAAGGGGAGAGGTGGTGACGGACAGAGAGAAAAGGAGGGGGAGGGGGCAGGAGGAGATAGAGAGAGTGGGAGAAGAGGATGTACAGAGAGAGGGGAAAAGGTGATGGACAGAGAGATGTAGGAGGATCCAGAGACGAACAGAGTGATAGGGGGTAGGACATGGACAAAGATAGGGGAAAGAACGAGTTTAGAACATATATCCACATCCCATATACACATCAGTAATGTGCGCTTTCTCTTTTCTTTTTTTTCATTTAAGCAGACTCACCCACAGCATCGCGTGGCCGAAAACAGCTAGAACATTAATAATAACAATAATAATAATAATAATAATAATAATAACAATAACAGATCAGGTATTATGATCAGCAATTATATTAATTAGTTATGCACTTTTGAATATGTTGTAATGTCGTTAAAAATAGGAGTGGTAATAACAAAAGGGTATGATTGAAATAGAAAAAGTTTACTGCTTCAGTGGAGGAATCTCTAAGCAACTGGGAAGAAAAGTAATGGACTGGAGTGACCTGCAGACATGTACGTGGACAGACAGCGGTGTTTCTATGACAGAAGACTGACCATTAATTGTCTTCTGAAGCTGGAAAGACAGCTTCTGTTTCCTCGAATAATAAACGAAGCGGATTTCTGAAGATTCCGAGAGTAGGCAGGTGTAGTACTCACTCTAGCTAGCAAGGTATGGATCTCGTACTCGGCGAACCTCTTGCCGACGCACATCCGGGGGCCAAAGCCGAAGGGCAGATAGGCGAACGGGTGCACCTGTCTGGCTGGGCAGTTGCCCGCAGCGTCCTTCACCCAGCGCTCCGGCACAAACTGCGACGCCTGCGGGAAGTGCTCCTCAGAGTTGGTGATGACGAAGTGCGACGCCACCACGTCCACCTGCAAAACATCATACAGCAGCATCATCAGCATCAACCATTTTCGGTGGTGATCAAGTGTGACGCCAGCATGTCGACCAGTTAAATGTCACACATCATCAGCGACATGCGGAGTTGGTGAAGATAAAGTACACCTTCAAAGCGTCATACAACACATCAGCACTGCTCAGATTTGGTGATAACGACATGTGTCTCACTACTTCATTCAGCTTACTGGCCTTATGGCGGCTACGTCTGCGACACCTCATTGCTTGTGCTTTGTATCGCGACCAGCGGTCTGAGGCTCGCTCTAGTTTGTGCAGAGATACAAGAAGCCGACCGCCACTTTTGTATCTGTGTCATGTCACACATTAGATGCTCTCAACTCATCCTGAAGAATACAGGGTGAGTCACGTAATGTTACCGCTGGATATATTTCGTAAACCACATCAAATACTGACGAACCGATTCCACAGACCGAACGTGAGGAGAGGGGCTAGTGTAATTGTTTAATACAAACCATACAAAAATGTACGGAAGTATGTGTTTTAACACAAACCTACGATTTTTTAAACGGAACCCCGTTAGTTTTGTTAGCACATCTGAACATATAAACAAATACGTAATCAGTGCCGTTTGTTGCATTGTAAAATGTTAATTACATCCGGGGGTATTGTTACCTAAGTTGACGCTTGAAACCTCCGACGTTCAGTTGCGTGTTGTAACAAACACGGGCCACGGTCGGCGAGCAGCATCTGCAGGGACATGTTTACGATGACGACCGTGTTTACGAGTGTGGCTGTAGTGCACTGTTGTGGTTTGGTCTATCTGTCGCAGTGTCCGCATGTAGCGCTTGTTGCTATTGTTATTCTGCATTCGTCTCCGCACGCAGACCAACTGTAGTACACCGTGTTACCAGACGTCTGTGTAGTGTTGTAGGAACTGTGACCATGGTGTATTCAAACTCTGAAAAGGCGGAGATGATACTCATCTATGGCGAGTGTCGACGAAATGCAGCTGAAGCCTGCAGGGTGTATGCAGAACGGTACCCGAACAGAGAGCATCCAACGTGCCGCACATTGCAAAACATCTACCGCCAACTGTATGCAACAGGTATGGTCGTAGCACGCAAACGGGTCCGTAACAGGCCCGTCACAGGAGAAGCGGGTGCAGTTGGTGTGTTAGCTTCAAGAAAATGGTTGAAATGGCTCTGAGCACTAAGGGAATTAACATCTGTGGTCATCAGTCCCCTAGAACTTAGAACTACTTAAATCTAACTAACCTAAGGACATCACACACATCCATGCCCGATGCAGGATTCGAACCTGCGACCGTAGCAGTCGCGCGGTTCTGGACTGAGCGCCTAGAACCACGAGACCACCGCGGCCGGCTGTGTTAGCTTCTGTTGCCATGAACCCACACATGTGTACACGGGACATTGCGAGAGCCGGTGGACTGAGTCAAATTAGTGTCATGCGCATACTGCATCGTCACCGATTTCACCCGTTTCATGTGTCGCTACATCAGCAATTACATGGTGATGACTTTAATCATCGAGGGCAATTCTCTCAATGGGCATTAACAGAGAATGCGTTGCAGTTCTACCTGTTTACCGATGAAGCGGGCTTCACAAACCACGCAGTGAATCTACGGAACATGCATTACTGGTCCGTGGACAATCCTCGCTGGCTCAGACAGGTAGAGCGACAGCGACCGTGGACCGTAAATGTATGGTGCGGAATCATTGGCGACCACCTCATTGCTCCTCACTTCATTGCAGGGGCCCAAACAGCTGCAACATACATCGCGTTTCTACAGAATGATCTGCCAACGTTGCTCGAAAGTGTCCCACTGGAAACGCGTCGACGTATGTGGTATCAGCATGATGGTGCACCTGCACATTCCGCAATTAACACTAGGCTGACCCTTGACAGGATGTTCGACGGGCGTTTCATAGGACGTGGAGGACGCATAAATTGGCCAGCCCGTCCTCCTGATCTTACACCTCTGGACTTCTTTCTGTGGGGTACGTTAAAGGAGAATGTGTACCGTGATGTGCCTACAATCCCAGAGGATATGGAACAACGTATTGTGGCAGCCTGCGGCGACATTACACCAGATGTACTGCGGTGTGTACGACATTCATTACGCCAGAGATTGCAATTGTGTGCAGCAAATGATGGCCATCACATTGAACATCTATTGGCCTGACATGTCGGGGCACACTCTATTCCATTCCGTAATTGAAAACGGAAACCACGTGTGTGCGTGTACCTCACCCCTCATGGTAATGTACATGTGCGTCAGTGAAAAAGACCAATAAAAAGGTGTTAGCATGTGGACGTAATGTGCTGTTCCAGTCTCTTCTGTACCTAAGGTCCATCACCGTTCCCTTTGGATCACTACGTAATTCGGTGCTCTCCGATACACACGATCGAACAGCGGAGGAGTGGTACTCAAGCGTCAACTTTAGGTTACAATATCTCCGGATGTAATTAACATTTTACAATGCAACAAACGGCAATGATTACGTATTTGTTTATATGTTCAGATGTGCTAACAAAACTAACGGGGTTCCGTTTAAAAAAAACGTAGGTTTGTGTTAAAAAACATACTTCCGTGCATTTTTGTATGGTTTGTATTAACCAATTACCCTAGCCCCTCTCCTCACGTTCGGTCTGTGGAATCGGTTCGTCAGTATTCGATGTGGTTTACGAAATATATCCAGCGGTAATGTTAGGTGACTCACCCTGTATATGAATTGGCAACAAGGAACTAGGAAAAACTCCAAGGTCACCATTGGGGCTTCCAAGCTAGAATGCAGAATGCCGAATTAAGAGAAAAGTAGACGCTGTATTTTATGTTATTTGATGCTTTTATAAGCTTTCTTCATAACATATACCAGCTGCATTTCAGTACTTTATCCTTCACGATTTTTGGGTACAATATTATTTCATTACACTAGATATAATTTAGCGTAGACTTGCTACTCGACCAGTTATTTACAGTGTGAGAAGTCCATCAAAAGCAGAGCAACATTCACGAACTACGACACCCCACCAATTGCTGTTCGCAGTTAATCTCTGAAGTAGTCAGGCGCCAAAATCTGTTGGCCCATCAGCGGTCGGCCTTCATGAAAAAGTTTTTCTCAGCATGTTGGCAACATAATCCCTAGACAACCTAATACACCGAATACTATGCTAGAAAATGACGTATTTGCACCTATGCCTTTAAAAATTTAATAAGCTTTTTCTGTACTTCAAGTTTCGGTAAACAAAAAACCCTCCCAGATTACTCGATAGTGGTGTACTCTCTTTGCGTCACTACTTTGAACTGTTATAATTTGATTAAAAATAAATAATTTATTGTTGTTCTTGAGGTCATTTGTCGGGTTTGACACAGCTTCCCACGTTAGTGTATTACTGTGTTCAAGCCTTAGTCTCTCCCTACAATTTACGCTCCATCCCTCTCCATCCACACACACTTCCATAAATTATCAAATTAACTACTTCTTAATGTGCCCTGTCAACCTATTACTTGTCTTAGTCAAGTTGTGCCACAAACCTCTTTTGTTCACAGTTTATTGTTATCTGACCTAAAAAATCAGTTTTCATCATCTATTTGTACATCACTTTTCAAACATTTTTATTCTCTTCTTATGGTACAGTTTGTCTACTATGTTTCATTTGTGCACAACGTTACACTACAGCCAAGGCATCCTACGGGCTTCAGATAAGACTCCCTAACACTTTAGTTTAAAAAAGAAGCTAACTTTTTTTTGTCGGGGCCCATTTTCTTACTTGGAGGTGCATTTGGTATTCTTTCTTCTTCAGTGGTTGTCACATATTTTGCTTCCCAAACAGCAAAACCTGAGTACTATTTTCAGCGTCTCATTTATTGTCAGCGCCATCTAATATGATTCGACCACATCCGATTTCTCTTCCCTTAGTTTTATTTGTGTTAATATTGCGTCTTTTAAAAACATACAACACTGCATTTAACCGAATTTCCAAGTTCTTTACTGTTTCTGACAAAATTATCTTATCATCAGCGCATTTCAAAATTTGGAAGACACAGCAGCAGGCGACGTCAGACACATATGGCTCTAGCCAGGCATCGGAAACGTGTGAGTATCAACAATTGTTGTGCACAGGCTTTACTGGCTAGATCTCTCTGATGATATTTTGCACTGATCAGTAGGCTGTTCAAATCCCAGTCGATATCGAAGCACGTCTACGGTGTCGGAACGAGCAGGAGTTTACACTTAATCATGCGATTGAAGGTGTCGATTGTTGCTGCTGTAGAACGTGAAAAATTGTGATGACAGTTGTCTGTTGCAGCTTCATTCAGGGCATAACAGATATATTAACGTGAATAATTGAGCATAACTCAGTAAAGATTAAGTTCAGTCTTAATACTTTGTCAACACTCCTTAAAAATCACTTCTCTGTGCTGACTAATTATTTGCTTCATTGCACTTTGTAACGCCCCAACGACAACCTTAAAGTCAATGAAGAAAGAAAATGAAGTAGGGAAAGTTATCTTGGCAGTTACGACACCTTTGCCGATGAGCTAACACTGAAGAGTTTTGTCAACGACTACATTGTACACCACTGAGCATATTTGTTGGCGAAAGAGAAAGAAGAAACATCGTATTTCAGCAATGGACAAATATCCATGTGGCAAATGTGAAATTAATATCTCAAAAGTTAAGTCCAAAGTAATGTCATCAGAGATAACTTTTATGTGGAAGAGAGTTGTAAGCGCAACGAAGAAATTCAATGCGCCTACAATGCTCTTCCACAGAAGAAGTCGCTTGCTAGAACTCATGCAGTGCAGACGTACGAGAGCAGTTCTGATCTGAATTATTGAGATTGCGAATCGTGACGAGATTGTTTTCGAGTTTAGAAGTGTTTGTTGCGTGACGGGATTCACGGCTTGAGAAACTGATTTTATGAACTGAGACAGGAACAGATAGACTCATTTAACCGTGCACTACGGGTTAATTGAAATCTAATAATGGAATTAGTGAACATTGGACTTGACTTTAAATTAGTTGGACCTTAAGGAGAAGTGAACATTCTATGAAAGAATACACGCAATTAGTCTTGAGTAGGACCCAAGTACACGACATCATGAAGATAAAGCAATTACGCTAAAGTGTTGAGTTGTGGTAATTGCCAAGAAACTATAACTCAATCGGACTGACTTAACTAAACTATTTCGTGTGCGTGTGGTGCGGGAGTTATAAGTATTTAGTGACAAAATAGCAATAAACTGTTCGTTACCAGTTAAATACCCGGTATGGAATATATCATTAAATAGTTTGATAAATGACTAAATCAACGACTACTCATGCAAGACTATTTCATTGAAGTGCAAATATTCACGTCATTAGTTGACTAGTTAACTTTAAAATTTTTTCGTATTACGACGCAATCTTACAAAGACTGAATTAAAGAGTATCTCTGGATCTCGCTGCATACCAGCACAACAATTCCATAGCAACGAGACAACAGCGTAAGAAAGAACTGTTAACTAAAATATTTCCTCGCAATCAGTGGTGTGTGCTATGCGAACGAGAGAAGAATTAATAACTACTGCAAATCCGAGCAATTAACAATACAATATTGATAATAAAAAGCATCAATTATACGAGTTCGCATAAGTGGAAACGCTGCGGACTTGTAATTGAGATACAACGACTACGAGAGGACCGCCTTTTCGGAAGTTTTTCAGGTATTTTTCTCCCGCTAATCTACGGGTACTGACGTTATATCGCATCGTGTCTCTACTCTGCCGCGAGAGCTGTGGCAGTAGCAGCTCTACGGCGTCGACTACATCAGCACGCGGTTGGAGTCCGGGGGCACGCGCCACACAACTTACACAGAAGGTAATTTACTTGAATAATGTTATAGATAGGTAGATAGATAGTCCTATACTCAGGGAATGGGTGGTAGGGGAGCAGATGCAGGAATTCTGCCCCGCCGCTCATGGCAAGGTCCTGTTACGAAGTGTTAAATATGTATCTTTGTCGTGTGGACGGCTGTGCTTGAACAATGTGGTATTCGGTTTGTGTTGTTATGGATGAAGGGAAGGCAGAGGGTGAAACCTGGTGTCGGCACAGAGCTTTCTCCCATCGAAAAACACCTACGAAACCGCTGAGCTTTATTTCCCCATTCGAAGGACGGATTACCATGAACAGAGTCACATTCCCTAACTTCATGAAACGACGCGGAGAAGTTTGGAATTTTGCCCAGGACACTGGCGCAAAGACAGGTGATCATAAACTTTATGTCACCACCTCTACTTCCCTTGCCGGCCAAATATTGGCACTGAAAATTTCATACGCCACTGGGATTCAAACCGGCTTGCCTCCGAGTCAAAAAAATGGTTCAAATGGCTCTGAGTACTATGGGACTTAACTTCTGAGGTCATCAGTCCCCTAGAACTTAGAACTACTTAAACCTAACTAACCTAAGGACATCACACACATCCATGCCCGAGGCACGATTCTAACCTGCGACCGTAGTGGTCGCGCGGTTCCAGACTGTAGCGCCTAGAACCTGCCCGGCCACACCGGCCGGCGCCTCCGAGTCAAGTACCACTTCCCAGGCGCTCAAAGGCTACCTCGACTACGGAGGCGGGTATGTGTAACCATACTGGATATAAAATTAGCTTCTCCCAGGTGACATCACGCTAATAACTTGTAACCGATTAAATCATTGAAAACAGCGAGAAAGAGAGTTCAAAACTTTCTTCAGATATCCAGCAAAAACCACTCACCGATGATTAGGTATCGTAGAGCTACCAGACTGAGGGGATTTTATCTGATATGTTTCACCCTGTCACAAGTAGTCACAGACAGTATCCATGGGATTGACGCTGGGAATATAGGCCAGATAGACCCAATTTTTAAGAAAGGAAACAACCAGGAATGCAGACTTACAAGGGTATTAGCCTTCTGAATTCATGTTGTAAGATGTGTGCTAGTGAATTTTAACAAAACGCCTACTGCAAGTCTCTGAAACTGTATTATCTGATGCCAAACATTGTTCTCCAAAAGACGGATCTTACTCGGAGTATACCTTCGCCATAGACGCAACTTATAGAGAAACACCGTGAATTCAATTTATAACTTTTCTTGCCTTCATTGATTACTAAAAGGCGTTTGATAAAGTAAATCAAACAAACTGGAAAATTTTAAGAAACAAAGGGATTACATCTCATCTTATAACAGATGTACAGGGTTTGTATCTGAATAACAAAATACAAATAAAAATAGCAAGCAGCAGACATAATGTGGCTGAAATAAACCAAGTAGTTAGATAAGGATGTCCCCTTTCATCCACTCTTCTTAATATGTATATCGATGAGCTAAGCAAAACTTGGATACAGACAATTAAACTTTTTAAAACTAACGATGTGGATGTGAGTACACTACTTTTTGCTGATGACCAAGTAAATTTCAGTCACAATGCCAGTGGCTTACAAGTAAATGCCTTTAATTTAACCAAAATAGACGTAGAATGTAATATGAACGTCTCCATCACAAAAACAAGCTAATGACGTGTATAGAACACCACTCCATGCGAGTTGAGATTGAAACTGACAACCAGACGACAGAGCACGTTAATACATTTAAATGTTTATGTTTCAGTATTGCATACAGGGCAAAAAATCAAATACAAAGTAAGTTAGAGCTATTTAGCTATTTATGTGGAACTTTACGCAGAGCATTTGGAAAGAAAAGTCACAGAGATACTTTTCTAGAGTTTACAAGTTTATGGCTATACTAGCACTGCTCTACTGATGCGAAAACTGTGCTCTTAGGAAGAGAGATGAAAAGGGAAAGACGAATGTGAAATTAATTTCCTTAGAGACGTAGCTGGATATACTTTGGTGGATAAGAAGAGAAATGATTGCATCCGAGCTGAATTGAATATGCGAAACATATTTGATACAACAAAACAATCTAAAATAATAGGGGTTGTTGTCTTTCCCCCCTACTGTTCAATCTGAACATCGAAGAAGCAATGATGAAAATAAAAGAAAGGTTCAAGAGTGGAATTAAAATTCAAGATGAAAGGGTAACAATGATTGGATTCGCTGATGACATTGCTACCCTGAGTGAAAGTGAAGAAGAGTTACATGATATGCTGAATGGAATGAACAATCTAATGACTACAGAGTACAGAACAGTGGGCCCAGGTAATGGCACTGAAAACACTCCCAAAAAATCACAGAACTACCTCCAGCCTTAACTACATCCTCCACACGTTGCGAATTAAGCGTTTCATTAGGCCATCGGTGCACATAACGCATTGCGTCATCTGAAAAGCGGCGAAGTCGTGAGACCACACTGCACGGTGCCAGTCAGCTACTATCCAGTTTCTGTATTGTTGGACCCACTAAAGGTGTGCACCTTCATGGGCCGCTGGAAGCGAAGACCTCTTGCAAGGTACCCTACTCCAAATGTCCGTCGCAACGATCGCTTTTGATCTGGTTGGGACGGACCTGCACTCACTGACAAGACAAACTACTGTCCCTTGTCTCCGGTTCATATCGTTTAGGATCTTTTACGACAAATGTTCTTATGCCATGTTACAAGGCTACGAGTCGTACACCATCACTTGTAGACATGCTGAATTTCGCACTGATACACTCACAAAGCGGACAACTTCATTCACGGTGTAATCAAGGGCATGCCCAAATACGACACCTCTTTTCTGAGGTTCTGTAACGTCTTCATATAAATCCATCTTACTGCGCCGATTCCACGAATCCGACTCATTTACAACTGATACTTAGTCCGGTGAACTTAGGTCTCAATTAGAGTGCATGTGCTCATACGTTTGTCTACGATGGACGTTGAACAACTAATGCAACACATTTCTTTCTGAAAGTAGGTTGGTTTTATTTTGGGTTCCAATACACCACATTACTACCCACTCTTCTGGCTAAAAAACCCTGTTTTTCGACATAACCTCCATTCAATGCGGCAGCCTTACGCCACCCTACTACGAGGGCTTGTATGCCCGCATGGTACTACTCTACTGGTCGATACCGGAACCAAGGTCCTGCTGCATCAGTAACCTGTCCATCAACCACGTACTGCTTATGGCGGAGCGCATCTTTCTTTGGGACGAACAGATAGAAGGCGGAAGGTGCGTGATCCGGTCTTTAGGGTGGAAGAGGAAAGACAGACCAGTGAAGTTTTGTTAGTACCTCTCATGTGTGCAGACTTACGTGAGGCCATGGAGAAGGAGAAGGTGGTTAGCATTTTGTGATGACGAACAAGCTGAGGTCGTTTCTTCAGTTTCTTGAGGGTAGCATAATACACTTGTTGTACCACGAGGGAGGACTTCAAACGGAACAAGTCCAAATGGTTCAAATGGCTCTGAGCACTATGGGACTTAACAGCTATGGTCATCAGTCCCCTAGAACTTAGAACTACTTAAACCTAACTAACCTAAGGACAGCACACAACACCCAGCCATCACGAGGCAGAGAAAATCCCTGACCCCGCCGGGAATCGAACCCGGGAACCCGGGCGTGGGAAGCGAGAACGCTACCGCACGACCACGAGATGTGGGCAGGAACAAGTCCTTCAGAGTTCCAGTCCAATTGTGCAGCGAGGTGTCTGATTGTGATCCGTCAATTATCTCGAATGAAACTCTCCACACATTCCAACATTGTAAGAGTCAGAACCGTGTGTGTCAGGCCGGCATACAGGAGATAAGACAGATTTGCACTATCTTATTGCGATGGTGATGGACACCTCGCCGAACGAATCGCCTGCTGTTGTTCACTGCCAGGTCTCCATAGACGTTCTACAAGCGCCTGCTCCTGTGCCGGCCGGAGTGGCCGAGCGGTTCTAGGCGCTACAGTCTGCAACTGAGCGACCTCTACGGCCGCAGGATCGATTCTCGCCTCGGGCATGGATGTGTGTGATGTCCTTAGGTTAGTTAGGTTTAAGTAGTTCTAAGTTCTAGGGGACTGGTGAAATCAGAAGTTAAGTCCCATAGTGCTCAGAGCCTGCTCCGGTTTTCTACCAAAAGAAACTCAGAGACATCTCTCTGCTTGAAACGTAGCTCCGTTACTGACAGGGATATTCCACAATGTCCCACAACAAGTTTCACATTCTTGCTCGACAAAATAATGTGCTGCATTACGTATTGAACACCGCTCGTAAATTAATGTGTTTTATTACATCCGCTGCTTTTAAGGTGATGTAGTTTAACTGTGTTGCGCGAATTGACTATATTACTATTCATTGCCGTATCACAGTACTCAGTGATTTATTATTTGTGTCTGTTGCATTTCAAAATGTTCAATGAGCAATACCTTCCTTAAAAATTAGTAGATCTCGGCCACGATTAGTGCGTCTGCAAGTTAAATTAGACTACAATCCTACTTCGCGATGAGATTCAATTTAAAGCGTTTTCCTGTCCTGCAGGGTTCAGTCTCTACACACGGTCGTGATTATCAGTTCAGGTCTTCTGGAGTCTTTCTGTTATAAGGTGACTCCTAGACTCGAAACCAAAGGAAATTTTGTTACTGAATTACATGCTGCAGAAACACAGGGCGTACTGTGCCCTCATCACTGGAAGGTCTTAAAGTGAAACGGAGTTGTTTTCGCGGTAGTGCTTCAACATAGGTTGGTGAAGTCTCTCGATGACACCTGTCGAACAATAGCAAATTTGTTACGCATATCCCGTTAATGTTCTTGGTGTTGTTAAATGGTGAAGCGTATGTCACACCTTACATAGAGTTGGGACGTATTTATGTGTGAGGGTTAGAATATTTTCGTATGCGTTCCGTTTCGTGTTATAAAAACCGCGTGGCAGCCCATATTTCGGACGTTTCATATCATTAATATCTTAGGGTGAGCAAAACTTTTATGATTTTTACTAATACTTAGTTCCATTTTTCAGTTAATGGTATGTTAGGATTTTGGTAGTTGTGAATTATATTGTTCCGCGTAAGAACTGGTGTTCTAGAACAAGCAAACATCGCTTATTTCTGATAAACTGTGTTTCAAATTACGATCCCACCTCAATATCCACATCAACAAAATTTAGCGCAAGTGTGTGTGGTATGCGTAGGTACAGTATTTTGTCATTTTTCCAGTGCCCTTGTCGTAAGTTAGGCGAATACACAGTACGCTTAAGGCGTAGCAGAAAAGTTACTGAGAAATAGGCAATATTAAAGCATTTTAGCAAGGAAAAATAAATAATAACATCCCTCTAACTTGGGCGTATATCACAGCTGAAATGTGCCGAGTTCCATCACGTATTAACCATAAGGTGTAGTGACGCATCCTAACTTAGGAAATAATGCCTTGTAAGTTATTGTTATAATTATGTACATTATTACATTGCTATGATAATGGAGACTCAGTGTTTGAGTGGTATAGTTATTATTCTTAGCAGGTACTAAACCAAAGTAACGTGAGAAGTTGGAAGCTTAACTTTTGTCAGGTGGCTGTAATTTTCTATGTTAAAGTGATTTATATTCTTACTAGTTTATGTTCTAATATGTAAACCCCGCACCACAGCTGCTGAATCAACAGTCTTTTACTGCCTATACGACCGGTTTCGGAACACTTGAAGTTGCATCACCTGGTGTAAAACGTAATAACGGAAATATTGTGTTACGATCGATCGATTTAAAAAAAAATGTTAGATACGGAACAATACAGTTAAAATTACTAAAATAAAATAAAAGAAAGAATCACTTAAACATATAACGTCATACTCACCTGTCTTGTCATGGAACAAAGGTTGCCTGTGAAAAAATGGCTCTGAGCACTATGGGACTTAACATCTATGGTCATCAGTCCCCTAGAACTCAGAACTACTTAAACCTAACTAACCTACGGACATCACACACATCCATGCCCGAGGCAGGATTCGAACCTGCGACCGTAGCAGTCGCGTGGTTCCGGACTGAGCGCCTAGAACCGCTAGACCACCGCGGCCGGCTGCCTGTGAAAAGAGTAAAACAGGGCGACCTAGAAAAATCCTAAAAAACCGGCATTACGACTGGACACAAAATCATAAAATATGAAAGATGCAATAAAAACACGGATGTAACACATTTTTGTGCTGCTACTTACATACTTTCCCTAAAAAGCGTTACACCGTGCCGCTCCAACCGGGAACACTAAAAGGAAAACTAAGCATTAAAACACACTCATGAGCCGAAACATAATGCTCACCTGCCTGATAGCTTGCTTGTCCGTCTTTGGAATGGAATACATCACTGATTCTGCGTGTCAGGGATCCGACAGTTTGTTGGTAGGTTTGTGGAAGTATGTAGCATTCGATGTCTACGCACAGGTCATGTAATTCTCGTAAATAACGGGCCGCTGAGATGCGTACTCGTTGATTGCACCCAATAGCGACCCAGATGGGTTTCATAGGATTTCTATCAGGCGATTTTGGTCGCCGAGACACATTGAGTTCACTATGATGCTCCTCAAACCACTGTAGCACGGTTCTGGCTCCGAGACACGGGCAATTGTACTGCTGACAGATGACATTTCCGTCGGAGAATACATCAAGCATGAAGGGATGATGGTGGCCCGCAGCTGTCAGCGTTTCTTTCATTACTACCGCAACTCCCATGCAAGTGCAGGAGAGTCTCCCATAGCGTAATACTGCTACCATCAGCCTGCTTTCGTGGCGCTGCACATATAGAGCCGCCGTTCACTTCGGTGACGGCGTTTGTGGAGACGACCATCGATCTAGGGTATAAAAAATGTGGTTCACCCAAAGAGCCGAGACGTTTCCATTGATGGTCGGTCTAATCTAGCTGTTCCCATGCCCACTGCAGTTGTAACTGACGATACCATCGGGTCAAGCCTTCCGAAACGCTTGTGCGTGCACCATGATTGAGCTTTTCCGTCACAGATACCACAGATTACCATCTATTCTACTTCACAGAACAGGCAGGCCTCTGAACCCCACGTTCTCTGAAGAGTCGTGGACGTTCAACCATTTAGCACCTAGTGGTAGTTTCACTGTCCTACCTCTTTCAGTAGAGGCTCACGACATTAGGACGTGATCATTCAACCAGTTTCACCGTTTTCGTGATACTCGTTCAGAGACTCTGCATAATAATAACTTACGCAGACACAGTTAATAAAATGTTCCGGGCTCTTATGCGGTGGTCGAACGGATTTTACCTTAAAATCCGACGTTTCGTGCCCATCTGCGGAGGATATCTTCAAGGGAGATCGTAGCTTTTCTTTGAATGTCCGATTTACACCCTGGCTCGCTACTGAGTACTGCAAAATTCCGCTTCTGCGTGCTTCCGCGCAGTGGCGTGACGTCACATGTTTTGAATACTCGAGCGCAATTGGCCGTTGTCGACTATCGTCGTCCGCTGTTGCTAGCATCCCTTGGTGGAAGACTGGTGCACATCTTCTTCAGCACCGGAATGCAAATGTCATTCAATTCCATGCAAATGTCATTCAATTCCATGCCCTCCCCCTTCTTATTGAAATTCCTGGGGTGGTCTGAAATCTCTGTGGCCTCTCTGTACAGCCTTCCACGGTACTTGAGTCCTATCAAAATGAATGTGGTCGTTTCCTGGTTGTAAAGTATGTTCCGCAACAGCTAATCTGTAAATCTCCCCTTTTCTGTAATTGCCCTTGTGCTTTTCTAGTCGTATTTTGACAGTTCTTTTTGTAGTACCCACGTACACCTTCCTACAACTAAACGGAATCCTATGAATTCCAACTTTTTCCAGCGGTTGGAGTGCACCCTGGCCGATTTTAGGTGATACTGTATCTTCTGTAATGAATGTCAGGAAAATCTTAGATTTCACCGGTGCTTGAGCATCGCTATGATTTCCACACGGTGGTCTTAACGCTCATCTCACCTTAGCGAACTAATAACCATTCCTCAGCAAAGCGTTGGTGAGGCGTTTCAGTTCTACGTCAAGGAGCTAGGTTCGCAGATTTTCCTTGCTCTATCCGCAACGCCTCACTTTCGTAGTGGGTGATGGTTCGAATCCACGTGAAGGTAACGGTCTGTGTAGGTGGGTTTTGGGTAAACCATGTGTCCCAAGCTACCATCTTATTTCCTGAAAACGAGCACATCAAGAAAATTTAATATTTTGCCTGCATCCTCCTCCGATCTCCTCACGAGAATTAAATTATCATTATTGGTGCAAAAAACAGAAGCATCCATCAGTGGTCTCTTAGGCTGAAAACCGTCATGATTTCAAATTGATGCAAATATTGCAAGGAAAAAAAAGAGCCAAATGGGCTACTGCACTAATACAAATATAAGATAAAATGATATGGTCAAATCTCAGGGCATAAAACTAATTTTCTTTACAGAACTGTCAAACTTAATGTAGAGCGGAGCTCTTGCTTTACCGCTGCCGACGGCACTTCGCGTCTCCGTGACAAATAAACAAAGAGAGTCATGAACTGGGGCGGGCACTAAGGCTGACTAATCAGACGGCTGTGGGGGTTGCATTGGTGGGGGGGAGGGGCGGGTTGGCCCCGGGGGGGGGGGAGGGTGATGCCGATGGGGGGGCGGGGGGGCGCCTGCGATTCGCGCCTGCGGGCGGCGGGTGGCGCCTGCGTTCTGCTTCGTGTTATTCAGACAAGTCGGGATGCATCGTTCTGGGATGCATTGTTCTTTTAGAGGATATTCGGAGAGCTGCTCAGTCTAGTATTCAGCAGGCCAGTGTAAGATGGATGCAGGAATAATTTCAAGCGTGAGAGAGCACTGTCAGACACGTCGCTGTGCCAGGCGTTAAGATATAGCTCTAGAGCAGGGCTTAACAACTGGCCGGTTTTGAGCGCGAGTACTCGCGTCTGCTCAGGCACGTGCTCGCGAGCAGGTGCAAGGTCGCGGAGTAGGGAGGGAGGGGAGGGAGGGGAAATGCGAGCGCACGTATGAATAGGACCACAGCGTGCCTATAGAATTCGCGCAGACTGTGTAACGTTAAAAGTACTACGATCAGCTCTAACAGTCACTTCGCTGGTTAAGAATCATGTCAAGCCGCCGTTGTGTAACCCCAACCATGCTTTCGCAGTTCAACCCCCTTTGGGAGGAATTGTATCTGTTTACAGAAAAAGATGGTATTGCAAAATGTTTAGTATGTCACAAAACGCTGAATTCTTTTAGGAAATTTAATTTGCAGCGACATTATATGTCGTACCACGCGAAAGACTACGGAAGTGGAAAATGTGATGGACCAGATCGTGCTCAGGAAGTTATTAAACTTAAAAGGAAGCTATCTGACGAAGAACTGGATGACGAAGAACTGGATGACGAAGAAAAATCAACTGAGGCAGCTCTCAGAGTGAGCTACAAAATTGCTTTGTTTTTAGCAAAATCCCTGCGCCCCTTCACTGATGGCGATTTAATAAAAGATGTTTGTGTCCATCTCAAGTTGAACAGTTTCGGATTGTGCCATTATCTGATATGACCATTATGCGTCGCATACAGGACGTCCAGAGCCAGCTTGCAAATATCTATAAAGATTTTATGGCGTATTCTCTAGCTCTGGACGAAAGTGTTGATATCACTGGAACAGCGCAGCTTTCCGTATTTATTAGAGATGTTAATAGCGATCTTCAGGTGAGGAAGAAGCTCCTCGATGTAGTAGCCATGAAGAACACTACAACCGGAGGTGATATTTTAAGTAGTGTTGAAGAAAGTGTTGAAAATATAGGATTGTCGTGGAATTCTTTAGTTTCAGTGTCTACAGACGGTGCACCAGCGATGACAGGGAAAAAATTAGGTTTCGTTGCGCTGTTGAAGGAGAAAATGCAAAAACTGACCGTGCCGAATGAAATAAGGGGCGTTCACTGTGTGATCCACCAGGAAAACTTCTGTGCAAAGAGTATCACTCTAAAAAATGTGATGAGTGTTGTTGTTCGTACAACCAATTATATAAGGAAGCATGGGCTACAACACAGACAGTTTAAAAGCTTTCTTGAGGATGTAGAAAGCCAGTATGGTAGCCAGCCTTATTACAGCGAGGTCCGTTGGCTTAGTCGTGGCGAATTATTAAATCGAATTTTTGCCTATTAGATGAGATAAATATGTTCATGGAAATAAATAACATGTGTGTTCCTGAATTGAAAGAGCCTTCATGGAATGTGATCTCGCGTTCTTAGCAGATTTAACTAGCCATCTGAATGCTTTGAACATTTCACTACAAGGTAAAGATCTGCTAATTACTCATTTCATAGATCGAATACGAGCTTTTAAAATGAAATTGACACTTTGGGTGAGTCAGCTGGAAACAGGAAATCTAGCTCATTTTCCTAAATTATCATCATCCATGCAAGATGTTCACAAAGACTGTGAACGTTATTCACATAGTTTAGTTGCCCTTAAGGAAGAATTTGATCAACGCTTTCAAGATCTGACAGCACTAGACAGTGATTCTGATCTGTTCTCCTCTCCATATTCAGCGAATATTGAAGAGATTCGTCCTGAGCTGCAACTAGAAATTATTGACCTGCAGTGTGACAGAGAATACAGAGACAAATTTCAGAACAAGAAAAACATTTTGGAATTTTACAGACACTTCCCTCAGGATAGATTTCCTCATTTGCACAAACTGGCAGCTAAGATAATATCAATGTTCGGTTCCACGTATGTTTGTGAATAACTGTTCTCTGCAATGAAATGTAACAAGACGCGCCTGAGAAACGCATTGTCTGATCGAAATTTAAACTGCACGCTGCGCCTACGATGCACAAGAACAATTACTCCGAACATAGACGCAATTGTAAAGGGCAAAAAGTACAAGATAACAGAGAATCCCACACTTCAGTGACACCTTTTATTGTGTAACAGTTTACAAATTAATACGAATGTAGAGGCATACACTAAGCTAATAAAATTATCTGGCACATGTACATTCTCCTTTATTTGTTTCATTTGTTGCAGTATAATTCGTGAGTGATATCCCTGCAGGTGGCCGCGGATTTACATTGACTGGCGGCAGCTGTTGTGTGCCCCACGTGACTCTCCCCACTCTCCGCTCTGGTCGGGTAGTGGGGGGTAGCGTGCTCACGCTGCTCCGTGCTCGTGCCTTGCTGCTCACAGCTTGCTCCGCGAGCACGTATGTTGTGAAGCCCTGCTCTAGAGAGTCAATATAAATATTTTTTTCCTTTTACTATTTTGTATTATTCAGTGTATTTGGTAGTAAATGTCATTAAATTAAAATAATACACCTATTAAAACAAAACTGTTTCAATTTAATTGTATGATTACGTTTATATGCGATACCTCTTACGAAAACCGAATTTCGGAAACCGTTTTTCGCTGTCGCATTTACAATTGAAGGTCCGAAGCGGATTTGCTAGCCCAGTTAAATATGGCGCCTGGAAAACAGCTGATACAACTTATGATGTAGTCAGCACAGTCGCTATTTATCTTCAATTAGACGATGTGTAAAGAGCTTCAGTCTCATATTTCTACTAATCCTTCACTGTACAAAAAGCCACTCCGCCCATATTAACCTACAACTTTAAAAACAAGACTAATCGACTTATCCTGACAGCCCAAGCACATTCCAAAACCGGTTACGTTTAGCGGTATTGGAAAACCAGCAACCAGAAGCGGATTTCCAGAACCTTCGATTGCGGAATTGGAAAACCTGCGACTGGAAGCGGATTTCCAGAATCGGTTTTTAACTGCTTACATGACAACCAAGAAGCGGTATTTCTAGGTGTTCAGATAGATAGTAAACTGTTGTGGAAAGCCCACGTTTAGGATCTTGTTCAATGACTAAATGCTGCCGTTTTTACTATTCGAACGCTATCTGAAGTAAGTGACCGTTCGACACGAAAAGTAGTCTACTTTGCTTATTTACATTCGCTTATGTCGTATGGTATTATATTTTAGGGTAAGTCTTCCCATTCTAAAAGGATAGTTTTGGCTCAGAAACCGGCAGTTCGGGCAATGAGTGGCGTTTCAGCTAATTCCCAAGAATTAGCAGCTTTCACTCAGTTAATACTCAGCAGAAATCCAATGTACATTTGGATCGGGCTTCCTTAACTACTGCGCAGAAAGGTGTGCAGTATACTGCTGCATCCATTTTCAATAAGCTACCACAAAATTCAAAAATCTTAGCAGTAATCCACGCGCTTTCAAATCGAAGGTAAATAGTTTCCTCATGGGTCGCACATTCTATTCTGTTAAGGAGTTCCTTGAAACATTAAGTTGATTCTTATGTTATATTGTTGACTGCGTTTACTTAAACTTAAATTAATAAAATTTGTGGTATAATCCCTTAACCTGTTGTTATACTAATTGATTTATGACACCCTGGGGATAATTAATCCATCCCCATCCTCCTCCCCCACATGCTTTGGAAAATCCCCAGACCTCCCCTGCCCACCCACTATTTTTGGGAAATTCAGAAATTGGAGAGAAATTCAAATTTTCGTGATAAATCCGAATATTCACCGTAAATTTAAATGGTAATTAGATTTCATTGCAGAGGACATAATAATAATAATAATAAATGACAATATAATCTTTATTTATAAAAATTGAATTTTCTTATCGCTGGCTTGGAAAGATGTAGTGTACTCTCTTTATTTCGTCATCTTTGGAATACTGATGCAGTCTGACTATGACATCACAATCCAAGATCGCCGACCCAGAATACTGGTGCAGTCTAATTCCCCTCCTCCCATTGGTGGGCCGGCCGAAGTGGCCGTGCGGTTAAAGGCGCTGCAGTCTGGAACCGCAAGACCGCTACGGTCGCAGGTTCGAATCCTGCCTCGGGCATGGATGTTTGTGATGTTCTTAGGTTAGTTAGGTTTAACTAGTTCTAAGTTCTAGGGGACTAATGACCTCAGCAGTTGAGTCCCATAGTGCTCAGAGCCATTTGAACCATTTGAACCCATTGGTGGGAAACTCAAAAATTGGTGAAAATCTATTTTTTTTTCCTCTGACTCAGAAGCATGGGAGTTGTGTAGTAGTAGTTGCCATTGATCGAGCACTAGAGAGTTCCTATTGCCAGTGTCATTAGTAACTGCTGGAAGTAGAGATGGCATCATCGCTATTAGTCTAGCACTAGAAAGTTGCTCCAGCCAGTCTAGCCAATCGCCATATCTGGGAAGGATGGGTAAAAATAATAAGACAGCAAACCATCAGTGAAGCGCAGGGGAGTAGCCTCCTGCTGATCTACAAGTGAACATCTGCTGGGAGGGCATTTAAAGCTGACTGCACAACGATTCCACTGTCACCAACATACATTCTGAGTAAGGCACGAGAAATTAGCGCTCATACGATCTATTTGCAACCAGAATAGGAAAGAAAATGACTAGTAGTGATACAGGATACACTCTGCCAGACACTGTACGATGGCTTGTGAAGCATGCATACAGATGTAGATGTAAATTTGGTCTACCTGTTTCGATGTCAGTCCATCCATTTACAGGCACACAACACTCACAGAAGATTGTTGTCTCTTATTTATCGAGAAAACAAGAGACAGAACATCTGCTGCCGATTGTGTCTTGGTAAAAACCGTCGTATTAGCCCCTAACTTTCTCACTGCACTCATTTTGCAAGACATTTGTGAGAGGTTGTAATAGGTTTGCCCACAACAGAAGAATCGAGGTAGATCTGACCTCTCAGCTCCCATTTCGTCAGAGTATTGCTTACCTGCAATATTCTCACGAATCCTCCAGACTTCGATGTACAGTCGTGGACAAAACGAGCGAGATCCCTCGCCTTTTCGTTATGCTGATCCGCACAGCTTTAAAGTCTGCTACATAGCATAAAAGGCAAGGCAACGAAGTGCTACCAACATACTATGCACAGGTGTGAAATTGAAAAACTATCCGAACTTTGTCAGACTGTTTTCATTCGTGTCTAAGACTATATTAATGCTGATTAGTATGTTAAACACAACACGTAAATATAAGATATAAATGAAAGAAGAAACGATAATTAGTATGAACTGTACTAATAAATATGAATTTCAGATTATCGAGATAACATAACTGTTTTAGTAAGACAAATTACCCCAGATAGTTACCAATTAGCAAAATATTATGCCCATTCGGCCGCGAAACGGTCTGTGTCCACATTCAGACCAATCATACTGGATTACCGTTGCGTAAATTTTCCTTATATAAACAGCCAGGTCACAAACCCAAGCTAATTATCTCGAAATAGCATTACATTCTGACAGCACTGTTCCATTAGTTAGAAGGCTGTCTAGTCCTCTAATTCTCACTAACTAGGCACAGAGCTATCACAATGAGAAATATAACACACTTACAGGAGGAAATTCATAACCATGCAGAGTTTATGTGGACTGCACAAAGAAATTCAGAAACGTAACACCAACAATTCATCAATATAGAATGAATATAAATGTCCACCTGTACAACTCCTAATCTCCTTTATCAAATGGTTGGTTGGTTTTGGGGAAGGAGACCAGACAGCGTGGTCATCGGTCTCATCGGATTAGGGAAGGATGGGGAAGGAAGTCGGCCGTGCCCTTTCAGAGGAACCATCCCAGCATTTGCCTGGAGTGATTTAGGGAAATCACGGAAAACCTAAATCAGGATGGCCGGACGCGGGATTGAACCGTCGTCCTCCCGAATGCGAGTCCAGTGTCTTACCACTGCGCCACCTCGCTCGGTCTTTATCAAATCCCTATGATTACTACGACAGTGTAATGGTGCTCGAGCACAGTGTTTCTTTGAAACGGAGCATATCTCAATAATACAAATCTAACAGTATTACAGAGATTGCAATACATTATGCATTGAATCATTTACATTAGTGCAACACCCTAACACCTCCACGTAGCACAGTTCAGAGCTACTGCAACAGTAGGGGGTGGGGGGGGGGTGGGGGGGAAGATACGTGACTTAAACACAGCACTGATCCCCCATGTGCTGTCCGTAGTAGACCGATACTGATACTTTATTCCATCTCGAGCAGAGTACATCCACATGGATAGTATGCACATGTGTAGCTGTACTTACTTATTTAGAAGTAAACCCAGTAGTCACAGGCGTGTCTAACTATCGTATACCAAGAGTCAATTAACGAACAAGTACAAGTCAGGCCAAATCAATGTCAATGTATATCCCAGCTACAGCGCTCGTCTTAGTATCTCTTATACCTCGATCTGAATTGTAGTGTTACTCTCCCTAGGTGACATACCGGCAGGATTTGCGCTCACTCGCCTCCTTCATTTTCACTTCCTAGTGGGTGGATCACCGCCCCTCTGAAAAATCCATGCAAATGGATTTTAGTCTGACATATTCTTCTGATTTAGCTCACCGAATTGTCAGTTCTCAGTATTTGGAATTCTTCCCTTAAGATCCCAGCAGATAAATCCAGACCCAACATATGCATTCTACTTAAACTCGCTCCAGATGCTTACTGCTAGACATTTTATGGCAGGTAACACTTCTGCTGACAGTATAGTATAGTATTTCTAGGCCTATTAATGTGCAATAGTTTTAGTTACATTCAGGTCAACTTCCAACTCCATCATATATGTCTTTCCACCTTCTTGGAAACAACTTCATCATCTACAAACAGCGTCCATGTAAAACCAATACAATCCCAACGGCTACACAGGGCACAGTGGAGGGTACATCGCACAAGTCTTACCGATTGCCCTCCTGGCCGAATCTCACATGCTGATTCAGTAAAAAATTGTCTATATGGCTCCATAAATAGCCTAATCAAACACTATGTTTCTGGGAGAAACATGACGTCTTTTCCACAGCCTTTTTTTCCCGTCACATATTCAACTGATGTATGGCAACATATACGATCCTAGTAGCTTCCACGTGATGTCTTTGGTCCACAGATCAGTCATGTAACACGAACAGATATGGGCTCTCAAGTAGGAGTAGGAATTTGACTGCAGACATATTGCTGCTTACATTAAATGTGGTACTCTCCTTGTGTGATGTTTGTCAGAGACCTGTTTTAGCTACAGTAATAGCATTTTTGACGAAGGCAATGATGCACTTTTCATGTTTTGTTAAGACACATTGTGAAGGATAAAGCATTACCGTTAAAATGGGTTCTTCTCTTGTTTTTTCCTACAACCGCTTCACTTAGCTCTGCTCTTAATATGGTAGCTATGTTTACGGTGTGATCTTAACAGCTCCTGACCTGTGTTGAAGAATTGTGATTGTTTTTAAGTGTCGAATCATGGAATTGACATACAATAGCACCAGTCTGTCCACGTACGCAGTCCTCCATAGGGTAAAAAAAAATTTAAAAAGAAACAACAAAAGACACCGTTTCGTATCCCAGCAGAGTACTAGTGTTAAGGCATGTGTTATAGAGTTAATATGATCCGGTAAGAATTGCTTTGCGACATGTACATCTCCTAAGCAAGTAGCGACTAGATTCTGTACTGGGGGATATATTGTAATGAGAGAAAGGAAATAAGAGTGCTGCCTACGTCCATGCATCATATTACTTTAGTATGAAGCATTACTTAGCAGATGGAATCGGAATTGGCAGTTGAAGGTGCTTGGTTTCTTAACATATTGCACTACATGCTGTACGGAGGGATTACGTCATACGTCAGTAGCTTAATAGGGGGAAATCTATGCTCTCTAGAGACATTGTACCATATTCCATAGCCAGAAGCATCGTTTATATTAGGAGAAACTGGTAGGGATGCAGCAGGAATATAAAAGTCCGTCTAAAGCAGAACTGGTTGACGTTGAAACGGACCACCAACTTGTACTATTGCAATGACCTTCTGTAGATGGCTACCAGCTTATGGATTTGAATAATCAAAATGGGTATGTGCGACTACATAACATTTGAGAGAAACGTTTATACCTTCATCCGCTGAAAAGAATCTGGTATTTAAGTTTTGATTTATATCTGTGTAAATGGACTTTTCGACTTATATCCCGTCTAAATGATAGCAATATGGGAGAATATATCAAAATCAGTATGGGGTGTATATGGTGCAGAACATTAATCGAACATTTGTTAGTTATGGGAAGGAGTGCCCTACATAACATCACTGTAATTAAATAGCCCTGACAGCCGTTTGGGACCTATGTTAAATGCATCTGATTCCAATGCACAATAAAATTACTGGGTATTTCATTCTTCCTAGGCAAATTACACTTTAGAAATTAGGATGGAATCTATATACATGTATATGACATGGAAGACTCTAATTTTAATGAGACATTTGTTAATGGCGTGAGAGAGTACCATGCACAGCATTACCATACTTAAGTAGCCCTGACAGACATTTGGAGATTAAGTAACACCCATCTCATTCAATTGTACCGCTGGATTACTGGGTACTTTTTTCTTTATAACCAAATTACATTTTGATATCGGGATGGAATCTATATGCATGCATATGGCATGGAAGACGGTTGTTTTAATAACATATATGTTAATGGCTGGAGGGAGCACCACAAACAGCAGCACATTACTTAAATAGCCCTGACGGATGTTTGGTAACAATGTTACAGATATTTGATTCCACTGCTTCACAGTGTGGACTGTATTTTCATCGTAAGCAGCTTACATTTCGAAATCGGAATGAAGTCTACATGCACATATATGGCATTGGAAGACTCTGGTTTTAATTCAACATTCGTTAATCGTGGGAGAGGGTACCACACAGTGCATCACTGAACTTAAGTAGCACTGACTGACGTTTGGGAACTGTGTGACGATAGGTTACTGTTTTTTCTATGCTCTGAATTCCAAATTTATTGCATGCAAAACCTGTTGGAGTAGGTATATCAGCTTGCAGTAACTTCAGCTCATCTTAGAAAGATTGAGTGACAGAAATCACGAACAGTTTAACTCCATCTCAATGCTCCCACTATCTTAACGAAAACGGTACCACAAAAATCTACTTTCGCTCCACTGCAGCACATACCACTTCCGCAGTCCATTTGTGTCCATGGCATTTTTTGCTTTAGAAATACGGCCTGTGATGACTCTCAAGCTATTGATTCTATTGTATCCGTATCAAGTACAATGAGTATTGCTACACTAAAACTGCAGCTGTAGAAGACGAGAATGCTGGAGGGAATGTGTCGTACTTAGCCGTCAAGTGCCTCTCGATGTATGTCAGTTTTCCACACAGCTTCCCGCAATCTACTTGAGCGAACATCACCTTCGTACCTCACTATACTTTCTCAGTTTCCACTATAACTTTGAGTTCATCGATTCGACAGCTCAAAACTATATAGTATTGTCCACCAATTTTGTGAGCAAACATTGTTCCTGTTACGTAACTGATATGTGGAACAAAGACGTCTTGTGGATGCTGCTAGGATCATATAGATTGGCATAGTTCACTTGAATATGTGACGAAAAAACTCTGGGAAAGACAGCGCATTTCTCCCAGGAACAAAGGGGTGGATTGTGGTATTTATGGAAGTATATAGGCAATTTTTTATTCGCTCAGCTTGTGACATTGGGACTGAAGGGTAATCTATAATACTGGTGCGACGTATCCTCCACCGTGCTGTTTATAGCCGCTGGGATTGTATTGGTTTTAGATGGGCGTTGTTTGTAGATGATGTCTGCAAGCTGGCGGGAAGACATGTGGTAGAGTTGGTAGTTGACCTGAAAGTAACTAAAACTAGTGCACTGTACACTGTCGTTAGAAGCGTTCCTGACGTAAAATCTCTAGCAGTAAATATCTGGAGTGAGCTGAAGTAGAATGTGTATGTTGGGTTTGGATTTATTTGCTTGAAACTTAAGGGAATCATTCCAGATACTGAGAACTGACAATTCAGTGAGCTAATGCAGAGGAACATGTCAGACTTAAGTCCATTTGCATGGATTTTTAAGAGGTGAGTGATCCACCCACTAAGAAGTAAAAATGTAGGAGGCGAGTGAGCGCAAATCCTGCCGGTGTGTCCCCTAGAGACAGTGACACTACAATTCAGATCGAGGTGTAAGTGATACTAAGATAGCTGCTATTGCTGGGAGAAACGT
Source organism: Schistocerca nitens (assembly GCF_023898315.1). Taxonomy (NCBI): domain Eukaryota; kingdom Metazoa; phylum Arthropoda; class Insecta; order Orthoptera; family Acrididae; genus Schistocerca; species Schistocerca nitens. The sequence continues at coordinate 643,022,724 of NC_064618.1, read as the reverse complement.
TGACATTGATTTGATCTGGAGTTGGATAAGCATGTAAGTACTGCGTTTGCTTCTAAACAAGTACCTACCACTATGCATATGCGTACTACCCATGTGGACATACTCTCCTCCAGCTGGAATATTGTATAATAATCGGCCTACTACCGAACAACGAGCGGGGATAAAAATGATCAGTGCTGTGATTGAGTCCCAAATGTTTCTTCCCTGTCACTACTCTTGTAGTAGCTCTGAATTACGCATGGAGGTGTTACGATGTTGCACCAGTGTAAATGATTCAATGAGTAGTGTATCTGAACGTCTGTGATACTGTCAGATTCTTATTATTGACGTATGTTACATTTGAAAAAAGGTGATGTATTTTCTACGAAACACTGTGCTGTCAGCGAATATTCTGACACCATTAAACTGTCGCATTTCTAGCGTAGTAATCATAGAAATTCGATAAAAGAGATTAGCACATATACACAGGGACATTTACACACAGTCACCATTCGATATTGATGAATTGTTAGTGCTACTGAATTTCTTTGTGCAGTGCAGGTATGCTTTGCATCGTTGTGAATTTCCTTCTGTACGTTAGCTTGCTATTTTTCTCATTGTGACAACACTCTGTCTAGTCAGGGACAGCTGGACGACTGGATAGCCTTCCAAGTATTGGTATAGTGCTGTCAGAATCTGATGAGATTTCAAGAGAACCAACATGGGTCTGTGACTTGCTGGGAGAAATCTTTCACTCCTCGAAATCACGTGGATTCAAATGCAGTACATCGAAGACTCGAAGATTCGTGAGAATATGACAGGTAAGGGATACTCTGACGGAAGGAGAGCTGAGAGGTGAGCCCTATACAGTTGCCTCTAACTGTGGGCAAATATATTACAACCTCGAACATACACTAGCAAAGTGATTTGCAACCTCTGACATAATGTCAAAACCTTCCAAAAAAAACCTCAGACCTACAGTTTCCAAAAATGCCTTGTTTATAATTATCACCACACTCGCAACTGTAAGGATCCCAACATTTATTGTCACTGTAAAGGTCCACTTCCTTAAACATTGTCCCAACCTCGCCTCCCGCAACACCTGCAATGATACGCACCCTACCTACTTCACCAAGTGCAAAGTTAAATTCCCATCTCTCAAATCAGAATGAACAGTACCCACGCGTCCTACTGATCACGGTGTCCATTCCAGTAATTCACTTGGCCTCACTCCCACCTCTGAGCACATCATCAGATTCATCACCATTTTCTTCCAGTGGCCGCATACTCTACAACAAATTTCTCTTGCTGCCCGCACTATTTCCCACCTCAACACCAAGGCCACCTACTCCTGAAATCAAGTCCACTTCATTTCTAACCCTCTCAACACCCTTGTTTAAACCTCTCCACCCACTCAACCACACAACCCTAAGCTCCCATCCATCGTGTGACAGCAATACAGCATCCTACACCACAACATCCGCTCCCTGCCCATGAACAAGCCCCTTTTCACTAACACCTTCTCCCAACACCATGTCAATGCCTCCTTTCTTAATGAAATATTCCTGCAACCATATTATGCCATCTGAATTTCTCCCTATATCCTCCATCATACAGATAATCTCCTCCTCCTAGCCGGGACTGGTTGCAATAAGGCACAACAAAAACACTCCTGCTTGGCCACAACCCTTACTCACTATTCCCACCGAACACCTTATCCTTAGCCTCTTGTTGTTTACAGACTCCCTCCAGGGTGACTTTGTCGCCATCCAAAGCTCACCCATTCTGGAAGCAACACCATGTTGTCCTCGCACTCCCGACCTCCTTGCACACCTCACTGCAGAAGTCCTCGACCTAATTTGAAGTACCCACCTATTTGTCCTTACCATATTCTACACACTGTCCTCATGCAACCCATCCCCATCTCCATCTGAAAATGGTCCATGATATTTCTGTGCCAACTGGATAGCCTACCAGGAATCCATAGAAACCCAGTTAGGAAGCCACACCCTAACCTTCCAGCAACCTGATGATGTACCCCATGTCACAGCCTTCCTGCAGCAGATCTCGTGAGTCGCTATTTCGCCCATATCCCTACTAAAGCCGTATATCCTCATCACACCACTCTCTCACAACAAGCTGTAATCCTTCTCCATGAATCTCGCCGCTTGTATTGCTTCTTCCTCCAGACTCATGACTAGGATAAATTCACACACCACTGGCAACTACAGTGACACACTAGCAATTTACTCAGCATCACAAAACACTGAGACTGGCGCTAGACATGCACCAGACTCGATGCTACACTCCTAGTTAACTCTTACGTGTACTGGAAAGCATTCTATCGACTTGCTGGCAGCTGATCCTTCCCAAGAGCCTTCCCTTACCTGACGACCTAAGCACATACAATCACTTTATATCCTATCTCTCCGACGTTTTCTCCATTCCTGACGATCCTCACTCCGCCACTTCCAATTCCCTACTGTCCATGAACGCACAAATATCACAGTCCCACCCCTGGCTCCCAGCTTGAACAACATAACAGACATAGAATTAAACACTCCAGCCACAGCACAGGGCATAAAAAAGTACTTCGCAGAAAACGCAACACATTCCCCATCAAGACCACATCCTATCGCCACCTCAAAGAATGCCATATCACCTTTCTCATCACCCTTGCAACCCTGTATAACTCTATCCACAGGCTACTATCGCGATCTGTGGACAACTTCCAAAATCCGGTTTCTTCTCAAACTAAACAACCTCGCCCTCTCAATGCCTCTTAATACTGCTCCATCTGCTTCACCTCAGTGTTTAGCAAGGCCTTTGAATCCATCCTCTCTTGACGCATCCACCACCATCTGTACCAACATCACCTGCTCCCGTTCCTCCTTCTCTGCTGATGATCAACTCCTGAACCTCACCTATGTCCTATCCCAACACCACAACAACTGTAAATCCGCCATCTTTGTCTCTCTTGACCGAGAGAAAGCATACAACCATTTATGGCATTCCAATATGACCATGTATGGCATTCAAGTCTCCCTTCTGAACTCTAGACTTATGCATGTCCCATCAACTATGTCCGCCTTATTGCATACTTCCTCTCTAATCGTCCATCCCATCCCCTTATTGACAACACCAATTCCTGTACCCCACTGCAGAAGTGCCCTAATGTTCCATTCTTTCACCCCTCCTTTACGCCTTATACTCTGCTGATATGCCCAAACCACCACCTCCCATCCACCTCTTTCAGAATGTTGATCACACCACTTTCCTCGACCTCTGTCCTACGCTCCAGAAATCCCAATGATCCTTCCAAATCCTCCAAAATCACTTAACCTCCTGTTGTAACCAACACCTCCTCAAGATTAACCCCTTCAAAACCAGGGCAACAATTATAGGATGCACTACCTGCATCTTCTGTCTCCATGACTTCTACCTTACTATTTATGACCATCTCCTCCTGCTAACTAACACACTAAAATACCTTTAACTAACCTTTGACTGGCAACCAACTTGGAAAACTCACTTGCTAATAATCCAACAGAAAGCCCACAACAGACTAAAACTACTATCTGGACCAGTATGAGGACTACACCCCTCCACTGGCCTTCACATGTAGATATCCCTAATCTGTCCATCCTTTGCTACACTAATGATGCACAGATATCTGCCGCTCCCAAGTCTATAAGCCACTCCAGATCCTCAAACACCATGCACACCGCCTCACATTCCATATCTGTTTACTTTCCCCCACAAGGATCCTTTACCAACTTATCACATTCTGGCCTCTCCTCACTCAAATTGAAGACCTCTGAACAATCTACACTGTCTGCAAACTCAACTCTAATAATCTTATCTCTTTTCTTCTACTTTCCTACCCTCATTTGCAACCCATTCTAGCAACACTTTACTTACACACCCTCCACATGCTCTCCCAAAGCAACTTCAAACATTTCCCCCTCCCAGATTATGAAGTCTGGCCCAACATTTATCCATCCTGCTAGGCTATAGATCCATCCCATCCAGTCCACCTTATTAAGGCCTCCTCTTCCTCTCCTCCTCATGTATCCTTACTCCCTCTTTTCCCTCAGTCTTTCTTTCCACACCACCATTTTCGCAACAACTATTAATGTCACCAATTCCACCTTTGCTACACCCCCCTCTTCTGTCTCAACAGCCACTCCTGTCCCATTGCTGATATACACCAGTCCTCCATCCTAATAACCCCACATCCCTACCCTTCAACTACTGAATCTCTACCCCATGGCAGTTTCTTCCAATTTCTAGTGTCAGCAAAGTGCGTCTTTTAAATATCAGTGTTTCAGCAACATTTTTTAAATGTTCGCTTGTTGTTTTTCATTTTACCTTTTATTATTACTGTTTTTTAACTACCAGTTCAAGAAGTCATCAATCATATATCTAAAACACTTCCATTTTACTTGTTGTCTTTAAAGAGTTTTAAATTCAATGTAACTATCCCCACTATCTGTTCCCTTTTTGCCATGTCATTTTACTTCTCATTGTCAACTGGTTGAGGAATAGGTTGTTTGTACCACTGAGAGCCCTCCCTGCCCTCTGCTCATATGGTGCACAGGGTATGAAATAACAATAAATAAAAAATAGCAGCACAGGGACAGTGGGTCACTGTCCTAATATTATTACCCATCTTTATGTCTCTCTCAGAAGTTATTCATTTGTAGATCGCAGGAGGCTGCTACCCAGCACTTCAGCAATGGTTCCCTGTTCTATTATATTTATTAATCCTTCCCACATAGGGTTACTGGCTAGACTCACTGACAACTCTCTGCTGCCGGACTAATAGACTCTCTACTTCCAGCAGTTATTAATGAGACTGACGAGAGCTACTCTCTAGTCCTCGATCAATTGCAACTACTCCTACACAACTCCCATGCTTCAGATTCAGAGGAAAAAATATTTGGATTTTCTCACCATTTTTTGAATTTCCCACCAATAGGAAACGGGGTTTTAGACTGCACCAGTATTTTGGGTCGGCCACCTTGGATTGAGATGTCACAGTTGGACAAGTATTCCAACAACAATTTTCTTCACCTTCTTTACCTCTAAGCACATAAGCAACGGGACAGAGGCTCTTCGTAGCAATTATGATTATTCATAGCGGCTTTGGAAGTTCTGCACTATTCGTCATGCTGCTTCGGTTGCGTTCCTGTTACCCTAGGAAGCCAAGTTGTTGTTGTTGTTGTGGTCTTCAGTCCTGAGACTGGTTTGATGCAGCTCTCCATGCTACTCTATCCTGTGCAAGCTTCTTCATCTCCCAGTACCTACTGCAACCTACATCCTTCTGAATCTGCTTAGTGTATTGATCTCTTGGTCTCCCTCTACGATTTTTACCCTCCACGCTGCCCTCCAATGCTAAATTTGTGATCCCTTGATGCCTCAAAACATGTCCTACCAACCGATCCCTTCTTCTAGTCAGGTTGTGCCACAAACTTCTCTTCTCCCCAATCCTATTCAATACCTCCTCATTAGTTATGTGATCTACCCACCTTATCTTCAGCATTCTTCTGTAGCACCACATTTCGAAAGCTTCTATTCTCTTCTTGTCCAAACTGGTTATCGTCCACGTTTCACTTCCATACATGGCTACACTCCATACAAATACTTTCAGAAACGACTTCCTGACACTTAAATCTATACTCGATGTTAACAAATTTCTCTTCTTCAGAAACGATTTCCTTGCCATTGCCAGTCTACATTTTATATCCTCTCTACTTCGACCATCATCAGTTATTTTACTCCCTAAATAGCAAAACTCCTTTACTACTTTAAGTGTCTCATTTCCTAATCTAATCCCCTCAGCATCACCCAATTTAATTTGACTACATTCCATTATCCTCGTTTTGCTTTTGTTGATGTTCATCTTATATCCTCCTTTCAAGACACTGTCCATTCCGTTCAACTGCTCTTCCAAGTCCTTTGCTGTCTCTGACAGAATTACAATGTCATCGGCGAACCTCAAAGTTTTTACTTCTTCTCCATGAATTTTAATACCTACTCCGAATTTTTCTTTTGTTTCCTTTACTGCTTGCTCAATATACAGATTGAATAACATTGGGGAGAGGTTACAACCCTGTCTCACTCCTTTCCCAACCACTGCTTCCCTTTCATGCCCCTCGACTCTTATAACTGCCATCTGGTTTCTGTACAAATTGTAAATAGCCTTTCGCTCCCTGTATTTTACCCCTGCCACCTTCAGAATTTGAAAGAGAGTATTCCAGTCAACATTGTCAAAAGCTTTCTCTAAGTCTACAAATGCTAGAAACGTAGGTTTGCCTTTTCTTAATCTTTCTTCTAAGATAAGTCGTAAGGTTAGTATTGCCTCACGTGTTCCAACATTTCTACGGAATCCAAACTGATCTTCCCCGAGGTCCGCTTCTACCAGTTTTTCCATTCGTCTGTAAAGAATTCGCGTTACTATTTTGCAGCTGTGACTTATTAAACTGATAGTTCGGTAATTTTCACATCTGTCAACACCTGCTTTCTTTGGTATTGGAATTATTATATTCTTCTTGAAGTCTGTGGGTATTTCGCCTGTCTCATACATCTTGCTCACCAGAAGGTAGAGTTTTGTCATGACTGGCTCTCCCAAGGCCATCAGTAGTTCTAATGGAATGTTGTCTACTCCCGGGGCCTTGTTTCGACTCAGGTCTTTCAGTGCTCTGTCAAACTCTTCACGCAGTATCTTATCTCCCATTTCATCTTCATCTACATCCTCTTCCATTTCCATAATACTGTCCTCAAGTACATCTCCCTTGTATAAAGCCTCTATATACTCCTTCCACCTTTCTGCCTTCCCTTCTTTGCTTAGAACTGGGTTGCCATCTGAGCTCTTGATATTCATACAAGTCGTTCTCTTATCTCCAAAGGTCTCTTTAATTTTCCTGTAGGCAGTATCTATCTTACCCCTAGTGAGATAAGCCTCTACATCCTTACATTTGTCCTCTAGCCATCCCTGCTTAGCCATTTTGCACTTCCTGTGGATCTCATTTTTGAGACGTTTGTATTCCTTTTTGCCTGCTTCATTTACTGCATTTTTATATTTTCTCCTTTCATCAATTAAATTCAATATTTCTTCTGTTACCCAAGGATTTCTATTAGCCCTCATCTTTTTACCTACTTGATCCTCTGCTGCCTTCACTACTTCATCCCTCAGAGCTACCCATTCTTCTTCTACTGTATTTCTTTCCCCCATTCTTGTCAATTGTTCCCTTATGCTCTCCCTGAAACTCTGTACAACCTCTGGTTCATTGAGTTTATCCAGGTCCCATCTCCTTAAATTCCCACCTTTTTGCAGTTTCTTCAGTTTCAATCTGCAGTTCATAACCAATAGATTGTGGTCAGAATCCACATCTGCCCCTGGAAATGTCTTACAATTTAAAACCTGGTTCCTAAATCTCTGTCTTACCATTATATAATCTATCTGATACCTATTAGTATCTCCAGGATTCTTCCAGGTATACAACCTTCTTTTATGATTCTTGAACCAAGTGTTAGCTATGATTAAGTTATGCTCTGTGCAAAATTCTACAAGGTGGCTTCCTCTTTCGTTTCTTCCCCCCAATCCATATTCACCTACTATGTTTCCTTCTCTCCCTTTTCCTACTGACGAATTCCAGTCACCCATGACTATTAAATTTTCGTCTCCCTTCACTACCTGAATAATTTCTTTTATCTCGTCATACATTTCATCAATTTCTTCATCATCTGCAGAGCTAGTTGGCATATAAACTTGTACTACTGTAGTAGGCATGGGCTTTGTGTCTATCTTGGCCACAATAATGCGTTCACTATGCTGTTTGTAGTAGCTAACCCGCACTCCTATTCTTTTATTCATTATTAAACCTACTCCTGCATTACCCCTATTTGATTTTGTATTTATAACCCTGTAATCACCTGACCAAAAGTCTTGTTCCTCCTGCCACCGAACTTCACTAATTCCCACTATATCTAACTTTAACCTATCCATTTCCCTTTTTAAATTTTCTAACCTACCTGCCCGATTAAGGGATCTGACATTCCACGCTCCGATCCGTAGAATGCCAGTTTTCTTTCTCCTGATAACGACGTCCTCCTGAGTAGTCCCCGCCCGGAGATCCGAATGGGGGACTATTTTACCTCCGGAATATTTTACCCAAGAGGACGCCATCATCATTTAATCATACAGTAAAGCTGCATGTCCTCGGGAAAAATTACGGCTGTAGTTTCCCCTTGCTTTCAGCCGTTCGCAGTACCAGCACAGCAAGGCCGTTTTGGTTAATGTTACAAGGCCAGATCAGTCAATCATCCAGACTGTTGCCCCTGCAACTACTGAAAAGGCTGCTGCCCCTCTTCAGGAACCACATGTTTGTCTGGCCTCTCAACAGATACCCCTCCGTTGTGGTTGCACCTACGGTACGGCCATCTGTATCGCTGAGGCACGCAAGCCTCCCCACCAACGGCAAGGTCCATGGTTCATGGGGGAAGGGGAAGCCAAGTAATTCCAACAAAATACTGTTTTTATAGTGGTGAATCGTCTTCAAGGGTCGTCTCTCGTTTTGTTATTTTAAATGTATTGCATATCCTTCGCTTCTCATCACTTCTTAATCTTCCTTTTCATTCATTTTTCCAGTCCAATTTCTCACTAGTTTGAAAAGAATAAACAACTATTAATCATAATAGTTTCGTTTCCTTCTTGCAGATACATGACTCCCTTCAGCAAACATTTTTTTCATTAATATCTTCTTTTGTATCTTCGTTCTCTTTTCCTTCTGTCTTCTCTATTACTCGTGTCCTGCCATAGTTGCCACAAACATGATGTTACTTGGTTAGGTACGTATTAGATCGTGTGTTTTCCTTAGTATTGGGAGATTTCAAACTTACTTGGTGGAACATCTTCGCCGATCTTGAGATTATTCCTTGAATAATACAATAAAATCGACGAACACACACTACATTTAATATGCTCTCTCGTACTCCTCCTTACTTAAGCAGCTGTCACGAATGTCTCTGTTTAATCATTCATGTATTAAAAACTCGATGAACAAACACAACCTAAGAGGTCGCAGCACGACTGTTTCCGGACTAAATGGTTAAACCAATCCCTTTTCTTCCAGTCGCATCCTCTCGATATTTTTCAACACACTTTCCGGAGATATCGGCACTACTCCAAAGCAGCTCGTCACACTCCAAAAGGACTTTGCTGCTGTCCCAAGCAGGTGTTTCTTCCTGCGCGACATTTAGATCGCAGTAAATCTCAATCTGAAGACCCGTATTATCCTCAAATACATTGCTCCACGTCCACATAAAAAACCAGTTAGATCTGCAATATCTGGGAAATTAATTTTTCCTACTTCCGTTGCAAACAATACTCAGAAATAAGAACTACGTAGAGATGCGTTTCACTCCCACAACAGTAGCCATAGCAAACGCTGAATGTCGAAACAATCTAGTCTGCTGACTGAACGCGGAATCACCACCGTCAGGACAGTTGTAGATGCGCAGAGAAACTTATTAGCGGAGCTTGGCCCCACTTGCAAAAGCGAGCAGTTAACATCTCTGTCCAAAGGTACGGTGTGTCGAGTCCACTGAATACGTCAGTGACATTGCCCTGATAAAATTTCCTTCATAGTGAGTGCACAGTTTTGTGAGCCTCTTGGACCGTAAACACCAACAAATGGAAAGCAGCGAAATTCTGTGGCTATGCCGAACCCCTCTCGCTGCAGGGATTTCCTTGTTTAAACAGACACTGCTTGCCATAAGAATTACAATGTCGCGAGGCAGGCATGTAAAAAAAAAAAGAAGTTAAATTGCCATAGTAAGGTATGCAAACGAGTAGGATTTCACCTCAACTATTCTAAGTAGGTAGCAGCAACGAAATATACATTGTATATATAAGGAAAGATTATGCAGCGGGCTTCTCATTCAAAAATCGCATATTTCTGGAATGTAAACATCCATGAAGCCCGCCCGGCTAGCCACTCGGTCTAACGCGCCGCTTCCCGAGCGGCAAGCAGCGCGTCCCCACTGGGGACCGAACCGCACAATAACCCTGGGTTCAGTGTGGGGCGGCAGTGGGGCGGGTGGACTGCTGTGGCCTGTTGTGGGGTTGTGAACCGCTGAGGGCTCCGGTACGATGAAACCTCTCCGTCGTTTCTAGGTCCCCGGTTCAATACGCAATACACACAAACATCCATGGTGGTGAAACGTGGTTGACAATCAGTTTACACAAGACGAGAAGGTTTAGAAATAGGGTTCTACAGAAAAATGATGAAGATTAAACTGGGAGATCGGATAATTGGTGAAGAGATACTGATTATTCGAGTTCGGAAGAAAAGAAAGTTATGACACAATCTGACTAAGAGAAGTAATTGGTAGGGAGGGCATATCTTGAGACATTAAAGAACGAATTTGGTAATGGAAGGATGCGTGGGGAGTTAGAAGTTGCAGAGGTGGACCAAAGCTTGACAACAGAAAGCAGGTTAAAATGGGTGTAGTCGCAGTAGTCATGGAGAGATGAGGAGATACGTACAAAACAGACTATAGTGGAGAGTTGCATCAAACCGCTCTTCGGACTGAAAAACACTATAACAACATTCACTGATATTATTAGATGCCATTGCATATGGCCGAATTTCATCTCTATCCACCCAGCCATTTTTTTCAGGTGATTCTTGTTCAGTTAGTGAAATGAGAGATACACTGTCAGGCCTGCTAGACGATTACATCAAGTTTCTCAGTCTTCACGGGACTGGACCCGCTACAGGACACTGGGGCCAGTCCCAGTTGGTCAAGGCGACAGACACTTGAAAACCAGCTTCTACTCACCCCTCGGGGAACGCGGAAGTTGCTGAGCACCAGGTCATCCACAAGAACGCGCCGCATGTTGATGATCGAGACGGGCCGCAGTCTGTAACAACAACCACAGATGTTGTTACGTCGTGGCTGACGTCACGGTCGTGCCAGCTGACATCAAGCACAACTACACTCCTGGAAATTGAAATAAGAACACCGTGAATTCATTGTCCCAGGAAGGGGAAACTTTATTGACACATTCCTGGGGTCAGATACATCACATGATCACACTGACAGAACCACAGGCACATAGACACAGGCAACAGAGCATGCACAATGTCGGCACTAGTACAGTGTATATCCACCTTTCGCAGCAATGCAGGCTGCTATTCTCCCATGGAGACGATCGTAGAGATGCTGGATGTAGTCCTGTGGAACGGCTTGCCATGCCATTTCCACCTGGCGCCTCAGTTGGACCAGCGTTCGTGCTGGACGTGCAGACCGCGTGAGACGACGCTTCATCCAGTCCCAAACATGCTCAATGGGGGACAGATCCGGAGATCTTGCTGGCCAGGGTAGTTGACTTACACCTTCTAGAGCACGTAGGGTGGCACGGGATACATGCGGACGTGCATTGTCCTGTTGGAACAGCAAGTTCCCTTGCCGGTCTAGGAATGGTAGAACGATGGGTTCGATGACGGTTTGGATGTACCGTGCACTATTCAGTGTCCTCTCGACGATGACCAGTGGTGTACGGCCAGTGTAGGAGATCGCTCCCCACACCATGATGCCGGGTGTTGGCCCTGTGTGCCTCGGTCGTATGCAGTCCTGATTGTGGCGCTCACCTGCACGGCGCCAAACACGCATACGACCATCATTGGCACCAAGGCAGAAGCGACTCTCATCGTTGAAGACGACACGTCTCCATTCGTCCCTCCATTCACGCCTGTCGCGACACCACTGCAGGCGGGCTGCACGATGTTGGGGCGTGAGCGGAAGACGGCCTAACGGTGTGCGGGACCGTAGCCCAGCTTCATGGAGACGGTTGCGAATGGTCCTCGCCGATACCCCAGGAGCAACAGTGTCCCTAATTTGCTGGGAAGTGGCGCTGCGGTCCCCTACGGCACTGCGTAGGATCCTACGTTCTTGGCGTGCATCCGTGCGTCGCTGCGGTCCGGTCCCAGGTCGACGGGCACGTGCACCTTCCGCCGACCACTGGCGACAACATCGATGTACTGTGGAGACCTCACGCCCCACGTGTTGAGCAATTCGGCGGTACGTCCACCCGGCCTCCCGCATGCCCACTATACGCCCTCGCTCAAAGTCCGTCAACTGCACATACGGTTCACGTCCACGCTTTCGCGGCATGCTACCAGTGTTAAAGACTGCGATGGAGCTCGGTATGCCACGGCAAACTGGCTGACACTGACGGCGGCGGTGCACAAATGCTGCGCAGCTAGCGCCATTCGACGGCCAACACCGCGGTTCCTGGTGTGTCCGCTGTGCCGTGCGTGTGATCATTGCTTGTACAGCCCTCTCGCAGTGTCCGGAGCAAGTATGGTGGGTCTGACACACCGGTGTCAATGTGTTCTTTTTTCCATTTCCAGGAGTGTACATACTACGCGCCCAACCTAGAGGTGCAATTCTGAAAATGCACCCATAAACACCGATACAGGACTGTTATATTAGACTAATAGACGGTATCCTGCAACATAGACTTACCTAAGTCTCCACAGATGGTCTGGGTTCCACTGTCTAGATGACACAAGTAGGAACACCTGAAGCATATGTGGTCTGGCTGACCCTCATCAAATGTTCAAATGTGTAAATTTCTAAAGGACCAAATTGCTGAAGTCATCGGTCCCTAGACTTACATACTACTTAAACTAACTTATGTTAAGAACAACACACACACCCATGCCCGAGAGGACTCGAACATCCGGCGGGAGGGGCCACGCAATCAGTGACAACGCTCCTCAAACCGCGCGGCCACTCGGCGCGACTCCTTATCAACATCTACATTAATGACCCGCAAGCGATGCAGCACAATACATGTAGGTTATATGCAGATGACGCGCCGTGTCTCACTGCAGTATTTAATATCACCCAGATCATTAACAGAGTAGAGGGCATGCAAACATGGACAAAAGAGAACAATAAACGCTAACCCGAAAAAAGCGGCCGCATTGCGTTTCACAACAAACTGTACAATACTCCAAGTACTTCGTAAAGGAATTCATTAGTCAGCGACAACATGAAATCTAGGTGTCCACCTGGATAGATCACTAACGTTCACAAATAACACAATGGAAAGAGAGAAGACAACTTATAAAATGAACACGACGCGGCCAAAACTATTTTCTTCCAGCAAACACTTTAATCCAAAGAAGAAATTTTAACTTCATTAATCGACAGTCTAGCCAATAATTTTATATGGATACGCAGCTAGAGGAACCACCTGTGAAGCTGATGTTAAATCCCTGCGAACGCTGCAGAAGTGCTGCCTGAGATGGTCACGCCTATCTCCAATGTGGACAAGATTGGATGTCACGAGAACCATGTAGAGGAGAAGATACTGGAGAGGGCGGGGGTGGGGCGAACAATAATACCGAAACACAGCGAGAAATGCACCCTTGAATATAGGTGTAGATGCTACACAAGCCTACAGATTGTAGTGTCATATTCTACCACGAAGGGAACTATGCAATATCCTCAATACGTTGCAAGTGTCCGTCGTAGTCGGAACGGCGTTCTCTGCAGTTGTGATTACGTAGGTGCTCAGTGCATTCGAAGTGGGGCAAATTGTTGGAGCTCGTTCGGTGCGTGTGTGCTTCTGTAACCGAGGTAGCCAAAGTATTTAATGCTTCAAGACGCAGCCTACCGAAGATTTACACCTCATATGGGGAAGGCAGAAAAATATTATCCGCTAAGTCACAATGTTGACGAAAGGGTGCGTTGAGTGATTCTGACAGACGACCACTGAAGAGGATTTTGATGAAACGAAAGAGAACTGAGCCGTGGTAAAAATTGCTGTTTTGAAGAGCGCGCCGCAGCGCGTAGTGTGAAGCAGTCGCCCTCCGTTTCTGGCGGTGGCGCCGCTGTGGCAATCGCAGCTTTGGTGTCTCCATCTGGTGGGAAAGGGGAAAGGTAGCCTGTTCACTTGCATTTAAGGGGCGCTATGAGCTCGCCAGTCGGTCAGTCTTGGGTCAGTCTGGGTGAGTCTGGGGTCAGTCTGGGTCAGTCTCTCGTCCCCAGCTTGCTAGTCCGTCTCTCATCCGAATTTGTGAGGCAGTTAGTGCCTGTCTGTCGTCCGGAGTGCTAGTATGTCTTTCGTTCGGATCAGCCTTTAAAGCCGGCAAAATGAGAGTCTTTCCACGCCAGCAGTAAGAGAACTCAGCGAGTGGTCACCCGGTGGTTGGATCGGTCGGTTGGCCGGTCGCGCACTGAGGCACAAGATGACTTCTCCGTCTTGAGCGTCGGCGCATGTGAGGTCGCCACGTGAGTCCAGTGGGCCGTGCCGTATAGCGAGGGGTAGTGACTTCGCGGTCGACACGAGAGCAACAGGAGTCTACCCACGGCATCGGTCTGGCCAGTGCAAGCTGCGACGCCGTGGTGTAACTGGTTCTCCGAGCGCTACTGGGCCCCTCCAGTTACCATCTTGTGGAGCTTGGCTCGGTCCTTTCCTGGTGCAGAGATGTCGTTTTGCCAGTGGGCGTGTTTCCTCTGCATGGTTGGGTCCGAGCCAGTATTTCCGCCGTCGTGTGTCTGGAAGTGAGTGGGAGACGCACCAGCAGTGCAGTCGCGACGGAGCAGCAGTCGCGGACGGAGCAGCGGGCAGTCGGTCGGTTGGTACGGACCAGGAAAGACGGGAGATCGGCGCGCCTTCCTGTGTCCTTTGGAACGGCTGGCAGCGGACGGTTCGGGAGAGCGATTTGGGGGGGCTGCGCCAGGTCTTCTCAAGAAAACGCAGTTATTAGAAGTTAAGTGATTGGTGATGTGTGATTTTCTCTTGTTAAATTTTACTTGTTTTCTTGGTCAGTGTCTAGTCCCCAGCTTGCTCGTCTCTCTCTCGTCCACATTTGTTAGGCAGTTAGTGTTTGTCCGTCGTTTGTAGCTGCCTCTGTCATGTTTGTCGGATTTGCTGTGTTGACGAATTTATTGCTTGGAGTGTAGCGGCCTAATTCCTGAAATATATTTTGGTCTTGCCTATCATCTTGAGAGGGGGTATCTGTGTGCTGTAGGGCATGTTAACTTGTTTGGCCAACCTTGTATAATTTTATATAAGATTGCATTTCATGGGCTTTTATTTAAATGGTCATTTTAGTATATAAAGTTGCCACCCTTCCACCGTAAGACTTTTCTTAGAAGTTAAAATCAAGTTGCACCTTCGGTGGCAAGTTAATATTTTAATTTTAGTGTTTAGTACCATTTTCATCCCTCCTACGGGTAGCATAGTTTATGTGCTTGTGTGAATTGTTAAAACTTTTAGTTTAAAGTAATCTGGTGTGTTGCAGATTTGTACCAGTGTAGTCTTTCAGAGTTTGTTGTGAGCGGTCGTGACTACGACCGTGTCAAAGGAAGCGGCAAGGTTCTCAGCCCGAAAGCTCATACAGTCAAAAATTTTGTTCTTTCTGCCTCTGAATAAATTTTAACTTTATATTTAGAGGGTGCTTTCTGATTATAATTTTAAATCTGTTTCTTTTAAAAAAATGCTATAGTCACCATTAAAATTAATAAATTACCATTTGTTTATGATTTCATCAGTTACTCGCTAGTAAATAAAATAAATTCTTAAGAATATTCTTTGAAAATAAATTCACGGTTCAAGAACAACTGAAAATATCCGAATTTCGCAATCCCTGTCAGCACCAAAACACGAGGGGAGCGCTATAAGCAGGGAACTGTGGGGTGAGACGGCCAAAATCACAAATCAGTGACGCAAAGGTGGTTAAAAAGGGAAACTTGGTGCCGAAGCCATAAAACCTATACTACTGAGCAATGGGAGCTTCTGGACCACTTTACGTCCCACGACTGAAACATGGCGGCGGGTTGGTCATTATCTGGGCAGCCACATCGATGTATTCCATTAGCCCTGTAGTTACTCTGCAAGGGCACATTATTGTCAAGGATTATGTGACCATTTTGGCTGATCAGTTTCAACCTATGATGCGTTGAGTGGTACTTAACATAGGCAAATAAATTAATGAAATCAAAGTGAAGTGAAGTAGAAATTAGAAAATAAATGAAAAACTTAGTTTAGTTTAGAAGAATTACACATTGGCAAACAGCGGACAGAGCAGCAGTGGCAACGGCCAGCGCTTGCAAGTCAGCACGTTGAGGAGAAGCCATCGCCCTCCCCACGTAAGCAGAAGCTGTCGATTCAGCTGTCAGGGCATCGCCCGACCAGTTCACGTGTTTCTCAATTGTCAATTGTGACCAAAGGCCCTCGCCTACATTCCAACAGCCAATGACCGACGTTAAGAAGATTCTTCAAGAAGCGACGTGACAGAAGAGGCAATGACCGTGAAGTCGTTCACCTCCAGTGAACTGAAGTGAATAAATACGCGAGACGCAATGGGCCTGACAAGAGTAGTTTCAGATCCAGTACAGTGCAGTCAGTGCTGAAGACCGTTATGCAGGAAGAGACTACTGCATACACAGATGCACCAAGTCCGCCGCTGTAATGGAATAGCAAGCAGCAGCCTCGCCGCTAGAAGACAGAAGTTAGAAGGTATTTGAAGACTGATTTTTAGGTACCCGGATGACTCGTGAGGATGGGAAGGAGACGGCCTCACATCAGCAGTCACCTGTGAGCCGGGATGAAGATCTGACAGCCGAAGACTGGCAAGCTGGAGTCCGTTGTTCGAGTCCGGGACACTGGCCTTCCCCCGCCGCGCCGCTCCGCTGGCCGACGCACAATAATGTCACATGCGGCCGCTTAGAAAAGAGAAACACTGGGACGCCACATCCAAGGTATCACCATCCGATTCACGACTTCGTTCTCAATAATTAAACGGGCCACAGCACGATGCGCGTCTCCAGTCAACTGCGCGAAACGGCGACACGAGATACATACCACCAGGCGTAATCAGACGCCGCCGTTCACGCAGCATGAAGGCTTCGCAAACGGCGCAGCTGCCGCTCTTCCAGCCAGAACAACCCACTAAGAAAACCGTTGTAAAAATCTTCAATAAAAGTTATCTTATTTAAAAATGCTGTTTCATTCTACCTCATACCCGAGCCAAGGAAGAACCCACCCTGCCCACATGTTGTTAAGAGAGAAAAAGTAATTTATTTAGTGTCTTTCACCCTGACATAATGCTTTAGAATCAAATGCCCTTTGTAGTAATGCTCATCCTGACAACTGACTAGCATCAAAATAGAAGACCCAGTTACAGATGCAATGTTTGTTCCCCAATAGCTATGCTGTATTCCACGGACTAAGACGGTAGGGCCCTTTTCACATAGTCGAATCGTTCAAGACTAGTTTTGTGAGCACGAGGATGAATTTGTCGCGTCTCCCCTGGAATCCACAGTAACAAGATCTCAATATTATTTAGCCTTTATAGTCTGTTTTGGAGGGAGATGTGCGTTATCGCTATCCACCTCCATCATCTGACCTTGCAAACAGGGTGTTTCGTAAAGGACATTACAACTTTAAAAATTCGTATAAATTTATTAAAAGGAGGTACAGAGCTGGGTTTAGTGTTATTTTGTAGCGAAACACATCAAGATGTTGTATGTGGCTTCCGTTGGTTATCCTGTACACATACCATTAGAAGTCAGTTTTTTCCCAAAGTCACTGTAGCATCGCAGGTGTAATTTCCTCAGTGGCGGGGTAAATCCTTGCTCTAACTTCATTTAGAGAAACCTGCACAGGAGGTACAAACAAGTCAGGCCTGGGGAACATGGGGGCCATGCAATTGGCGCATCATGGCCAATCCATTGACCTGGAAAGTGGTCACTGAGAAAATCCCGGATGACAGCCACTATCTCGCATGATCATCGATCTGTTGTATCCAAAATTGTTGTAAACTTATCCAGATACACTTTCTCGTTGATGGTTCTCTCACGGAAAAAAGGGGCCATACACTTTGTTCTTACTCAATGCACAAAAAAGTTCTGCGTTATGGCTATCACGAACATGGTGTAATGTTTGATGTGGTGGTGTGTTAACCTTGCCACTTATGAAAAGATTATCTTACCCAAGAAATGTTCATTCTCACATAATCGATTTAACATATCCACACAGAAGTTCTTGTGAGCAATTTTATCAGGGTCCTTTATTGCTTGTACGATCGTCAATCTGTACAGTTTAAAATACAAACGGTTTCTCAACACACGCCAAACAGTCGTATCTGGGATTTGCAGTTCGCGACATGCACACCGGTTCGATTTCGTAGGACTGTTGAGTTGTCTCACTCGCTCAACGACGTCGTCAGATGTGCTTGGATGAAATGATGATTCCCATGTCATGCCGTTTCTACAAAACATTTATGCCACTCATAAACTGCCTACTGGGATGATCTTTAGCGTACTTGGTACGGAAATTACGCTGAACTGTTGTCGCCGACTTCGATTCTTCAAACCAATACGTACAGCTTGCACGTTCGGGTCCAGTGAAGGCAGCCATCTTTAATGCAACTGCGGCTAGCACTCCTTACGGTGCGATTCGGCACTAGCGAACTACGTGAGACAAAAATTTCCCTACGATGACACTACAATCACCTCTGTAGGAACTATGAATTAATTTACATGAAATTTTAAAACTGTAAAGTCCTTTTTGAAACACTCTGTATTTTACAGGAAGAATGGTATAAAATAAGATCTGTATTTATTGATTCCGCAATCCATGAAAGCTGTTTTGAGTCCCTACTGTTTCCCTACACCATATTAGGCATTGGAATATAATTTGTGCTCTGTTTTCCATATTACTCTCGGTCCGCTGTAGTAGACCACAACTCCATGGTATTCAATAAAACGGACCACATTCGCAGTATTGTTTGCACACTTCGCCAATTCGCAGATACCAACACTCAATCTTGGGACCGATACAGAATCCCTCGATGAATAACCACCAGAAAACTAGCAAGAATCAATCAAGACTAAGCACAACCTCACGAACGATGAACCCATCTATACGGTTGACGTACCCTCGAAGAATTACTACGTGCAAGATGGGACAGGACGACAAATAAAATAAAAACAGATGGGAGTATTCCACCTAACAGAGTGTGTGACGATCCACTAGTGTACCCACGTCTCCTGTGCAAGAGTAGACAGTAAAGAGTGCTTAATTTTTACCCTCAAATGTCACACACAACAAGAACAAACCTTCAAAGAGAGCCAGTCCTGGGCAACACAATACACGAAAAAAACGCACCGCCGCTTCAAAATTCTCATCCAACACTTCAGCACTATCTTTCTGCTATGCTGCCGTGTCTTTATACAGCAAACGGTTCTTTAAATTTACCGTGTAGGCAAGAGTCTAGGGGCTTCTCACTCGTCGATCATGATGTAGGTCACACTAAAAACTCCAGGGTATAGAGGGTAATTCCGGCACCATTTTCAGTCTGGATGAAAATAATAATTCTTTCTCCAGGTGTATTTGTGTACACAAACTATGCACTAACGACTTCAAAGCTAATACGCTTCATTATCAGGGACCTGTATCTCAAGAATCAGTCACCTACATCACCAACACATGGAAACAATTGCATGCATTACACATATTTAAAAAAAGAACGATAGTACTAGCACACTATGTTCAATCATACAGCTACGGTAATTTATATAACACATACTTTCCATGAATTAGTGAAGTTCGGTGGCAGGAGGAACAAGACTTTTGGTCAGGTGATTACAGGGTTATAAATACAAAATCAAATAGGGGTAATGCAGGAGTAGGTTTAATAATGCATAAAAAAATAGGAGTGCGGGTTAGCTACTTCAAACAGCATAGTGAACGCATTATTGTGGCCAAGATAGACACAAAGCCCATGCCTACTACAGTAGTACAAGTTTATATGCCAACTAGCTCTGCAGATGATGAAGAAATTGATGAAATGTATGACGAGATAAAAGAAATTATTCAGGTAGTGAAGGGAGACGAAAATTTAATAGTCATGGGTGACTGGAATTCGTCAGTAGGAAAAGGGAGAGAAGGAAACATAGTAGGTGAATATGGATTGGGGGGAAGAAATGAAAGAGGAAGCCGCCTTGTAGAATTTTGCACAGAGCATAACTTAATCATAGCTAACACTTGGTTCAAGAATCATAAAAGAAGGTTGTATACCTGGAAGAATCCTGGAGATACTAAAAGGTATCAGATAGATTATATAATGGTAAGACAGAGATTTAGGAACCAGATTTTAAATTGTAAGACATTTCCAGGGGCAGATGTGGAGTCTGACCACAATCTGTTGGTTATGAACTGCAGATTGAAACTGAAGAAACTGCAAAAAGGTGGGAATTTAAGGAGATGGGACCTGGATAAACTGAAAGAACCAGAGGTTGTAGAGAGTTTCAGGGAGAGCATAAGGGAACAATTGACAGGAATGGGGGAAATAAATACACTAGAAGAAGAATGGGTAGCTCTGAGGGATGAAGTAGTGAAGGCAGCAGAGGATCAAGTAGGTAAAAAGACGAGGACTAATAGAAATCCTTGGGTAACAGAAGAAATATTGAATTTAATTGATGAAAGGAGAAAATATAAAAATGCAGTAAATGAAGCAGGCAAAAGGGAATACAAACGTCTGAAAAATGAGATCGACAGAAAGTGCAAAATGGCTAAGCAGGGATGGCTAGAGGACAAATGTAAGGATGTAGAGGCTTGTCTCACTAGGGGTAAGATAGATACTGCCTACAGGAAAATTAAAGAGACCTTTGGAGAGAAGAGAACCACTTGTTTGAATATCAAGAGCTCAGATGGCAACCCAGTTCTAAGCAAAGAAGGGAAGGCAGAAAGGTGGAAGGAGTATATAGAGGGATTATGCAAGGGCGATGTACTTGAGGACAGTATTATGGAAATGGAAGAGGATGTAGATGAAGATGAAATGGGAGATAAGATACTGCGTGAAGAGTTTGACAGAGCACTGAAAGACCTGAGTCGAAACAAGGCCCCGGAAGTAGACAACATTCCATTAGAACTACTGATGGCCTTGGGAGAGCCAGTCATGACAAAACTCTACCATCTGGTGAGCAAGATGTATGAGACAGGCGAAATACCCACAGACTTCAAGAAGAATATAATAATTCCAATACCAAAGAAAGCAGGTGTTGACAGATGTGAAAATTACCGAACTATCAGATTAATAAGTCACAGCTGCAAAATACTAACGCCAATTCTTTACAGACGAATGGAAAAACTGGTAGAAGCGGACCTCGGGGAAGATCAGTTTGGATTCCGTAGAAATGTTGGAACACGTGAAGCAATACTAACCTTACGACTTATCTTAGAAGAAAGATTAAGAAAAGGCAAACCTACGTTTCTAGCATTTGTAGACATAGAGAAAGCTTTTGACAACGTTAACTGGAATACTCTCTTTCAAATTCTGAAGGTGGCAGGGGTAAAATACAGGGAGCGAAAGGCTATTTACAATTTGTACAGAAACCAGATGGTAGTTATAAGAGTCGAGGGGCATGAAAGGGAAGCAGTGGTTCGGAAAGGAGTGAGACAGGGTTGTAGCCTCTCCCCGATGTTAATCAATCTGTATATTGAGCAAGCAGTAAAGGAAACAAAAGAAAAATTCGGAGTAGGTATTAAAATTCATGGAGAAGAAGTAAAAACTTTGAGGTTCGCCGATGACATTGTAATTCTGTCAGAGACAGCAAAGGACTTGGAAGAGCAGTTGAACGGAATGGACAGGGTCTTGAAAGGAGGATATAAGATGAACATCAACAAAAGCAAAACGAGGATAATGGAATGTAGTCAAATTAAATCGGATGATGCTGAGGGGATTAGATTAGGAAATGAGACACTTAAAGTAGTAAAGGAGTTTTGCTATTTAGGGAGTAAAATAACTGATGATGGTCGAAGTAGAGAGGAGATAAAATGTAGACTGGCAATGGCAAGGAAAGCGTTTCTGAAGAAGAGAAATTTGTTAACATCGAGTATAGATTTAAGTGTCAGGAAGTCGTTTCTGAAAGTATTTGTATGGAGTGTAGCCATGTATGGAAGTGAAACATGGACGATAACCAGTTTGGACCAGAAGAGAATAGAAGCTTTCGAAATGTGGTGCTACAGAAGAATGCTGAAGATAAGGTGGGTAGATCACGTAACTAATGAGGAGGTATTGAATAGGATTGGGGAGAAGAGAAGTTTGTGGCACAACTTGACTAGAAGAAGGGATCGGTTGGTAGGACATGTTTTGAGGCATCAAGGGATCACAAATTTAGCATTGGAGGGCAACGTGGAGGGTAAAAATCGTAGAGGGAGACCAAGAGATCAATACACTAAGCAGATTCAGAAGGATGTAGGTTGCAGTAGGTACTGGGAGATGAAGAAGCTTGCACAGGATAGAGTAGCATGGAGAGCTGCATCAAACCAGTCTCAGGACTGAAGACCACAACAACAACAACATACTTTCCATGATTTATTTTTCTTGCATCATTATGAAATGCATTAACGTCGATAGCGTGATATATGATATGTATTTCATATCGATAAATTCGAGGTATATCATATTAATATTGCAAACTAACATGATTTAAATATATAATAGATACAAAAAAGCGCTGGCGGCGTGTAATATGGTTGAGTCCCAGTCGTGGAAGACTTCGATTGTAAAGGGTTTCAGACTCCACATAGACCTGCCCGTATTGATTTGTTCTTCTAATAGTCTTTCATCTCGGTCGCTGTAAGTGTTGGACAAAAATACAGAAACAAAAAACACATCACCATGCATAATACGGCGTAGGAAACTCGTCTCGGAATGGATAAATACAGCTCCTGCATGGTTTTCAAAGAAATCTTGCACCTTTCTTTCAGAAAAATAGTGGCAACTTCTGCCAACGATGATGGAGGTGGACAGCCATCCCGCACCCTTCTCTACAAAATAGACCACGAAGGCGCAATAATAGTGCGATCTGGTAACTGTAATTGCCAGGGGACACGCGAAAAATCATTTTTGGGTCACAAAATTAGTGCTGGACAATTCGAGCTATGAGAAAAAGGCCCTAACGTCTTGGAGCACAGAATACCTATTTGGGAATAAACATTGCAACATGGGATGGACCTGATAAAAAAAAGTGATCACGTAATCCTTGACAATAATGCGTCCTTGTAGAGTAGCAATGGAGCCCGTGGAATAGCAAGGTGTGGGTGCGCGAGTCATCACCTAACCCCCGTCATGTTTCACACTTAGGACGAAAACTCGATTAGAAGTAGGAAAAAGTACGAAACAAAACTCATTCGACCAAATGAGTTTCTTACATTGCTTCGTATTAGAGGTTTTATGGCTTCGGCATCACGTTTTTCTATTACGGGTATTTGTATCACTGATGAATGGTGTTGGAATTCTAGCTCACCCTGCAATCTCTGCTCCCTTTGTGTTGTTTTGATGCTGACAGAGCTCGTGAGTGAGACGTTCAGTTTTGCAGTGCCTTTTGCAGCTGCCATCCTCTTATGTTTCGTCAAAATACTCTTGAATGACCGTCTCTCACGACCACTCAATACACACTTTCTTCCTTGTTGTAACTTAGCTGATGATGATCTTCCATTTTCCCCATATGTGATATAAATCATCGATACGGTGGCTCTTGAAACACTTCGATTTCCTTAGTTACATAAGCACCTACTATACGAGCAGCAACAATATATCCACGATCTTATTTATTAACTTTGCAGTAATGCACCCATAACTACACAGAACACACTTCTGACTATGACTGACAGTTGATACGTATTAAGGACATTGTATAGGTGCCATTGGTGGTCAAATACAACAGCGCAACATGCCGGCTTGGTTAGAATCTGCATTTATGTTCAAGCATACATTTCTCACGGTGTTTCCGTTTTTTTGTCTAGTGCATGTAAGGGTTTTTTTATATCCTTGTGGAAAAGGGTCATGTGCATAGTGATAAAGGTTACAGAATTACATTACCTACACAGCAGTTAAAAATTATGCCATTAAATTTTAAATGAATGTACATATGGCGCCTAAGATAAATGCATAACTATTGTAGCTAAGCACCAGCAAAATGGGAACAGTTTACAGGGCTTCTGCACAGATCACACTACAACACTGTAGGTGTACTCCAGCCTGATATTTCATGACTTTCATTTTATGTGATACAGTTAATGATAATTACACGAGTTGTTTCTTCAAGAAAACTCATCAGTGCAGATGAAGAAGTTGGTTGCCAAAGAATCCCTCAGAAACCTGTCGAACTGTTCTGTTTTAGTAGCTAAACGATTTCTGGCTAGCTACTGAAAATATATGTTCCTATTAAATGAACACCTTTCTGACCAAACTCATTGGGTTTAGGCCTTTTTCAAGACTGTTCTTATCCCTAGTTTTGATCTGTGAACTGAGCTCTTGTTTTGAAAGAGACACATTTCACTAAGGAGAAAGTACTCAGAGAAACAGAAATTAGTATGGCTAGTTTAGTAACGGACTCATGCAAACTGTTATTTGACTCATAAATAGTTCGTACTGCAAGCTTTTCTGACTTATAAAACTGCGACTTTGCTTAATGAGTTACACCAAAATATACAAAATGTAAGCAAGTAAATTATGTCGGTACCTCTATTTTTTATATATGACAATAAGCGCATTGCAAACAAAGACTGATTCAGGCATTTCAGCAGTTCTGTTATATACTTCTGCGTCGCCCCGTATGGCTTCAGCCAATCGCCATCTTATTAGAGGTGAATTTTATGTTTCTTGCCAGGTCACAGCCTAGCCCTGTTAAAGTCATCCAGCCACTTACCCTCGGTCCCAGCGTTAAAAGGAATGCTGTATTGTTCTGGCATTATCCCTTCCTGCACTGAAGCTCGCCGTTCTCTTCTTAAGTGGGGTTTTTCCGATGCCATTAACCACCCGCTCAGTTAATCTTCAAAATGCGTTTCACTTTAACTTGTTTATTCATGCCCCTGTCCATATATTGGTAGATTTTGTTTTATTTGTTTTCGGTTCATGAGATTACTGCAATTGCCTTTGTTGATATAATTATTATTTTCTGAGGATCTCATACAGTATCGTGCGTCGTTATGGATCAAGCTCATGTAGGGTCCATAAAATCTGGATGTCTTACACATGCCGTCCCTTCCGAATTAATTTGTGCTGCTGTGATCAATGGTTGAGGCATTGTTCATTGCAGTGCAAAATTATAAATTCAGTTAATTTTAATCACTGTCCAGCTACTTGTGTATCTTATGCTAGATGATGTCGTTTTAACATTCTATTTTCATTTGAAATGTATTGCTTTACACGGCAATTTCTATTTAGGTGATTATTATGTCGCCTTACAGTTCCTTATAACAGTTATTTTACTGATCTTACAGAATTTTTCTATAGTACTTGTGTTTAAGTTCTATTAAAATGGTTCATCCACCCTTTAGATTTTTTCTTTACAGTAACTTCAGGCATTCCACAATTCTCAAACATTCATGACACTGATGATTGTGAAAGATGAATGAAGTTAAGGAAGCATTTGTTTCTCTTATCTCTATTCTCAACACATAAATACTACATCAGTATTGAATTTTCATCATATTTAAAATAGTTCACAGTTTTGCATAACACAAACTATATATTCGTTTACATTATTTATCATTAAAACACATGTTTCCAAAAATCTACAATACACAAATTGTTATTAACATATCTAGATTGAATTGAGATATACGGATTTACACATGAAATACAAAATATAAAACATGGTATATTTTTGAATATACTTTAACAATTTACAAATCGAACTATAGAATACAAATGAAACACATAAAGTACAAATTTTCAGTGGTTCAGATGCGACTGAATATTTACAGGCATCTCCACTCCTTGCTGAAGTGATTATCTTTTGCACTCTTTATAATATTACAATGAATTCGTCACACGCATCACTTTCTTTCTTAACGCACTTTACACTTTAAACTTCGCGTTGGGTTTGCTTCCCGATGGTACTGTCGATCATTGGTGGTTGATGCTCCTAGTCAGTTGTAGACTCTGTGCGACGTTGATGAAGATTATTGACATTTACAGTTCTGAGTGTTCGATCACGAATGCCATAACATGGTCAATTCCATGTTGCATTGTTTTGACGACAAACTGCTTGTCCAAGTCAATGCCTTGATGTGACAACATAGGTGGCATCATCCTTTATTGGCGTTGATGCCATCGAGGTTGATGAGTGTAGCCCCTCAAAGATTGCTGCAGTTTGATGTTCCCATTATGCGTACTCCGATGGTTTGACCGCCTTTGGTTGGTTTGATAGAATGAAATAACTGCCATGGTTTCGTTGAATATTGTTTTCTGTTGATTCTGCCAAATCTCATACTGGTGTAAGGTATAGGATTTAGAAAGGAATCTTGCTGTCTTCTGCCCACATCTTAGGGTCCTTTCTTCTCTTCGTGTCTTGCTGTGTCTTTATGTCTTCTTCCTTGGAACTTGCAACTTCTCGAGCATAGGGATAGTATACGTTATTCAGTGAACGTTATTCGGAAGGATTTTAGTAGATTTTGTAGTGTGTTGAACTTCTGATGAGGTGTACTTATCCGTACTTCCTTCTTTTTCATATGACCTATAAAAAAATGGCTCTGAGCACTATGTGACTTAACTTCTGGGGTCATCAGTCGCCTAGAACTTAGAACTAATTAAATCTAACTAACGTAAGGACATCACACACATCCATGCCCGAGGCAGGATTCGAACCTGCGACCGTAGCGGTCACTCCCTATGACCTATATTAGCCGTATTTTGTCGTTTAATCCTATCGTCTTGATCAATCGTAGCGTTATAGCTTACAGTAGGATATGTATTATCCTGCTGATAATCATTTTTCGTCTATGCAGAATCAAACATCTGCACCATATACATTAATAATTCGTCATAATCAATTGGTTGATTACTAGGTAATGTTGGGAGTTCATCCTCATCGTTAGTGTCAGTCCTACCTATCTCGTCCCAACACTTCAGTTGTGACTTCCTCCCTATTTGTAGTATCTGTACGGATACCTTTGATGATCGTTCTGTCGCTCCTGTTCCCAATTCCGATTCTTGTACGCCACACCTTAACCTATTTATGGCTGCGGTCGCCTTGTCATCCGTTTCTGCAAAAAGCGTATTATCTGCTTGAACTCCTGTAACACCTAACGTCAGTCAATCCTCACGCTCCCTAGGATTTGGTTGTCGTAATTCAACCTCCATCTGTGGTTTGTTTCTCTTGTAATTACCCGAAGCATTTGCCTGTGGCTGCGTTCTCGCACCAACTCCCCATCTGCTTTCTCTCCATGAACCTGGAGATCGTTAATTAAAGTCAGTCTCTCGGTTATCCAAAGTTCTCCAGTTCCCATTTCTATTTTCGTCTGTATTCTGCCTGTTCCAACAACTATTAAAACCATATCCATTAAGCTGTGGTCTAGTGTTTCCACTACTCCCATTTCCGTAATTATTCCCATTTCGTCCAGAATTCATTCCCAATACCGGCCTACCATCTCTACCATTACTATTGTTCTCCTTACTATAACGTGTTCGTTAAAAAATTATTCTGTCCTGAATCGCGACGTCTTTGAGCGTCAGTTTCATACATGAATTCTACTTCTCTCAAAATACCTTTTAAGGTTTCTACATTAGCGCCCCCACGTCCTACAAGGCTTGTTTATACTTCATTGGTAGTTTCGTTTTGCGTATTTGAATCAATCCACTGTCGCTATACGGGTTATCTAAGTATTGGTTCCTTTTAGCCATATTCTCAAAGAATTTTACTGCTGTTTTCTCACGCGAATTTTCGAATGAGACATTTTGTAATAATCCATATCTCATTCTTACCTGAGCCTCATGAGACCAATATCCTGCTATAAAAGCAGCTCTAAACGAATCATACGAATCGCAAGTTTCTGCTATCCTCTGCTTAGTTTCAGCAACAGTTCCCTCCATAGGAGCACAAATGAAATCTAACTTATGTTTAAATGGCCAATTTTTTGGTATCCCTATTTTAAATTGGTCAATAAATGTGCGGGGATGGAGAATATTTGCATCTTCCTTATAGTGCTGGTATTTCCGCACTGTAAGAAAGTGGTTATCATCAAGACCTTGAGAGGCACCCACTTGCCTTTCTCATACTGTGGCATCAAGCAGTCAGGCCTGCAAGATGAGTGGCTTGCCAAGCGAGTGGATTCTTCCTTAATTTATCGAGCAACATGAATTCTCGTATCTTACTATTTAGTCACAAATTATCCTCCTGTATGAATAACACGCAACGGAAACACGCATCTGACTATCAGTGATTTATAGAACTCTGACTGCACACTACGCACTGGCAATACCACATTTACTTTTTGTCTTTGATTTAACGGCATTTATATAAATTCGGGACATTATGGCAACATCCAATTTAATGAAAAAGGCCACCAATCTCTTTCTTTTCACTAGCTGATTTATTCCTAAACACACAAATTCTACAACCTACGACAATATCATATGAGAATTTCCGCCCAATGGGCATGGCTTTACATTAGTGAACCTCTATACTATGGTCTCGTAATCTATTTACCGCAACAGTGCACTTCCTGGATAGGATGGTGGATCTTTTATTATACCTCACACTTTGACTCTCACAATCATCCTCACGAAACTTTCCTCCAGATCGAGCGATACAGAAGGAACAAGCATAACCCACAAATCTTTCGAAACTACCTTGCTACTCCCATGCAAAACACACATACCCAAATTACATGACATACACAACACAACAATATGAAATACTACACAAAGAACTGTTACAACATCATCACTTTCCGCTTTCCCACTTCAATCAATCTTTATCCCAGTTTCACACGACACTGCCCCACTTTGTAATTCTACTTTCCTACTGTGAACTCTGGAGATAAACGCACGTCTTCCTGTGCAATGCAAGATAATTGGCGTTGCTGGAAAGACGGCCGACTCACCTTGATTTTCTCTCAGAGTTTAAATTTAGCGTCACACGGAATGATATTTCTTAAATATTTCAACTTATGATACACACGCTATTTCTTAAATATTTCAGCTTATCGTACACACGCTAGTTATTTCAGCTTAAATTAAGCACACGGAAGTATCTCAACTTATAACTACACGTGGTCTCATTGTGACCGTTGGTTTACTACAATCCCCTTAAAATTACCTGCCTCACATTTAATTCTCCCCACAAAAAGTTCCTGAGAAAGAGAAATTATTAATTCTAACTACTCTTAAATATTCCACGTCCATACCATGCCTCCACTCTTTCATTACGGAGCACAACAAAAAACATGGCCGTATTCCGGTTCTCTCGCACCTCTGTCGAAGTGGGAGAAGCACCTTGCTACCTTATTGGTCAGCCACATTTCAGACGCTCAAAGCTCTGGTAACTTCCATCTCTTTGGTCCCACCAAAGGTGGCGAAAGGATCGACTCAAAGATGATCATATATTCCCATTCACTATCTGTGGTTAGCAGACGACCATACATTCATTCATTTCACAGATCTCACCAAACTGGATGTAGGGATTTATTTTGAGGGAGTGCACATGTGATCAATTAAATAAATAAATTGTCATTCTTTCCCACACTGGTATCCGGTTTCGCTGTATTAATTGAAATTGAGTTACTTTTACATAAAAATGTGTTGTTCTGACAAAAATATCGAAGTATTTCGTACCTATTTTCAATGTCGGGCGGTACTGTACCCTTTCAACCTCTCGTTTCGCTCTGTGATGTACCTTCTGGGTTTTGAAGACTGGAATTCTGTCCTTGGCTTGCGTCAAATCTACGCAAACGTGTGTAACTTGGTTCATTCTGTGACATTTGTGAAGTAGAATCACTTGCAGGTCTCATTGCGCAATATGCGTGCATAACGCCCGCTACCGGCTGTGTATCTTGACGTATAGGAAATTCTGGTTCGTTAGACGCCGACCTGTAATCCGTCGGTATTCTTCCTACAGGTTGTGGCGTTGCGTAACGCGCCTCTATGGTTTGATCAGCGTATGTCACGCTTTGTGCATGACGTACTGAACCTTGATGCAAACCACACTCTTGTATTCCTGATTTACTTGTTATTCTGTCTTGAACAAGTGGTCGCAATCCACACTGTTCCCTACGGTTACCGTGATGTTCTGGCATACGCTGGTGACTAATTTCCCATTCGCCCTTTGCGCTATCGGACTGGCATCCACACGTGTCATTCCGTCTAACGTCACACGTAATTTTGCGTACCATTTGTGCCTTATTGTCGGCAACTGTTGATTTTGCAGTCTTCACAGTAGTATCTACCGACACTAAAGTGGATTCTGTCGTCGTCTGCTCATTAATACTTTCTACGTCACCTCGACTTTCGATCGAACGTAAAACATCCGACCTCAGCCTTTGAAATTGATTTTCGTTCTTCTCTTGTATTTTTAAAATAGGAGCATCGAATTTCTTTAATGCTGCTTTTGTCGTTCTTTTGTGAGACGTCTTCTCAGCAATAACATGTTTCGCTTTCGTCGTCGCTCTCATGGCAAAAGCTTCTACCTGTTATTTAACCATTTTTAACAGTTTGTTGCGTAACTTCACGCCAAGTAATCATGTCTGTTTGGACAGCGTCAATGTATGTTCTCAATTGTTTGTGCCCTGTAACGAGCGTTTGAAGCGTGATTTGCGCTTCCTTAGCTTCAGGTCGTATTTCATCTAATTAGCCTTGAATATTATCACGCGTTTTTTGTATTTACTTGTTAGTTTCTCTCAGCCCCAGTGTTATGCGCCCTTCTATACGCTTTTCTGATTCTTGAAACTGTGTTGTTTGATGTATTATGCTGCCCTCTAATTATTTTTGCCCTTGTGTTACGCACCCTTCTATACGCTTTTCTGATTCCTGGTATTGTTGTAATAAACGCTGCAACATTCGAAATATTTTGGCGTTTTCATCTACACCATTTTCGCCAGCTGGCATCTGATGTAACCGTTCCCTATGTCGTTTTTCGTGAACTGTTTCCTTCACTTCCGAACATAGTGTATTTCTACGTGTTCCATCTCATGTTTTTACCGCTGATTTACCTGTTTTGTGTCCAACTCAATCCTATCAAGATCTTCCATGACTTCTCTTTGTCTTAATAGATTATTTTCTGCCATTTTTGAGCGTTCCACTAAGTCAAACCTGACTACGCATTAACATTTGATCATAAGACTTGATTCTACCGCAAAATATCATCCATGGTCCTACATTCAATATTTGAACCCGTTTCCTCGTCTTTCATTTAGCCTTTTGGTTAATGGAGTTGAGTCAGAACTCAACAAAACCCTATTCAACGATGTGTTGCACCAGCAAATAAGAAAGACATGAATACAATTCTATCTACACTTACTACACAGTTGAGTCACATTTACATTTACTTTTTTTTCCAATTTGCGTCAGCTTATTGTTTGGGACGATTATGTGTTTTGTATCTATCAAAAGCAAATCCTCAATCTATCAGAATGCTGTAATTTTGCATCCTGGCAGACGTCGCCATTTGTGAGGTTGTGCGCACTTTGCGTCTGCACAGTGAGCGGACTAATGTGTGCAAACTTAGCTTACCACTTAGCGCGCAAATGGACAAAACATCTGAACTGTTTTCGAAAGTCCAAAGTGTTAAACAGACATTCTAAATAATAATGAACCTGGTCCTGTAAGTCAGCTAATATCACGTGCAGATCGTAACAAAAATCATTAGAAATGCTGCTGTCATTTGACTAGAATGCATGAATTAATAAAAGTGGAAGTTTGGGTACTGTTCTAGAAACACAAAATAGCTATTCCCTGTTTTATTCTACATATAATTTA
The DNA here is from genome assembly GCF_023898315.1 of Schistocerca nitens. NCBI lineage: Eukaryota > Metazoa > Arthropoda > Insecta > Orthoptera > Acrididae > Schistocerca > Schistocerca nitens. The sequence goes on along the minus strand of NC_064618.1, from coordinate 642,990,949 downwards.
TCAACTGAGCTTTCAGGGGACAAGTGATACACAACAATCATGTTCAATTACTTTCAACACTCAAGAACAAAATATTTAACTCTTGGTCGTATTGAACCAACATTATCAAAATCTTTACCTTTACATATGAAACTTTTTTTTTCACAGGAAAGAATGATTAAAATCTATATTAACTCATTTACATTTACGATGTCATAACTGATCAATGGACTGAGTTGGTGGAGAAAAAATTTACTTTGTTAAACAATGAAATAACTCTCACATATTCAATGTGACGGTAGGTCAGTATCCTGGCTTTTGATATTCAATGGTATGCAAGTTGGAGTGAGCAAAATCTCGACTCAAAATTTACTGTGGCTTAATGTCTGATGGTACTTTACCAAGCGGCATCTGCAACTATGTTGTCTCTGTACTGGATCTGAAACGCTAATTTCCTACTTTGGCCTTGATTGAATTCACTCAGTCTCAACTTTCCTGCGTTCTGTAGAACGTTTATCTTTCCCTAGTCGAAATAATGGCTATTGCACACTCACTAATGGTTGGAGCGACGTGCACAATTTCTTTGCCAACAAAAATTCCCGCAGGAGTAATTAACTACCTCCTTTCTATCAGTCACCACGATATGTGAAGCGTATCATCCAAACTTTGCAGAAAGCGGAGCTCTCAACACCCTCGCTATTTTCCACACATGTGTGCGATCCGCCACGAGATGGGAGAGATATCTAGAAATTTTAGTCCTCAAAATGCTTTTATGTAATGGGAATCTCCCCACTGTGTCGCGTCTGCGTCGCCCTGTATGGCTTGAACCAATCGCCATCTTATTAGAGGTGAATTTTATTTTTCTTGCCGGGTTGCAGCCTAGCCCTGTTAAAGCTGTCCAGCCACTTACCCTCAGTCCAGGCTGTATTTATGTTAAAAGGAATAATGTATTGTTCTGGCCTTATCCCTTCCTGCGCTGAAGCTCGCTGTTCTCTTGTTAAGAGGGGTTTTCCGATGCCATTAACCACCTGCTCGGTTCCTCTCCAAAATGTGTTTCATTTTAAATTGTTTTTCCATGCCCCTGTCCATATTTTGGTATGTATTGTTTTGGTAGTTTTCGGTACATGAGCTTACTGCAATTGCCTTTTGTTGATATAATATAATTATTATTTTCTGAGGATCTCATACTGTATCGTACTGTCATTATGGATCAAGCTCATGTAAGGCCCATAAAATCTGGACGCCTTCCACTTCTCCCAAATGGGTTTATTTATTTATAAGTGCCATTGGTCTTGTGACTGACACAGCACGTCTTTCTCTCATGTGCCAGTAAACAACGACCACATAAAGCTAATCAAAGGAAACGTTAACTATAGTCTGACAATCTGAGATTAATTTGAAGAACCCACAGGAGCTATAGCCCACCCACAAAGGAAGTTACACACGTAACTGTACTTCCGCCGATACTTGAATATTTCTCATCTGCCTGGGATCCATACAAGATAGGACTGATAGAAGAAATGGTGAATATTCACCTGTGTTTCATCACAGGTTCATTCAGTAAGGGTGAAGTATTCACAGAGATGCTCAAGCTGTTCAGTGGTACGCGCTAAAAGAGAGGCATTATCTATTGCGATGTGTTGTTTACTGTTCAAATTTGGAGCCCTTGTGCTCTTAAAAAAATGGCACGAAAGGAAGCTTTTTCGAAAATATTCGATAAGTTAATATACTAAAGAGTAGCCATACACTTACGTAAAAACAGTTTACTTAGAATAGCCGGCCGGAGTGGCCGTGCGGCCGTGGCAGGAAAGGAAGCTTTTTCGAAAATATTCGATAAGTTAATATACTAAAGAGTAGTCATACACTTAAGTAAAAACAGAATAGCCGGCCGGAATGGCCGTGCGTCACAGTGTGGAGCCGAGCGACCGCTACGGTCGCAGGTTCGAATCCTGCCTCGGACATGGATGTGTGTGATGTCCTTAGGTTAGTTAGGTTTAATTAGTTCTAAGTTCTAGGTGACTGATGACCTCAGAAGTTAAGTCGCATAGTGCTCAGAGCCATTTGAACCATTTTACTTAGAATATTACCGTTAGGATTCCAGAAGTGTTGCGCGACGGAGAATGATATTCATACAGTCACTCATAAAATATTACAAGACTTAAATAATGAAATATCGCGAGTTGGTCCTTTCTGTGATCTTTTCAAGACATTCAATTGTGTAGACCATGTTACACTCCCAGAAAAACTCATGTTTTATGGAACTGATGGTTTTACACGCAAATGGTTGCAATCATACTTAAAAACAGAATGCAAAAGGTTGTGCTGAATACTTCATGCAATGTTGAAAAGAAGAAAATTTTAGTTACTAGGAAAAAAAATCACAAAGGGGGTCACAGAGGGTTTCATTTTGGGTTCACCCCTATTCCTTACATATGTCAACGACCTTCCACCCAACACTGAACAAATAGAATTTTTGGATATGATACTAGTGTTATAATACGAGGGTTGAATGAAAAGTGATGCCTCCACCTTCGTTAACTGGGTTTGGATGGGAGTATTTTGATAAATCAAACGCATCAATAATCATTAGAATGTGATCTTTAATTACCAATATTCACTTTTCGACAAAATCATCAGCCAATTGCATACATTTCTGCCAACGATAAACAACTTTTCTGAAGCCGTCACAGACGAAATCGGCACTCTGTTTCCGCAACCACAGTCTCACAGTTCTCTCAACGTCTTCGTCAGAAGCATAGTGCTGTCCCCGCAGATTGTCTTTCGTTATTGGGAACAGATGGAAGTCAGACGATGCTAAATCTGAACGGTATGGAGGATGCCGAGTGGTGCTGAGATTCAGTCTCTGAAGTTCTGCCATGGTGGCATCCGGGGTACCCATCGTGCACAGATCTCCCGACAGCCAAGAAAAGAAATAATGTGACACACACTTTCTTGTGAAATGTCGATTGTACTTGCAGTTTCTCTCTGAGTGATACGACGATCGGCTGAATCAATCTAACATTTTGCTTGTGAAACTCAGTGGTTACTGTCACGGGACGTCCAACTCTTTTGTTTGTCACGCAGGTCATATGTTCCCGCCTCAACATTTTTAAACATACTCGTCCAACAACGCACAGTACTCACATCAACACTATCACCATAAACTGCCTTCATTCTCTGATGAATTTCCTTTAGGGTGACACCTTCCGCTGTCAAGAATTCAATGACTGCACGCTGCTTCAATCGTCTGCGCATAGTTACATACTTTACACTATAACACACAACACAACCGTTCAATGCTAAGGCTTCCCGCTATCTGGAGCTGTGGAGAAGAGGCTACGGAAGAAGCCAGTCCCTGCCGTGTACCAATGCTGCCAACTGTTGGAGAGTTCCGAAGGTGGAGGCATTACTTTTCAGTCAACCCTCGTAAATCCCGTTAAACAGAAAGCAACGGAAGAGATTGTTAACATTGTTTCTCAAAAAAGTATTAAGTACACTATTGGTCATTAAAACTGCTACACCACGAAGATGACGTGCTACAGACGCGAAATTTGACCGACAGGAAGACGATGCTGTGATATGCAAATGATTAGCTTTTCAGAGCATTCACACAAGGTTGGCGCCGGTAGCGACACCTACAACGTGCTGACATGAGGAAAATTTCCAACCGATTTCTCATACACAAGCAGCAGTTGACCGGCGTTGCCTGGTGAAATGATGTTGTGATGGCTCGTGTAAGGAGGAGAAATACGTACCATCACGTTTCCGACGTTGATAAAGGTCGGATTGTAGCCTACCGCGATTGCGGTTTATCGTATCGCAACATTGTTGCTTGCGTTGGTCGAGATCCAATGACTGTTAGCAGAATATGGAATCGGTAGGTTCAGGAGGGTAATACGGAACGCCGTGCTGGATCCCAACAGCCTCGTATCACTAGCAGTCGAGATGACAGGCATCTTATCCGCATGGCTGTAACGGATCGTGCAGCAACGTCTCGATCCCTGAGTCAACAGATGGGGACGTTTGCAAGACAACAACCATCTGCACGAACAGTTCGACGACGTTTGCAGCAGCATGGACTATCAGCCCGGAGACCATGTCTGCGGTTACCCTTGACGCTGCATCAAAGACAGGAGCGCCTGCGATGGTGTACTCAATGACGAACCTGGGTGCACGAATGGCAAAACGTCATTTTTTCAGATGAATCCAGGTTCTGTTTACAGCATTATGATGGGCGCATCCGTGTCTGGCGACATCGCGTGTAACGCACATTGGAAGCGTGTATTCGTCATCGCCATACTGGCGTCTCACCCATCGTGATGGGATGGGGTGCCGTCACCTCATGCCCGCATTGACGGCACTTTAAACAGTGGACGTTACATTTCAGATGTGTTACGACCCGTGGCTCTACCCTTCATTCGATCCCTGCGAAACACTACATTTCAGCAGGATAATGCACGACCGCATGTTGCAGGTCCTGTACGGGCCTTTCTGGATACAGAAAACGTTCGACTGCTGCCCTGGCCAGCACATTATCCAGATCTCTCACCAATTGAAAACGTCTGGTCAATGGCGGCCGAGCAACTGGCTCGTCACAATACGCCAGTCACTACTCTTGATGAACTGTGGTATCGTGTCGAAGTTGCATGGGCAGCTGTACCTGTACACGCCATCCAAGCTCTGTTTGTCTCAATGCCCAGGCGTATCAAGGCCAGAGGTGGTTGTTCTGGGTACTGATTTCTCAGGATCTATGCACCCAAATTGCGTGAAAATGTAATCACATGTCAGTTCTAGTATAATATATTTGTCCAATGAATACCCGTTCATCATCTGCATTTCTTCTTGGTGAAGCAATTTTAATGGCCAGTAGTGTAGTTATCTGAAAACGGCTTCTCTCTTAAGTTTTGAAAAAACAGAATATGTTCAGTTCTATGCAACAAATAAGTTCATAGCAACAAATGATGTAGCGCGTGTGCAGGAGTCAGTAAGCAGGGTAGAATGTTCCAAATTTCTGTGTGTACATATTGATGAAATCATGAACTGGAAGAAGCATATTACTGAGCTTCGCAAACAATTAATTTCAGCTACTTTTACTCTTCGTATAATTGCTACTCTAGAAAACAAATTAATTAAACTGGCTACATATTTTGTGTACCTCTAGTCTGTAACGTCTTATAGTATCATTTTCTGGGGTAACTCACCGCTTACATAGAAAGTATTGACTACAGAAAATCGGAGGTCGTATAGACACCTGTTCAAGGAACTAGGCATTTTAACTGCGTCGTCACAAGACGTTTATATTCACTAATGATATTCATGATAACTAAACCATCACAGTTTAAGACGAACAGTGATGATCAAATCTGCAAAGCTAAGTGAAAAATTACCTTTATTGCCTGCTGTTAAAGCTTTTCAGTGGCTCAGGAAGGAGTTCAGTACGCAGCAAGAAAAATTTTTGATAATTTGCCTAATCACATAAAATTTTTGACAGGTTGCAAAGCAAGATTTAAATCAGTTCTCCTGGACAACTTCTTCTATTCCATGAACGAATTTCTATTTCAAACGTGTAGCCTGTAAGGTAAAAAAAGTCAGCCAACGTACTTCTTCCCCCTCCTATGTATGTCGAGGGTAAAATTGGAGAGAGCTCAAACAGAGGCTTACCAAGACCTCTTCTTCTCACCCAAAAATCACGACTGAAACAGGAATTGGTGGCGGGGGAAGGGGGAGGAAGTGTAAAATGACACTGGTACTGTATGTGACCTGCACCACACAAAATAATGTGGCTTCTGGAGTACAGATGTAGATGTAACCACGTAATTCGTTCTGCCTCATTGTCCTCGTCAGCTATCAACCCCGTGTGAAGAGGGGGCGTCTTGACGACCAACTGATCGGCAGCCAGCAGCAGCGGAAGTGACGCAGCGCAGAGTACACCAGGGTGCTCACCTCAGGGCCTCCTTGACACACGCCTTGAGGAACTTGCAGTCTTCCAGGATCTCAGCAGTCAGTGGGGTCCCGGGGTCTGGGTGTTTGGTACACAGCTCCAGGTACAGCTTCTGCTGGGCGTGAGGGTTTTTAGCGAGGAAGTACAGCGTCGTGGCCACCGCATTCGCTGTCTGTGACATTAAGGAAAATGGGTAGAATGCGGTTACAGAACTGAAGAGAAGTGTGATAGTTTTCGAACCTTGAAAGCCTATACAATGAAAATACCATAATTTAAATGAATTTGCACAAACACGTAAAAATACACATATAAACACAAAAACATGCACACGAAAAAGAAACTGAGATGGAGAGGGAGGGAGGGAGGGAGGGAGGGAGAGGGAGAGAGAGAGAGAGAGAGAGACAGAGAGACAGAGAGAGAGAGAGAGAGAGAGAGGAGGAGGAGGAGGAGGAGGAGACACTTTATTCATCTTCCTCTTTTGATCTCTGGCGAATATCGTGTATTTTCCCAGATAAAACATTACGTTTCATCAGTCATATTCTATTGATTCCGTGGAGAAGCGTATGTGAAAAGGAGTCTAGACTGTACGCTTCATGTAAGTACGATACAATGAAATGCCTTAACATTGCACTATTGCATTAATGTTAGTTAAAAAACCTAAAACAATAATTTAAAAACTGCCATTCACGATAGTGTTCAGTGGGACCAAAGAATTTGCCCTACATGAAGCTTTTTAATTCAGACTTAACCTCCAGCACAAGATTTACAGAACATTTAATCTGCTAGCATACCAGTTAACGAAAACATCAGTATAACTAGAAATAAACTATTTATTCACAGGAAAAATCATTTTCATAGAAATACATTGCTGGAAAATAATTGGTACACCTGGAAAGACGACGTCGATTTTGATCTGATGACGGCATATGCCACTTGGGAGATAATAGAAGAGGTACTAATAATGGTTTCAACCTCTTCCACCAACAGATAGCGTAGTGGCGTAGGTACCAGAGTCCCATCTATGTTTACCCTTTAATAAGGAATGCTGACAGCCCGAAGGCTCAGTGTGGTACAAACATGTGAAGCAAACAGGCAACCATGCCACGGAGACATGCTTCCTCCAGTCAACTGAGCGAGTTTGAAAGGGGTCAAATTGTGGCTTTCCGAGTGGCGGGATGGTCCTTTCGGAGAAATGCCACGCAAGTCTGATGTGCTGTTCCAGTTGTGCAACGATACTGGTATCAGTGGACATGTGAAAATTATCACACCCGTAGATGGGGTTCTGGACGTCCATGTAGCACAGACGCCCACCAGGATCGTGGTATCATAAGAGCATCACTGGCATATCGTACAGCTGCCACAGCACTGATAAGGGAAGTTCTGAGCAGAGATATGTCAACACAGACTGTTGTGAATCGGTTATTAGCAGTAGGACTACGGACACGCACAACTCCAGCCCATCTTCCACTCATGCCACAGCATCAACGTGCATGGCTGGACTGGTGCGTTAGAGGATCACTTGGAAGATGGAATGACGCACCATGGTCTTTAGCGATGAAAGCAGGCTCTGCCTGCATGCAAGTGATGGTCGTTTGCACATATGACGTAGGTCTGGTGAGCGCTGTCTCTCGGGGTGCAATAAGCCACAGCTCTCGTTCACCTTTGGTGTTTCTGGAGGGGACGATAACCAGCCATCGGTACATCGAGAATCTTGTTAGACCCTTTCTTTTAACGTTCTTGCAACAGGAAAATGATATGTTGTTCCAGCGGGGTAATTATCGCGCACACACTGCCCGTGAAACTCAACGTGCTCTGCAAGACGTGTAGCAACATCCTGACCATCACGACCTGCATACTTGCCTCCAGTGGAGCACGTGGGATATGCTGGAACGAGAAGTGCCTCGTGCGATTCGTCAACCACGTGAACATATAGAGCAGTCGATAACGTATCCCAGGACAGTAGTTGTCATCTGTAAGATCGACTGGATTGCAGCGCTGCATCGCCGCCCATGGCGACTACACCAAGTACTAACATGGGTGTTTCAGCATGTGGTCTACACCTGATACTCAAGATTAGCTTTTTGCTATTGATCTGTAAATGTAATCGTTTCATGTACTCCATATTTGCTGTCTCAACAACAAATTTTGAGTGCATTGGAAACCTCTAAAAGGGTTTACTTTTTTCCGGCATTGTAGATGGGTTTCTCTGTCTGTTGAATTTCGTATTACTATCAGATAACTAATGGACTGGAGCATAAGTGTGTAGCGTTTTTCTGTAAGTTTAATAAATACAACACACTAAGGAAAGTTTCCAACAGATTTCTCATACACAAAAAGCAGTTGACCGGCGTTGCTTGGTGAAACGTTGTTGTGATGCCTCGTGTAAGGAGGAGAAATACGTACCATCACGTTTCCGACTTTGATAAAGGTCGGATTGTAGCCTCTCGCGATTGCGGTTTATCGTATCGCGACATTGCTGCTCGCGTTGGTCGAGATCTAATGACTGTTAGCAGAATATGGAATCGGTGGGTTCAGGAGGGTAATACGGAACGCCGTACTGGATCCCAACGGCCTCGTATCACTAGCAGTCGAGATGACAGGCATCTTATCCGCATGGTTGTAACGGATCGTGCAATCACGTCTCGATCCCTGAGTCAGCGGATGGGGACGTTTGCTAGGCAACAACCATCTGCACGAACAGTTCGACGACGTTTTCAGCAGCATGGACTATCAGTTCGGAGACCATGGCTGTGGTTACCCTAGACGCCTGCGATGGTGTACTCAACGACGAACCTGGGTGCACGAATGGCAAGACGTCATTTTTTCGGATGAATCCGGGTTCTGTTTACAGCATCATGATGGTCGCATCCGAGCTTGGCGACATCGCGGTGAACGCACATTGGAAGCGTGTATTCGTCATTGCCAAACTGGCGTATCACTGGTATGGGGTGCCACTGGTTACACGTCTCGGTCACCTCTTGTTGGCATTGACGGCACTTTGATCAGTGGACGTTACATTTCAGATGTGTTCGACCCTGACTCTACCGTTCATTCGATCCCTGCGTAACCCTAAATTTCAACAGGATAACGCACGACCAATGTTGCAGGTCCTGTATGGGCCTTTCTCGATACTAAAAAATGTTAGACTGCTGCCCTAACCAGCACATTCTCCAGATCTCTCACCAATTGAAAACGTCTGGTCAATGGTGGCCGAGCAACTGGCTCGTCACAATACGCCAGTCGCTACTCTTGATGAACTGTGGTATCACTGCATGGGCAGCTGTAACTGTACACGCCATCCAAGCTCTCTTTGACGCAATGCCCAGGTGTATCAAGGCAGTTATTACGGCCAGAGGTGGTTGTTCTGGATACTGATTTCTCAGGATCTATGCACCCAAATTGCGTGAAAATGTAATCACATGTCAGTTCAAGTATAATATATTTGTCCAATGAACACCCGTTTATCATCTGCAATTCTTCTTGGTGTAGCAATTTTAATGTCCAGTAGTGTAGATAACGAAACAGAGACTTTAGGTATAATATACATACCTACACTATTTACAGCAGTCTGCCAACGCTGGGGTAACTTTTCGATTCCACGAATATAGAAATCACGAGGTTTCGAGTGGAAGAATTCGTCGTACCATCTTAGGAGTGCATTTCATCCTGAAGGAAAGTTATTTGAAAGTTGTCCAGTAGATAGCGGAAAATGTGAAAACCTGAAGGCGCAATACCAGGTGAGTCAGGTGGGTGCGGAATGACTTCCCAATCCAAATCCTGTATAGTGTCTTTTGTCATTCTCGCATAATGAGGGCGGGTGTTATCGTGGAGTAGCATCACTTCACGCACTCTCCCTGGTGGTTGTTCTTGGACTGATCTGCAAGACGACTCAATTGTTCCCAATAAATGTCAGCAGTGATTGTTACACCTCGAGGAAGCAAATCGTAATACACCACACTGCCGCTGTTCCACCAGATGCAGAATATTATCTTTCGTGGTCGCGCACAGGTCTTTGTACGGGGAATTGCTGCTTTCTTTCGGGTCAAACATTCCTTCCTTTTTCTTATGTTAGTATAAAGAAACCATTTCTCGTCACCAGTAACGATACAGAATAGGAATGGTCGATGTCGTTCACGTGCCAATTTATGACGAGCAAGCAGAGTTGCACATATGGCCACCCACTGATATTTGAGATTCTGAGTCAGAGCATGCGGTAGCCATACACCCGATATCTGAACCTCCACCACTGCATGCAAATAACACACAGTGGCGGTATGATCACAGTTCACGACATTTGTCAGTTCCCAAGTATACTGACGTGGTTCATTGTGGATTAATGCGCTTAAACGACCTTCACCAAACCCCGACGGTCCTCCTGAACGTGGAAAGTCACTAACGTCAAAACGATCCTGCTTGAAACGAGAAATCTATTTTCATGACGTGCTCGGTCGAATAGCATTATACCCATACACGGCGCAAATGTTTCTTGCTGCTTCTTTTCCTGTCACCCTTGAGTAAACTCGAATAGAAGAATATGTCTGAAATGTTCCGATTTTGTCCATTTGCCACTGCATTTTGTAGCGTCCACAGTTTCATTCACTGTCAATGATCAAATGACGATATGTAAACGCATATACCAAGAGTGATTAGAAATAAAAAATGACAATCGATAAATAAACCCATAGCAACCGGAAAACCAACATGCAAAACAAAAACACTACGAACTTAAGAGCCAACCTAACATCTCTCCTTTAAGCAGCACTTGTGTGCAAAGGAACAAGAGTGAAAAAAGAAATGAAGATAGTGCTTTAATGTTCCGTCGACGACGAGGTCATTACAGGCGGAACACAAGCTTGGATTAGGAGCAGGGTCAGGAAGTAAATCGGGTATTTCTTTATGGAAAGAAAGAAGCCGGCATTTGTCATTAGTGCTTTAGGGAAATCACAAAAAGCTACGCCTGGGTGGCCGGACGGGCCATTGAACCTCCTTGCTCCAGTGCACCGCCTCGCTCGTTAGTCACGCACAGGGAGACACCTGTGGAATTTATTAGCACACTGGAAAATTTGCCGCTCTTGATACCTTGATCAAAGGTACAACTATCCCAGACCTGCACTGTCAAAATCAAACAGGAGCTGGAAGCTGCTAAGTGGTGTACCTGAATGTGAGGAAGTTGAAAGGGAATGAGAAATTCCGACGTTCCGTTCCGTGGATGAATGACGTTTTTGCAGCAGACGCACTCGACGATGAAATACAGTCAGTTGGCTCTTATTATCGAGAGGTCGATAGGAATGTTGGAGAAAGGTATGTGACGAGTCGGGACTGTGATTTCATGATCCGAAAGCCGATCAGTCCCAGTTATTCCACCAGGAAGGAGGTACACGGATCATGTTGTCAGTTCAACCATGCCTAGGCGGTCAATACCGCGGTTTGATCGCGTCCGCATTGTTACTTTGTGCCAGGAAGGGGCCTCAACAACGGAAGTGTCCAGGCGTCTCGGAGTGAAACGAAGCGATATTGTTCGGACATGGAGGAGATACAGAGAGACAGAAACTGTCGATGACATGCCTCATTCAGGACGTCCAAGGGCTCCTACTGCAGTGGATGAGCGCCACCTACGGATTATGGCTCGGAGGAACCCTGACAACAACGTCACCATGTTGAATAATGCTTTTCGCGCAGCCACAGGACGTCGTGTTACGACTTAAACTGTGTGCAATAGGCTGCATGATGCGCAACTTCACTCCCGACGTCCATGATGAGGTCCGTCTTTGTAGCCACGACACCATGCAGGACCAACAATAGGGAGAATGGACCGCTCAGGACTGGCATCATGTTCTCTTCACCGATGATTGTCGCATACGCCTTCAACCAGACAATCGTCGGAGACGTGTTTGAAGCCAATCTGGTCAGGCTGAACGCCTTAGCCACACTGACCAGCGAATCCAGAACGGTGGCGATTCTCTGTTGTTTTGGGGTGGCATTATGTGGGGCCGACGTACGCCGCTGGTGGTCATGTAAGCCATAACGGCTGTACGATACGTGAATGCCATCCTCAGCCCGATAGTGCAATCATATCGGCAGCGTATTGGCGAGGCATTCGTCTTCATGGACGACAATTCGCGCCCACATTCGTACACATCTTGTGAATAGCTTCCTCAAGGATAACGAAATCTCTCGACTAGAGGGTCCAGCATGTTCTCCAGACATGAACCCTATCGAACATGCCTGGGATAGATTGGAAAAGGCTGTTTGTGGACGACGTTACCCACCATCTACTCTGAGGGATATACGCTGAATCACCGCTGAGAAGTGGGACAATCTGGACCAACAGTGCCTTGATGGTCTTGTGGATAGTATGCCATGACGAATACAGGCATGCATCAATGCAAGATTTCATGCTACTGGTTATTAGATATTAGAGGCACTGGTGTGTACAGCAGTCTGGAGGCTTGGTGGGGAGGCTCCCGTGCCTAGTCATACAGATAGCAATATCGCAGATGCAACACAGGGGTATCTGTTGACAGGCCAGACCAACGTGTGGTTCATGAAGGGGGACAGGAGCCTTTTCAGCTGTTGCAGGGGCAACAGTCTGGATGATTGACTGATCTGGTCTTGTGACATCAACGAAAACGGGCTTGTTGTGCTGGTACTACGAACGGCTGAAAAAAACGGGAAGCTACAACAGCAATTCATCCCGAGGGCATGCAGCTCTACTCTATGGTTAAATTATCATGGCGTCCACTTGGGTAAAATATTTCGGAAGTAAAATAGTCCTCCATTCCGATCTCTGGGAGGGGACTACACAGGAGGATGTCGTTATCAGGAGAAAGAAAACTGACGTTCTCCGCAGCGAAGCATGGAATGTCATATCCTTTAATCGGGGAGGTACATAAGAAAATTTAAAAAGGGAAATGGATAGCTTAAAGTTGGATGTAGTGGGAACTAGTAAAGTTCGGTGGCACGACAAAGAGGACTTCTGGTCAGGTGAACACATGGTTATAAATACAAAATCAAATAGGAGTAATGCAGGAGTAGGTTTAATAATGAGCAAAAAAAATAGGAACGCGGATAGACCACTATGAACAGCATAGTAAAAGCATACCACTATGAACAGCATGGTAAAAGCATTATTGTAGTCACGATAGACACGAAGCCCACACCCACCAAAGAAGTACGAGATTATATGCCAACTAGCTCAGCTGATGAGAAGGAGATTGAGGAACTGCAGGATGAGATAAATGAAATTATTCATATGGTTAAGGGAGCTGAAAATTTAATAGTCATGGAGCACTGGAATTCAATAGTAGGATAGAATATGGGGGAGGGAGGAATGAAAGAGCAAGCCGCCTGATATTATTTTGTACAGAGCATAATTTAATCATAGCTAACACTTGGGTTAAGAATCATGAGAGAAGGTTATACACGTGGAAGAGACCTGGAAACAACATAAGTTTTCATATTGATTTATAATGGTTAGACAGAGATTTAGGAACCAGATTTTAGATTATAAGACATTTCTAGGGGCAAATGTGGACTCGACTACAATTTACTTGCTATGAACTGCAGATTAAAACTGAAGAAACTGCAAAAAGGCAGGAATTTAAGGAGATGGGACATGGATAAACTGAAAGAACCAGAAGTTGTAGAGGGTTTCAGAGGGAGCATTAGGGAACATTTGACAAGAACAGGGGAAAGGAATACAATAGAAGAATAATGGGTAGCTTTGAGAGATAAAATAGTGAAGGCAGCAGAGTGTTAAACAGGTAAAAAAAATGAGGCCTAGTAGAAATCCTTGGGTAACACAAGACACACAGAGCTTTATCGAGGCTCTGATAGAGTTAAGTCGAGAAAAGGTCCCATGAGTAGACAACATTCCGTTAGAGCTACTGGTAACCTTGGGAGAGCCAGCCATGACAAAACTCTTCCATCTAGTGAGCAAGATGTATGAGTCAGGTGAAATACCCTCAGACTTCAAGAAAAACACAATAATCCCAATTCCAAAGAAAGCAAGTGCTGACAGGTGTGAAAATTATCAAACTATCAGTTTAATAAGTCACGGCTGCGTAATACTAACACGAATCCTTTACAGAAGAACGGAAAGACTGATAGAAGCCAACGTTGGGAAAGATCAGGTTGGATTAAGGAGAAATATAGGAACACGCGAGGCTATACTGACAGAAAATGGATTAAGAAAAGGCAAAACTGCATTTCTAGCATTTGTAGACTTAGAGAAAGCTTTTGACAATGTTGACTGTAATACTCTCTTTCAGATTCTAAAGATGGCTGGGGTAAAATACAGGGAGCAAAAGGCTATTTACAATTTGTACAGAAACCAGATGGCAGTTATAAGAGTCGAGGGAAACAAAAGGGAAGCAGTGGTCGAAAAGGAAGTGAGACGGGGTTGTAGCCTGCCACCGATGTTATTAAATCTGTATATTGAGTAAGCAGTAAGAGAAACAAAAGAAACATTTCGAATGGGAATTAAAGTCCGGGGAGAAGAGATAAAGCTTTGAGATTTGTCGATGACATTGTGATTCTGTCAGAGACAGCAAAGGACATGGAAGAGCAGTTGAACGGAATTTGATAGTGTCTTGAAAGGAGGATATAAGATAAACATCAACAAAAGCAAAAGGAGGATAATGGAAGGTAGTCGAGTTAAATCAGGTGATGCTGATGGGATTAGATTAGGAAATGGGACACTTAAAGTAGTAAATGAGTTTTGTTAATTGGGAAGCAAAATAACTGATGGTGGGCGAAGTAGGGAGGATACAAAATGTAGACTGGCAATGGCAAGCAAAGTTTTCCTGAAGAAGAGAAATTTGTTAACATCGGGTATAGATTTCAATGTCAGAAAGTCCTTCCTGAAAGTATTTGTGTGAAGTGTAGTCGTGTATGGAAGTGAAGTATGGACGACAAACAGTTTACTCAAGAAGAGAATAGAAGCTTTTGAAATGTGGTGCTACAGAAGAATGCTGAACATTAGATGGATGGATCACATAACTAACGAGGAGGTACTGAACACAATTGGGGAGAAATTAAATTTGTGGAACAAACTGACTAAAAGAAGAGATCGGTTGGTAGGACACATTCTGACGCATCGAGGTCTCACCAATTTAGTACTGGAGGGAAGCATGGCGGGTAAAAATCATAGAGGGAGACCAAGAGATGAACAGAGTATGCAGATTCAGCGAGATGTAGGTTGTAGTAGTTACTCAGAGATGAAGAGACTTGAACAGGGGCCGGCCGGAGTGGCCGAGCGGTTAAAGGCGCTACAGTCTGGAACCGCACGACCGCTACGGTCGCAGGTTCGAATCCTGCCTCGGGCATGGGTGTGTGTGATGTCCTTAGGTTAGTTAGGTTTAAGTAGTTCTAAGTTCTAGGGGACTTATGACCACAGCAGTTGAGTCCCATAGTGCTCAGAGCCATTTGAACCATTTTTTGAACTTGAACAGGGTAGAGTAGTATGTAACGGAAAAATCATAGTTGATAGTGACAAGTTCTGCACTTTTCCATTGTTTGTGATAACTGTTATAAAAAAATGCAATGATGGTTAACATAACAGTGAAATATTACTTGTTGGCCTTGCTGACTATTAATAGTGAGTATCCCTTTTTTAGCCGTACGGCTGAAAATCAAAATTTAAGGGGTGATCAAAAAGTTTCTGTTCGAAGGCCGCGTGATCAAGAATTGATGTGCCGCTCTGGCAAAATCGGAGTAGGCACTCATCCCTATCGAGGAACCCGGTTGAAAATAGCCGTTTGG
Organism: Schistocerca nitens; assembly: GCF_023898315.1. Classification (NCBI taxonomy): domain Eukaryota; kingdom Metazoa; phylum Arthropoda; class Insecta; order Orthoptera; family Acrididae; genus Schistocerca; species Schistocerca nitens. The sequence continues at coordinate 642,975,267 of NC_064618.1, read as the reverse complement.
TAAAACACCATGTTGTACCACGTGAGGAAATTCTAACTGCCTGCTGCACATCCTGTCGTACAGGAATCGTCGACCTTCCAAGGCCTTTTTCAAGGGACCGGAAGCGTGATAGTCGCATGGAAGAGGTGAGGACCATGGGGCGAGCGCTCGAGAGTGTCCCACTAGAGTTGGAGTAACATCTGCATTACGACTTTGCGACATGGGGATGTATGTTATCATGAAGCAGTTTTCATTACTCAACGGTGATTTTCGACAGACATACTATCCAACAAACGTTCTTCAATCTCCGATGGATGTCTACCAGTGTAAGTCCTTCGGCAGGCAAGAAAAGAATAACAAAACGTTGTTCCTGTTTGGACGCACATGGTAATAACGTCACCACGGTCACACTTCCGCATTTACCCCATGCACGTCAGACAGACAAGAATTCCACTCTAATCCATGGCCGACATGTCGGTTGTGACGGTACACACCCCCGTTACTAGATGAATAGGTCTAGTATGCAAGGATTGCTTCGTGGAGAGCGAGGGCGCGACATGGTGCGCGATTCGCGGAAGCGCGTGGCGCGCCCACGCGACATTTGCAACTGTCGGTGGGGTGCATCCGCCGCCGGGCGGCCACGTGGCCCGCGGCTTGGGGCATTGTTTGGTTTTTCGCGCAGTTCGCGAAAACTATGTAACTTACTGTGAAGAGCGATTCGGCAGTGGATTGTGGTCAGCAATATGCACCTTCTGAGAGATCGATCTTTATTTCAAGTCACGAGACGCAAAAGTTGTAGTAACCTCAAAATCGGTTAATATCACGAGTACTGAAAGATTAATAAAAATAGTAAATAACAATTTACAGGGATGAGCGAGTATTCATTAAAAACGTTTCGTAATAGCGGATCGAGTGCCACAGTCATATGTTAAGATTCATAAATAATTAAGCCCATAAAGAACAATAAACAAAGTTTGATGGAAAAATGTTTATAAAATTCTGGATGTTCACCTACTTGGAGACCATTTGCAGCCATTAATGGACTTCATGTTTCCAAACAACGATGGATTTTTTATGGGTGATAATGTGCCGTATCACCGAGCCACATACGTACCCTTTGTCACCAGTTGTTCACGACTGGTTTGAAGAACATTCTGGACAGTTCCAACGAATGATTTGGCAACCCAGATCGCCCAACATGAGTCCCATCGAACATTTTATGGGACATAACCGAGAGGTCAGTGCGCCGGGCAAAAAGAAGTCCAACACGACATTAGGAGGTATTCCACTATTTTTGTCACTTCTGCGTAAGGCTGCTTAACACCATTCAATATACAAACTTGAGCAAACGATGCATTACCAACAGAGTGATGCCATAGTATGTACCACCAGAGTTCAACAATAACTTCAGAGTGTTTGGACTCCGATACATTGGGATCCACATTATTTGTTGACAAGTGGTATGTTAAACAGACCTGTGTTCCAATATTAGTGGATATGTGATTGCTATGAACTTACTCATGAATTCCTGTAATTGTGGTATTTGATATCTTTGACTGACGTTCTTTTCTTAACACTGAAATTCTTAACCGTCGCTCTGCACACAGGGATCTAAGGAGTTCCAAATGAGTTACTTTTAAAATACATAAAATCGAAATTACATAATTAAACATGTCAAACATATTAACATACGCTTTTTAACATTATTAAAAAGACTATTTTCAGTTATAGTACTAAAAATGTAACTTTGTTGTTTCGTTTACAAAAACATCCAGTGCAGTAAAAATTAATAAGGAGATTGTGTAGAATTGTGATATCTGCTGAAGGTGGGGGTCGGATGGAGTTGATATGGATGTGAATATAGTGTGTTTATAGAATTAGGGTTGGTGCAATGTGTCGCTTTAGCGGTTTAAGTACATTAGGATTGGAAAATAGAGGGAAAGTAATGTCACTGTTGGAGATGCTTTTCTGGGTAGTGTAGGATATAAGTAAAGGTATAATATAATACTATACAATAAATGTTGCTTTGACTACAGAAAACCTCTGGTATTGTGCTGCCCCTAGGGTCATACTGGATGGTAGTGAGGGTCTGGTTCTGGGTTTTTCACAGCCGCCTAGAAGCGATCCTAAGAGCCATTTCTGGAGGACTCATGCTGCGAACAGTGGGCTGTATTTAAAAACTATAAATGTGTTACCGTGTCGATGCCGCCGAACATCATGTCCAGCGCCATGACGATGGCGATGCGCGGGTCGTCGCTGGATATGAGAAGCTTCTCCAACACACTTAGTTCTCCAGTGGACTGACTCGCGTCTCCACGAGCTCTGATGCGCTCCAGCGCTCTCGTTATATGCCGCATTGACACTCTGTGAACACAAGGCGATTAGCAGTATGACACTGGCTTTCAGTTGTGCCACGTAACAGAGAATTGTACGCAGGTTCGCCAACTTTGTGGCCTAAGGATTAGCGACTCGGACAAATCATTCATTTTTCGTTTCTTTTCTTTCACAGTCACTATAAGCAATAGAAAAAACCGAGATCCGAGTACAACACAAAGTTTACGGGCATTCCTCACCAAACCATTTACCCACCCCTATGACCTATCTGTAAAGAAGGACGTCTTTACAGACGAATGGAAAAACTAGTAGAAGCCAACCTTGGGGAAGATCAGTTTGGATTCCGTAGAAATATTGGAACACGCGAGGCAATACTGACCTTACGACTTATCTTAGAAGAAAGATTAAGGAAAGGGAAACCTACGTTTCTAGCATTTGTAGACTTAGAGAAAGCTTTTGACAATGTTGACTGGAATACTCTCTTTCAAATTCTGAATGTGGCAGTGGTAAAATACAGGGATCGAAAGGCTATTTACAATTTGTACAGAAACCAGATGGCAGTTATAAGAGTCGAGGGACATGAAAGGGAAGCAGCGGTTGGGAAGGGAGCGAGACAGGGTTGTATCCTCTCCTCGATGTCATTCAATCTATATATTGAGCAAGCAGTAAAGGAAACAAAAGAAAAATTCGGAGTAGGTATTAAAATCCATGGAGAAGAAATTAAAACTTTGAGGTTCTCCAATGACATTGTAATTCTGTCAGAGACAGCAAAGGACTTGGGAGAGCAGTTGAATGGAATGGAGAGTGTCTTGAAAGGAGGATATAAGATGAACATCAACAACAGCAAAACGAGGATAATGGAATGTAGTCGAATTAAGTCGGGTGATGCTGAGGGAATCAGATTAGGAAATGAGACACTTAAAGTAGTAAAGTAGTTTTGCTATTTGGGGAGCAAAATAACTAATGATGGTCGAAGTAGAGAGGATATAAAATGTAGACTGGCAATGGCAAGGAAAGCGTTTCTGAAGAAGAGAAATTTGTGAACATCGAGTATAGATTTAAGTGTCCGGAAGTCGTTTCTGAAAGTATTTGTATGGAGTGTAGCCATGTGTGGAAGTGAAACATGGACGATAAATAGTTTGGACAAGAAGAGAATAGAAACTTTTGAAATGTGGTGCTACAGAAGAATGCTGAAGATTAGATGGGTAGATCACATAACTAATGAGGAGGTATTGAATAGAAATGGGGAGAAGAGGAGTTAGTGGCACAACTTGACAAGAAGAAGGGACGGGTTGGTAGGACATGTTCTGAGGCATCAAGGAATCACAAATTTAGCATTGGAGGGCAGTGTGGAGAGTAAAAATCATAGAGGGAGACCAAGAGATGACTACACTAAGCAGATTCAGAAGGACGTGAGTTGCAGTAAGTACTGGGAGATGAAGAAGCTTGCACAGGATAGAGTAGCATGGAGGGCTGTATCAAACCAGTTTCAGGACTGAAGACCACAACAACATGACCTATCTCCCTAGGCAATAAAGTTATCTAGTATTGGAATGAAATTCCTAAACACAAAAAGAAATCTCCTTTGTTATTTTCACGAATTTCTGTGTGTTAATTCAATATTTAATAGACGCAGTTCTCACGTTTCCGTTTGTGTTGGAAGTAAACCGATTTTGTGACATATTAATTTTTCTTAATCAGGAGCGAATTATTTTGCCTCACCTAAGTGCTATGGTAGTTTAGTGTTTGAATCTCTGTGTCTTAATCTAATTTATTAGACATAGTTCTTGCGTTTTCATCAGTGTTTATAGTAGAGTTCCATAGAGCGTTTCGATAGTCCTTTGTTTGTCTGTGTAATGTAATTTTTCACGGTCTTTAGTATAGCTAGGGTTCTGTGATAGCTGTGTGCGGATGCGAGCCGAGTTGCTGATATTTCACTCTCGGCTGCATGGTGTGTCAGCTTTGGTTACACAACCTGAAGCTGCAGTGAGTGGGAATTACTGTTGTGGGCCGGCTGTGGGGATCCAGCGGACGTCCAGCACTTCCCATGAGTCCGCCGATTGGTCCTCACCGGTGGTCAGTCCAGTTACTGTTTCGCATTGCGGTTGATACCTCACGTGTGGTCGAGTGGGATGTCGACTCGGGGCGTGGCAGAGGGCCGAACAAAGGCCTCCCGGTTAGTCTGACAAACAGGTTCCAGCCAGATGCAGTCGCTTCTACTGTTTCAGAGAAAATCTGTCAGCCTGCAATCCAGGCTATCACAGAGGGTGGGGTTATTGGTAGTTGAAATCTCCAATGTTAGGCGCGTTATGGATCGCGTTAGGAACATGGCTGCCGAGGAGCGGAAGAAAACCAATGTGCACTCCGTTTGCATGCCGGGTGGGGTCAATCCAGACGTGGAACGGGTTCTTCCGGATGCCATGAAGAGTACAGGGTGCAGCCAACGGCAGGTGGTGGCTCATGTCGGTATCAGTGGTGTGTGTCGCTTTAGACTACAAGAGATTGGTTTCGAGCGGCTCTCAGAAGTGGTGAAGGCTGGCAGTCTTGCTTGCAAGATGAAATCAGAGACCACCATTCGCAGCATAGTCGACAGGACCAGTTGCAGACCTCTGGTAAAGAGCCGAGTGGAGGGTCTGAACCAGAGGCTAAGACGGTTCTGCAACGTGTAGGCTGCAAATTCCTCGAACCATAGGGTGGTTGGGTTTCGGGTTCCGCTATATAGGACATGAGTCCATCATACGCAGGAGGCGGCTACACGGGTAGCAGGAGCTGTGTGGCCTGGACTGGGTGGTTTCTTAGGTTAGAGGGTCTCGGAGAAACATAGAAAGGGCTTCAGTCTCAAAGGGTGCAGGTCGAAGACAGGAAGAAACGTACATCTAGAAACCATCGGTATAAGAGTTATAAATTCTCGTAGCTGTGTAGGAAAATCACCAGAGCTCCAAGCGCTAATGGAAAGCAATGATGCTCAAATCGGTATAGGCACTAAGAAATGATAGGCTAAAGACAGTTGGCGGTGGCGTGTTTGTTCCGTTAGAAGTAGTTTTATCTTGTAGCGAAATTGAATTAGATGGTTTCTGTAAGTTAATATAGGTAGAGGTCATTCTTGGCAACCGGTACAAAATAATAATTGGGTCCTTTTCTCGGCCTCCCAGCTCAAGTGATACAGTTGCTGAAAGAAACTATTTCGAGCAATTAGTTCACGAGCCCACACGAATAGTAAACGGATGTGAAAACACACCTGACATCTTCGCAACAAATCATCCTGACTTAATAACAAGCATCAAAGGTGATACACGGATTAGTGCACGCAGGGTTGTCGTAGCGACACTGAATACCGTAACTCCCAAATCCTCCAAAAATAGACGAAAAATACACCTGTTCGAAAAAGCAGATAAAATTTGCTTGACGCCTTTCTTAGAGACAATCTCCACTCCTTCCAAACTGATGTGGCTTGAATTCAAAGAAATACCAAGTTTCGACAACAACTTATACCAAACAATTTAATAAAAGACGAAGCTGATCCCCTTGGTACATAAACGGGTCAGAACACTGTTGCAGAAAGAACGAAAAAAGCATGTGAAATTTAAATGAACGCAATATTCCCAAGATTGTGATGTTTTACAGAACCTCGAAATTTAGCCCCGATTTCAATGCGAGATGCCTATAATAGTTTCCACAACGAAACTTTGTCTCGAAACCTGGCAGAAAATCCAAAGCTACGCTGGTGCTATGTAAAGTATACTAGCGGCAATACACAATCAATGCCTTTTCGGCGCGTTAGCAGTGGAAATACCAACGATGGCAGTTCTCCTAGAGTAGAGTTACTGAACACAGCCTTCAGAAATTCCTTTAGAAGTAAATATTCCAGAATTCGAATCAAGAACAGCTGCCAACATGAATAACTCAGAAGAAGATAACCTCGGAGTACTGAAGCAACTGAAATCATTTAATAAAAGCAAGTCTTCTGGTTCAGACTGTATACCAGTTAGATTCCTTTCGAGTATGCTGATGCAATAGCCCTATCCTTAACAATCACACACGACCGCTCGCTCGACGAAAGATCCGCGACCAAAGACTGGAAAGTTGCACAGGCCACATCTATATTCAAGAAAGGCAGTAGGAATAATCCACTAAATTACAGGCCCATATCATTTACGTCGAAATGCAGCAGGATTTTAGAACATATATCGTATTCTAACATTATGAATTACCTCTACGAGAACGGTCTATCGACACACAGCCAAGTCGGTTTTAGAAAACATCGTTATTGAGTAACACAACTGGCTCTTTATTCACACGAAGTGTTGAGTGCTATCGACATGGGATTTCATATTGATTCCAGCAAGCTTTCGGCATCGCACCTCACAAGTGGTTTGTAATCATATTTTGTGCTTATAGAATATCGTCTCAGTTATACGTTCTGGATTTGTAAGTTCCTATCGGAGAGGTCACAGTTTGCAGTAATTGACGGAAAGTCACCGAATAAAATAGAAGTGATTTCTGCCGTTCCCCAAAGTAGTGTTATGTACCCTCTGCTGTCCCTTATCTATATAAATGATTTAGGGACAATCTGAGCATCCGTCTTAGATTCTTTGAAGATGATTTTGTCGTTTATCGTCTGGTGAAGTCGTCGGAGGATCGCAACAAATTGCAAAACGATTTAGAAAAGATATCTATGTGGTTCGGAAATTGGCAATTGCCCTAAATAATGAAAAGTGTGAGGTCATCCACACGAGTGCTAAAAGGAATTCGTTAAACTCGGTTACACGAGAAATCAATCAAATCTAAAGGCCGTAAAATAAACTAAATACCCAGGAATTATAATTACGAACAGTTTAAGTTGGAAAGAACACATAGAAAATGTTGTGAGGAAGGGAAATCAAAGACTACGTTTCATTGGCAGAACACTTAACAGGTCTACTAAGGAGACTGCGTACACTACGCTTGTCCGTTCTCTTTCGGAGCACTGCTGCGCCGTGTGGGATCCTTACCAGATAGGACTCACGGAGTACATCGAAAAAGTTCACAGAAGAGCAGCACGTTTTGTAATATCCAGAAATAGGGGAGAGAGTGTCACAGACGTGATACAGAATTTGGGGCGGACATAATTAAATCAAAGACTTTTCTCGTTGCAGCTGGATCTTTTCACGATATTTCAATCACCAACTTTCTCCTCCGAATGTGAAAATACTTTGTTGACGCCGACCTAAATAAGAAGACACGATCATCATAATAAGAGATATCAGAGCTAGGACGGATAGATATAGGTGTTCGTTTTTTCCGCGCGCTGTTCGAGAGTGGAATAATAGAGAATTATCGTGAAGGTGGTTGATGAACCCTCCTCCAGGCACTTAAGTGTGATTTACAGAGTCTCCGTGAAAATTTAGGTGCAGATATAAATGCAAATATAAACACGCACTATTCCCAAATATTTTCCAGAAAATCCGCTGTTCTCCACCTCAATACCAACTTACGCCACACACCACAGACTTGGTACAGCTGCCACTGTCACCCCCCTCCCCCCCCCCTCTCCAAACAAACCCATGTGCTCCACCACCCACCACAGTACTTAGAGCAGTAGATGTTCAATAGACCTGCTCACTTATCAACTTCTCTTTTATTCACAGTTAGTCAAATATTCCAAAAAAAAAATACTTCCGACTACTTTAAGTTTGCTCGTTAATTCTAAGTTTGGGAGCTAATGTTAAATCTAAATACCTGTATATTCCTCCTGTAACAAAAAAAAGAGAAATTTTTTTCATCTTCGTGACATATGTACTTTACTATTTCGTTCTTATGGGATTGTAAGAGATAGCAATTGTAGAGAAATACTTGTCCTGTCATTTTGTATTAGCCACTTTATGTTTTTTTTTTTCTTTATTGAGTTTCGATTCCCCCCGAAGGGGCCGGGCTGACAGCAGCTTAGTACGCCGCTCTTCAGCCTACAGAATTTGTTTTAAAAAGATGAAGATAATAAATAATAAAAGCAGGCGATAAAATCGGTGTCTTAAATGGTAAAATGGCGGAAAATCGTGGAACTTAAAACATAGGACAAAGGGTTGATGATACTAATAAAATATATATGAAGCAGAGAGGTAAAATAATAAACAGACAATTAAAAAAACACGGTGACAGTCTGGTTTCTGTTCGCAAGAGATATAAAATTTACACCCAGCGACAGCATGGTTCCTATTCGCAACACTTTGGAAAGACGAACAACACTGAACATACACTTGAACACTGCACTAAAAAATTGGAACAAATATGATATACCACAGCCGAGGGCAGATGGGGGGAAACCTGGACAGATGACAGGAAAGGAAAGGGGGGGGGAGGAGAGGAAAAAACGAAGTGGGAGGAGGCGGGAAAGGAGCCGATGGAGGACGAGGACCTGTAAGAGGGAGGTGGATCAAATGTTACCTGAATGCATGCTTCATGTGTTTTTTACAGTTACAGAACACTTTAGGCCTGGATATAGCACTGGCACACTTAATTTGAGAGTTCACAGATAAGTCTCAGTCATAAATTTTGATGAAAACGCATTTTTTGATGTGGAAATGTTTAATTGTTCCTTACACCAAGTTTGGAACAAAAATCAAAATATGGTCATTCACAGGTGCTGCTTAACCTTTAATTTCATGATATGAAAGTTATGTACAGGAAAGGAGAGAGGCAGAGAAACGTGATATTTGTGTTGGAAGGTACCAATTTATGCAATTCTGGTGCAGACGTGACAGGGAGTGGGGAAAGGCAGAGGAGGGGTATACAAAAGGACTCGGGGGGGTGGGGGAGAGGGGAGGCAGAGAGAGGTTAGGTGGGGAGAAAACAGGGTAGAAGGGGGGAGAGGGAGCCCGGGGAAAGGACAGAGGAAAGGAGGGGGGGGGAGAATCAGAGTTGATAGGAGGGATAAATGGAGGGACAGAGGGCATCATCCAGGAGGGGGAGTTGACGGAAGCCACCTTGGGAAAGGAGATGAAGGGTGTAGAGATGGAGGGTAGAGGGGACACAACAGTAAAGGCGTGGCAGAGGGTAGGGATGGGAGAGAAGAGGAGCAACCAGGGGGTGAACCACTTTATGTTTAGATTTCCTCTGTTATCGATTTTATGCAAAAAAAAATTAAGCTGTGTATAAAAAATTTCTTTTCATATATCGTTTCTTGCCCAGTGGGCTGACACGAATAGCTCTTAAAATTTATACATATGCATTGTATGACACACATCATTTTAACACTAATTTTTATTATGAACAAATACGTAACTAATGATAACAATGAAATAATGTTGTAAAGCAGCGCCACTATAATCACGCCATCTGTTGATATATTGTTTATCTAGCAGGCACAAAAGTCGTTCCTACCATTCCGCTGTACGTATCGTTCATGTTAGATCATCGTATCTAGTTACTGTCTCTATTTTATCTAATTTCATGGTATTCCTGACGCTGTTTGACGTACTTGCCAAAGTTATTTTCAACATTTATTTAAAATGGTGTGTATTCGACAATCAAAAATAATTGTTGTGCAATTATGGCCCATCCAGATTGTTTACTTTAAGACACCTGTGTTTTATGTGTACCACACTTCGGCACCTTCACCAACAATTCCCGCCATCCCTACACCTCCACACATTCCATATCCTACCCAACGCAACTTCAAACAACTCCCTCTCCAAGACAATGAGATCGGCCCCGATATTTATCCTTCCTAGTAACTTTAATCCTACCCCATTTATCCCACACATCAAGAGTCCTCTCTCCTTTTACCCTCTACAACCACCTGTATCCTTCTCTTCTTGTGCTTTCCCCACACGCTATTACTCCCCCTCACCCTCTGTCCTTCCCACTGTCTACATTTTCACTATCAGATTCAGCTCCTACCTATCATCTCCATAGTTTCTCCTATCTCCTGACCTCCGTCCCTGAACATCTATAGAACATATTCTCTCCTCCCAGAATACATTTTCATCCGTTGAAAGTATTTTTTTTTATGGTTATATATGACGGTAGTATCTGTTCTCGAAAGAACACATACCGTGGATGACCATGCAGCTTTGCTAGAAATGATATGATAATTAAATAGACACCCTAGCTGCAAGCAGGCGTTGATGTACTTCACTGGGGACATGTTGAAAATGTGTGTCCCGACCGGAACTCGAACCCGGGATCTCCTGCTTACATGGCAGACGCTCTATCCATCTGAGCCACCGAGGGCACAGAGGATAGTGCGTCTGCAGGGACTTATCCCTTGCACGCTCCCCGTGAGATCCACATTCCCAACATGTCCACACCACTACATTCGTAGTGCGCCTAATAGATGTTTGCCCATCATGGGCACCATGTAACATTACATTTGTTACTATACTTTTATAGATCATCTGAAGAAGGACAGGGTGTGAAACGTATAATGAGGAGTAAAATAAACGGGTCTAAAACACATATAGAACCTGTTTTTCCGCGACAATTCATTTTTTTTTTTTTAGAGTTCCTTACAGTTTGTGTGGCTGTAATGGTCCCACTTCTCTACCAAGACTTCCGATCAAATTTACGTTTTAAGTCACACCGTAATAAGGGATGCTGCACTTACTCGTAGGAGCAGTCCAGCGCCTTGACGAGTCGCCTCCAGGCGGGCGTGCTGACATACCGCCAGGGGGACGGCTGCAGGTCCAGCTGCAGCATGCACTCGAAGATGACGAGGGTGGCGTCGATGAGCCGCTGCTGCTCAGAGTCGGCCGGCAGGTTCCTCTCCAGGCAGCCGAGGCGCGCGTCCAGCGCCACCAGCGAGATGGCTGCGCACGGCCACACATAAATACACGCTCCATCCGGTACATGTAAGCGGAACTCTCACTCTTCACTACTCCCAGACTGCCACCCACGCGGTTGTTTTCAAGAGCTACGGTCAAATCACAAGCGCGGTATACTGAGGTGATAAAAGTCATAGGATACCTTCGAATATCGTGTCGGACCTCATTTTGCCCGGAGTAGTGTAGCAACTCGATATGGCATGAGCTCAGCTAGTTGTTGGAAGTCCCCTGCAGAAATACTGAACCATGATACCCTCTTTATTTCTTTTGCTACTGCCTTTATCCCGCATTGTGTGCAGGGTCGGCAGGGTTAAGTACGGAATCGGCATGGTTAATGTTGAGGATTGGCCGGATGGCCTTCCTGCCGCCACCCCATACCCCCCAGGATGGAATTAGCGTACCCCAGCTGTCTGCGTCTAGTGTAAATCGTGAAATAGTGTGAATGTGTTACAAATGTCGGCGAGTCGTGTAACTGAGGCGGGACGTTGGGACCAGGCCGGTATTCACCTAGTAGGATGTGGAAAACCGCCTAAAAACCACATCCAGGCTGGCCGGCACACCGGCCGTCGTCGTTATCCGCCGGGCGGATTTGATCCGGGGCCAGCGCGCCTACCCGAGTCCAGGAAGCAGCGCGTTAGCGCTCTCGGCTCTCCTGGCCTGTCCATGATAGCCTCTACAGCTCTCCATAATTAGGAAGAAGTTGCCGGTGCAGTATTTCGTGCACGATCTGTCCTCTCGATTATGCCCCCTAAAAGTTCGATAGGATTCATGTCAGGCGATATGGGTGACCAAATCATTCGTTCGAATAGTCCAGAATGTTCTTCAAACCAATTACGACCAGGTGACTTGCCACATCGTCACCCACAAAAATTCCATCGTTGTTTCGGAACATGAAGCCCGTCAATGGCCGCAAATGGTTTCCAGGCAGCCGAACATAACCATTTCCTGTCAATGATCACTTAAATTGGACCAGAGGACCCAGTCCATTCCATATAAGCGCAGACCACACAACTATGGAGCCACCACCAGCTTTCACAGTGCCTTGTTGACATCTTGGGTCCATGGCTTTCTGGGGTCTGCGCCACATTCGAACCGCACCATCTGCTCTTACCAACTGAAATCAGAACTCATCTGACAGAGGCCACGATTTCCCAACCATCTAGTATCCAACCAATATGGTCACGAGGCCACGAGAGGCGCAGCAGGCGATGTCGTGCTATTGGCAAAGACACTCGCGTCGGTCGTCCGCTGCCATAGCATTTCGCCGAACTGGCCTAACGGATACGTTCGTCGTACGTCACAAATTCATTTCTGCCGTTATTTCACGCTGTGTTACTTCTCTTAGCACTGACAACTCTACGCAAACGCTGCTGCTCTTGGTAGTTAGGTGAGGACCGTCGGCCATTGCGCTGTCCGCTTGAAATTTGGCATTCTCGGCACACTCTTGACACTGTGGATCTCGGAATATTGAATTCCCCAACGATTTCCGAAATGTAATGTCTCCTGCGTCTAGCTTCATCTACCATTCCGTGTTCAAAGTCTGTTAATTCCCGTCGATCGACCATAATCATATTGGACACCTTTTTACATGAATCACTTACAAATGACAGCTCCGCCAATGCACTGTCCTTTTATTCCTTGTGCACGCGATACTATCGCCATCTGTATATGTGGATATCGCTATCCCACGACTTTTATCAACTCAGTGTAGTTCGAAGAACACAAAACAATTGGAAAGAAGGTTGATCATGTCGTAATCAAAGCATTGCTCTACAGAACTGCGGCATCTAAACCAGGGCGTCGTCCATCCTGCAATGTCTCCATGGCGTGCAATGTCCCCATACGGAGTCTACATAGAACAGAGAATTAAGCGTGCTTCACCTCCGAATATTCAACTTTGGATCAAACCTACGTGTGGTATACTACATGTCAGTGTCTTACTTTCTTCGCTAATAGAACTGAAAACGACCAGAAATAAATTCACTAATTTAATCTTAACAACGACTCTGAGTTCGTACTGTATTTGCTTCACAATAAACAAGCAGTATTTGATGACTGTCAGCCCTATTCTAGAATGTCACAACTTACTGTTATTATTACTAAGTTTGTATTATTAAGTCGTTCATATGAGCTTCTCTGTTGATCATCGTGGAGTTTCAAGAATGAAAACATTGGATGTTCACCACACAGAGTATCTGATTATAACGAGTTCCGTATGAAATCTAACATTTGTTTTAGACTATCTCGTCAACATATCTATATTTTATAATAGGCCTTCGTTTTATTGATACATATACTCCTCTACATCCATGACCGCACGGTATTACTTTGGTCTGATTTTGTAGCTATTGCCACCTTTCCTGTAGTCTTTAATTGTTAGTGCCTCTTTGCTGTCTTTTGTTTGTTTCCACGAGTTTTCATGTTTTTGATGAAACCATTTACTCTTTTTGTTATCAGTTCCCTGATTCGTCCCCTATTTATACCACTGTTTTGGTTTTAACCTTCTTGTCCAACTGTATGTTCAGCTTCTATTATGTTGTACCCAATGTCAACACATGTTAATTTGTTCTTGTTAGTGTTATTTTTTAACATATTTCACTAATTATTTTGGTTCCGTTTTACTCAGTTGTATGTCAGTGAGAGTCATTATTCTTGAGTATAATGCGTGTTGGTAGTCTTGACTATGTGAACTTAATGTGTGTGTGCGTGTGTGTTCTCCTGCAGATGTTTTCTCATCAGCTCGTTTAATTTCTTTTTTCTGTTCTGTTGCCATTTTATGTTGTGCTTCATCAGTCCGGGGACTATAATATTGTTCAGATAAGTTGCTACCTGCAAGTGCAAATTGCATACCTTTTTTTCATATAGCTGCCTAATTTCGCTATTTAACCAAAATATTTGTGCTCCTTACTTTGCTTTGTGTGCTAAGTCAGAATCACGTCTCAAATTTCCATAAATGTGGTTTGGAGTTAAATGATAATGATTACACTTTTTGTTGGATTTCAAATCGTTTCTTGTCCTATAGAGTGAGATCTGTCCTCTAGGAACACAATCTGAACTGGCACTATAATCGAAACTATGAAAGTAAAATAATAAGTTACAATGGCCAGACAACAACAAAAGTCACATTTCTCTAGTGCAGACATGATGCATTACTATTTCCTCCCCTAAAATAGAGATCTGTCAAGTTAACGATTGCCGAAAACCTTCTGAAAACATTTTATGTTACGAAAGAAGAGTGGAATTGTGTGTTTCAGTTCTGATATGACGTCAGGACAATAGGAACTTTCTTCAGTAAATTCTCTCGTCCACTCCCACTCACTCAAACTCTCCCTCCCCTCTCTGCCTCTCTCCCTCTCTCTCTCTCTCCCCGTCAATCGAAAGCTGAATATAAGAAGTCCATTATGCTTTGCAATGTATAGCACAGACATCAAAGCATAGTCATCGATAGGTCCTGCTTCACCTGTAATCTATACCAGTAATGCTGTTGTAAACATTTCTTTTTTTTTAATTTCACAAAACACAAGTTGCACCAGTAGTGTCACGTGTATATTGTACTCAAAATCTTTGATTGTTTCAGAAATAATGTTATTTTAGTGCAAGATCGAATTTTTGATTGCCATCAGAGATCTGTCATTATACTGGCGCATTACGATAAGCAACTTGCTTGTGTTTTCTAATCAAAATTATTGCTAATTAGATAAATAATTTTATTTTGGTACTAAGATCGTATTTTCGAGACGCTGTACTTTCATTTCTGTGTGGAAGCTTGTCCATCAGTTTATTTGGCCATGTTGCATGTTTCTATCTCTTATTTGGTGCCTTACGAGGTTTTATATCCTTGTTAGCAGAATATGCACTCTAAACACAGCAAATTAAAGATCTCATCAAAACGCCTTTCTCCCCCCCCCTCCCCCCACCTCCTGTTCCCCCTGAAACGGTGCTAAGTTCGTTTGTCTCTGACTATGTTGTGTGTTTACACCTTATATTTGGAGCATTGAGATTAGATTTTGGTATTGTTTAGTAGTTTATTATGGAAGGGAAAGGAAATATGGTCTGTAAATGTTCTAGTGAGGCTTGGCACCATAGTTCCGATCAGTAAATGTTACAGTCTTCCTTGAAATTTCTCTTAGGCCTAATCAAATACAGAAAAAGCAGTAGTAACCTGTCAGTACCATCGATTATATTTTTCTAGCCTAGAACATGCATTTTTTTCTAACCCCCTAAAGTAGGCTTGGTGAGGTGAATAATTATTGAAAAACTTGTAAAGACATCAGGAGCTCATAGAAAGAACACTGTACCAGGAGTACTTTGCCTCAGATCGAAGTGGTAACACCCTTTACGTTTTTTGAAATATATAGCAGACAATTAAGACATGAAACAAACTTTTCTCTCTGTGTGGAACCTTGTCCATCATTTTATTTGTCCATGTTGTACGTTTACATTTTGTTCGGTGCATTATGATTAGATGCTAGTATTATTGAGTACCTGATTACGGAAATGATAGGAAATATAGTCTCTAAACTTTTAAGCGAGCATGTGTATCACAGTTCTGAATGGTAAAGATCACAGCTTCTCTCTGAAGTTAGTTTCTGTAAATAGTCTCATGTAGACTTAAAATAAAGTGTCAGTTGCCTGCTTAGTGTGTTATTTTTCGCCCTGTGACTTTTGTACCGTTATAAAACAATTCAGATGTGGAATTAGCATTGTGTCAGCTTGAAACTTGAGCATCATGCTTAAGGCGCCACATATTAATTGTACACTTCCAAATGTTGACGTTATAGAACAGTAATCCAGACTATTTATTTGTATGCGTAGTATCGTATTTTAGCCAAGATGTCTTATGTGCAGCTATAGGCTCGGTAAGTTAGTCGTTGTGAATGCTCTCATTTAGACCTAAAATTAAATGTCAGATGTTACCTGAATGCATGTTTCATGTGCTTTTTACAGTTACAAAACAACTTAGGCCTGGATATAGCACTGGCACACTTAATTTGAGAGTTCACAGATAAGTTTCAGTCATAAATTTTGATGAAAACGAATTTTTTGATGTGGAATTTTTTAATTGTTCCTTACACCAAGTTTGGAACAAAAATCAAAATATGGTCATTCACAAGTGCTGCTTAACCTTTAATTTCATGATATGAACGTTATGTACAGGGAAGGAGAGAGGCAGAGAAACGTGATATTCGTGTTGAAAGGTACCAATTTATGCAATTCTGGTGAAGCTTACATATTTTTCAACACAGAGATACCGTATATTAGGAATTTTTTACAATTTTATGCAATTCAGGTGAAGGTTACGTCCTTTTTTTAAAAAAATAAAATTAGCCATTCAGACTGAACATGGCGGATATATACTGGTTGCTTGTTTCACAGTATTTTTTGAATTTCCTGCCAACATGATGTCATAAAAAAGTAGGTGTCTTGCAACGTCATGCATATGATGTCACTGATAAATGTATAAATTTGTGGTCTGCAGCATTATGAAAATTATGTTATTGATAAGGGCCATGGCTTGTAACGTCACGTATTCGAGATCAGGTACCACATGTAATGTCATGAGGTTTCATGGGCGTCAATCTATTTTAGAATCACCATAGCCATACTACGCATGAGGAGATTTTTCGTTCTTTTATAAATATAAATACAGATGATATCTTTTTTATTTAACATTCTGCGATGATACCTTTATATGATGAAATTCACTGTAACCACTAAGTTGTGAAATGAAGCTACAGATTATTTACTAAATATTTACTCATATACTAATAATGACAGGCTGACTCTGAACATTGAAAATATAAAACAGCAAATAATGAGACTGCCTGAGAATAATCTGTTCTGTCTTAACGGATTTAACCTCCAAGTAATATATTTCTTAATACTTTTCAGAGTGGAGAAAGAAGAAGTAAACTATGAAAAGTACACTTCTGTAACAGGAAGTGCAACTTTCAGGAAAGATAGTTCGATGTCAATGTAACTTTGTACAGGGATACACCATCAGCGAGAATGTAAGTGGTTAGAGTTCCAATTTTCATTCAAAATTTAAGCAGTGGTTGCTTCAGAACCTAGAACTTGTGACATTTTGATCGCTAGTCAAAGATGTTATCCCTCGACCTCGGATGATATATTAATTATTTACAAAAAGGGAAATAATATCTGTTCTTAACTAAACATCACACTAAAATCTATGCTCAATAGATGCCATACACAATACTATATAGATATTGTTTTAATTTTGTTTAGTTTGTAATTATTCACCACAATGATACATATAATTTGTTGTGTACTGTATTTTTCATCAGTTTGGTTCATTTAAGTAATACTTTTCAATAATGCTCCATTTTTATGTAACTTGGTGCCAAATTATTAAATTTTCTAGATTCGTGCAGGAAGGCTGTTTTATGGAAACAGAGGTGGAAATGGAGAGCATAGCTTTGGCCGTTGTGTCGGGGGCACAGGGAGAGTGCATGGAGAGGTCTAGAGGAATCCTTTATCTGGTGGTGGGTATCATACGGCTCATAACGATGAGACGCGCAAGTTCAGGGCCAGTAAAGGGCCACGCGATCCAAGTGGCCACTTGAGGTGCTCAGCTGAGAATGGCCCTAGTCGAAATTTGTACATTATGTGAATCATAATTAGCAGCGAAAGTAGCCTATTTCAACATCCACATGATTTCGACTTATTTTAAAGATCTTAGCAATACCTGAGGAACAGCAGTTAAAATATGACGTGAGGGGCGCTAAATGACGTGTTGCTTATTTGGAAAAATTTTCTCGGACTGTCGTACTGAGCTTCTATGTGGTGTGATTGTCGATATACTATAGACTGAATAAATTGGGACGTGCATGACTGAGTAAAATATTTGACATCCGTAAACAGTTACGGAATAGAAGTATTCAGTAAGTGAGTACACGCACTTCTGTGTGTGTGTGTGTGTGTGTGTGTGTGTGTGTGTGTGTGAGAGAGAGAGAGAGAGAGAGAGAGAGAGAGAGAGAGAGAGAGAGAACGGAGATTGTCATTCTATTCAATTCAAAGAACTATGTATCTGTTTATTGCTTCCCTAATAACATCTCTCAGATAACTATTTCACTACAATGTGTACAATATCATGCATTTGTATTGTACAATTGTAACGTGCATGCTTTGAATTAATCTTTTATTGATTTATTCATTACTTACATTCCAGCGACCACTTGTTGAGTTCGTACTTGAAGCCCAGCGGCATCTTGCCGTTTTCGTCTCTCAGATCCAGCATCCTACGTCATCGTGACAAAGAAATCGAGCTATCAGCAAATAGACAGACATTACAGACTTTATAATGTGAACATAATGACAGTGCAAATGTGTAGTCTTAAATTGCTTATGGTAAGCAACATCATATTTAGTGAACGATTACGTACGTGGCAGTGCTTCACATAATCCTTCACACACTGTTCGCTTGTAAACGTACCGAAATACGACGTCACTGTCTATTGTAGGTGCACATTTTCATTTTATGGTCACATTACCTTATTGCTCTCAGCATTCCTTAGTAGCAATATCTGAGAAGACACATCGGCGCTTTTTGCTCATTATTTTCAGAACCTACAGCGGTATATACATTTATATTTCATCTTTTATCTCATTATGTGTAAAATCATACGTAGAAAATGCTCAGAAAACGTTTCTATCACTTCCATGTCAGTAAACGTATATGGGTTTACATTCAAAGATTGCAGAGAATGAATCATTAACCCTTATAAAAGTAAACAAATAACTTTAATGTGTGGTAAGTTTCAAACAACAGCTAAAAGATAGGCAGTCCGATCGAAAGTGAACATATCTGAAATCTAAGTGTGCTGGTGGGTAATCGTGTTGCTCTACCTTGTGCGCGAGGTGTGGTTATAAAATAATAGGAATATTGCTGTAAAAGTTCTGCTTCAAAAACGTATTACTCCTCTATCCCTACAACTCTCCATGAGAATTTCCCACTGACAGAAAATGTGCTGGAAGTCTTCCTCTGTAAGATCCTTGATGAGGCGTGCCACTTTGTCTTTCACTGTACCGAAATCTTGTCGCCATTAAGAAAGATCTGATCCTGGGGAGTAGATAAAAATTACATGGTCCTAGATCAGGCGAATAAGTTGGGTGGTCTAACATGAGATGCTGTATTTCGCTAGAAACCACTTAACATACAATGCGGTATGAGCCAGTGCGATTTGATTTTCACGAACCCAGTGAAGATACACAATTTCATGAATATCGAAAAAGAAAACAACAATCATTATCGCTTTGAATCTCGATTTGCTCATTTGGGTTGTTTTCTTTATCTGTGAAGTTGGCCCCATTCACAATGAACGGACGTGTGCTTAGTTTCTGAATCATAAGTGAAAAACCAAGATTCGTGACATGTTATCACTCTTGCCAAGAAATTAGGACTATTGTTAGTGGTATTCAAAGTTTCAGTACAAACACTTTCATAAGCTTCTTTTTGGTCGATCGTAAGTATTATCGGCACCAGTTCCACACACACATTTCACATGTCAAATTAGTTACGATAAAATTTGCCTTCAACTGACGGGCAGATCGAATCAGATTACCTACTTTTCCAATATGTTCATCCTTTTCTGATGTCGAAGAGCGTCCCCAGCGTAAGTCATCTTCAAAGTCTTCTCGGCCACCTTGGAAACGCTTGAACCACTCAAAAACTGGCGTACTTGATAAACAGTTTTCGCCATACACTTCTTTTAACGTAATATAACTTTTAGTAGCAATTTCCGAAAGTGTCATGTGAATCATCACAATTGAGAGCTCCATTCCTACATGTATCATTTTTACGACAAAACAAAGTAACAACTCTGACACAAACGAAGGCCACGCCCATCCTGATTTGTCTACAGACATCGGAGATGCTGTATTCGACTTGTGACAACCATTTACACTTCTGGTTAATTAGAGGAAAAACAGTAATTTAATTGAAAGGAAAACATAGTAATCCACAGCGTTTCTGGGCCACACAGGGAAAAGATTTCACGCTTCACAGCTATCGGTCTTTTATCTTCGGCGCTTATGTACTTACTCTGTGACAGCATCAGTCCAGTTATTTTATAGCCACACCTCGTACTACATCGTGACTGCATCCTTATTGTCGCCGGCCGGGGTGGCCGAGCGGTTCTAGGCGCTACAGTCCGGAACCGCGAGACCGCTACGGTCGCAGGTTCGAATCCTGCCTCGGGCATGGATGTGTGTGATGTCCTTAGGTTAGTTAGGTTTAAGTAGTTCTAAGTTCTAGGGGACTGATGACCTCAGAAGTTTAGTCCCATAGTGCTCAGAGCCATTTGAACCATCCTTCTTGTCACGCGGCGCACTAGGGGTCGAGACGTTTGCGCACCAACTTTCTGCTGATGCTGAGCATGCTTAGTCAGGGTCTTGTCAGCACATACCGTAGGTCATCCATTCAGCTGATTTCTGCCTCCTGTAGGAAGGCGTTCACGAGTTGGGCACGGTATGCTCATGCATTATCGTCTCGAAACACGAACACGTCACCGAAAAGTGTATCGAGGGCTGGATCATAGGATGGAGGATCCTGCCCAGATATGGCACGTTCCTCAAATTACTATCAATAAGAGGAGAGACGTCCGACGTCCGTACGTGACTGACGCACCTCCCCGCTGACCCGTTGGGACTAAACGCCTGAGACTTGCACTAGTGTCTGGCAGCCTCGGTACTTCTTGTATCGAGCACTGTAGAGAATGAATGCCCACCAGGGCTGTCCTGACCTGGCGAGCCGTCTCAACATGTAAATACAACAGCCAATGGCGTTCCATGCGGCCGATATGTACTCGGATATTGAGGTGACAAAAGTCATGAGATAGAGATGGTGGTAATACCGCACACAAAAGATGAAAAAGGGCTAGGGAGTTCAATATTCCGAAGATCCACGATACCAACAGTGTTCCGAGAATAGCAAATTGCAGGCATTACCACTCACCACGGACGGCGCAGTGGCCGACGTCCTCCGCTTAACGACCGAGAGCAGCGGGGTTTGCGCAGAATTGTCGGTGTTAACAGACAAGCAACGCTGCGTGAAATAACTACAGAACTCTATGTGGAACGTGCGACAAACGTATCCGTTAGGACAGTGCGGCGAAGTTTATGGTTAATGAGCTATGGCATCAAACGACCGGAAAGAGTGCCTTTGTTAACAGCATGACATCGCCTGCAGTGCCTCTCCAAAACCGTGCCCTGGTCAGCTGAACCCCAATTTCAGTTGGTAAGAGCTGATGGTAGGGTTTGAGAGTGTGGCACAGATCCCAGAAGCCATGGACCCAACTTGTCAACAACGCATTGTGCAAGCTGGTGGTGGCTCCATAATTGTGTAGCCTGTGTTTAGATGTAACGGACTGGGTCGCCTGGTCCAACTGAACCAATCATTCACCATCTGCAGCCATTCATGAACGCCATGTTCCCAAACAAGGATGGAATTTTTATAGATGAAAATGTGCTATATCACCGGACCACAATCGTTGGCGATTGGTTTGAAGAACATTCTGGACGATTCGAACGAATGACTTGACCACCCAGATCGTTCTACATGAATCCCATCGAACATTTATGGGACATAATCGAGAGGCCAACTCGTGTACAAAATACTGCACCGGCAACTATGGACGGCAATACAGGCAGCATATCTAAGTATATTTGCAGAGAACTTCTGTTAACTTGTTCTGTCCATGTGACGTCAAGTCGCTGCACTACTCCGCGCAAGAGGCGGTCCGACACGATATTCTGAGGTATCCCATGACATTTATCACCTCTGCATAGGCGACCACCTAGAGCACAGTTCTCCAGTACCACTGTGATACAGGTTCTGGGACCGAACCTGTGACAAATACAAGTTTACAACCAGAACTGAGGGCAGACATTACCCACATTTGTTCCTCGTACTCACCTGTCCACGAATTCCAACGCGATACTGTCTATGGGCGCCATGTACTGCTTGGCAGATCGCGGCTGCATCATCGGCCTGTTCACCTTCCTCCGCAACTCCAGCCACTTCTCGCCTTCACTGGGGACAGAGATCAAACCACCATCTGCCTTCAGATACATCTATTGTTACGTGTGAGCATTGTCTCATTTCGTAAATTACTAACTGACTACTTACGCTAAGCTCGCCAGACAAAATATTATTAATCTTCGTATTAGAATAATACGAGGGTTGCCCAGTAAATAATGCCCCATATTTTTTTCCTCCAGAAGTATTTATTCCACAACAATCAAATTTACATATGTGAAAGACTGATGTTTTGTCTACTTGCTTTATTTTTCCACATAATCTCCTTCAAGTTCGACGGCCTTTTTCCAGCGAGACACAAGAGCGTGTATTCCCTGCCGGTAAAAATCTTTACTCTGCCTACGGAGCCAGGTTGTCACTTCGTGAATCACTTCTTCGTCATCGGCAAAACGTCTTCCACGAATGAAATTCTTCATTGGCCCAAACAAGTGAAAGTCTGAAGGAGCCAAATCGGGGCTGTAGGGTGGATGGGGTAACACTATCCAACCCAGTTTCGCGATGTGTTCACAAGTCCTCAAACTTGTGTGAGGACGAGCGTTATCATGCTGAATCAAAACATCCTGTGGGTTAACATGACGCCCAAGGCGCCGGAAGCGCTGCTTAAGTTTGTCTAATGTTTTGACATAAGCCTCTGAATTAATGGTACTGCCTTTTGGCATCACATCAATGAGAATTACGCCCTCGCAATCCCAAAACACAGTCATCATGACTTTTCCGGCTGAAGGACCTGTTTTGAATTTTTTCTTCTGTGGAGAATAAGCATGACGCCATTCCATCGATTGTCTTTTTGTTTCGGGCTCAAAATGATGCACCCAAGTTTCATCACCTGTCACAATCCGTGACAAAAAGGCCTCCCCGTCAACGTGAAAGCGTCGCAACAAATCGAAAGAAATGTCTTTTCTTTGGGATTTGTGATCGACAGTAAGACACCGAGGAACCCATCTTGCACACACTTTTGAGTATCCAAGCTGATTGATAATCACATCCACACTTCCTTTGCTTACTGACAACTCCAGTGCCAATTGTCGAGTCGTAATGCGTCGATCCCGTCGAATGAGAACATCAGCCCGCTGCAACATGTCAGGCGTGACAGCCGTGGGAGGCCTTCCCGACCGCGGCAAATCTCGGAGCTCCGCAGCACCGCCCTCTGATGCTTTCACCCTCTGTGCCCAGCGACCAACAGTACTCCTATCGACTGCAGATGTTCCGTAGACGTTGCACAAGCGTTTATGGATATTGCCCACGGTTTCTTCCTCTGCTACGAGAAATTCAATCACTGCACGTTGTTTCTGACGGATGTCACTTGCAGACGCCATTTTAGAACATTCCTACACCACCGCTCTCTGTCGGAGGAAATTGAAACTTTGAGTACACACGCGGGAAACTTCAAATAACTCGCACCTAAAGTTTCACAGTTCTAATATTTTTTATTTCGGAGAAAAAAAATATGGGGCATTATTTACTGGGCAACCCTCGTACATTGATTGCTTTGGAGCACTGTAGATTATATGAAGAGCATCGTTTTAAATTGCATTAATACAATGCACAGGTCATAATTTTAGGGGAAGCAGAAAAAAACATTTCTGTTCCTAATCAAATGAAATATCATCAAGTTACTTTCCACTAGGCATATGGAAACCACTCAACGACTGTGATATGACCTTCAAAATGATGGAGAACAGGAATCAGCGGCCCTTTACTTTCGAGCCTTGTTAAAGCAAATCTAGATTTCGACTAGTAACTATCCACTAGGAATGCAGTATTTCAGAGTTTTAGTACATGCCCTAGTTCGGACTCCCATTACAGGTCATGCAAGACTCCTGTATACAATAGTCTTGTATGAACTGTGACAGTAGCCTGAACAGCAGGGGATTGACGTATTAGGGCATATATCGAACTCTGAAATATTACATTGATAATGGCTTGTTACTAGCCGAAATCTAGATTTGCTTTAATAAAGCCTGAAAGGAAAGGACGATTGATTCCTATCTTCAATCATTTTGAAAGACAAATGAAAAAAATTACCTTGGGCAGGACTTAGGTATAGAGATCATATACAGGGTGTTACAAAAAGGTACGACCAAACTTTCAGGAAACATTCCTCACACACAAAGAAAGAAAATATGTTATGTGGACATGTGTCCGGAAACGCTTACTTTCCATGTTAGAGCTCATTTCATTACTTCTCTTCAAATCACATTAATCATGGAATGGAAACACGCAGCAACAGAACGTACCAGCGTGACTTCAAACACTTTGTTACAGGAAATGTTCAAAATGTCCTCCATTAGCGAGGATACATGCATCCACCCTCCGTCGCATGGAATCCCTGATGCGCTGATGCAGCCCTGGAGAATGGCATATTGTATCACAGCCGTCCACAATACGAGCACGAAGAGTCTCTACATTTGGTACCGGGGTTGCGTAGACAAGAGCTTTCAAATGCCCCCGTAAATGAAAGTCAAGAGGGTTGAGGTCAGGAGTGCGTGGAGGCCATGGAATTGGTCCGCCTCTACCAATCCATCGGTCACCGAATCTGTTGTTGAGAAGCGTACGAACACTTCGACTGAAATGTGCAGGAGCTCCATCGTGCATGAACCACATGTTGTGTCGTACTTGTAAAGGCACATGTTCTAGCAGCACAGGTAGAGTATCCCGTATGAAATCATGATAACGTGCTCCATTGAGCGTAGGTGGAAGAACATGGGGCCCAATCAAGACATCACCAACAATGCCTGCCCAAACGTTCACAGATAATCTGTGTTGATGAGGTGATTGCACAATTGCGTGCGGATTCTCGTCAGCCCACACATGTTGATTATGAAAATTTACAATTTGATCACGTTGGAATGAAGCCTCATCCGTAAAGAGAACATTTGCACTGAAATGAGGATTGACACATTGTTGAATGAACCATTCACAGAAGTGTACCCGTGGAGGCCAATCAGCTGCTGATGGTGCCTGCACACGCTGTACATGGTACGGAAACAACTGGTTCTCCCGTAGCACTCTCCATACAGTGACGTGGTCAACGTTACCTTGTACAGCAGCAACTTCTCTGACGCTGACATTAGGGTTATCGTCAACTGCACGAAGAATTGCCTCGTCCATTGCAGGTGTCCTCGTCGTTCTAGGTCTTCCCCAGTCGCGAGTCATAGGCTGGAATGTTCCGTGCTCCCTAAGACGCCGATCAATTGCTTCGAACGTCTTCCTGTTGGGACACCTTCGTTCTGGAAAACTGTCTCGATACAAACGTACCGCGCCACGGCTATTGTCCCGTGCTAATCCATACATCAAATGGGCTTGATGCTAGTACTGTAGAGCAATGAGTCGCATGTCAACACAAGCACCGAAGTCAACATTACCTTCCTTCCATTGGGTCAACTGGCGGTGAATCGAGGAAGTACACCTTCCTGTTGGAAGAACTTAAAGCAGGGGTCTCCAAACTACGGCCTGCGGGCCGGTTTCGGCCCGCGAGGGCCTGCAAACCGGCCCGCGTTAGCTGGCCGGACATCCCCGGTATCCGGCCCGCCAAATACTTGAGGTGGTACCTATACTGCCAACAATTGAGTTTAGAGGCCAATCGCGACCAATACACCGCGACATTGCCTGAGCTCTATTTTTACAAAGCGGAAGGTCATGGTTAAACTTATGGCTATCCACAATAAACAGACAGACCATTCTCCGTGCGATAGTGGAAAAAAAAGAACGGTTAACAGACTAGACTCATCCAGGGCTAAAGATAACCAGTCTAAGTCTTGATTTTTGTCACGCAGTTGTGCTGATATATTTTGTGCCAATGTCATCTATCCTTCGAGCCACAGTGTGACGATAAACTTGTTTTTAAATAGAAAAATTAACTTTTTCTGGACACATTTCTTCTTCTGTTGCAATAATGCAGTTCTTAATTAATTCACCGTCAGTAAATGGCTTGCACTGTTTCGCTACTAAATGAGCCACACGAAAACTAGCACGAGTTGCTGCATGTTGTTCAGCATTTACTTTCTTAAACAGCGACTGCTTGGTTTTTAGCTGGCGTTTCAGAGACTCATACATTTCTAATCGTTGGCATCCTGTAAACTTGGAGTAATTATGAGTGTGCTTAGTCTCATAATGACGTTTTATATTGAATTCTTTGAAGACTGATATTGCTTCATTGCAAATAATACACATTGGTTTGTTGCTTGACTCCACCACGAAATATTGACATCCCCACTGCTCTTTAAAAATTCTACATTCACTGTCAACCTTTCGTTTCTTTTCCATATTTGTACAGAACTTCACAAAATATTGTAACCTGAAAATAAAATTGTGCCATTTAATACTAGTAAAACTAGGGAGTAGTCTGCCTAAACAAAATGCAATGAATTTATTTTTAAGGTACTTTAATTACTAAATTAAATACTCACAATTACACTGTAGTTCCACTAAAAATACATTGAAAAATACTCAAGTCGTGCTATACGTATTTCGATTTTCAGATTTTCCTTGCCTCTTCGAATTCAAACTTTGAATTGTCCCACACTTCGTCGTCTCACCTAATAGTACAGCGCATAAAAAACTAAAAAACTCGTGAGACACTCGCAACATAGATACAATTACGCAACAGAACTATCAATTATATGCTCTGGCTCTCCTGGTCACTACAAGACTACATAACTTATTGTTGCGCCGCTTGAAATAACAATGCGTTGACATACTCTACCTCTGTTACGTCTTGCAGTAATAGTGTTGCTAACAATGATTTTGAGATTTCGTTAATTCTGCTGGACGCTCTCGTGAAGAATAATGTGCAGTGACATACTCTTTTGTCGGTGAAATTCGCCAGAATAAAATACGCCACAATTTCGGTCAGGTACGTCCACCAATCAAAATTATGTAATTAAATAAAAATCGTAGTTCGTTTCAGTGCTAGCTATTCCCACAACCTTAGATTTTTGCGATTTCATCTTTCCTTTAGCCTTACATTACGGTGATCATGAAGTACTAGGGTGCTTTAATCCCACTAGGTAGATCTTGGCTCTTATGACTTCGTGGAGGAGTCAATGTGGCCCGCGGACTAAAAAGTATGAAGACCCTTGACTTAAAGAATGGGTCTAATAATATTCTGCACGTACCGAGGGCTGGCTAGAGCCCCCTAGAAACAAAAAGGGTGAACGAGAGTCGTAGTTTATCGCTCCCTAGACCATAAGGCCTCTTGTAGGGCCAGTGCGTGTTGGAAGAGAGAGTGCTCAACGGATATAAATTGTACTAGCAGGCGGAATCTACATTCATCGCTGAAGATTACAGCGCGTCATCCCATCTTCCAAGTGATCCTTGGTCGGCACCAGTCGAGCGATGCACGTCGATGCTTTGGCGTGAGTGGAAGAAGGGCTAGAGGTGTGCGTGCCTGTAGCCCCACTGTTAATAACCGGCTCGCAGCAGTTCGTGTTGACACGTCTGGTCCCACAAGGCCT
This sequence comes from Schistocerca nitens, assembly GCF_023898315.1. Taxonomy (NCBI): domain Eukaryota; kingdom Metazoa; phylum Arthropoda; class Insecta; order Orthoptera; family Acrididae; genus Schistocerca; species Schistocerca nitens. The sequence goes on along the minus strand of NC_064618.1, from coordinate 642,947,644 downwards.
CTTATCTGTGCTGTGGCAGCTGTACGATCTGCCACTGCTGCCCTTACAATATGACGATCCTCACAGGCGTCCAGATCATCATCCATGGGTGTGAGAATACTCACGTGAGCACTCATATAAGCAGTATACGTTCAGATCGAACCATGTTTTCACACAATGTGATTTAAATCGATCATTTCAATTTTGAATTGATTTTATTGTTGGACACAGCCCATCACGTACAAAAATAATGATATCAACATGTTGTTGACGGTAGCTCGATGTGTTACAACCTTGCGCTTAGTCCTTCTTCCTCGCGCCAACAGTCACAGTCATCGTCGTCATGACTTGGCATACCACTTTCACCTGATGTCGCATCGACGTTTAGTGCCGAAACATAAAACTGCAAACTGTCAAACTCTTCCCAGTTGTCTCCAAATGTTGTTTTCAAAAGTTTATTGACGTCCAGTTTCTTAGCGTCACGAAATTCTCTCGGCTTACCATTCGGAATTTCGACTGCGCTTTCCTGCGAAATGCTTCTCTGTTCTCGGTGGTTTTTGAGATGAAACGTTCATCATATAAGAGAGTCTGCGACCTTGTTCCACTGTGTTCGGTACGGTGTAAACTTCATTCTTTTACTTTCTCCAGGTAGAATACTGGGATGCTTCCACATTTGAATCTGCCTTCTTTACGTTTAAAGGACAGCGCAGAATTACTTAAATATGGATCTTGGTTGAAACAGCTAAAATTAAGTACGTCTCGTCACGTCATAACTACAGACAGTAAATTTCAATCAAAGTACAAAAACACGCATTTATGCAATCTTTATCTCACGAATAACACATCAGTGCTCCGACATCACAAATTTCACTGATCATTCATAAAACACATCAAGTGCCATTACTTATTAAGCTTCCTTTTCACGCTGTATTTTAGTTTTCGCTACTCTAATTCTCATTCTACTTCCTTTCTACCGCTTTCCACAGGTAAATAGGCGTCCACGGTGATCGAAAGCCGGCCGAAGTGGCCGAGTGGTTCTAGGCGCTACAGTCTGGAACCGCGCGACCGCTACGGTCGCAGGTTCGAATCCTGCCTCGGGCATGGATGTGTGTGATGTCCTTAGGTTAGTTAGGTTTAAGTAATTCTAAGTTCTAGGGGACTGATGACCAAAGAAGTTAAGTCCCATAGTGCTCAGAGCCATTGTTTGGTGATCGAAAATGCGCAGTCATGTAATAAACATCACTCTGTGATGATAATAGCAGAAACACCAATGAAAAGAGCGGGATAATAACGCATGCTACGAAACTTGCCCTGAACATAATGTGTTCTGAACTTTTGGTTGCGGTGTACATAATGCGACTTGATCACATTCATGTTTTTCAACATTATATTAGTATACGAAAGAAAGCGAAATTACTGGATCTGACTCAACAGCGTTAAAGAGTATACCATAATTGGGGTCGAAACGCATCAAACTGTATTTTGGCCTCGGCTCCATTTAATACGTTTTGAATCGATGCTCCTCATATAGAACTCGTACCACGTGGTCATTCAATCCTCCACCGCTGACATGCACCGCAACATGTGTGTGTGTGTGTGTGTGTGTGTGTGTGTGTGTGTGTGTGTGTGTGTGTGTGTGCCAATCAATTGTATGAGATGAGCTCAGTAAGATGGGTCCACGTGGGGACGTGACATAATGACAGAGAGAAGGTATCGTATCTGGGACGTTATTATGACCACTCCATGAATGTAGTTGCGCAATTTACCAATTTACCAATAACATTATGTAGCATTACGGACTGTATGACGCTTCTACAAGGAATGATGTGCCAATTGCAGCCGCGTAACATTCATAATTATGCTAATGAACAGGCACTAGAGACGAATATCACGCATTGTCAGCAACAACCGCTTTCAAATGTAACAGTAACTGCTGCGTACACTGAATGCATGTTGATCTGTCTCAGTTTTCGAACGAGAGAGGACGTGCCCACAGCAGCACACTAATCTGCAAGTCTTCACTGTGCCAAACGATACAGAAATATATGTCCAGAAGGCTTTCTACAGCGTTGCTCACAAGAGATTTTCAATAAAATAGCGTGCCTCTGGGGTATCGCTTCAATTGTGTGAATGGACTCGTGTATTCCTGTCACACAAATCACAGTACTTAGTAATAGACGGAAATTCATCGAGTAAAACAGAAATGATATACGGCGTTCCCCAAGTATTATAGGCCCTCTGGTGTCCCTAATCTACATAAACAGCTTATGAGACAATCTGAGAACCACTCTTGCGTTGTTTGATGATGAAGCTGTCATGTACCGTCTAGTAAAGTCGTCACAAGATCAAAATCAATTGCAAAATGACTTAGACACGATATCTGTATACTGCAAAAAGTGGCAATTGTCTCTCAGTACGGAAAACTGTGAGGCCATCCACATGAGTGCTACAAGTAGTGCATTAAATTTCGGTGACACCATGAATCACTCCAATTTAAAGGCTGTCAATTCAACTAAATACCTAAGAATTACAATCATGAACAATTTGAATTTCAATTATCACATAGATAATGTTTCAGGGAAGGCAAACCGAAGACTACGTTTTATTGGCAGAACACTGATATGAAGCAATAGGTACACTAAAAGGAGACTGCCTGCACAACGCTGGCTCTTTCACTACTAGATTGTGAGATCCTTACAAGATAGAATTGACAGAGGATATGGAAAAGGTTCAAAGAAGGGCACCTCGTTTTGTATTATCGAAAAGTATGGGAGATGACAAGCGAATTGGGATGCCAATAATTAAAGCAAAGGCGTTTACCATTTCGGCGAGATCAAATTGGTTCAAATGGCTCTGAGCACTATGGGACTCAACTGCTGAGGTCATTAGTCCCCTAGAACTTAGAACTAGTTAAACCTAACTAACCTAAGGACATCACAAACATCCATGCCCGAGGCAGGATTCGAACCTGCGACCGTAGCGGTCTTGCGGTTCCAGACTGCAGCGCCTTTAACCGCACGGCCACTTCGGCCGGCTCGGCGAGATCTTTCCACGAAATTTCACTCACTAACTCTCTCCTTTGAATGTGAAACTATTTTACTCTCGGCAATTTGCATAGGGAGAAGTTATCACCATAATAAAATAATGAACATCAGAGCTCATACAGAAAGATTCAAGTGCTCATTTTTCCAGCACGCTGTTAGAGAGTGGAAAGATAGAGCAATAATCTGAAGGTGGTTCGAAGAGCCCCCTGCCAGGCAATTAAGTATTAATTGCGGAGTAGCCATATAGATGGAGAAACTGGACAGTGGCTCACTATCGGCGTGTACTGTGGTTCAAAGAGTCACGATTTCCCCTGTTTTCAAATGATATAACGCAGCACACCGACAACACAATGAGATGATTAACCTGCTGTCTGTGGAGGGGTTACGAGGGAAGTTTGAAAAGTCCGTGCAAAGTCCGAGAGATGGCACCACCGGCGCGTATCAAGGCCATGTTCAGTTAGTAGCATCTTTGGAAAGAACGCACACCAAGTTTCAGCCATATTGGTCTATTTCTTTGTGTTTGGCATTCGTGTGAATCAAGACAGTCGAATGATTGTCAAAAAATGGACGAAAAAGAATTTCGCGTGGTAATTAAAAATTACCTTATGAAATGCAAAACGCCTTAGGAGACTAAAGAGAAGCTTGAGAAGCATTACGGTGACTCTGCACCCTCGATTAGGACAGTTTATAAATGGTTTCCAAACTTTCGGTGTGGCCATATGGGCACAAGTGATGCTGAACGTTCTGGACGCCCTGTGGAGGTTACGACTCCATAAATCATTGATAAAATCCATGATATGGTGAAGGATGACAGAAGAGTTAAGGTGTGTGAGATTGCAAGTACTGTGGGCATCTCGATTGAACGGGTACATAATATTTTGCATAAACATTTGGACATGAGAAAGCTATCCGCAATCAGCGATTTCTCACGCTTGATCAAAAACAGAATCGTGTGAAGTGTTGCAAGGTTGGTTTGCAGCTGTTCAGGAAGAACCGCAGGACTTTAAGCGTCGTTTCGTCACTGTGGATGAAACATGGATACATTACTATACTCCTGAAGACGATTCAAATGGTTCAAATGGCTCTGAGCACTATGGGACTCAACTTCTGAGGTCATTAGTCCCCTAGAACTTAGAACTAGTTAAACCTAACTAACCTAAGGACATCACAAACATCCATGCCCAAGGCAGGATTCGAACCTGCGACCGTAGCGGTCTTGCGGTTCCAGACTGCAGCGCCTTTAACCGCACGGCCACTTCGGCCGGCTCCTGAAGACGAAACAACAATCTAAACAATGGGTTACCAAGGGATAATCTGCACCAAAAGTGGCGAAGACCAGTCCTTCGACCAGAAAGGTTATGGTGAATATCTTTTTGGATTCGCAAGGGATAAACCTCATCGACTATCTGGAAAAGGGTAAAAATATTACAGGTGCATATTATTCATTGTTATTGGATCGTCTGAAAACCGAGCTGCAAGAAAAACGCCGGCGATTGGACCGCAAAAAAGTCCTTTTCCATCACAATGCACCAGCACACACCTCAGCAGTTGTGGTCGCAAAATGAATGGAAACAGGATTCCAACTCACTTCACATCCCCCCTATTCTCCAGACTTGGTTCCCTTGGACTACTATTTGTTCCCAAATTTGAAGAAATGGCTGGTGGGACAAAGATTTTATTCAAACAAGGAGGTGATTGCAACAACTAACAGCTATTTTGCGGACTTGCACAGTTCTTATTATTCGGAAGAGATCAACAAATTAGAACAGCGTTGGACGAAGTGTATAAGTCGAAAAGGAGACTGTTGAAAAATAAAAAAAGGTTTACCCCAAACACGTATGTAGTTTTTATTTTTGCACGGACTTTTAAAACGCCTCTCGTACTTCAGGCTAGGGGTAGTTCCAAGATATTCGAGGAGTGTGTTTTCACCACGACTTGGGCGCACTCATTCACCATAAGCAAGAACGAGGACGTCTATTTCAACACCCTCGGTTAGCTAGTGTTATCGATTCATATATAAGGTATATGTCTTATCGATGAATTTGCTATTGATTGTCTCACCGTCCGAGATCACACAAGTGACACGACCCTTGTTCGCGGAGCTGCATACATAATCTTCTGGTTTCGCAAACACTCAGGCACCCTGTCGCACAATTACTGGCCCTCTATGCCACCTGACCTTAAAGCCACAGGAAGTACTTGAAACTATTTGTGACTATTTGGAACAGCAATTTGGTACCTAAAGTGTGCAATCGCTAATAGGTGGCTTCAAGAATACTTGAAGAAACTTGTGGACTTTGTTCCTCGCCCAACTGCAGCCATTATGAAGGCTAGATGCGGTGCTAAACGGTATTACCGAGATGTGTCCTTGGAGTGATTAATTTTTTGACCATTGTGCTTAAATGCGAAAGGAATAAATCTCTCTGAGTAATAAAATTATATTCGGATAAGAGTGGCGCCAGTGGCGATACAATTAAGATGCAAATCAGGCTTGATTTCAATACACGCTCTAACTGTTGTGAGCGTTAGTCACCTTTGAGGCGACAAGGACGCCATTATCACCATATCACTGAGTTTGGACGATGGCGTGAGATAGGGCTACGAGAAGATGGATATTCCTTCTGCTGTATTGCGAAAGACTTGGCAGGAACGTAGCCACTGGATACAGTTGCTGGCATTGGTGATCACGAGAATGCACGGTCGCAAAAATACTGGGCTCCGTCAACCACGCCGCACTACCGAGAGCGAAGACCATCATGTTTGGCGTAAAGCGGAGGCGCATCGTAATGCTTCTGCAGCGGCAATCTGAGCAGCAGTTGGCACAACTGTCACACAACGAACACTTAAGGCCGAACAGTTAAGACCGAAATCATGCAACTGATTTAAAATAAAGAAGTTGTACTGTCAAATGGTTCCGAGCCTGACACCCTGTAGTGTGCATTGCATTGGCCCGAGAAAACACCATTTGTGACTTCGGTGGTGTCAAGCGAGAGCTCGCTGGAGGGTCGGGTGGAGGTCCGTTGTGTTCTAGGAAGAAGTCAGGATCTGCTGCGGTGCCACTGACGGCCGTGTTTTGGTTATAAAGAGGCCAATTGAGTGCCTGCAACCACTGGTCCTATACCTGTAGTTATGGCGTGGGGTGCGATTTGATATGACAGCAGGAACACTCTCCTGGTTATCCCATGCACTCTGACTGCAAATCTGTTACGTCAATCTGGCGACCCTGTCTGTTGTGGTGCCGTTCTTGAACAGCATTCCAGAGGGTGTTTTACAACAGGATAACATTCACCCACGTATCGGTGTTGTACCCCAACATGGGGTGGCGTACACTTCCGTGCATCATTACGAAATGTCTTGTGCTACCAGCATTAAGTTCTGTAGTGATGGTGATAGACTGCGACTTCGTGACTGTCGGCGGCGTGGCCGTTGGCGGTTGTGCGTTGTTTGTAATGCAGCTACCTGTGCGGTCAACTCTGCCAGTTGTGATTGTAGGGAGACTAACGTCACTGTGTGCGAATTTTCTTGTTGTGGCGTTAATGTCGAGACACTTGATGTGGGATACATTTCAATTAACCTGTCGGCCGTTTGTGCCAGTGCGTTTAAATCGCCTGCACATACCGTGAGAATTTTTTGAGTATCTGACGGCAGCCGAGACAACCATATATTTCGTAGCACATCATCAGTTACAGTGTTACTTGCCAGTGTGCGCAAACGTCGTAAGAGCTGTGATGGAGTGCCATCTCCGAGTTCTTCAGTGCGCAGTAGCTTCTCTAGCCGTTTTGCCTCTGATTGTGACAAACGAGTTATTAATGCGTTTTTGATGGATGCATAACGATCGGTATCCGGTGGTGCGGCTAGGATGTCTTGTACTTCTGCTGCTAGATCTTCTTAAGTGCTGCAACCACATAGCTGCACTTAGTTTCGTCCGCCGATATTTGTGCGAGGACGAACTGGCTTTCTAACTGGGCAAACCACAATAGAGGATTATGTAACCAGAATGGTGGAGGTTTTATCGTCACCCTGTTAATTGCACTGCTGGCTTCAGGTTGAATTGAGACTGGCGAATCGGTCATTATGGTGCTGAAACGAGCGCGACGCGGCTGGCGCGGAAGTTACTAACGTGAACGTTGCGGAACTTCGTTAAACGCTGGAGCCGACGCGGATATTACGTAGTCGTCGGGGTCACCAAATGTGGGTGTTGGAGAAAACAATTCCTTTATTCCCACATATATTTAGCAATAACTGAACACTACACACATGAATGAATTGTGTAGACATAAACAGCACGGAATAACTAACAAAAGCTAAGTCAAAGAATAACTATATCACTGCACGTAAATTAACACTTCGCGGAAAGTTTACGAAGCACTGTACACTTGTAGGGATCGATTGTCAGAAATAGGTCACTACAGATTTTAATACACTTGCAGTATACAATAATTAACCTATAAAACTTATATATTTGCAACTGAAGAGAGAAGAGGTTCAAAAAGAAACAAATATAGTATATTCAGGTGTTTTCAATTCAAGAATTTGATTTGAAAATATTTAGGCCTATTTGCAGGTTTTTTATAGCTACTTACAAGTCCCTATTCGTCTTCCCAGGTCTATCCCCGTCCTTCTACAAACTATCGCATGGGTGCCCTTGTTCGTCTGTACGTGTTGTCGAGCATTAAAAAAATGGCTCTGAGCACTATGGGACTTAACTTCTGAGGTCATCAGTCCCCTAGAACTGATGACTACTTAAATCTAACTAACTTAAGGACATCACACACATCCATGCCCGATGCAGGATTCGAACCTGCGACCGTAGCGGCCGCGCGGTTCCAGACTGTAGTGCCTAGAACCGCTCGGCCACCCCGGCCGGCGTCGAGCATTAGAGCTGCTTCCAGTGCAAGTGGCAGAAGTTTTCAGTGTTCCCACACGCAGAGTGTAGCCTACCTGAAGATGACGCCGATGTCGCCCTGGAACCAGCCCCTGCGCGTCACCGTGCGGTAGTACGACATCGACTGGATGGAGCCCCGCATCGGCCACGGGCCCTCGTGACGGTACATCTGTGGGCACACGTTCACTGAACATCAGCGGAGGCAGCAGCTCCATAAAATATGCCACAGTGTTTCACACGTCAATACTACACTGATACATTATTTGCGCTTCAGAAACTTCACTATCATAGCCTCATCTGCTGCTCGAAGACAGGAACGCAACGCAGTATTTACACTCAGAGCATTCGATTATTTATTGGACGTACTGAAAGGACACTGCTCTGCAAAACTTGAAGATGAGATGGATGAAGTACACTATTGGCCATTAAAATTGCTACACCCTGAATATGACGTGCTGTAGACGCGAAATTTAAGCGACAGGAAGAAGATGCTGTGATATGCAAATGATTAACTTTTCAGAGCATTCACACAAGGTTGGCGCCGGTGGCGACACCTACAATGTGCTGACATGAGGAAAGTTTGCATCCGATTTCTCATACACAAACAGCAGTTGACCGGCGTTGCCTGGTGAAACGTTGTTGTGATGCCTCGTGTAAGGAGGAGAAATGCGTACCATCACGTTTCCGACTTTGATAAAGGTCGGTTTGTAGCCTATCGCGATTGCGGTTTATCGTATCGCGCCATTGCTGCTCGCGTTGGTCGAGATCCAACGACTGTTATCAGAATATGGAATCGGTGGGTTCAGGAGGGTAATACGCAACGCCGTGCTGGATCCCAACGGCCTCTTATCACTAGCATGGCTATAACGGATCGTGCAGCCACGTCTCGATCCCTGAGTCAACAGATGGGGACGTTTGCAAGACAGCAACCATCTGCACGAACAGTTCGACGACGTTTGCAGCAGCATGGACTATCAGCTCTGAGACCATGGCTGCCGCTACCCTTGACGCTGCATCACAGACAGGAGCGCCTGCGACGGTGTACGCAACGACGAATCTGGGTGCACGAATGGCAAAACGTCATTTTTTCGGATGAATCCAGGTTCTGTTTACAGCATCAGGATGTTTGGCGACATCGCGGTGAACGTACATTGGAAGCGTGTATTCGTCATCACCCGGCGTGATGGTATGGGGTGCCATTGGTTACACGTCTCGGTCACCTCTTGTTCGCATTGACGGCACTCTGAACAGTGGAAATTTCAGATGTGTTACGACCCGTGGCTGTACCCTTCATTAGATCCCTGCGAAACCCTATATTTCAGCAGGATAATACCCTACCGCATGTTGTAGGTCCTGTACGGGCCTTTCTGGATACAGAAAATGTTCGACTGCTGCCCTGGCCAGCACATTCTCCAGATCTCTCACCAATTGAAAACGTCTGGTCAATGGTGCCCGAGCAACTGGCTCGCCACAATACGCCAGTCACTACTCTTGATGAACTGTGGTATCGTGTTGAAGCTGCAAGGGCAGCTGTACCTGTACACGCCATCCAAGCTCTGTTTGACTCAATGCCCAGGCGTATCAAGGCCAGAGGTGGTTGTTCTGGGCACTGATTTCTCAGGATCTATACACCCAAATTGCGTGAAAGTGTAATCACGTGTCAGTTCCAGCATAATATATATGTCCAATGAATACCCATTTATCATCTGCATTGCTGCTTGGTGTAGCAATTTTAATGGCCATTAGTGTACTATAACGCATTAATTACTTGGTGGAAATGAGCGAACTGCGGGATCATGTTACCAGAGGGCTCCCTGTCGCGTTCAGAAAGCTATATGTCGGGCAAAGATACCACGCCCACGCCCACGCCCCTGCATTGTGTAGCAGGTAAGAAGGGACCCATGAGAGGGAGCTGACGCAGTTCCAAACATATTTAACAGGACTACATCTTCTGCAATGGTGCCAACAACGTACAGACTGGAGCAACTAGCAGTCTTGTTGCGTGCTGGCATGAGAGCTGATTGAGTCTGAGTAGTTCTTCTGGACGTGCGCTCTAACGGCGACAGATAGCAACACGTAATGCACCGAGCTACATAGCCGATCATGATCGTTTTGGTGGCCCGGGTGTGTGGACGTATAATGTTGCATGGGCGTACATTTCTCCAAATCTTTGAACATGGTACACTCACTGGTTAATGTTATTACGACAATGCACCCCTTCATCTTGTGCGTCTTTTCAGGGGTACATCCGACCATGTCTTGAGTAGAAGAACATGAGGCCCTATCAGTGCCGGGCCAAACGTTGACAGTAAATCACTGTTGATAACATTATTACATAATTTCTGGAGGATTCTCTACAGCCCATACATGTTGACTGTGAAAATTTACAATCTGATAACGTTCTAACGAAGCATCGTCCGTGAACAGCACATTTGCCATAAAGTGAGGTTTGACACATTGTTGAAAGTACCACTCTCAGAAGTGTACCCGTGCAGGAAGATCACCTGCTGATAGTGCCTGCAACGCTGTACATGGCACGTATACAACAGGTTCTCATGTACCACTCCTCAGACAGTCGTATGGTCAATATGACTTGTTACAGCTAATTGTCTCACGCTGACACTAAGGTTGTCGTCAACTGCACGAAGAAGTTCCTCCTCCAGCTGAGGTGCCCCCGTCCTTCTAACGCTCCCCCAGTCGCTCCCTAAAACTACGACCAGTTGTTTCAAACGTCCCTCTTGTCCGGGTACCGTCGTTATGGAAATCTGTCTCGAAGCAAACGTTGAGCACCACGGCCACTACCATCTTCCAATCTGTACAGCACATAGGAATCTGACAGCTTCGCACAGTCTGTACAGAACACTAAAACAGTTGAAGTTACGTGCTCGATGCTAGTAAAGCAAAGAAGTTACTCGCATATCAACACAAGCAATAAAGCTAGTCGCATGTCAACACAAGCAACATCTCGGCATTACCTTCAGCTGGAACAACGAATACTGACGGTGAATCTAAGAAGTATATCTTACTGTACATTCTAACCAAACGTAACCAAGCAGATATTCCGAACATTTCATGCAAGAAAACGTTTCATGTACTGCTGCTACATTGTGTTTCTTTGTGTTTCACATGATTAATGCGATTAAAAAATGAGCTCTAACAGGGAAATAAAGCGTTTCCAGACCCATGTCCATTTTATTTTTCTATGTCTGAGCGATGCATCCTGAAAGTTCGACCATACCTAGACCAGCGAGTGTTTCATATCGGCGAAGGACAAACGGACCACACTCGCAGTCACTATGAAACCTATGAATAAAACGTAGAGTGTGAGAATGATGTTCCCTCTCCGGTCGCATCCAGCCTAGCTGATGTAGTCGATGGCTTCTTACAGGTATGGTATTATCAATTGACAGATACAACTGACCATACCTAGTACATGTGGAATAGTCTTCCTTGGTATGATCAGACGATCCATCAATAATGGGACCATCTAGCATGAATAATATTGCTGGTTGTAACGAGTGGAGAAGTACGCCGTGGCAGTGTACGCACTCTGTGAGACCGACCACGTAATATAATTCAGCAGCACGCAGTTCTCGCTGTGGAGAAGAAGTGTCACGGCCTTTTGTTCAAGGACGCCTTCGAGATTCTCAAGAATGACAGTATGTTCATCATAAAATAAACGGAGGCCACTGCAACGCACGACCTTTGCAGATAACAAGAGAAGAATCACAGCAGTAACGACTAGCGAAAGGCCCTCAGACGTCGATGCGGTAAGTACACACATTTTTAGGCCACTGTTTCGACTACAGACTATCATCAGCAATGGAGGGAGAAACTTCAACAATGCCAGCCACTAGTGCTGGCGATATGACAAAAAAACCGCTGACTTGTCGTCGGACGAAGATCCAAAGTCGAGAGCCAGTAGGTAAGCCTCAAAAATTTTAAACTCAAGATTATTCAAATTAGTGGGTAGAATACGACTTGGGGGAGAATACCATCCACACAATCCCAAAAATAACATATACAAGTATGTAAGAGAATTATCTTACAGAGCTTGATAACTATGAAGTTGCTGACCAAGATTTTGTACAAAAAAATGTTAAAGAAAATTGTGGATTTGTCGGATGCCGAGTAGAGTGGCATTAGGAAAGGTAAAACCACGAAAGGCGTAACCCTGAGTTTAATTATGTTTTATAATGGAAAAGACTTAAGAAACGTCAAGACACTGATTCAGTCTTTCTCCTCCGCCGTTTAGTCCGCACATGAAAGAATGGAGGACTGAAATGAAATGAAATGTTGAGAAATGGAATTAATAATCAGGGTGCAAAAACGTCTGTGCTAATATCCGCTAAAGATTTTACTATTATCTGCGAAAGTGAAGAAGAGATACAGGATTTTATAGGACCGAGCAGTGTGCTGGGAACACAACACGAACTGAAAGTAAACCAGCAAGGAGGGGATTAGCGACAAACTTAATTTCAAGATTGGGGACCACGTAGTAGATCAAGTGAATGAATTTTGCTACCTGGGAAGAGAAATAGCACGTGGCCTGAGAAGAAACGAGAACATCTGACATAGACTATCATAGGCAAACAGAGAATTTCTAGGATAAAGAAATCTACTATGTTATATTTCCAGTTCTCTCTGAAACTGTTAAATAGAGCATTCCTAGGATAAAGAAGTCTACAATGTTATACGTCCAGTTTTTTCTGAAACTGCCACGCAACATAGAAAACGACCGAAGTTTCAGATCGTTTTCACTGAAGACACTCGCCGCTAAGATATCATGGAGTAAAGACTTGTTATTGAATGACTGATGAGGTGAGTCTTGCTGTTCCAGAGAAAGACGTCTCCACTTGGGCGCTGAGTACAGAGAGATACCTGAACTCAAGACTTTACAGCCACTGCTGCCGCCGCGTTCCATATATCCGCCACGAGTTTGTTAAGATGGCCAACGTTGCCGTCGCCAATTCGTGGAGACGCAGCATTAGTTCACTCCATTCAGGAGCCATTTATACAGTTTTAATGCTTCGCAGCCAGATAGTTGCTTTCAGTATGAACTTTGGCGATCTCACTGGTGTTCGATCCTACTTTTCCGTATCCTCCCTGTAATTGACTAACCATGCTTACAGTCACTGGTCATGTTCTTGTAGCCGGCCGGAGTAGCCGAGCGGTTCTAGGCGCTATAGTCTCGAACCGCGCGACCGCTACGGTCGCAGGTTCGAATCCTGCTTCGGGCATGGATGTGTGTGATGTCCTTAGGTTAGTTAGGTTTAAGTAGTTCTAAGTTCTAGGGGACTGATGACCTCAGAAGTTAAGTCCCATAGTGCTCAGAGCCATTTGAACCATTTTGAACCATGTTCGTGTATTAGTCGCATAAATTTGCCTTTATCGTGCTCATACACCTGTGCCACAGTTAGAATTCACCATTAGAGCCCCTTGCCCTGATATTAAATGTCCAATTGTTTCTGTCAGTGGGTAAGTCATGTGTTTTGCTTTTCGATAATAAACCTAATTGTTACAATGATCATTTTTTTCTGTTATAGATTAGACGATTCTTCCTCTCTTAGATAAGTCTACGTGGTACTCATATTGTCATGCTTGTTTGGGCCAAGCCTATTAATTATCATTTAGTAAGATGTCTCGATTCCACAACATTATTATTTCCCTTAATTAATCTGCATGATCTTATGAGGTGCTTCCCTTCTCTGTAGAGAAGATCGGCCGTAGCATCATTAGGGGTACGGAAAGCAGCACAGCCGATACCACACAACTAGTATCAAACAAAGGCGTTTATATGAGACAAATGTATCTGAAAATGGATATCCTGAGTAAGCTTTCTTTGCAAGTGAATCATGAACTTTTGGAAAACATGAAAGGAAGAAGCGTTTTATATTTGCATATCTGAGGTATGCTGAAAATTAGCTCGTTTGAGGAGTTAAGAAATCAGAATGTTGGCAGAATCGGCGAAGAAAGCAAAACTCGTACTAGAAGAAGGGACAGGACGATAAGACATGTGCTATGACATTAGTGAGTAACTTGCATGATGCAACAGGGAAGGGAAGAAGAGATTGTAACATATACAACAAATTAGTAAGGTTTTTGAGTGTTCATTAAAGTCTGATGCGAAGAGAAGCAATTCTGGGGGACCGCGTCGTATTTGTCAGAAGTAGCAAGGGAACCTCCTCATGAGTCACGTAGCCCGTTTGTGAACCACAGGCACTATCTCTCTAATGGTTCCGGATATACTTAGGCATGCTCAACAGCTACAGTTCTTCATCTTGTACGGCCATAATACAAAGTACGACAAACACAGCTATTCGACATGGTAAACCATGGTCCAATTATCTGTAAACCCGATCGGCTCAATAAATGCGACAGCAAAATCAAGAAAATGCTGTAGGACTTCTCAGGCAGCCTAAAAAGAGTTTTCCGGTACACTGAGAAATCGGTGCAGGTTGTGTGTGTCTCCATTTGTACCTCTACCGTAGATTTGCATGAACAACTCCTGAAGTGCATATCGTTTGCATACCTCTACCCTGCTCCAGCACTGACGAGTAAGAAATATAGAATTCTTGTAGTGGATTCCTTGGTGCTCGTACCATGGAAGCCACACTAGTGATTCTATCAGCAGGCGTTTAAACCCACCTTCTGGATGTCATCGGGATTGAAGATGTAGACCATGGGCTGCTTAAAAGGGACCCCCACCACCTTGGCGATGTCCCCGTAGCGCTCCCGTATTGCCACCAGCATTCCCACTGGATCCAGCTTTCTGAACTCTCCTGCACAATTCACACATGTCCACTTCAGAAAAAACCTTATGACTATGTTGTGCATTAACGACCTAGCGTACACTGTTAGCAACAATGTCAGGTTTTTTCGCATATGATGCAAGTATCACAGCGGAAAATATTTTAATATAAAATTACATCTATACGATATATTAAGATGATGGAAAATTGAGACTAACTCTTAATTACCCCAAATACAAAGAAACATAAATGTACGCACATTTTGACTATTGCATGAATTAATCACAAATAGATCAGCGTATTCATACGAATATTTACAGTTATAGGATCGTTACTGTTTACAATGTACATAAACGAACTAGTAGCAAGCGTCGGATGTTCTTTAAGACTGTTTGCATATGATGCGGTTGTCTAAAAGTAGCAACGTCAAAAGCCAGTATCGATTTGCATAATGACCTGCAGAAGATTGATGAATGGTGCAGGCTCTGGAAAGTGACCCAGAACGTAAATAAACGTAGCATATTACGCATAATAGGAAAAGATATCCACTACTGCACAGTTATACTATTGATAACAGATTTCTGGAACAGCAAAATATCTAGGACTAACGACCTTAAATGGAATAACCAGATAAAGCAACAAGTACTACAGGCATATTTCAGACTGAGATCCACGGGAAGAATCTTACGGAAATATAACTTATCCACGAAGGAAGTGGCATCCAAGGCGCTCGTTCGACCGATTCTGAAGTATTTTTGGTCTGTCTGGAATCATTGCCATGTAGGACTGACAGAAGAGAGAGAGAGAGACAGAGAGAAAGAAGATCCAAAAAAGAGCGGCGTGTTTCGTCAGGGGAGCTTCTGTCGGCGCGAGAGCGTTACCCAGATGCCCAATAAATTCCAACGGCAGACGTTACAAGATGGGCGTTGTCCATCACGGAGATGTTTACTAATTAAATTTCTAGTGAGCTCTTTCCAGGAAAAGTCGGACAACGTAATACTCCTGTTGTTGTTGTTGTGGTCTTCAGTCCTGAGACTGGTTTGATGCAGCTCTCCATGCTACTCTATCCTGTGCAAGCTTCTTCATCTCCCAGTACCTACTGCAACCTACATCCTCCTGAATCTGCTTAGTGTATTGATCTCTTGGTCTCCCTCTACGATTTTTACCCTCCACGCTGCCCTCCAATGCTAAATTTGTGATCCCTTGATGCCTCAAAACATGTCCCACCAACCGATCCCTTCTTCTAGTCAAGTTGTGCCACAAACTTCTCTTCTCCGCAATCCTATTCAATACCTCCTCATTAGTTACGTGATCTACCCACCTTATCTTCAGCATTCTTCTGTAGCACCACATTTCGAAAGCTTCTATTCTCTTCTTGTCCAAATTGGTTATCGTCCATGTTTCACTTCCATACATGGCTACACTCCATACAAATACTTTCAGAAACGACTTCCTGACACTTAAATCTATACTCGATGTTAACAAATTTCTCTTCTTCAGAAACGATTTCCTTGCCATTGCCAGTCTACATTTTATATCCTCTCTACTTCGACCATCATCAGTTATTTTACTCCCTGAATAGCAAAACTCCTTTACTACTTTAAGTGTCTCATTTCCTAATCTAATCCCCTCAGCATCACCCGATTTAATTTGACTACATTCCATTATCCTCGTTTTGCTTTTGTTGATGTTCATCTTATATCCTCCCTTCAAGATACTGTCCATTCCGTTCAACTGCTCTTCCAAGTCCTTTGCTGTCTCTGACAGAATTACAATGTCATCGGCGAACCTCAAAGTTTTTACTTCTTCTCCATGAATTTTAATACCTACTCCGAATTTTTCTTTTGTTTCCTTTACTGCTTGCTCAATATACAGATTGAATAACATCGGGGAGAGGCTACAACCCTGTCTCACTCCTTTCCCAACCACTGCTTCCCTTTCATGCCCCTCGACTCTTATAACTGCCATCTGGTTTCTGTACAAATTGTAAATAGCCTTTCGCTCCCTGTATTTTACCCCTGCCACCTTCAGAATTTGGAAGAGAGTATTCCAGTTAACGTTGTCAAAAGCTTTCTCCAAGTCTACAAATGCTAGAAACGTAGGTTTGCCTTTTCTTAATCTTTCTTCTAAGATAAGTCGTAAGGTTAGTATTGCCTCACGTGTTCCGACATTTCTACGGAATCCAAACTGATCTTCCCCGAGGTCCGCTTCTACCAGTTTTTCCATTCGTCTGTAAAGAATTCGTGTTAGTATTTTGCAGCTGTGACTTATTAAACTGATAGTTCGGTAATTTTCACATCTGTCAACACCTGCTTTCTTTGGGATTGGAATTATTATATTCTTCTTGAAGTCTGTGGGTATTTCGCCTGTCTCATACATCTTGCTCACCAGATGGTAGAGTTTTGTCATGACTGGCTCTCCCAAGGCCATCAGTAGTTCTAATGGAATGTTGTCTACTCCCGGGGCCTTGTTTCGACTCAGGTCTTTCAGTGCTCTGTCAAACTCTTCACGCAGTATCTTATCTCCCATTTCATCTTCATCTACATCCTCTTCCATTTCCATTATACTGTCCTCAAGTACATCGCCCTTGTATAAACCCTCTATATACTCCTTCCACCTTTCTGCCTTCCCTTCTTTGCTTAGAACTGGGTTGCCATCTGAGCTCTTGATATTCATACAAGTGGTTCTCTTCTCTCCAAAGGTCTCTTTAATTTTCCTGTAGGCAGTATCTATCTTACCCCTAGTGAGACAAGCCTCTACATCCTTACATTTGTCCTCTAGCCATCCCTGCTTAGCCATTTTGCACTTTCTGTCGATCTCATTTTTGAGACGCTTGTATTCCCTTTTGCCTGCTTCATTTACTGCATTTTTATATTTTCTCCTTTCATCAATTAAATTCAATATTTCTTCTGTTACCCAAGGATTTCTATTAGCCCTCTTTTACCTACTTGATCCTCTGCTGCCTTCACTACTTCGTCCCTCAGAGCTACCCATTCTTCTTCTAGTGTATTTATTTCCCCCATTCCTGTCAATTGTTCCCTTATGCTCTCCCTGAAACTCTCTACAACCTCTGGTTCTTTCAGTTTATCCAGGTCCCATCTCCTTAAATTCCCACCTTTTTGCAGTTTCTTCAGTTTCAATCTGCAGTTCATAACCAATAGATTGTGGTCAGAATCCACATCTGCCCCTGGAAATGTCTTACAATTTAAAACCTGGTTCCTAAATCTCTGTCTTACCATTATATAATCTATCTGATACCTATTAGTATCTCCAGGATTTTTCCAGGTATACAACCTTCTTTTATGATTCTTGAACTAAGTGTTAGCTATGATTAAGTTATGCTCTGTGCAAAATTCTACAAGGCGGCTTCCTCTTTCATTTCTTCCCCCCAATCCATATTCACCTACTATGTTTCCTTCTCTCCCTTTTCCTACTGACGAATTCCAGTCACCTATGACTATTAAATTTTCGTCTCCCTTCACTACCTGAATAATTTCTTTTATCTCGTCATACATTTCATCAATTTCTTCATCATCTGCAGAGCTAGTTGGCATATAAACTTGTACTACTGTAGTAGGCATGGGCTTTGTGTCTATCTTGGCCACAATAATGCGTTCACTATGCTGTTTGTAGTAGCTAACCCGCACTCCTATTTTTTTATTCATTATTAAACCTACTCCTGCATTACCCCTATTTGATTTTGTATTTATAACCCTGTAATCACCTGACCAAAAGTCTTGTTCCTCCTGCCACCGAACTTCACTAATTCCCACTATATCTAACTTTAACCTATCCATTTCCCTTTTTAAATTTTCTAACCCACCTGCCCGATTAAGGGATCTGACATTCCACGCTCCGATCCGTAGAATGTCAGTTTTCTTTCTCCTGATAACGACATCCTCTTGAGTAGTCCCCGCCCGGAGATCCGAATGGGGGACTATTTTACCTCCGGAATATTTTACCCAAGAGGACGCCATCACCATTTAATCATACAGTAAAGCTGCATGTCCTCGGGAAAAATTACGGCTGTAGTTTCCCCTTGCTTTCAGCCGTTCGCAGTACCAGCACAGCAAGGCCGTTTTGGTTAATGTTACAAGGCCAGATCAGTCAATCATCCAGACTGTTGCCCCTGCAACTACTGAAAAGGCTGCTGCCCCTCTTCAGGAACCACATGTTTGTCTGGCCTCTCAACAGATACCCCTCCGTTGTGGTTGCACCTACGGTACGGCCATCTGTATCGCTGAGGCACGCAAGCCTCCCCACCAACGGCAAGGTCCATGGTTCATGGGGGAAGATTACTCCTGTAAGAAAATGAAACGCATACAGCCGTCCTTATGATTTTATTTATTTCGTCACTACCAGTATCGGCGCTTCAGTGCACCATATTCAGACCGTAGTTGATGCTGAAGAGGTTCACACGATCCCTACACATACCGCATCACTCGGCAACATAACTGGTTACGCAGACTATCTGTAAACTTGGGGTACTAAAAACGAAGTTTGGCCACTGACTCGGTACATATAGGGATCGTGTCAACCCCTTCAGCACCAACTACGGCCTGAAGATGGCGCATTGAAGCGCCGCAACTGGTAGCTACAAAATAAATAAAACCACAAGGACGACTGTAGGCGTTTCATTTTCTTACAGTAGTAAACGGCCAGACTTCCAGTCAAAAGGAGGGACACACAAATCGTATTATTCCCTCCCACATACATCTCGAGAAAGGACCACGACGAGAAAATTAGAGTTAATGCAGAGGCTTACCGACCATCATTCTTCCCATGCGCCGTTCGCGACTGGAACAGGGAAAGAGGGGTCAGTTAGTCGTACTAGAAGTAGCCTCCGCAACACACCATTAGGTGGCTCGCAGAGTGTCATACAGGTCTAGATGCACGTATGATTCAGTGGATAAAATGCAATTTGTGTACAAAATAGATTGCAAACAAAATCCTATTATGCTGTAACATCAGTACTGCTTAAATGCATGGGACCCACATTAAGTCAGAGAAACAGAAGACTTATAGCATATACAGAGGAGAACGGTGTGAATGGGCACGTTATGTTGATTAGCGACAAATTTTAACAGGAATGTTGAAAAAATCTCCAACCGAATAAAAATACCGTACAACTAGAAACCTTCTTTAGTGCAGAAATTACGACTACATTTCACTCAGATTGGTATCTATCTCAAGCAGATAAAATCAGGCAAATTGCAGTTCGTGCAGATACATACTTTGCTTTCCAACCTCCATTCGTGATCAGAACAGAAAAAAACCTTTTATTTGCTTGCAAAAATTTACATAATGCCCTTGGAGAATAAATCTGCATTCACTGATTTCAATACATATTCTTTTTTTGTCTTGATTGCATTAATGCTTTTAATGGCCGGTTTCGGTCTGACATGGACCATCCTCAGATCTGTTGACAACAGTAAAATATCTAATCAGCAAATACTCTACGAAATGCAAAACATAGTGGTACCACGCCATCGTCAAAAATCAGTTCCACGAGAACGTACCTGGCTGTAGCGGTTACAAGAATCAGCGAACTCATAGGCTGCGTCACTTAAAAAAATAGTGGTTTGATAGAATCCACGTTAAGCCTATAAATGAACCAAATCGTGAGCGTATTTCCTGTGGTTGAACATACCGACGTTGGTACACATTTCTCAAAAACTATTTGTTCAGATCAAACCAAATTTGAGACGTGCAAAAGTTGTCATACCTTTTTAAAGTGTAATATTTATATGGGAGTAGCATTGTTAGCACGGAAGTAACTCACAGACAAGCAAGTGACCTAAAAAAATGGCATTTAAAAAATGTAATATCTAAATATTTCTCCCACTTTTCATTTGACTGGCATAATTCTAGTAAATTTTAATGAAAGTAGTGTAATTAATTTCTGCACCAAGTTTCATTGACATAGATGTTTTAGACTCAGAGAAAATTATACCTAAAGCTAATATGTCATACATTCGGAAAAATGAGGTTAATGTTGCTATTATCTGTTCAATCTACTGTAACTAAAACTAATTAGGTCCATAGCTGTCATTGTTGAGAGTTTCTGTATCCTCCAGCACACGTTTGGAGGCCCTGTTTGAATTCTGGGTTCTTTTTCCATTTGTAGGGCACTTTTCTCAGCCTCAGTGCCCTCAGCTAGTCAACTGACAGATTCTGTGATCATATCACATAAAACTTTCAGCCTGCTGACTAGCCCATTGTAGAAACACGACCCGCATCCATGACGCCTGTTCTTAGGGTTCTTAGGCGCATAAATACTGCTTTAGGCTAGTGGTTATTGAAACTTTCATTGGAATTTTGAGTTCTCCCATGGATGGAAGTAGTAAGCACGTTTTTGCTAGCTAAATCCCTATAGGCTAGGGGTGGTTGTATCTACGTACATCACATTACACCAGCTCTCTTACTCCATGACTCAGGGCCCTTTCGACAGAGAGAATGACAGGAGTCTTCGACTGTAGTAACCCTGTTTTTTCCTTCATTCTTAATTATTATTATTTCTCCGTAGTATTCTGTTCATATTTACGATAAATACCGATAAAATATAACTATAGACACAATGATATTACTTCTTGAAAAAAAGCGTCTTCTCAATCACCGAAACGAGTAAACCGTAAACAGATCGCGGTATTTACGTTCAAACGCCACGAGCATTCGCTAGCACCGAGGTGGCCAACATGTAATGCAGGGTCAAAAATAAACAGAGTAAGAGCAGAGAAAGTCTGCTGCAGCCGAAATAAACACAGTTGCATTGAGAAAAGGGGGTGTAGCAATGTTTAAAAAAGTTGCTCTCTCTTTTTTATCAGCACACACGTAACATACAAATATCATACACATTCTTGTTCAGGAACGACCAGGGTATAACTTAACACAGTTTTAAAAAATTCGTTATTTGAAAAGATTTTCACTTTCTGATACGCTTAAGGCTACTGCCGACAGGTGGCTTCCGGTACATTTGTGACATTTGAATAAAACGTATACACCTACACTGAAAAATAATAATTTTTGTTTGTTTGGTGAGAATACTGTTTTTGGAAGCACTTAGTTAAAATCTGTCATTCGTCAATGTTAAAAGACATTACAAAACCAGGCATTTGATTAAATTCGCTCTGCTCATTCAGGATTAGATTTGAATCTTGTATTTTGTGAGTGCGTTCGATGTTTGATGATCGTATGGGAAGATAATGTTTTGTATTTCGTAGAGTATTTACTGCTCAATTATTTTACTGTTCTCTACAGAACTGAGGATTGTTCATGCCGAGCCGAAAAAACTCATTTAAAAAAAGTAAACGCAATCAGTAAATCTTTCTTAATACACAGGGTGATTCAGTTGCTCCAAACGCTGTCTTTTATGCAACCCGAAATGTTGTAGCTGATCATTGCAAACCATGCGCGAAATTTTCATAATCTTTCGCTGGCTAGGCGCAAACTACTAGTCCAACAGCAAAAATGAACAGAACCTTATTCTAAGAAATTTAATGTAGTTAAATTTTGTACTGGAATACGTTTTCACTAAATGTCGTAGTTTTCGAGTTATTCGAGGAAGATGTACAAAAGTGATCTCCGGATGTACCTCCAATCCCGTACTCAGTCCCCACGGGTCAGGATGTCTACCACCGTACAAATATTTGTGGCTGCAGAAATTATTTCCCACATTCGAACCTTTTTTAGTCTGCCGTCATTCTGTCACCGGCTTACTCGACCAGTTACAAATAATAAAATCGACGTTTGTGTAAATTTTACCTAACAGTTTTGTGAGTTTTAACAGCATAAAATAAGCAATCGCATCGTTGTACTCATTAGGCCTTCTAAGTACGAAACTACTGTGCTTGGAAGCGTTAATTTTGGATAGAATTGTCAACGTTATTAGTTTTTCCATAACGTTTGCGAAAGTCATTTTTCGTTGATGACCCTTACGGGCACCATTAGATTAAGAGTGTTTACGAAGTAGCAGATTATGCTGGTTACGTAATAGCCAGATCAGTATTGGGAATAGTTCCTGTAGTCGGAAATTTTTGTGCAGTGATATGAGGGAGCGCCACGAACAACATATTAGAAATCGTGATGGTGACGGACGAGTGTGAGGTGGAGGTGCGTTTGGACGTGACTCTCCTACGTTTTTCTTGAATAACTCTAAAAACGTATCCCAATACAAAATTTAACTGCATTATTTCCCAGATAAAGGTCTTGCTCACTTTTTCTGTAGGACAAACAGTTTGCGCGTAACGAGAGAGAGAATATCAGAATATCGTTCATGGTTTATGAATGCCAGCTATAATATTGTAGTCTGCATAAAACGACAGCATCAGGGGCAGCTGAATCGCCCTTCATAGTGATTTTGAGAAATTAGATGTAGATCTCGAGAAAACCTCAACATTAGTCGTTATGTTGTACATCATATTGCTTTACACACACACACACACACACACACACACACACACACACACACACATATTAAAATGTCTGTAGATAAGTCAGTGAAATACACTTGCTTGAATTCTGTACAGTGCATAACATCGCTAAGAAACGAGTCAGTAACAAAATTTTCTCCCCAATTTCATCTTCATTCATGAATTAATGACTAAAGAAAAGTGCTGCAATATAATTTTTCCAAATACATTAAAAAGTTAATAACCACTGTCCATAAATCGAAAATATGTTATTTCTTCTGTTCATTTAAACTGCCCAAGGAATCGAATTTGACGTGGAAAATTAGACTTATGAAGCGTCTTGCTAAAGTGTTGCTGGGAATAAGAATCTCATCTTCTGAATACTTGTAAAGTTTTACTGCGTGCACCATAATAACATACAGCAGTATGTTTATGGGCTGAAAGCTGTGGAAATGTGTAAGGCAAGACTCGGTTCTCTTTCCTTTTTTCCAAAACTCGGAAAATGATGTTGCTTTCGCTAATTGTCCAATCTTTCTGCTAAGAAAATGAATTTTCCCATCATTAAACTTTCACTCTGAGATCTGTCACAGGCTCCAAAAAGCATAAACAGCGCTTCCACACTGGAGCACAATGCACAGGGTGGGACCTTTAAACATTTCCGCGTTCTGTTGCTATGAGAGTGCGACGACGGCACCGTCACGACAGCAGGAAATTCACGCTCCACCCGTTCCAAAAATTCTCGGCTCACGGGTCCATCTTGGCGCAGCCACGTCCAACAGCAATATTCTTGAGAGCGGCCCCATCGAAATCGTTTCACTCTCACTAGTGAAACTACAAGCGTAACTGTCTATCAGAATAATTCAGTGCCCACCAGAACAAAAAAAGCAACCCGCAAAAAATACTGGACGCCGTATCGTGGCTCGTGGTCTACGCACATGGGGAGGATATGACTTTTACTGATCGCAGTTGCTGTGCCAGAACTCTCTAAAAAGTGCACAGACTGTCACTCTTTTCGTTTTCAAAAGCAACTACCAAATAAGACCAAGAACTAAATCCAAGATAAAAAGTGCGGCTTCTTTAGCTGCCTACATCACTTTTCCCTATACTCTAGCACAACAAACGGCACAAAATGTGACTTAGTGCTGTTCGCGTTAGTTTCGCTGTTCGCTTAATGGTTTTGGTGTTTTCAGTTCCGGATTTTATACGTTTAATGTTAGCCGTGGGAACTCAATCCGTGGAGTTTAAGAGTTCGTGCGCGTAACTGTGTTATACTGTGACTTAATGGATCCTATATTGGCAGACGGAAGGGAACCAAGTATCCCGCTATTTCCGTTTTTATACTGGCGTATGAACCTGGCGTCTAGCGGTAGCATCGTTGATTACTAATCAAATCGTCCTCTGTCCCTGGTTCGAACTGCACCATTGCTTTTCGAGTAAGAAGTAACAGCAATGGAGGCCGAAGACCATCTTTCTGCCAACGATCTTGTTAAAGAGGGCCGAAGAGTGGACAGACGTTAAGGGCATTTTCTTGCACTTGGGATGGTAGACTGCCCCGCAAGGCGGAATAATCAGCAGTGATCAACGGCATGAGGATGCAGGAGGCAATGTAAACCACTGCGTTAAAGACACACAATATTTTTGCACCGAGCATTTGGCCTGTAAGTGAAAAAGTGTGTAACAATGATCTCCCCAGTGGCAAAAGGTTTCGGAATAGTCCCCCATTCGGGTCTCTGGGAGGGGACTACCAAATGGGAGGTGCCCGTGAGAAAAATATTGAATAACCCATTAAAAGATAACGTTCTCCGAGTCGATACGTGAATGTCGGAATTTCGAACGTGGTAGGGAACCTATAAAATCTGAATAGGGAAATGCAGAGGACGGTTCTAGGCGCTTCAGACTCGGGCATGGATGTCTGTGATAGGTTAGTTAGGTTTAAGTAGTTTTAAGTTCTAGGGGACTGATGACCTCAGATGTTAAGTCCCATACTGCTCAGCGCCATTTGAACCATTTTTTGCAATTACATGTGGTATATACCGTCATCTGGATTTGCACTATTCTCGTTCTTGATTGATGTTTAGATTGGGTCTGTGCACACCACGCACCACCGCTTTCAGTCTAAGCTCAGGTTCTAAATTTTTGCCTAACAAAATTGCACACTGAATTCATGTTTTGATGTTTTCAGACTCGCGGTGTGCTACAGTTATTGGCAAAAAAAAAAAAAAAAAAAAGTAACGAACCCAGGCACAATACATGCACAAAAAGAAACTGGTAGTAATGCAATTTTAGCCCGCAAAACGCCCTGAGCAAAGGAGGAAATTTTGGGCAATGAAGCTATGGGACACGTTTCGCTGGCTTCTTTTCCCTAATCATTCGTCAGGCTCCACTAGGCGGTCTTATCGTAGCGTGTTCATCTTCTGCCGTTAGGTCAGACGATAGAAATGCCACTTGCACGCTTAGAGTAGCAGACTGATGGTGACCAACTTTAAACAGAACTTGATTAATTTTCACACACATTTACTAAAACAATAAAAATCATAGATATTACGTAACTTGATTCTGGATGCTGTTTACAATTGACAATCTGAAGTTCCTTTGGTCTTGGTACGTTAATCTTATTCTCACATATCTCTGATACTTGACAAAGTGTCTATACATTTCTCTTCATCGCTATGTACAGGAATATGATAATCTTATTAGGCGCAGACTGAATCTTGACTATAGACTGGTGCATACTAATGCAGACAAATGCAGACTGACTAATCGGAGGTCTGTACACTCGTTATAATACCTCGCGCGTTCAGGTATCACTGCGCGAGTGTGATCCGCGAGGAGAAAAGGTTCTACGTTAGCAGCTATCTCATTGGCTGCGTGACATATTAATACGCGGATCGGCGGAAGCAGAATTTGGTCCGTCTCTAAAGGCAGCGCCATCTCGTAGTGCGGAGACGGACGAGCGCTGCGCCTGCGCTGTTGTGCTTACCGGGGCGCGCTCTAGTGGGAAAGTTGTGTACGCGCTGACTACGCAGAACTATGTACACAACACATCCCTTTCCTGCAGCTGATAGAACTGTCAATGCCAGAAAGAAAAACATTAATATTACACCTCGACGAAGAATGCATCAAAGCATAACAGAGAGGATCAACCAACAGAACCTTCAGGATCCCCATTAGTGCTGTACTCTACAGAAGCCATACCCCAGATCTCTGCTACACGGAGCTAACCAGTAATTCAAGGTGCTTTTGAGAATAGCTACTACCTTTTCGAAAAATGTTCCTCAGTACCAACAGTTCCAAAATTCTACTTCTGTAATTAATTATTGAGAAATATATCTTTTGATATATATATATATATATATATATATATATATATATATATATTTATTTATTTATTTATTTATTTATTTATTTATTTTTTTCTCCCAAAACCCTGGATCGATTTCAACCAGATATGGCACACAAAGAGGAGGCCTCACAAATATCACCACTATGGAGTTTATAATGCTCTAGCTCCAATAGAGATATGGGCAAAAATGCGTTTTTCCATCCCTTGGCGTATACGTTGCCCGGCATGACAGGCATGTTGTTTGAGAACAGTATTGGTCTGCCAACTCAACCTGATTTGCTTAGAATCATACAAGTCAGAGGCAAGAAATGGTTTTCCAGGCCTCGACATGTAGCATGGCTTGCATGACAGGCGAGTTACGTTTCGAGTAGTATCTGCCTGCTTTATTGACCTGTTTTGCGTGGCAGCATGTACATCGGCGGCAAATAAATGATTTCCAAGCCCTCCATGACGAGCTTCTTCTAAGAGGAGTATTGCATGCTTCACTGAACGGCATTCATGAGCTATATAGTATGTGATCAAAGGCATTCTGACACCCGCCCAAACATACGTTTTTCATATTAGGTGAATTGTACTGCTCCTACTGCCAGGTACTCCATACCAGCGACCTAAGTAGTCATTAGACATCGTGAGAGAGCAGAATGGGGGGCTTCGCGGAACTCACGGGCTTCGAACGTGGTCAGGTGATTGGGTGTCACTTGTGTCATACGTCTGTGCACGAGATTTCCACACTCCTGAACATCCCTATGTCCACTGTTTCCGATGTGATAGTGAAATGGAAAAGTGAAGGGACACGTACAGCACGAAAGCGCACAGGCGGACGTCCTCTGTTGACTGACAGATACCACCGACAGTTCAAGAGGATCATAATGTGTAATAATCTATCCAGACCATCATCCAGGAATTCCAGACTGCATCAGGATTCACTGCAGGTACTATGACAGTTAGGCGGCAGGTGAGAAAACTTGGATTTCATGGTCGAGCGGCTGCTCATGAGCCACACATCACGCCGGTAAATGCCAATTGACGCCTCGCTTGGTGTAAGGAGGGTAAACATTGGACGATTGAACATTGGAGAAACGTTGTGTGGAGTGACGAATCACGGTACACAATGTGGCGGTCTGATGGCAGCCTATGGGTATGGCGCATGCCCGGTGAATGTCATCTGCGAGCGTGTGTAGGGCCAACAGTAAAATTCGGAGGCGGTGGTGTTATGGTGTCGTCGTGCTTTTAATTGAGGGGGCTTGCACCCCTTATGTTTTGCGTGGCACTATAGCAGCATAGGTCTACATTAATGTTTTAAGCACCTCCTTGCATCGCATTGTTGAAGAGAAATTCGGGGATGGCGACTGCATCTTTCATCACGATCGAGCACATGTTCATAACGCACGGCCAGTGGCGGAGTGGTTACACGACAATAACATCCCTGTAATGGACTGGCCTGCAGAGAGTCCTTACCTGATTCCTATAAAACACCTTTGGGATGTTGACTAACGGCTCATTTCGTGCCAAGCCACACCGACCGAAATCGATACCTCTCCTCATTGCAGCACTCCGAGAAGAATGGGCTGCCAAACCTCCCAACACCTGATTGAAAGTATGCCTTCGAGAGTGGAAGCTGTCATCAAGGCTAAGGGTGAGCCTACACCAAATAGAATTCCAGTATTACCGATCGAGGGCGCCACGAACTTAGGTCATTTTCAGCCAGGTGTCCGGATACTTTTGATCACATAGTGGATATGCCGATGAGTGCGGCAGGGCACAAGCTGAAATAGAAGAGAATGGATAGAATGAGGGGGAGGAGGAAATAGACAGAGAGAGAGGAGGAGGAGAGGGAATTGCATAAGGCAGGTGAGAGTTTCTTTCTACCTCTCACCTGTCTTATGCAAGGAGGATGTGGTCAGAGGGAGGGGAGAGGATGATCAGAGGGAGAGGATTGGGGAAATCGATAAAGAAAAGGGGAGGAGGAAACAAAGAGACAGAGGGGTAGAAGGAGACAGGTATAGGTGATAGGGTGGGGTGGACAGAGGAAGGAAGGGGCGGACGCAGAGAGGGGGATGAGGAGATGTATTCACTGGATGTGTCGAATGCGTATGCTGGCGAATCCGCAGGGTATGGGCTAGCTTTGGCATACATTTTGATGTGGCTCCACAGTAACGTTTTACTTTTTAGTCTTGTTCGTAACGGACGCTCAACGGCAAAATTGATTGTGTAGTGACTGTTAGGTATTGTTTGTGTCAGTTTCGTCGAAAAATGCAGCATGCTTTACTGATGCACTCTCTTTGGCTTACGTACAAGCCATCATTTGTGCATGAAATTCATCAGATCGTGTTGTTGACCACGGAGCACCAATTCAGCGTAGAATTTCTGTATTTAAATTTTTACAGTTTTGTCGAATTTATGAAAGATTCTACACAAATTCGGCAGGCGACTTTCCATTCTGAAAGCATTTATCGCTGTAAGACTGGCGGCATGGTATGTGCTTCAAATTAACTTTCAAGTTATGATGACAGATTGCGTCTCTGTGCACTTGCTGCAGTCTGCCATGCACTACTGGACAGACAGCGCATTCCACCTTCGTCACACATGAGATTGTATGAGGCTATTTCCTGTGGATAAATGAATGTTGAGGAAGAGCCTTTCGACAAAATAAACAAAACTTATGCAAGTCATGAGGATGGTTGAAAACGTTTCTTGAGCATTTTGTAGTAAGGCAAAATAATGGGCAATGAAGACCAACAGAAAGTTGTTCATATGAACAAAACGTTACAGACCCATTTGATAGATTTTATGCACAGTGTGGGGCAGCGGATGGAAATTGATGCTGTTTTATATAAAAATGTTTTGTAATGGGGAAACAATTTCCCAGCCGGGGCGGCGGTGGAATTTATGTTGTTAATATAATGTTTTGTGAGGTAGAAAAGATGCATTCCCTGCCGTTCTAACCATATGTGGGGCGGCGAGTGGAATTAATTGTTATATAAATGTTCCTATTATTTATGCTGTTGTTTTGCCGTTCTCAACACTGGCTCTCTAACTACAATATTGGCAACCAGAAAGTGATTAGCAAAGCGTGAAGCCTGTAATTAGAATTCCTAGTGCCCACTTCATCTGAGAAATACACTTATAGCTACAGCTTATAGCTCTGCGGAATTAGGAGATTGTCTAGGATTTATAATCAAAAACGATCGTGAAAAAAAAATTGCTATATTCTGAAAGTCACAGATGAAAAAAAAAAAAAGAATCCACACAATCTGACTAATAGAGCAGTTCAGAGTCTAATGCGCTGATGCAACTATAACTGCCAAAATTAAATGTTTAAGTGAATGCTCGCCATAATTTGATGATAATGTTCATCAAACGCAACGCTAAATAATGGTAGAATGTCTGTCCCGCGACAGCATGTGAAAATACGACATATGCAAACTGAAGATAGATAATTAAAGTTATCCCAGAATTAACACTTCTCTCGAAAATGATTTCATGGTTACGCGTATCTCGAGTAACTTAATACAGCATCCGAGGCTGTTTATAGCAATGATACCGACGCGACGCGACTCCCGACACAGATGGTGTGCTATTCAGCGTCTGGAGAGAACTGGGGTCTTTTTTTTCCTCGCGCAGCGTTCTTATATATAAAGCCGCGGTGCGGACGGCTAAGGGAACGCCTGATCAAATCGGCTCTCCCAACTAGCGGCTGGGCTAGTAATGCACCACATTAAGTTATTGAATAAATCATTGCTTCCTTTGCTGATGGCCGATGAAGCTCTCAATTTAAATGTGCATTCAGCATACAGGTAAGTAATCATAATAAAAGTTTGACGTGGCTAAGTTAAATATTTTGGGTGAGAGAATTAATTTAATTACATTACACGCAGTAGACGAGCTCTGAACTTGCCCTTTGGAGATACGCTATCGCTATAGTTTTACAGTTATTCAGTTGAAACTTCTCACATCTTTATGATTATAGCGGATCTCCATTCTATTTAAATATAAACATCCTAGCCTTATTTATTAGCCTACTTAATCTATCTCGCTTCCTTAATTTTTAAGACAAAAACCAGAAAATTATGAATTTCAACAAAAATTTTAATTTGTGAGATCCAAAGTACTGTTTCTATTAAATTATTATGGAAAAGGAATCTAAATATAAATTTTTAGGTCTCTAGCTCTTTTCTGTTGTGCCAATGATTTTTACAGAAAAACGTCCAAATTTCGAAAATGGTTAAAGTTATCGAACTGATATTCAACACATATTAATTTAGTATTACTCGTGACATGCTAGAACCGTTTCAGGTTATTTACTTGATTTTAAAAGTATTGCGCAACATTTATGACGTCATAGCTAGTTACAGCGGACTGGCTGGCACACAATGGAAAGACTGATGTGAATTTTATACGGCGTGAGTAGGCTGCTTCCCTACATCACCCTCTACTTAATTTTTTTTTTAATGTGAACGACCGAAAAAAATTTAATTACAAAAAGGGAAGCAAGAGTACAGCTTAACTCCCTATGAAAATTAAAATTGAAATGTAAACATATAGAAATATTAAAAGAAAACTGATTACCTACTTTAATTATTTAAATTACTGGCATGTTCACTGCCTCTTAAGCAACATTATCACTCAAAATTCAAGCGAAACCAATGAAACACTTTGGCATACATATTGCCTTAGACAAACAAACCCATAAAATATGTAAAATTATGGAAATGTTAAATCCATTAAATACATTTTTACATACACAAATTCAAAGAAAATAACACAGTTATTCAAGATAGATAAACAGATGATTATATCTTAGCAGTCTTTTCTAAACCTGACAGAAAATTTCACAAATCATTTTTACACATGTGGTTGTAGCCGCTTTGGCTGGCGTTCTACACTTCCATTCACAAGGGTAGAGGAGGGGAAGTTGCTATGGTGTGCGTCCTTCACGTTCACTCTAAATTACATGGAGAAAGGGGAGGGGTCACTCTGAGTTGTGTCCAAGTCACTCCACGCTTCCACGCAGCTACCAGGCTACCATTATCTGGTTTGTCCTGTAGAACAAACAAAAAGAGCGCCTCAGACTCTGTTCACTTAACATCTAAGGGTGGGTCACAATGAAATGGGGATATATACATTTTATCTTTCAATATGTTGCTGGAACAAAGTTAACAGAACTTTTTCAATTTTACTCTCGTGGTTACTTAATTGTCATAAAATCGGTAAACAAATGGCTCAAAACGCCGTTAGTCACGTACTAGAGAAAATTTATGCTCAAGGCATACAATCATGAATCCTATTTAATTTCAATTTATCATTTCTGGGCCTGAACACTGAACCAATGCTCGGTACATTTCTGATACATTTGTATTTCAGTTACTTAGCTGACTCATCTTCGATTACCTTATTCTTAGAGATAGTATGAGTATATTTGATTAGCAGTTGTTTTCTCAGCTTCTTTGTACATGTGAGTAACTTTTGGTAATAGTACAGTTCTGAGTGTTCAAAACACACTACGTTTAGTTGACTACTAAATCCATTTATTGTTCCTCTGCTGCTGTGTCAGTTCCACATTTGCAATTATGTACTTACTTCATCGAAGTGTATTTATGCTGAGCTATAAATAATGCTTTACGTCTGCCATTAGGTTACTCAAATACGTTGCTAGTGTATGTACTTATTTAAGACTCACTCTATTAACATTTAAAGCATAGGATAGCACATTTATTTCATATCTATAGTGTATTGCAGCTGCTCAGTTTGCTCACGTGGCAATCCTTTTCCACTCGATCGGACGCTGAAACCACAGGTAGTCTCTCTCGACCTACCACTAAAGTGCATTAAGTAATTATGGACGAGCGTAATGCTAAAGTCCTTAAACCTATAGGACACCATGAGCTGCTCTGTCTCATCTAACGTAAGGGTACCTATGGTCGCATTCACGCCTCCAACTCATAACCTCTGTACATGTAGGTGTGTCCTGTCACACACTACACCAAAATAATGGCCAGTTCCAACCTTATAAATACTTCAGGGACGTGTCCTTCACGTCTCAACCACAAACACTGTTCAATTCTATTATACTGCCATTCCTTGCTACACAAGGTGAGTTTATTCTTACAACTTATCTACATATTTTTCATAACACTAAGCAATCTCTTTTATTATTAATTAGTTAGCTCTAATGCATACACTAGGTCTCATAGCCACTTCAGATCCGGCTTGTACACGAATTAGTACCTCTTTTTAAATATCTGTTGGTGGACATTTCCAATAAAACAACAACTTTGTACTTACAATATTACCAGGGTTCTATACATAATTGTTACTCAAATACATTTGTATCTTAATTACGTCATATTTCTCTGTTGTTTATGTCCCAGTTAGGTTTGTCACATTAGGTATTTTCTTCACTAATCGGTGGATAGAATGGTTACAGAACTCATGGCTTGATAGCCATGACGGAAAATTTTAGTATTTGAGAGTAAGCGCCGAAATTTTGGTGGATAGGAAAGATGAAGAATGAGTGAGACCTGAAATGGGAAAGAAGATCTCACACAGCTGGGACTGCACAGCTGCCACACTGTGTAGAGGTTACAGAACAACCTCCTCCCTACAGCATTCATTAGTTTATGAAAATTTTCATATTGGAAAGAAGGGGTCGAAATTTTTGTGGATAAGAAAGATGAAGAATGAGTGAGACCTGAAATGGAAAGAAGATCCCACACAGCTGGGATTGCACAGCTGCCACACTGTGTAGAGGTTACAGAACAACCTCCTCCCTACAGAATTCATTGGTTTCAGAAAATTTTCGTATTGGAAAGAAGGGGTCAACATTTTTGTAGACAGGAAAGATGAAGAATGAGTGAGACCTGAAATGGAAAGAAGATCTCACACAGCTGGGACTGCACAGCTGCCACACTGTGTAGAGGTTACAGAACAACCTCCTCCCTTTAGAGTTCATTAGTTTATTAAAATTTTCGTATTGGAAAGAAGGGGTCAAAATTTTTGTAGATAGGAAAGATGAAGAATGAGTGAGACCTGAAATGGAAAGAAGATCTCACACAGCTGGGATTGCACAGCTGCCACACTGTGTAGAGGTTACAGAACAACCTCCTCCCTACAGCATTCATTAGTTTATTAAAATTTCCGTATTGGAAAGAAGGGGTAAAAGTTTTTTTGGATAGGAAAGATGAAGAATGAATGAGACCTGTAAAGGAAAGAAGATCTCACACAGCTGGGACTGCACAGCTGCCACACTGTGTAGAGGTTACAGAACAACCTCCTCCCTACAGACTTCATTAGTTTATTATTGGCTTGATAACCATAACGGAAAATTTTAGTATTTGAGAATAAGAGCCGAAATTTTGGTGGATAGTAAAGATGAAGAATGAGTGAGACCTGATAAGGAAAGAAGATTTCACACAGCTAGGACTGCACAGCTTCCACACTGTGTAGAGGTTACAGAACAACCTCCTCCCTACAGAATTCATTCATAACCTTTGACCACGCCACGTCGATCTGAAAATACTTTATGATGCCTTTTTAAAACCTGTCTCAGTTCTTCCTTCTGATTAGCTGAAATTTTATCGATTTGCTGCAATTTAGCTTCTATTTTGATCAAAATAATTGCTTCTTCTTCTTCTGTGTTTAGCTTACTTTTACTAAGATTAACACCTTCGTCCCAATACCTCCTATTTTTCAGAACTCGTATAGGCAGCTCCCAAGTGTCATCATTAGTTACTACATGTTTATCACTAAAAGGTACTGTAATTACTCCGGTTATCGGCAAGACCATTTTTAAGGATTCTTTCAAAGTCAACAACACTCTGATATTTCGACAAGAAATCTATGCCAATTAAAACCTCAATACTGAGATTATTTACAATTAAGCATGGATGATCAATTAAATTACCATTAAAGTTAAAGGGCAGCAAAGCTTCTTGCTTTACCATTTTTGACACCTTGCCAGTAGCACCAATTATTATTCTTAGTCCTGATACCCTCATTACTGTAAGCTTGTCTTTACCAGGTAATGCATCAAAGAAGGACTGAGATATCGCACTCACCTCACTTCCACTGTCTAAGAGACAATGTACATTGATACCCAACATATTCACTATTATTATAGGGTGGCTTATTCTAGGTTGTACAGGTGGTTCCTCAAATTCAACCAATAGTTCCTTTTGAATTTGTCTCCAACTAAAGTGATCGACATCTGCCTTCATTACATTTAGGTCAAAGTGTGTAGGGGTTTCCTGAATTACATTTTCAGCTGCCTTTTCCAGTCGATCTATTAATTTCAAATCGAAACACCGCACGACTTCATTACATTTAGTTTGCTGAACATGACCCAAATTACTGTAGTCTGAGCGATTCTGCGCCTCCAGACCGGGCATAACACTAGTTACATCTAAATCACTTTTACTATTTTCGTCGGGTTCCTTCTCCAGTGACAACTGGTCACAGCTACTGGGTTCATCAACCCCCAACAGGCTACCCTCTACATTCTCACTTACCTCCTGCCCTAAATCTATTAGTACAGTATCAACATCCTTCACAGGCACTTAAGATAAGAGCACATCATCGTCATCGTAAATATAAGCATGAATTTCTTCTGCTTCTTCACCTGACAATTCAGTATTTTGTAGCTCCTCCCTATCATTACACTGCTGCGCCTTCTCTTTCTCTTCCCACTTAGAAAGCGTCTCTAACACGGTATCTATCAAATACTGTGAGTAATCTAATATTTCTGTTGTATCCTTAGATGCTACCGACCCTTCATCCACATGTTCAGTCTGAGTAACCTGATCTGTCTTACCAATTACCGTAACTACTGGCTTAGGAAAAGTAACCGCCTGGTGAGCGCCAGTATCCTCATAGACGGGAACTAGTTTTCCTGCCTCTGCCTACTATTGTTTCCTTTATTTCCATTATAGTTAACTGGCACAGCATTGCTTTCCGTACTGTTGTTTACCTGCATAATTTTGTATGGAACCAAATTACTATCATTTGGATGCCATTGTTGGTTCTGATAATTATTTCTCAAATTCCTACCTCTCTTAGGATGGCGAACACCTACTGTTCTGATGTTTACATTGCCATTCTGCTCGTTCTTAAAATTACTACTAGTGTTATTAGCATTTCTGTTATTACGTGCTTGCTCCTCATTGGCAGCCTCACGCTCTACACGTTCCAAATATTCAATGAAACGATCAAGATTGTCTCTAGGGGCAGATATAATTCTAGTTTGCCAATACCATGGCAGTTTGGCTTCAAGACCTAGTATTATCATTTCAGATTTCAGCTTTTCCGCCAAATGTGACAAACGTGAGATCCATGACCTAGTAAATTCTTTAATAGATTCCTTGCCCACATTGAAGCGTTTTCCACTCCAAAATTCTCTCAACACTTCATTTTGCTTATTACTAGACCAATACTCATTAATGAAAGCTGTTTTAAATTCCGCTAATGTTTAACACTTCAACATAACATCAGCTGATCAATGCATGGCGTCACCTGCTACATGGCTTCTAATAAATGAGATTTTCTCTCGTTCATACCAAGTTGGTGGAATCACATCTTCAAAATCGTTCCAGAAATCTAGTGGGTGGGTATTTTTATCTGGATCGAACAGCAAGAACTGCCGACACCCGATAAAAGCGGCGTTTGCAGCTACAACTTGTTGTATACTACCATTACCAGAAGTTACTGAAGCTACTTTACTCTTAATGTTAGCAATGTTAGTACTAATATTTTCTACTCGAATTTCAACATTATCTACTCTTTGCACAATATGAGTAGTATCAGTTTTGATTGCTTCTACTTCTGCTTGACATATATTTACTTTTATATTAACATCTTTAAACCTACCTGAGCACAGTTCAGATTCCGCCTCGATCTTTTCTGTTAACTTGTGCTCCAGCTTTGCATCTTCCATTTGGAAGTCTTTGCGAACCTCAGCAACTTCGGATTTTACTGTTTTATACATTTCAGAAAATTGTTGAGCAACTTTTTTCTTAATAACCTCATGGTTGTAATCAATTTTATAATTCAGACCGTCCAGATCCTCTTTCAACTTATTGCAACCAGCCTTGAAGGTATCGTCCATTACCTCCAATCGTTTATTAAAATTAGTTTGGCTGGCCACAATCTCATATTTTAATTCATCATTATTGGTTTCTAATTTATTGTCCATTACCTCAAACCGTTTATTAAAATTGGTTTGACTGGCCACAATCCTGTTATTTACCTCAATTATATTAGATTTTAATCCAGCATTACTGGTAGCTATTGCTTGTAATATGACATTTAAATCAACAGCCCCAGTATCTTTGGGTTGCTCACTAGCTGGCTTTTTATCACACTCAGGTGACGAAAAACTAGCCCCAACACCAGAATCATCAAAACTAAATGAAACTTCTGATTGATTAGTCATATCTAACTTCTCCTTCTTAAACTCTACCATCTCTGATGACTGTTTCGTCTTTAACTCATCAGATAAACTATCATCCAATAAATTAACAATTTCTGCTTTCTGCTTTACTACAGGGGTCTCTATTATTGAATCATTGCCCCTTTTCACACTACTGCCAGGAGACAATATTTCATATTTCACCTCAACATTACTATTTTCATGCATATTTACACTTGAACCGTTGTCTGGATTTACAGTTCCCTCAACAGACATAGGTTCTGATTTAAGTTTAACCTCAGTTTCTTCTGGCAGTTCCATTTCCGACAGTCTTTTAGTGCAATTTACTAAAATTTTTAACAGCCTTTCACTTAATTTAGTTCCTTCTGCATGACGTATGGCATTGCCGGTGCGGCGTACCAGGATTACTGATGCGACGCAGTGCGTTGAACTGCAGACGGCACTCCAACGGCTGTTGTGTGTTTGCGTGGCCCGCAACTACAGGCGCGGCACCGGTTGCTCCGGCGGACGACTGCGGTGAGGCGAAACTGGCTTCTCGCGATGCCTGCAGCGCCGCTAGACTCAGTGCCAGCTCCGTCAATCCAGATGTGTTGTTAATCCAATTGCGTCGTCCACATGCACACGTAACACTTTCACTGTTCTATTACTCAGTTGTGTGTCGCATTTCACTCGCGAATCCGAATATTTAAAATCACTTTCACTTGTACTCAGTTTCTTTTCTTTCCCGGCCGATGCACCAATTGTGGGGCGGCGGGTGGAATTTATTTGTTTGATATAAAATGTTTGGTAATGTAGAAACATATTTCCCAGCCGATGCACCATATGTGGGGCGGCAGATGGAATTTATGTTGTTAGTATAATGTTTTGTGAGGTAGAAAAGATGCATTCTCTGCCGTTCTAACCATATGTGGGGCGGCGAGTGGAATTAATTGTTATATAAATGTTCCTATTATTTATGCTGTTGTTTTGCCGTTCTCAACACTGGCTCTCTAACTACAATATTGGCAACCAGAAAGTGATTAGCAAAGCGTGAAGCCTGTAATTAGAATTCCTAGTGCCCACTTCATCTGAGAAATACACTTATAGCTACAGCTTATAGCTCTGCGGAATTAGGAGATTGTCTAGGATTTATAATCAAAAACGATCGTGAAAAAAAAATTGCTATATTCTGAAAGTCACAGATGAAAAAAAAAAAAAAAGAATCCACACAATCTGACTAATAGAGCAGTTCAGAGTCTAATGCGCTGATGCAACTATAACTGTCCAAATTAAATGTTTAAGTGAATGCTCGCCATAATTTGATAATAATGTTCATCAAACGCAACGCTAAATAATGGTAGAATGTCTGTCCCGCGACAGCATGTGAAAATACGACATATGCAAACTGAAGATAGATAATTAAAGTTATCCCAGAATTAACACTTCTCTCGAAAATGATTTCATGGTTACGCGTATCTCGAGTAACTTAATACAGCATCCGAGGCTGTTTATAGCAATGATACCGACGCGACGCGACTCCCGACACAGATGGTGTGCTAGTCAGCGTCTGGAGAGAACTGGGGCCTTTTTTTTCCTCGCGCAGCGTTCTTATATATAAAGCCGCGGTGCGGACGGCTAAGGGAACGCCTGATCAAATCGGCTCTCCCAACTAGCGGCTGGGCTAGTAATGCACCACATTAAGTTATTGAATAAATCATTGCTTCCTTTGCTGATGGCCGATGAAGCTCTCAATTTAAATGTGCATTCAGCATACAGGTAAGTAATCATAATAAAAGTTTGACGTGGCTAAGTTAAATATTTTGGGTGAGAGAATTAATTTAATTACATTACACGCAGTAGACGAGCTCTGAACTTGCCCTTTGGAGATACGCTATCGCTATAGTTTTATAGTTATTCAGTTGAAACTTCTCACATCTTTATGATTATAGCGGATCTCCATTCTATTTAAATATAAACATCCTAGCCTTATTTATTAGCCTACTTAATCTATCTCGCTTCCTTAATTTTTAAGACAAAAACCAGAAAATTATGAATTTCAACAAAAATTTTAATTTGTGAGATCCAAAGTACTGTTTCTATTAAATTATTATGGAAAAGGAATCTAAATATAAATTTTTAGGTCTCTAGCTCTTTTCTGTTGTGCCAATGATTTTTACAGAAAAACGTCCAAATTTCGAAAATGGTTAAAGTTATCGAACTGATATTCAACACATATTAATTTAGTGTTACTCGTGACATGCTAGAACCGTTTCAGGTTATTTACTTGATTTTAAAAGTATTGCGCAACATTTATGACGTCATAGCTAGTTACAGCGGATTGGCTGGCACACAATGGAAAGACTGATGTGAATTTACTACGGCGTGAGTAGGCTGCTTCCCTACAACAGGTCAAGCTAAGATCATTACAAAGACAGTACAAAGTATGAACACAATATTGAAAATACCTTGGAAAGCCTTTGCTAAACAGCAGTTGCTATCCGGTGCATCTGACAACGAATTCTTAATAGATGGGTACCCCTTCACATGATGCGTTGCACTTGTGATTGCTTGCACAGCTGACTACTGATTCCAATAATTTCGTATTCCAATAAGACGGGGCACCTTTTCACTGAAGCATCGATGTTCGTCGCTACCTAACGACAAACTTCCGTATCAAAAATGGTTCAAATGGCTCTGAGCACTATGGGAGTTACATCCAAGGCCATCAGTGTCCTAGAACATAGAACTACTTAAACCTATCTAACCTAAGGACATCACACACATCCATGCCCGAGGCAGGATTCGAACCTGCCACCGTAGCGGTCGCGCGGTTCCAGACTGGTGGTGGAGATGACGTGGACTAGTTCCTTTCCCTCCACCTCTCGCCCCCCCCCCCCCCCCACCAAGTCGCATAACCAAATGCCTTGTGACTTTTTCCGTTGGGGGTACATTAATTATCGTGTTTACGTATCCACACGGCCAAGAATACTGGAACGGCTCACATAACGCATCAGTGCTGCTGTGTTAATCTCTGACAGGATGTTGCCGTAAACTGAGGTGACAAAAGTCATGGATTAGAGATACGCATTTAACAGATGGCGGTAGTATTGCGTATACAAGGTATATACGGGCATTGAATTGACACAGCTGTCATTTGCACCCAGGTAATTCACGTGAAAAGATGTCCGAAGTGATTATGGCCGCTCTATGGGGATTAACGAACTTTGAACAGGGAATCGTAGTTCGAGCTAGACGCATGGGACATTCCCCGTATGGACAGTGGGGCGAAATTTGGCGTTAATGGGCTGTGGCAGCAGACGACCGACGCAGTTGTCTTTGCTAACAGCACAACGTCGCCTGCAGCGCCTCTCCTGAGATCGTGACTCTAGGCTACCGGATGGAAAACCGTGGTCTCATCAGATGAGTCAAAGCTGATGGTGGGGTTCGAGTGTAGCCCAGACCCCACGAAGCCATGGACTCAAGTTCTCAACAATGCATAGTGCAAGCTGGTGGTGGTCAATTAATGGTGTAGGCAGTGTTTACATGGAGTGAACTGGGGCTCTGGTCAAACTGAACCGATCATTGACTGACTTGGAGATAATTTACAGCCATTCACGGACTTCGTATTCCAAAACAACGGTATAATTTTTGTGGGTGACAATGTACCTTGTCACCAGGCCACAACTGTTCGCGATTTGTTTGAATATCGTTCTGCATAGCCCGAGAAAATGATTTGGCCACCCAGATCGCGCGACGTGCAGCCCATAGCACATTTATGGCACGTAAGCTAGAGGTCAGTTCTTGCACAAAATCTTGCACCTGCAGCACTTTCGTAATTATAGACGGCTGTAGAGACAGCATGGCTCAATATTTCTGCAGGGTACTTCCACCGACTTGTAGAATATATGTCATGTAGAGTTGCTGCACTACGCCGAGCACAAGGAGGTCTGACACGATATTAGGAGGTATACCACGACCTTCGTCAACTCAGTGTATAAAAATGTATTCTGAGTATTTTGACGCTAAAGCTACAGACCTAAAAATTACCAAGAAAACATAAATTTATTGCCATTTCCCCACCCTGGTGAGCAACACTGATGAAACCGGAACCGATGACGAAAAGTTGATGGATTACTTTAGACGACTGCCGGTTGGAGAGGGAAAGTCACATGGTCGCTGCAGGGTGTAAGGACCAGAGAGGGGGGAATGTTTTCTTGCTTGTCTTGTAGTGCCGACAACTCATGAGCGT
The DNA here is from genome assembly GCF_023898315.1 of Schistocerca nitens. Classification (NCBI taxonomy): domain Eukaryota; kingdom Metazoa; phylum Arthropoda; class Insecta; order Orthoptera; family Acrididae; genus Schistocerca; species Schistocerca nitens. The sequence continues at coordinate 642,906,582 of NC_064618.1, read as the reverse complement.
AGCGCTTCGCACCGGTCAGCTGCGATTTGTAAAGGCATGTGTGCAGCACACTCGGCGTTACTATTTGTATTTTATTGCGAGGCTAGATGGCTGTCAAGCGGGAAATTTTTTCAGCGTGTTTATGAATTACGAAACGAAATCGCCCTTTGTCTAGAAGAATAAAACCAACCGGAACCAAAGAAGTTCAAGGAGCAAATACACACATGTTCGGAACGAGTGAGAAAGTTAATGCGTTTCGTAGAAAATTATAATTATGGAGTACAAAGTTGAAACAGAAAAATTTAAAAAGATTCGCAAATGTAGATGAATATGATAAAACTTAAAAGGCTGAAGAAAAGTAAAACCCGTTTTTGTAACCGTTGAAAATTATTTAACCACGCTGGAAGAGAATTTTAAAAAGTATTTTCTTGCTGACGAAAACTTGATAGCAAGTTACAAGTGGGTTGTGGATCCATTTGAAAACCCTCCCGGAGGTCTCTCAACCGCCGTAGAAGAAATCTTCGAATACATTGGCTGCTTTAAAGAAAAAATATAGATTTTAACATAAACAAAGAACTCAGATTGTCTATTTTTAATATTAAAACCTCCCGCAAAAACCTTGCTCTGCAAGCCAGGCTCAAGAGAGTCACTAATAGTCATTAAACATTAATTTATTATTGAAAAGTTAATTACGTAATGTATTGTGCAGCACTGATAGAGTCCCGTTTATAAATGCATTATACCAGTGCAAAAGCGATTTTTTATTTTTTTTCCTTTTAGTAAATTATTCAGTTTTCGAATTAATATATTTATCTTTTTAGTAATCTCACGTCCTTCATTAAGATTATTACGCCCCCTAGGAGGATGTGTCCCACAGGTTGAGAGCCACCAGCGAAACTATTTTCTTTAGGGGTGGTGGAAGGGGGGAGGCGGGGATAGTGCTCCGTGCAGACACAAGTACTTGGCAGAACTTATTTCGGATGTATCAGTGCACTGAAAACCTCAAACGGTTTCATATACACTGCCTAACAAACAGAAATGAAGTACCCAAAACACGAGGACAAAACGAAATAGAAACTTCGCCGTTTGAGAAGGCAAGTGATGTTACATCAGTAATTAAAATGCACACATCAAAAAGAGTTTTGCATCACCTAGGTTCGAGAGTTCCGGAACCTGTACAGAGAATTGGAATAGAGATCAACATAAACATCATTTCTGCCCTTTTTATTGGTCATGAAAATCACACATTGCATGTTGTACCACCATACATTGAGACCTTCAGAGGTGGTGGCCCAGACTACTGTACACACCAATACCTCTGACACCCAGTAGCACGTCCTCTCGCATTCATGCATGCCTGCATTCGTCGTGGCATACTATCCACAAGTTCATCAATACACTGTTGGTCCAGATTGCTCCACTCGTCAACGGCGATTCGGCGTAGATTTCTCAGGGTGGCTGATGAGTACGTAAACAGCCCTTTTCAGTCTATCCCAGGCATGTTCAATAGGGTTCATGTCTGGAAAACATACTGACCACTCAGGTCGAGCGATGTCGTTTTCCTAAAGGAAGTCTTTCATAAGATGTGCACGATAGGGGCGCCAGTTACCGTCCACGAAAACGAATGCCTTGCCAATATGCTGCCGATATGGTTGCACTATCGGTCGGAGGATGGCATTCAAGTATCATACAGCCGTTACGGAGCCTTCCATGACCATCAGCGGCGTACGTCGGCTCCACATAATGCCACACCAAAACAGTAGGGAACCTCCATCATGTTGCACTCGCTGGACAGTGTGTCTAAGGCGTTCTGCCTCACCGGATTGCGTCCAAACACGTCTCTGAGGATTGTCTGGTTGAAGGCATATGTGAACTCATCGGTGAAGAGAACGTGATGCACCGGTCGGAGTGGCGGAGCGGTTCTAGGCGCTACAGTCTGGAACCGCGCGACTACTACGGTCGCAGGTTCGAATCCTGCCTCGGGCATGGATATGTGTGATGTCCTTAGGTTAGTTAGGTTTAAGTAGTTCTAAGTTCTAGGGGACTGATGACCTCAGAAGTTAAGTCCCATAGTGCTCAGAACCATTTGAACCATTTTGAGAACGTGATGCCAATCCTGAGCTGTTCATTCGGCATGTTTCCGGGCCCATCTGTACCGCGCTGCATGTTGTCGTGGTTGCAAAGACGGTCCTCGCCGTGGACGTCGGAAATGCAGTTGCGCATCATACAGCCTATTGCGCACAGTTTGAGTCGTAACATGATGTCCTGTGGCTGCACGAAAAGCATTATTCAACATGGTGGCATTGCTGTCAGGGTTCCTCCGAGCCATAATCCATAGGTAGCAGTCATCCACGCAGTATAGTCCCTGAACAGCCAGAGCGAGGTATGTCATTGACAGTTCCTGTCTCTCTGTATCTCCTCCATGTCCGAATAACATCGCATTGGTTCACTCTGAGACGCCTGGTCACTTCCCTCGTTGAGAGCCCTTCCTGGCACAAAATAAAAATGCGAACGCTATCGAACCGCGGTATTGACCGTCTAGGCATGGTTGAACTACAGACAACATGAGCCGTGTACCTCCTTCCTGGTGGAATGACTGGAACTGATCGGCTGTCAGACCCCCTCCGTATAATAGGCGCTCCTCATGCATGGTTGTTTACATCTTTGGGCGGATTTAGTGACATCTCTGAACAGTCAGAGGGACTGTGTCTGTGATACAATGTCCACAGTGAATGTCTGTCTTCAGAATTTCTGTTAACTGGGGTGATGCAAAACTTTTTTTGATGTGGTTCAAATGGCTCTGAGCACTATGGGACTCAACTGCTGAGGTCATAAGTCCCCTAGAACTTAGAACTACTTAAACCTAACTAACCTAAGGACAACACACACATCCATGCCCGAGGCAGGATTCGAACCTGCGACCGTAGCGGTCGCGCGGTTCCAGACTGTAGCGCCAGAACCGCTCGGCCACCAACGGCCGGCTTTTTGATGTGTGTACCAAGTCTGTTTACAAAGAATTTAGCAATATGAGCCCACTTACCAGCACGATGTTGCACCCTATCTGGTCTCGATACATGCAGTGATTCTGTTGGGAAGGGTACCATAAAGCCGATGTATCCTCTCCTGAAAAAAGCTGGCACACAACTACTGTAACCGGTCCCTATCATTCTAGTAACTGTCACTGGAACTGAGTTAACGTCTGTACTGGTCCCACACACGTTCTTCAAGGACAGATCTGGGGTACCTCATCACCACGCATACAGTTCACATAGAGCATTGTTGTGTTGAAAAATGGTACCTCATCATCGTCGCATTAGAAGTAACACATGAAGGCGCAGTATGTTCTTGACATACCATTGTGCCGTCAGAGTTCCGTCGATCACTACCAGCCACAATTGGTAAGAGCTTCCTGATCATTTAATGAGTTGAATCCATTTTATTAGTGAGAGACTGGAAGAACAGATCCTCCCCCACAGGTCACCGCCATACCCATCAACGATGGTGATTCAGGGTAGTGCAGAACCACAATTCATTGCTGAACACAGTACGATGCCGTTCATCAGCAGTCCATAATACCCTGTCATAAAATCACTCCAAATGAAGCCGGTTGTGCTGTGGTGGTAACTTTTATTTTATTCTCTCTGTATTTCATAAACAGTACAGAGTAACCCACTGCCTTGAAATGTAAAAAGGGTCAGATGCTTTTAAATCCAACACTTCTTATTATTACAATCTTATAGATATGCAGTTGTTATTTCTTTTTTTAAATAATAATAAGAACATAATATATAAAAATTTCTCTAAGGTTACAGAGAATTGAGTGCTTAACAATTGTTGAAGTTGTTCTATATCTTTTGTTTCTGCCTAGTTGATGAGACTATAATTTATACGATATAAATGTCAAAGAAAAATACAAAAAGATGTAATACAATAAGTCTGCTGAAAATAAGTTGCAGTATGTGGAGAAAAGTATATATACTGTATTTGGACGTGTAATATAGCTTAAGTAGCTTGTTGGTTGATAATAGCCTATTTGTGCCTATTTCAGGCGAGAAGGCCTCGGAAGAATATCGAGCTATTCTCATCTGAAATGGTTTGTGTTGGTGGTAACGATAGCCTACGCATGCGATGGTAACATCCTGGTAGTCTTCGACCAGTGGTAAGATATGACACAGAAAGCTGCAGCGAGTCCATTACTTTTTCGTGGATGGCAGCCGCAGATGTGAAGGGGTTACAATGTGCTTGGCACACAACGCAATGACCCTCCCTTGTGGTGGCCAGACGTCGTCGGCCAAAACCTTGTGACGAATATGCCTGCCTTCAAGTTCCCATGCACTCCAACATCTGGCCGCTGTCACATCCAAATGCTCCAGAAACCTGGATATTGTACGATTAAATCATCTGGCCCCGTGGTGACCTACAATGATTCCCTTTCAAATGTTGTCACGCGCTGATAACTCTTTCTCGTAGAAGTACATGCCTTCTCTGTGCCCTTCACACTGATCATTCAGCATGTGATGCTGTTCACGTACCTTCTGTACCCTACTGTACTGGAGGCTTCTGCCACCGAACATATGCCGGCCGCTGGTGGCCGAGCGGTTCTAACGCTACAGTCTGGAACCGCGAGACCGATACGGTCGCAGGTTCGAATCCTGCCTCGGGCATGGATGTGTGTGTTGTCCTTAGGTTAGTTAGGTTTAAGTAGTTCTAAGTTCTAGGGGACTTATGACCTCTGCAGTTGAGTCCCATAGTGCTCAGAGCCATTTGAACCATTTTAACCACCGAACATATCAGGATATCCAATTGTAGCGGGAAGACACCAAATGTAGTGGGTGAGTGCCAGGAGGTGCTGTATGAGATCACGGCGAGAACTTTCCAAATGATTTTTTTGTTTCCACCACAGTGCCCCGTTCACCTCAGTGTGCGTCACAGGGCCCTGCAATGCTGAGTAAGCACCCCAGGAGCCTGTGCAACGCAATGCTGTGTCGTGCCGGCCTTGGCTGGCCCACTGAGTTCAGATGATGTCAGAATGGCTACGCCAGCAGCCGACTCAGCAGCCTCCATCCCCATTGACTCCGCGCTGCTCTGCTGGGAGCCGTAGGCTGGCCCAGCTGCCCATGGTAGCGAGCCGAAGAGTGGCCCACCCTGACTGGCTGCAGACCCCACATCAGCCTCAGAGGGTCGAACCAACGACCCTCCGTGGAGTGGGACGCTGGTGCCCCATCTGTTGCTGCGTGTAGCCCGGTGGTGTGATACGTCCTGCCGTCCAGGAGCGCTGCCACACTTGAATGAATCTCGTTACAAAACGATACATATTTATACTCGACTGTGTGCCTCTGTTTTGCCAAGTGTGTCACTTCGCTTCACGTATGTAAAACCCTTAGGTTGGCCAGTGGCCCACTTCTGCCTCTGATATGCGCCATGGAAACTGCTGTGTGCGCCCTCTCCAGCAGTTATACGCCCCTGTGGCCTCTATTTTCCTTCACAACTGCTGGTATGCGTAACTTACTGCAATCTGGCTCGCACCTGGCTGTAACTCGTGCTCCGAATATAGCACAAAACTAATTTTCCCTATCCTAAACGCCGGCCGAAGTGGCCGTGCGGTTAAAGGCGCTGCAGTCTGGAACCGCAAGACCGCTACGGTCGCAAGTTCGAATCCTGCCTCGGGCATGGATGTTTGTGATGTCCTTAGGTTAGTTAGGTTTAACTAGTTCTAAGTTCTAGGGGACTAATGACCTCAGAAGTTGAGTCCCATAGTGCTCAGAGCCATTTGAACCCTTTGAACCCTATCCTAAACGGTGGTGCCACTACACTACCTTGCCTGGTAACGACATTAAACTCGTACTAATGACATCTGGTGGCCGACTACATATTAACAGAGAAACTCAACTCTAATCATTTACACACGCGCTGTTGGTGTATCCCTGTATGAACTTTCATTGATGTCTGGCCATGTCCTCAGGTTCCTTCAATTTTTTGTAAGGCAGTGTACTTGTATCGTTCGAAGCTCATCGAGTCAGTCATAGCTGCATTGTTCACTCAATTGCATTTGCAACATGTTTTTAGAAAAGCGCATTCCACTCTGCCTACAGCCCGCAACAATCCACACCTAGCTGGATGCCACATTCCTGTCGCGCGATTTCTTCTCAGCTGTGCTGATGATACCTTACCTCTACCGTGTCTAAGCATTTGGTAATTTTCATTGTGCGGACTGAGTGTCATACTGGAGCGCTAGCGGAGAGTCGCTTACCCAGTGGTGGCAGGAACCGCCACAGGTTCCCGATTAGCGGCAGCGGCCGGGGGCCGGGTATCTCCTCGAAGGGCCTGGCTCGCAGCCACTCTGCAGACTGCTGGAGACTGGCGGGGGCGGCGGGGACGGCGGGGGCGGCTGTGGCGTGGGCCCGGCTGAGCGCCGCCACCGGCTTGAGGCTGCGCTGGCGCACCAAGCTGCTCATCCTGACCCAAGGGACGCTCTGGGAAGATATGACTGCCTTTAGACATAGTGTTTATATTTGTACAGTGTGACGCAGCTGTCGCTGCCGATATACACTCCTGGAAATTGAAATAAGAACACCGTGAATTCATTGTCCCAGGAAGGGGAAACTTTATTGACACATTCCTGGGGTCAGATACATCACATGATCACACTGACAGAACCACAGGCACATAGACACAGGCAACAGAGCATGCACAATGTCGGCACTAGTACAGTGTATATCCACCTTTCGCAGCAATGCAGGCTGCTATTCTCCCATGGAGACGATCGTAGAGATGCTGGATGTAGTCCTGTGGAACGGCTTGCCATGCCATTTCCACCTGGCGCCTCAGTTGGACCAGCGTTCGTGCTGGACGTGCAGACCGCGTGAGACGACGCTTCATCCAGTCCGAAACATGCTCAATGGGGGACAGATCCGGAGATCTTGCTGGCCAGGGTAGTTGACTTACACCTTCTAGAGCACGTTGGGTGGCACGGGATACATGCGGACGTGCATTGTCCTGTTGGAACAGCAAGTTCCCTTGCCGGTCTAGGAATGGTAGAACGATGGGTTCGATGACGGTTTGGATGTACCGTGCACTATTCAGTGTCCCCTCGACGATCACCAGTGGTGTACGGCCAGTGTAGGAGATCGCTCCCCACACCATGATGCCGGGTGTTGGCCCTGTGTGCCTCGGTCGTATGCAGTCCTGATTGTGGCGCTCACCTGCACGGCGCCAAACACGCATACGACCATCATTGGCACCAAGGCAGAAGCGACTCTCATCGCTGAAGACGACACGTCTCCATTCGTCCCTCCATTCACGCCTGTCGCGACACCACTGGAGGCGGGGCTGCACGATGTTGGGGCGTGAGCGGAAGACGGCCTAACGGTGTGCGGGACCGTAGCCCAGCTTCATGGAGACGGTTGCGAATGGTCCTCGCCGATACCCCAGGAGCAACAGTGTCCCTAATTTGCTGGGAAGTGGCGGTGCGGTCCCCTACGGCACTGCGTAGGATCCTACGGTCTTGGCGTGCATCCGTGCGTCGCTGCGGTCCGGTCCCAGGTCGACGGGCACGTGCACCTTCCGCCGACCACTGGCGACAACATCGATGTACTGTGGAGACCTCACGCCCCACGTGTTGAGCAATTCGGCGGTACGTCCACCCGGCCTCCCGCATGCCCACTATACGCCCTCGCTCAAAGTCCGTCAACTGCACATACGGTTCACGTCCACGCTGTCGCGGCATGCTACCAGTGTTAAAGACTGCGATGGAGCTCCGTATGCCACGGCAAACTGGCTGACACTGACGGCGGCGGTGCACAAATGCTGCGCAGCTAGCGCCATTCGACGGCCAACACCGCGGTTCCTGGTGTGTCCGCTGTGCCGTGCGTGTGATCATTGCTTGTACAGCCCTCTCGCAGTGTCCGGAGCAAGTATGGTGGGTCTGACACACCGGTGTCAATGTGTTCTTTTTTCCATTTCCAGGAGTGTAGTTTAACGCAACTTGCAATGTTATATCTGACCTCAAAACCACGCGCGCGATTTTGATATTCTCTCGCTCGCTACACGCCAACTATTAGCCCTACAGAAAAATGAACAGTATCTTTTTGGAGGAAATTTAATGTAGCTAAGTTCTGTACTGGAAAACGTTTTCGCTGGAGGCCATGTTTTCGAGTTATTCAAGAAAAACGTACAAAGTGACATTTAAATACACCCCCACTCCCGCACTCATCCCCCACCTGTCACGATTTATGGTATGTTGTTCGTGGCACTCACTCCTACGTCTGTACAAAAGTCTGGGATTACGCGAGCTATTCCCGATATTTGACCTTTTTTTAGTCGCTATTGATTGAACTACTACGCCGGGAGTATAGACGCATACTTCGTTAACATTATTAATGCAAACGTGCCCGTGAAGGAAATGAAAGAAGAAAACGACTTTTGTAATAGTCGCGCTAAAACTAATTACACTGAAACTTCAATTCGAACTTAATCCTTACTAGCACAATGGTTTGGTAGTAAGAAGGCCTGACGAAAACAACGATGTAATTGTTTACTTTATGCTGTTAATATTCACATAACTGTTAGGTAAATGTTACACAAACGTCGCTTGTACTATTCGTAAGTTTCTACTAAGCCGGTTGCGTATTAAGGGCAGTCATTGAAGGCCGAAAAAGGTCGAATGTGTGAAATAATTCGTGCAGTCGCAAATTTTCGTACCGTGGTGAGAGGACAATACTCTGGAAACACTGACAGGTGGGGGTTGAGTGTGGGAGTTGCGGATGCGTTTGAAGGTCACTTTTGTACATTATTCTTGAATAAATCGAAAACTAGGCCTCTAGCGCAAAATCACCCCAGGCCAAGATTTAATTGCATTAAATTTCCTACAAAAAGTGCCTATTCACTTTTCCGTATGACTCCCGTGTAGCTTTTGAAGACCAGGTATAACATTGCGAGTTGCATAAAAGACATCGGTGGGGGCAACTGAATTAGACTGCACAATACTTCTCGTTTTCAACATTTTTTGAACTTTTTACAACTTGTAATTGAATCCAAAGTTGTGTGTTAGCAGAGTAAAGATTATAACACAGTTAATTTTTATTATTTTACACTTAAAGAAATGAACGTATTGCTTCCCGTATACCACGACAGAACCGTACTAAACTGATACTTCAGCATTTCTCTGATTGTGACGCATGTTCATTAATACGCCTTCCCTATGCGAGCATATTTACAATAGTTTCAATTCAGAAAAACGCTATTTCTATAGCCAAGAGGGAGTACTAGACGGATGTTGACTGTTAGAAACGATACCGGAACTTTTCAGGTGGAGATGACAAAACAGGAGACGTTCATGCACATCTCGCATTTCGGATACTAAAAAATATCGCATCACTTGTATGTGAGAAATGGAAGCATCGTACAGACAGATAACACAGAGAGTTGGCTGTAGTGCTTTCACTACAGAACGAGTGCTTCTCAGGACAAAAGTGGGGTAAGAAGAGGAGGCACGTGTCCTTTCAGAAAGAATACACCTCAAGAAGACAGTACGATTGTTCGGCTGACTCTCAAGAACGAGCGGATGATAATAGATGAAAGTCGTGGAGAGAACGGTCATGTCTCACCACTAATGGTCTGCAACAGATTGGTTCAAACGGATCTGAGCACGATGGGACTTAACATCTGAGGTCATCAGTCCCCTAGAACTTAGATTTACTTAAACCTAACTAACCTAAGGACATCACACACATCCATGCCCGAGGCAGGATTCGAACCTGCGACTGTAGCAGTCGCGCGGTTCCGGACTACAGCGCCTAAAACCGCATGGCCATCGCGGCCGGCCGCAACAGATTACCGGTAGCTGAACTGACATATCGAGTTGTCACGTGTCTTTAACTCCTGACACTATAACGCGAACAACTCAGACTTGCATGGTGTAAAGTAAGAATCAACTAGGCATTGAGTAGAATTCTGTGGTGTTCAGCATTCAGTCTCGCTTCTGCTTGTGGCGGCCAGATCAACGCCAATGTGGCAAAAAAAAAAAAAAAAAAAAAAAAAAAAAATGAAAAGTGCGTATGACAAATTTGGCCTCGTTATCTTTCTGGAGAATTTGGCTTCCTGGTACAGGTATTCTTAATTGATTCCACTTCGGTGATTTACTCGTCGAGCGTGATGAAATGATGATAAGCACGACACACACACAGACACACACACACACACACACACACACACACACACACACACACACACACAGTCCCGAGGGGAGAAAATCCCCGACCCGGCCGGGTTCCCATGATCCAGAGCCAGTAGCACTAATCACATGTAACAGGTGTGAAGTCAACTCGCGTAAGAGATATGCACCTATTTTTACCGTATCTGAAGGCTTTATCAGTACAATTACGGGCACCATAAAACACAGATTCTCTATTGACGACTTTCTTTAGTTGTTGTTGTTGTGGTCTTCGGTCCTGAGACTGGTTTGATGCAGCTCTCCATGCTGCTCTATCCTGTGCAAGCTTCTTCATCTCCCAGTACCTACTGCAACCTACATCCTTCTGAATCTGCTTAGTGTATTCATCTCTTGGTCTCCCTCTACGATTTTTAACCCCGCCACGCTGCCCTCCAATGCTAAATTTGTGATCCCTTGATGCCTCAGAACATGTCCTACCAACCGATCCCTTCTTCTAGTCAAGTTGTGCCACAAACTTCTCTTCTCCCCAATCCTACTCAATACCTCCTCATTAGTTATGTGATCTACCCATCTAATCTTCAGCATTCTTCTGTAGCACCACATTTCGAAAGCTTCTATTCTCTTCTTGTCCAAACTAGTTATCGTCCATGTTTCGCTTCCATACATGGCTACACTCCATACAAATACTTTCAGAAACGACTTCCTGACACTTAAATCTATACTCGATGTTAACAAATTTCTCTTCTTCAGAAACGATTTCCTTGCCATTGCCAGTCTACATTTTATATCCTCTCTACTTCGACCATCGTCAGTTATTTTACTCCCTAAATAGCAAAACTCCTTTACTACTTTAAGTGTCTCATTTCCTAATCTAATCCCCTCAGCATCACCCGATTTAATTTGACTACATTCCATTATCCTCGTTTTGCTATTGTTGATGTTCATCTTATATCCTCCTTTCAGGACACTGTCCATTCCGTTCAACTGCTCTTCCAAGTCCTTTGCTGTCTCTGACAGAATTACAATGTCATCGGCGAACCTCAAAGTTTTTACTTCTTCTCCATGAATTTTAATACCTACTCCGAATTTTTCTTTTGTTTCCTTTACTGATTGCTCAATATACAGATTGAATAACATCGGGGAGAGGCTACAACCCTGTCTCACTCCTTTCCCAACCACTGCTTCCCTTTCATGCCCCTCGACTCTTATAACTGCCATCTGGTTTCTGTACAAATTGTAAATAGCCTTTCGCTCCCTGTATTTTACCCCTGCCACCTTCAGAATTTGAAAGAGAGTATTCCAGTTAACGTTGTCAAAAGCTTTCTCTAAGTCTACAAATGCTAGAAACGTAGGTTTGCCTTTCCTTAATCTTTCTTCTAACATAAGTCGTAAGGTCAGTATTGCCTCACGTGTTCTAGTATTTCTACGGAATCCAAACTGATCTTCCCCGAGATCGGCTTCTACTAGTTTTTCCATTCGTCTGTACAGAATTCGGGTTACTATTTTGCAGCTACGGCTTATTAAATTGATTGTTCGGTAATTCTCACATCTGTCAACACCTGCTTTCTTTGGGATTGGAATTATTATATTCTTCTTGAAGTCTGAGGGTATTTCGCCTGTTTCATACATCTTGCTCACCAGATGGTAGAGTTTTGTCAGGACTGGCTCTCCCAAGGCCGCCAGTAGTTCCTATGGAATGTTGTCTACTCCGGGGGCCTTGTTTCGACTCAGGTCTTTCAGTGCTCTGTCAAACTCTTCACGCAGTATCGTATCTCCCATTTCATCTTCATCTGCATCCTCTTCCATTTCCATAATATTGTCCTCAAGTACATCGCCCTTGTATAGACCCGCTATATACTCCTTCCACTTTTCTGCTTTCCCTTCTTTGCTTAGAACTGAGTTTCCATATGAGCTCTTGATATTCATGGAAGTGGTTCTCTTTTCTCCAAAGGCCTCTTTAATTTTCCTGTAGGCAGTATCTATCTTACCCCTAGTGAGACAAGCCTCTACATCCTTACATTTGTCCTCTAGCCATCCCCGCTTAGCCATTTTGCACTTCCTGTCGATCTCATTTTTGAGACGTTTATATTCCTTTTTGCCTGCTTCATTTACTGCATTTTTATATTTTCTCCTTTCATCAATTAAATTCAATATTTCTTCTGTTACCCAAGGATTTCTATTAGCCCTCGTCTTTTTATCTACTTGATCGTCTGCTGCCTTCACTACTTCATCCCTCTGAGCTACCCATTCTTCTTCTACTGTATTTCTTTCCCCCATTCCTGTCAATTGTTCCCTTATGCTCTCCCTGAAACTCTCTACAACCTCCGGTTCTTTCAGTTTATCCAGGTCCCATCTCCTTAAATTCCAACCTTTTTGCAGTTTCTTCAGTTTCAATCTGCAGTTCATAACCAATAGATTGTGGTCAGAGTCCACATCTGCCCCTGGAAATGACTTGTAATTTAAAACCTGGTACCTAAATCTCTGTCTTACCATTATATAATCTATCTGATACCCTTTAGTATCTCCAGGATTCTTCCAGGTATACAAACTTCTTTTATGATTCTTGAACCAAGTGTTAGCTATGATTAAGTCATGCTCTGTGCAAAATTCTACAAGGCGGCTTCCACTTTCATTTCTTCCCCCCAATCCATATTCACCTACTATGTTTCCTTCTCTCCCTTTTCCTACTGACGAATTCCAGTCACCCATGATATTAAATTTTCGTCTCCCTTCACTACCTGAACAATTTCTTTTATTTCGTCATACATTTCATCAATTTCTTCATCATCTGCAGAGCTAGTTGGCATATAAACTTGTACTACTGTAGTAGGCATGGGCTTTGTGTCTATCTTGGCCACAATAATGCGTTCACTATGCTGTTTGTAGTAGCTAACCCGCACTCCTATTTTTATATTCATTATTAAATCTACTCCTGCATTACCCCTATTTGATTTTGTATTTATAACCCTGTAATCACCTGACCAAAAGTCTTGGTCCTCCTGCCACCGAACTTCACTAATTCCCACTATATCTAACTTTAACCTATCCATTTCCCTTTTTAAATTTTCTAACCTACCTGCCCGATTAAGGGATCTGACATTCCACGCTCCGATCCGTAGAACGCCAGTTTTCTTTCTCCTGATAACGACGTCCTCTTGAGTAGTCCTCGCCCGGAGATCCGAATGGGGGACTATTTTACCTCCGGAATATTTAACCCAAGAGGACGCCATCATCATTTAATCATACAGTAAAGCTGCATTTCCTCGGGAAAAATACGGCTGTAGTTTCCCCTTGCTTTCAGCCGTTCGCAGTACCAGCACACAAGACCGTTTTGGTTAATGTTATAAGGCCAGATCAGTCAATCATCCAGACTGTTGCCCCTGCAACTACTGAAAAGGCTGCTGCCCCTCTTCAGGAACCACACGTTTGTCTGGCCTCTGAACAGATACCCCTCCGTTGTGGTTGCACCTACGGTACAGCCATCTGTATCGCTGAGGCACGCAAGCCTCCCCACCAACGGCAAGGTCCATGGTTCATGGTTCATGGTTCATGGTTTCTTTAGTTACGGGTTACGATTTATACATCACCATCAGATTAATGAGCATTTTAAATAGCTTAAAAATAAGAGATATAAAGAGACTGAGAAACCACTAAGTACACTACTGGAAATTGAAATAAGAACACCGTGAATTCATTGTCCCAGGAAGGGGAAACTTTATTGACACATTCCTGGGGTCAGATACATCACATGATCACACTGACAGAACCACAGGCACATAGACACAGGCAACAGAGTATGCACAATGTCGGCACTAGTACAGTGTATATCCACCTTTCGCAGCAATGCAGGCTGCTATTCTCCCATGGAGACGATCGTAGAGATGCTGGATGTAGTCCTGTGGAACGGCTTGCCATGCCATTTCCACCTGGCGCCTCAGTTGGACCAGCGTTCGTGCTGGACGTGCAGACCGCGTGAGACGACGCTTCATCCAGTCCCAAACATGCTCAATGGGGGACAGATCCGGAGATCTTGCTGGCCAGGGTAGTTGACTTACACCTTCTAGAGCACGTTGGGTGGCACGGGATACATGCGGACGTGCATTGTCCTGTTGGAACAGCAAGTTCCCTTGCCGGTCTAGGAATGGTAGAACGATGGGTTCGATGACGGTTTGGATGTACCGTGCACTATTCAGTGTCCCCTCGACGATCACCAGTGGTGTACGGCCAGTGTAGGAGATCGCTCCCCACACCATGATGCCGGGTGTTGGCCCTGTGTGCCTCGGTCGTATGCAGTCCTGATTGTGGCGCTCACCTGCACGGCACCAAACACGCATACGACCATCATTGGCACCAAGGCAGAAGCGACTCTCATCGCTGAACACGACACGTCTCCATTCGTCCCTCCATTCACGCCTGTCGCGACACCACTGGAGGCGGGGCTGCACGATGTTGGGGCGTGAGCGGAAGACGGCCTAACGGTGTGCGGGACCGTAGCCCAGCTTCATGGAGACGGTTGCGAATGGTCCTCGCCGATACCCCAGGAGCAACAGTGTCCCTAATTTGCTGGGAAGTGGCGGTGCGGTCCCCTACGGTACTGCGTAGGATCCTACGGTCTTGGCGTGCATCCGTGCGTCGCTGCGGTCCGGTCCCAGGTCGACGGGCACGTGCACCTTCCGCCGACCACTGGCGACAACATCGATGTACTGTGGAGACCTCACGCCCCACGTGTTGAGCAATTCGGCGGTACGTCCACCCGGCCTCCCGCATGCCCACTATACGCCCTCGCTCAAAGTCCGTCAACTGCACATACGGTTCACGTCCACGCTGTCGCGGCATGCTACCAGTGTTAAAGACTGCGAAGGAGCTCCGTATGCCACGGCAAACTGGCTGACACTGACGGCGGCGGTGCACAAATGCTGCGCAGCTAGCGCCATTCGACGGCCAACACCGCGGTTCCTGGTGTGTCCGCTGTGCCGTGCGTGTGATCATTGCTTGTACAGCCCTCTCGCAGTGTCCGGAGCAAGTATGGCGGGTCTGACACACCGGTGTCAATGTGTTCTTTTTTCCATTTCCAGGAGTGTATATATAAGCTCTGGCCCGAAGGAAGGAAGAATAGAGTTTAATGTTCCGTCGATAGCGAGGTCATTAGAGATGGATTACGAAAGGATGGGGAAAGAAATTGGCTGTAGCTTTTGAAAGGAACCATTGCGGAATCGCCTTGCGTGATTTAGCGGTATCACGGAAAACCTAAAAGCGTGTTAACAACTGCTCCACCCCGCTCGGTGTAGGTTCTGGAATGGCTGAGAGCATGATATAGTTGTGCTGTAACCATCGTCATTTTTCTTTTTTTTCTTTTTTGTGCTAGAAAACGTCTCTTAAAAGTATCAGACAAAATCCTGATCACGCTGAGCTTTCAAAAGTGATAAACATGAATTTAAAGAAAGCCACCACAGCTTTTCTTTTAGGAGCATTTGTTAAGTCACAACTGGCTTCATTCTCTACGAACATCCACAATGGACATATGTCAAAATGACAAAGGCATTTTTCTACCATTTTGCCACCTCGGGATGTTTGTATAGAATGAATCCAGTTGTGGCTTACTACAGTGAGGGAAAAAAATGGCAACACCAAAAAGTAATTAATCTAGAGCAATGAAATACCGGAAATACATTTGTTTAGATAAAATATTTAAGTGATTAACATCGCAAGACCACAGGTTAATGTAAAGGCGAGATAAACCACTGAAAATGTGAAACGCTGGTGTATTAATAACCGCTGTAACCGCCAGAATGTTGAATTCAACACGTAAAGGTGCACGCTTTGTTCAACGCAGGTGCCGGATGTCAGTTTGTGGGATGGAGTTGCATGCCTGTTGCACTTGGGCGGTCAGTACAGAGACGTTTAATGCTGTTTATGGATGACGCTGGAGTTGTCGTCTGATGATGTCCAATGTCCATATCTGATAGACTGGAGACAGATCTGGTGATCGAGGGGGGCAAGGTAACAAGTCGACACTCTGTAGAGCATGTTGGGTCACAAGAGCGGCTTGGGGCGAGGTTGTCCTGTTGGAAAACACTCCCCTGAATGCTGTTCACGAATGGCAGCAGAACAGGTCGGATCACCAGACTGACGAACAAATTTGCAGGCCGGATGTGTGGAATAAACACGAGATTCCTCTTGCTGTCATACGAAATCGCACGACAGACCAAAACTTCAGGTTTAGGTCCAGTGTCTGTAACACGCAGACAGGTTGATTGCAAGCCTTCAACTGGCTTCTTTCTAACCAATAACTGGCACCGATACACAACCAGTTTTCGTCAGAAAACACAACAAATCTCCGCCCAGCCCTCCAGTGAGCTATCGCGTGACACTAATGATGTCGCAAATGACAGTAGTTTGGGATCAGCGCAATGCACGCTACATGGCGTCTGGCTCGGAGTTGTCCTTGAAGTAACCGGTTTGTACCAGTTAGTTGTGTCACTGTGGTGCCAGCTGCTGCTCAGACTGCTGCTGCACATGTAGTACGATGCGCCAAAGCCAAACGCCGAACACGATGCTCTTCCCTGTGTGTAGCGCCACGTGACCGTATGGAGCCCGGTCTTCTTGCCACCGTACATTCTCGTGATAACCGCTGCCGGTAGTCATATGCATTGGGTAAATTCTTACCAAGTCTTTCAGCAGTATCACAGAAGGAAGATACATCTTCTCGTAGACCTATTATATGATCTCGCTGAACTCAGTGAAGTGTAAATAATGACATCTTTGTTGCCTTAAAGGCCTTCTTGACTAACATCAACAACCATGTCCAATCTGAAAGGTAACTAGCGCTCATGACCATTGTACGGCGTATTTAAAGCAAACCTCATTTGCAGGGTTATATGGCCGCTAATAGTGCCACTCTTATGAGACTGGCGCGAAATTTGAACAGACATCATCTTTCAGTTGGAGAAACACGCCTACCAGCTTTCGTTTATGTCGCACAACTTCTTCTTGGTGTTCCGATTTTATTTCGTCAGTATAACTTCACCTCACATTACAGCTGTGAATGGTTTTTTTTTTAACATTCATGGTCTGAGAATATTTACGGGACTGTATTACACTTCGTGTATTATGTACCTCCGTCCGACGCACAGTTGTTCCTCGTCGTTCCCGACGTGGAACTACGTGTTGCGCAGGCGTGGAGCTGATGTGCTACTGCAAGTTCTTCGTGGTGTTGCGCTGTGGCTGCACGGACGAGCATTCTCAAACAGCGCGATCGCATATTTATCTTCCAAGGCACTATATGTGCTCACTTGCTTCTACACTTTTGGCTGATCTGTTACCCTAATCGTTCTCCCATGCACTTACTTTCCCATTCAGGAGCTGGGCCTTGGTTGATATTCTATGCTGAGAAGTTTAATGGTGTCAGAGTGATGCTACGCTTAGTCCGAAAATGGCGTCAGACAGTATCTGTTTCGAATAAGTCAAAAAACATTGCGAAACGTACCCGCACACCAGAAAATGTGGATGCAGGTCATCACAAAATATTTCAGAGTCTTACCAAATCAACCCGACGCCAGTCGCAAGAGACCAGCATTTCACGTCGATCATGCGGACGAATACTCCACCTGGACCTGCACATTCATCTTTACCAAAGTGTCTGTTCTCCATGCATTAAGACCAGCAGGTGCTCCTCAGTGCCTCCAGTTTTGTGAGTGGCTGTTCACTGAGATAACAGTGAATGGTTTGGACACGAATCTTTTCTTTATGTCTGATTAAGCCTGATTTCGCCCGAGTGGTTATGTCAGCTTACAGAGTCACAGTTTCTAGGAAGCGGAGAATCCGCATAACTTCTACGAAACACCATTGCATGATCAGAAGGTTGGAGTTCGATGAGCAGTGTTTCCGCGCCGCATTATTGTCCCATCTTCTTTCATTAGACTCTGATTCCGGCGCGTTACATTGCCAATATTGTGAAACATTTGTGGCGGCGTTAACGGAGGGGCAAGCATCTACAGTTACTTCCAACTGAATGGAGCAAATTCCCATACAGCCGACCGAAGCTTCGACCACATTTACACAATCTTCACACTTGACAGATTTGCTAGCAGGGGTCAGTCTAGTCGCGGCCCTTGCTGCCCAACCAGGTCACCTGATCTTTTAGTGTGTCATTACTTTGTGTGGGTTGCCCTCAAGTCTAAGGTGTATCGCAATAACCCTTGTAGTCTTCAAGAACTGCAGCAGAACATTACGGATGAGACTGTAGCAATTGCAGCAGTCCAGCTTTGATCCGCCATCAGCAACTTGCTGACCAGGGCGCAAAAGTGCCAAGAGATGAACATCTGTTATAGTCATGAAGGTTTATAATTTATAAAAAACAGCTACCAGCCACATGTATGGTTTAAAAAGGTTTATTATCTTCAGACCATGACCGGTTTCGGATTTTTCTTTACAAATCCATCTTCAGATGGCAGTTACAAGCATTCTTAGTTGGACCTAGTTTTGTTTTTGTTATTCGTTTGCTGCACTGGGAAAGAAAAGAAATATTTTTGTTGTCATATCGGTAATGGTTTTTTTACGAAAGATTTACTTCTTTTACAAAATCTAATTGCTCATGAGACAGTTTTTTGTTTAAAACGTAGTAAACGTGCAGGTTAGTGTACTTACGAGCTATGTAGTTCTGCCTGACGAAATATTCGTGCGTTTATGTTTTCGAACGCAAGCATAATACACTTTTCAATATGCACTATGTGAGTGCTATTCCAGTCAATGGACGTCACTTTCAACCTCATCATTTTAATCACGCACGCAGCAGACACGAATAACGTTTACAAAACGTGGCCCAGCTTCATATTACTAACGAGAACAATATTTGCAAAGAGCTTACAGTCACAACGATGTTAACTTACAGATGCTGTATAGTCGATATGGGTACAGTAAAATATCTCTTTGCTAGTGTATGAAATTAATCTAAAATGGAATAAATAAAATTACATACAAATAAGATTACAAACATTATATGTAGTACAGAATTACTGTTTGTTACTAATTAGTTGTTACAACTGTAGGAGATAAATTCTAATATATGACATGATATGCAATGCACATGTTTTCATTATGCAATTTTTCAGTGACACCGCCTTCCTAAATAACTTTGAAGAAGCTTTCACTTCTTTAAAATAACTTAAGCCTAATATTCCATTAAAAACATTCAGTATACAGGCCCCCATAAACTGCTGATATGTCACTGAAAAATTGCATAATGAAAACATGTGCATTGCATACCATGTCATATATTAGAATTTATGTCCTACAATTGTAACAACTAATTAGTAACACACAGTAATTCTGTACTACATATAATGTTTGTAATCTTATTTGTATGTAATTTTATTTATTCCGTTTTAGATTAATTTCATACACTAGCAAAGAGATATTTTACTGTACCCATATCGACTATACAGCATCTGTAAGTTAACATCGTTATGACTGTAAGCTCTTTGCAAATATTGTTCTCATTTGTAATATGAAGCTGGGCCACGTTTTGTAAACGTTATTCGTGTGTGCTGCGTGTGTAATTAAAATGATGAGGTTGAAAGTGACGTCCATTGACTGGAATAGCACTCGCATAGTGCATATTTAAAAGTGTATTATGCTTGCGTTCGAAAACATAAACGCACGAATATTTCGTCAGGCAGAACTACATAGCTCGTAAGTACACTAACCTGCACGTTTACTAAGTTTTAAACAAAAAACTATCTCATGAGAAATTAGATTTTGTAAAAGAAGTAAATCTTTCGTAAAAAAACCATTACCGATATGACAACAAAAATATTTCTTTTCTTTCCCAGTGCAGCAAACGAATAACAAAAACAAAACTAGGTCCAACTAAGAATGCTTGTAACTGCCATCTGAAGATGGATTTGTAAAGAAAAATCCGAAACCGGTCGTGGTCTGAAGATAATAAACCTTTTTAAACCATACATGTGGCTGGTAGCTGTTTTTTTATAAATTATAAACCTTTAGTACAACAGCCACGTTTCTCAACATGTCGACTTTCGACAAAATAGTGTTATAGTCATGTTTCTACTGTATATCCTTTCCTCTGCTGTGTATCTTTGTACCCCGAAACTCTGTTCTCCGGACCACTTTTATTTGCCCCACCCTGTACCAAAATATTGGCCGGCAAATCGATCTCTGTGAGAACCTTTTACTAGTTTCTTTAATTACTTTTGTTTGCCGGCTGCCCAACCCTCAACTCTAACCCTAAAGTAGTCGATAAAGCTTTTGTATACCGGGGGGCCCCTGTAGTTTTCGCATTTGCGTAAATAATGCGGGAGGATAACATCAAATTGTCGAATGTCCGCACATTCGCGTATATTACGATACTTGTGACTACTGTTCAATCACCTCGTTACATTCATCCTTAGCACTTCCCTTCTCTAGAGCCGAACTTGCAATCATTTAGTCCGTTAAGTTTCCTGTCCGACTACGATCTTTCGGAGAAGTGTATTTCCTGGACTCTCGCAAGTGTGTTGATGATCGCGCAAGTGTGTTGATGACACAGATTCGTCTATAGCTTTCAGGATTAGCCGTAATCTCGTTCTATCAGTTTTTGATTGTTACAGCTTTTACTTATTTCCAATCGGCGTGCACCCTACTTAGTGTTAATGAACTGTTAAGTACTCTGGTCATGAATGGAACAATTTGCGCTTTTAGTTGTTTGAGAACTTTCGAATGAATATTATCTGGTGCTGGTGGCTTTCCGTATTTCAATTTCGATATACTAAGGGCTACTTTATCTTTAGCAAACGCGGTAGCTATCACAGTATTTGTATACTGACTTTGTAGCACTCATTCGATCTGTATGTGAAGCTGATTAGCACGAAGATCGTCGACCAGGAGGAGTTTGCCAAGGAGATGTTCTGCTGACCGTCTCCATCCACGGTCATTGGCCTGACTTCATTTTTTATTGTGATTTCTCAGGTACTTTTCCACTGTGCCTGTTTACGCTGACCAAGGAATTCTTGATACTGGGACTTGATTTCTGTATGCCCCAAAAGTCCGTTTCATATCCATCGCCTCAGGTGACCACGGCATCTTCTTTAATGGCGTATGGCACTTTTGGGTACGCTTTCACGTTATGCGTCTTTTATTCCTTGTTGGCCCTCAGCCCTTATGTCTGTATTGCCAAATATTCTGTTGAAATGTGATACTGTTTCGCGTAGATTATTCCAATTTTCTTTCTTGAAGTTAAACTTTTCAGAGCCGAAAAGTAATGGGGAGTATAAATTCTCTTAATGGGACAAGAACATTTGCAACAACAATAAGACAAGAGTTGGTAGGGTAGTGGGTGGAACTATACTATGGGCCACAACTATGGATTATAAACGCTGACGTCAAAAGAGGATTGATTTGTAGAAATGGATTATTTACAAGGATCTCCAAAACATCAATAATGGAGCAAAAGGCTAGTGGTAAAATGAGAGCCAGAATGAGGACAAATTAAATAATGGTGGGCAGGACTGAAAGAAAATCTGGTTAACTGATAGGACTCTTTGGATATTTTTTGAGAATGCCAAGTTATCCGCTTCCGAAAAATTGTTCAATGGTACCAATAGGCAGACGGAGCGCGGCAGACAATGACGTTCTTGGTAAGTCCACATCAACGAAATAATGGTGCGTCGCTGTGTACGCTAGGAGGAGGACGCCCTGAGTAGAGGGGTTTGGCGGAAGATTACAGGAACACAGCAAAGTGTTGTTATTAATTGATCTTTGTATTAAATAATTCTGTATAATAATAATGTAATAAGTTTTTCTGCAATAAGTGAGACCGGTCGCTATTTTTCTAGTGAATTGTGAATGAAATTATATAGTGATCGTTTCTATTCGATAGAAAATTCAGAAAGATGCAACCAGTCATGTTTTAAAAATATTCATTTGTTTCAGTAGCTAAAGAAACAAAAATTGAAAAATCAGCGGCCTTTAGTAATGGATACCATCCTCCTGAAATAAACAATTCCACATAACTCAGTTAAAACAACCAGTCGCCGAACTACCACTCTAAAAAGAGAGAACCACATTTATAAGCATACCTTTTCTAGGGGAGAATTCTTTCCAAACTGCCAATCTCTTTTAGACATAGGAATAAGCTTCTTCGCCACCAACAAAATAGGAAATAAATTCATTCACAGTGCCCAAACTACGATGCAACGATATCAAAGTTACGTTGTGCAAATTCACTTGCAATTCATCTCCAGACATCTACATTGGAAAAACTGGTAGGAGCTTCACAACAAAATTCAACGAGCATATGGATGCACTCCGTCTTAACAACCTGAGCAATTCAAGCTTTGTCACACATCTTGCCCAAAACAGTCATTCTGTAAACAAAACGTTCAGGTACTTCATCTTGCTAACAAAGACAAAACGTAACCCTCCTGAAGAAACTGAAATATTTATCAACACACATGTAGTATCAGTGTACTATCTATACAACCAGAATGATAGGAAAAACAAATTTTTCATTCTGAAATTCAAAGACATTCTACCTCGAAACAGCCAACCTGCCAGCCACCCCCTCTCCCCTCCACTCAACACTTACCCCTCCATCCTTCCCATTACACCACAGATAAGTTTATATCTATGCAAATAATCTGCGATAGAGTAATTTTTGTAACTTGTAGCTAAATAACTAAGCCTTCTACTGTTAAGACATATCAAATTTACTACTGAACATAAAATAATTGTCCATGAGTGAGGTATGTCATATCTTCGGGTGAAGACGTTTGTAACGCGCACCAGTTATACAGCACATACTGCGTGCTAACAGATTTATCATGACAGTCAGTATATATTCCTGTTACAGAGCTAGTACCCAGCCTCATGCTGTGAAAATAAACTTGTAACTTCCAAGATCACTATCTGAAAATGAGCCTGAAAAGATTCAAAACTTGTTAATGGAGTAAGTGAGTATTTTTTAAGAAAATGACTGGTTAAAGCTTTCTGTTGAATACATTGTCTAGGGTTCTGAAACAACCGCAATAGATAAGCTTAAACGTAAGCTTCTCTTCAATCTGGAGTGAACTCTCAACTTGGAAATCTTATTTGCAGCTCTTCTGTTTGTTAGTGTGATGTCTAGGTTAGTAACTGCACCGTTGCTGTTGTGTATATCTCGGGTCGACGCAGACGATTCGCTACTAACAGGCCAAGTTCTCTAACTATAAAAGGAGAGGAAAAACTTTCTGAGGGACTATCTGTAGCGTATATACAACGTAGTGCGACTCAGATGCGGATATACAAGTACCGACATGTAGGCAAGGGGTTAGGAAGGCATTCGTGTCTTTCCAACTTGCTCGCGGTAAATGCGGAAACGTTAACTCTGGTGACGTTATTAGCAGATGCGTCTAAATAGGACCAACGTGCTGTCATTCTTTTCTTGGCTGTCAAAGGACACGGTAACGCAAGTCCACATATCGAACATTTTGTAACGCAGAAGGCGAACTCAAATGGGAGGCACTCGAGCACCCTCTTGTAATCCTGATCACTTCCCATGCGATTGTCACCCTTCAGTCCCTTAAGAAAGACCTTGAAGGGTCGACGATCCCTGTCGGCAGAGGATGTGCAGCAAGCAGTTACGGACTTCTTCCAGCAGCAGCGCGTATTTTCAACCTGGTGCGTCGACGGAAAGCTCACAGCGGTTTCGCCTGTTTGGCGTACTGATTCTGGACTGTGAGGAACTCGAACGAAAACTTTTTGATCACCCGTTTAAATGTCTAAAACCATCTGGTCCATATGATACCTACTAATCCAGACTTTTTTCGTATTTATGTCAGCCGTCATCGACAAATATTTGCCATGAGTGTAGCTGTCACTATCTCTGATAATTTTTGATACACTTTTCCAGGTCGTCAGACGACTGATTTTACGTACATATGTATTTCTGAATCTCTGCTCGTCTTTGTGGTATGGAAATGCAATAGAAGTCAAATGTCTGCAAAATTTTTATGAGATGTTATTAGCCGTTATGCATCTATTAATAATTGTAACAATTCCTTTCATATTTTTTGAGCCAAGGATGTTAGTTTAGTCAGCGGAGCGGGACAGGGTAAGTTTCCCGTTTCTCAGGTGTGGCTCCTGGATACACAGCATGTTTTTTTTCCCATTTCCTTTAGCATTTTTCAAACTTGAGCCGTTATTAAGGAACCTCTGACTGCACTGCCAGTAGAATATTCAGTGATATTGGTAGGTTAGTTCGAACGAAGCACTCGGGGAATGTGAGTCGGGGTCTGAATTCAGTTCGTGCGTGGGCTAGTAGAAGGTTCGCTATTCACGTTGTGCAAATCCAGAGGCTACGATTTGTTTGTGTAGACTTCAGATTATGCAAGCACATCTGATTAATATCGTATATTGCATCTAACTAATATTGAAAACTAAGCACAACGCAAGTAATTTACTGTTACTGAAACACAATCATTCACTTTACAACGTTTCTTACAGCATAAAGACAACCCATACCATTTGTTCTACCGTTCTGCACTGAAGCACCTCGGAAACATCCTAGCAGTCCTATGGAGTCAGCGGACATTTGACAGCTCCCTTTTTTTCGGTTCATAGCCTCCTTGACACTGGAGCACAAAGCTGACCACGTATTTTCTAAAACGTCATGCCGCCTTATGTGAGGCTTCTCTCATTAATTCTCTGGCCGTAAAAAGTTTAATAGTCAGAAGCTCCATTTCAATAAAAAGGATCGTAACTGCGGACAGCATGTGATGAACAAGTGCAAAGCAAATCTTCAATATGGATTAATAAGACCCCAGATTAATTGCTCCTTTTCTAGCTCGATTCTGATTATGTATCAGAGGATGATGTGTCCGTCTTCTACTTAACTGAGTCTGGCATTTAAGTCCATAAGTTCAGAAAAAAGATACATTGTTTATAAACATTGTCTAGTATATAAATCTGTTAGTGTGGTCACGTTGTTTCATATATTTGAAGACATTGCCTCATCCTTGATATTGTTGGCACGTAACTGTATTGTGCTACTCGAGAGGTTGGGTTTTATGTCTGCTGAGTATTTACTTACATACTGCGTGTCGTTGCCATAAGGTATTACCCTTGATTGAAACTTGACCAGTTTAATACACAATGGACGGTAAAATGTAAGTTACGCGTTATTTTGGCAGACCGAGTAACTTTCATTGAATCCTACACTACTCTTCAAAGGACAAAGGTTCGTGACAATATCTTTCAACATAGCCTATGGAAAAAACGATGGTAACATTCGATCAGCTTTTCTCCTCAACGATAGGAATCCTCTCCTTGGTCACGGAGCCATTTGAGAACCGCTATCTGAACGTTCTCATCATTGGAAAATCTGTTCCAGCTTGCCGAGAAAATGGTAATCACGTGGTGCAAAACCTGGACTTCACGATCACCACCACCTTAGTCAGTGCGGCCTTGGACAAACTGTTGACACCTTTCCACTGTGTCTGGACGCTACTATGTATTTCTTCCACATGTCGCCAGAATTTCGGAATTTGTGTGCACTTTACACGTTTGACCCACAAGAATCATACTGTTCCGCGTACTTGAACTTGAAGTACATTACCAGCTGTCACGCCATTTCTCTCGCACACTGTGATGTATCTGTTATCCATACCGCAGCAGAACTGTCTCTGATGGAAACCTGGAACATGTACTCTCTTCTGATGATGAGCCACTCCTGTTGTGCGATGATCTTAGCGTGGGACGACATATATAAGCTACTTTCTGAAGTCCCAATGTATTTGCTACTGTCATCGATTTTTGTTAATGAGGACGTATTACCTGTTCTGTCGTCACAAAGTTGCGAACTGAAAGAAGTATGCTTCTGGACCTGTATTATATCAGTTTTCTCCTTGGTCTTTTGTATGAGATGATCCCCGTTGGAGTTCGTTCAATGTCTACTACTCAATACACTGTCTTCCAGTTTTTCTATTGTAGTAGCAGCATGAGTTCGCAGCATCGCATTTTGAAATTCATATGCCCTTATTTCTGAGGCTAGATAATTATATATGACGTTGCATAACAAGGTAACTATGCCTTCTGACAGGCTGAATAAATTTTCCTAATTTTTGGGCTTCAGTACCTCAGTCGGTCTTTTAAGACCCCTTTTCCTTAGGAACAAGTAAAGGTAGGAAGTCCACATTTACGGCAAATACAAACGTCTAATAAGGTCCTTTGGCAGTGTAAAAAATTTAAGCTTATAAGTTAATGCAATCGAAAGATACGGCCATTTACCTCTCTCTTTGCCGGGTGGGGGCAAAGTGGACAGGGGTCGCAATCCGAAGCCTGTAGAGTACACAAGACGAGATTCACGAAATAGACACATTACGATGACTACGGTAGCATCGAAGTATTCCATATTGCGGATTACACCTCCATATTGCGGATTACCCCTTCCAGGTAGGCGTGATCAACCCGATCGAACGCCTGGCTGAAGGGCTGCCAAAAGTCCAGGCATACGACAAGAGTGAGCAAGAGCAATTACGTCTCTATAGCGACAGAGAGCAGTGCGGATGTTATTGGTACCTCCCAAAGAAGTTTGGTCGGAGAAAACCACTTATCGAGCCGTCCGTTTAAACCGCGTAGTCAACAGCCATGTAAAGATCTTGGTGTCACCGTTGAGTAACGTCAAAGGGCGGTAGTATCATATCCGTGAGGTATCCCGAGGCATTTGAATACGAATGAAGAAACCATCGAGAAAACCGTCTGGCATTGTCACGAAAGATGACAAATTTCCTAACAAACGTCCGTCCACAGTGGCGCCAGAAATGGACGAAATGTTCGATAAAACTCCATTGGGAGGCGAGATGTTCGTAGAATCCGCCTGGATAGCATAATGGACTTCACTCTCTGTGACGTTAGCAAGCAGATACATCGTCGCATCCACGGGAGACTCTGGAGACGTCTGCAATGTTGGCGGCGTCGTAACTTTGTTCAGAGTACAGCATAACACAATGTGCATGGAGGGCAGACCCTATATCCCGTTAGGTATCAAAATGACGGTCATCATCGGTCGTATGAACATTAATCAAAGTCCTCTGACGGTGGCGTCGTTGTGCTATGAGATGATACATACTTGGAGACTCCTGCACTAACCCAACCTGTGTGTGCGCCCTCAGCATAGCGCCTTCAAGGTGGCGGCCAGAGAGGGATGTGAACTGTGCCTTGGCACGATTCATTATTGCCTGGTGCTCCGCTGCATATGGAAACACAGTACATTCCCGAAGAGTTGTGGAATAGAATTCCTGAGTTCGTCACCCCATGCCACAACCTTTCTTCTGCAAACAATCAAGGCTTTACACAGAGCAGCCACCAAAGCAGGGCGACGAGCTGTCCAAGTGTCTCGAAGAGCTGCTAGTAGTCGGGTGTAGTAAGGTGGGTCATGTTCAGTTTCCATGGTCCACAGCCACGCCACACCCTTTGGCGGCAGAGATTTATAGCACAGATGTGTGCGTCATAGTCAGAGAACGCAATGGGCTAGACATCAGCAGTCTGCACCCCAGTAAAAATATAGTGGGAGATGTAAACACGATAGAGGCGGCTGGAAGAATAGCTAGTGAAATGCTTTAACCGCAGATGATTGCCATGAACATGCTTCCAAGAATCACAAAGCTGAGGTGCTGGAATTTCGCTAGCGCTGCGCGCGGAGAATGAACTGGTAGTTGGTCTTTGGGCGCCTGGATGCAGTTGAAATCACCTCCCATGATGAATGCATCCTGCTGACCCAGAAAGAGAGGAGTGATTGTCTCTGAGAAGAAGCTGGAATGTTCACGGTGGAGCTGCAAACCAGATGGTGCATAGACATTAACGACCCTGATGCCACTAAATGTGAGAGCCATACCTCTGGCATCGTGGAGATAGGCAACTGCATCGTATAGGATACTGTCTCGTAAGAGGATCGCCACCACACTATCAGTCATTGAAACGTGAGATACGCGTGCTGTAAAACCATTTGGAGCACAAAAAGTTGGAATTTGCATCTTCTGAGGGAGAACAACGTCAACGTCCGCAGCGTACAACGTGTCACGGAGTAAAGCCAGTTTGTCGCATACCCAAATGGTATTGACACTGACTGTGGCTATGCGATAAGTCTGGAAAGATGCCATCGCCAAGAGGACGGGCGATTCAGACACAGCGGAAGCATAGAAAACTCCTTATTAGGCCACTGTGGATAGGTACATCACTGAGACAGGAAGGAAGGCGACCCCAGCAAGGAGGGTCCTGGCCACCAGTCAGGGAAGCATGAGAGACACGTGCTGTAAAACCATAGGTGGCACAAACAGCCGGAATGTGCACCTCCTGAGAGAGAGCAACGTCAACGTCAGCAGCATATGGCGTGTCACAGAGTGAAGCTAGTTTTTGGCGTATACAAATGATATTGACACTGCCTGTGGCTATACGATAAGTCTGGTAGCTGCCATCGCCATGAGGACGGGCAATTCAAACATGGGGGAGGAACAGAGACCTCCCTGTTAGGCCCCTGTGGAAGGCACATCACAGTGACAGGGAGGAAGACAACCCCACCAAGGGGGAGGGGGGGTTCCATTTCCCTGTACACCTCCAGAATGTCCATCAGCAGCATCGACGTCGCCCGCCCAGGAGACAGACGTCTCACCGGGCCAGTTCAGTGGAATACTATCAGAGGTGTGCCCACAGGTAGCGTCAGACACAGAAGAGGTATCAGATGCAGGCGGGGCAAGGTCGGTGTCTGGAGGTGGACGTTGGCTGGAGATGGAGGCGAGGAAGGACGTCGCTTCGTGAGGTATCAGAGCGTCAGAGGACAACACACCATGAACAGCAGTGTCGATATCCTGTATCCGATGGGGGCAGTCATCAGTAGGGGTACGGTGTCTCTCCCGTTTCCTCGGCGACCGTTGCTTCCTAACATGCCGTTCCATCTCGGATAGCAGGCGGCTATCGTATGACATGAGGCCAGAAGGAAGGAAAGCGGAGGTCGGCACTGGTCCGTGATCAACAACTACGTGGCCGGGACAGACAGCTTGTGGCTGCTGACGCTCATCCTTCATTTGTGTTGCCTCCGGCAGGAGTGTAGGAAGGACAGGCAAAACGTCCATGGCGTCGTCGAGAGGATTCGAATTGATTCAGAGAAGGCGCAGCAGGCAGCACCGCCGCAGATGCTTAAGATAGTCGTAACACAGTGGGCACCGCAGGAAGAGCAACATCTGCAATCGGCGTCTGAACCAGTCTACGTCGGAGACATTCAGAACGGACATGGCCTTCCCAGCCAAAACCTGAACAGATGCGCGGCTGTCCATCGTACATGACGATAGACCTGCAGCAGGCAATAACCGCTTAGGAAGGTACGACTTTCCGTAGTTCAATTTTAATCTGACAATTGAGGACACGGTATGTTTCAAACGTCTTCACGTTTCAGCAACGTAACTGACGTCGTTGCCATAAGGTACAAAGTCGGCCAGCATGAAGTCCGACGGTACCCCAGACGGGACTTCGAAAACCCACTACCTTCGGACGCCAAAACCAGCGTGATCAACCACGACAACCCCACATCTCCCTCGGAATATCGGAACTTGAGTGAGTTAGCGTGGCGCCGCATAACATCGGCGTACGGCTTGTCATTCTCCAGCTTTTTGTACACAGTAGCACTGAGGATCGAAAAACGAATTCTGAGAACATCTTGTGGCGGGCGGCGCAGTTCATCCCATATATATCGTTCTACTTCATACGCCTTTGGTCGGTCGTGATCCAGAGGAAAAGTTAATTTAATCGTGGCTTGGCGGTCAGAAAACGTCATGATAGTCGAAAAAATTTGACTCCGAGAGAAGCCGCTACGCCGGTCGGAGTGGCCGAGCGGTTCTAGGCGCTTCAGTCTGGAACCGCGCGACCGCTACGGTTGCAGGTTCGAATCCTGCCACGGGCATGGATGTGTGTGATGTCCTCAGGTTAGTTAGTTTTTAGTAGTTCTAAGTTCTAGGGGACTGATGACCTCAGATGTTAAGTCCCATAGTGCTCAGAGCCATTTGAACCATTTAGAAGCCGCTACGCAGAAGTAAACAAACGCGCTCTCGCTCGGAAGCAACACGACAGGCGAGATGCAAACAAGGCGTGTGCGCCCCACCTGTGCCACTAGACCACGAGCTATGGACGTGTAAATAGAACAATGAATGCAAAATGCCCCAAACTAGAAGATGACATCGGAATTCACACAAAAAGATTCAAATACCGTTCACGTTCGTAAACTAGCGCCACAGTGGAACTGAACACACTTTAAGGGTGGAGTTCATTGGTGCCACGGGTTTATGATGCGTCGTGGACTTATAGTGCAAAGCAAAACCAAAGTATCTCAGAAAATGCCACAAGAGTATGAAGAGAAACCAACGTCTTTCCATTTATTATTCAACACCGGAAGAAAACCAGTATGGAACTAAACCAAACAGCGATTATGGACGAAACTCCTTTGACATTTAATGTTCTGAATAACAGAACTGTTGCCATCAAAGGTGTTAAAACTGCAATTGCAAAACAAGTGGACATGAAAAAACGCACTACACTGTTGTCCTTTAATGATGTGCTAACGGTACTAAACTAAATCCAAAGATCATTTGCAAGCGCAAAACAATGCGCAAACTTTCTGGAATACCGCCAGGTGGTGCTGTTAACGTACATGAAAAGGGCTGGATGGACGAGACTGGTATGAAACTATGGAGTAACAGAGTGTGGGAGAAAAGGAAAGGTACTTTATTGAAGAAGAGTTCTGTTCTTGTGCTACATCAGTTCAGTAGTTACTTGAAAAGTTCTGAGAAAGAGAAACTGAAACAGGAAAATACAGAGATTGCTGTTATTCTGGGAGAACTTACTTCACAACTCCAAACTCCTGATATCTCGATAAATAAACCGTTTAAGGAGTGTATGAGAGAGCAATGGAACAAATGGGTGATGGATGAAACCTCAACAAGAGCAAATACCGAATGGAAGTTTAAAACGACCTACAATCGAAAAAGTGTGACAGTGGATAAACAGTCGTGGTCTAGAGTTAAAGCAGACATAATTGTTAAATCTCTCGAGAAGGGCGGCATGAGTAATGCTCTCGATGACAATGAAGACCATCTTATATACAGGGTGGTCTACTGATCGTGACCGGGCCAAATATCTCACGAAATAAGCGTCAAACAAAAAAACTACAAAGTACGAAACTTGTCTAGCTTCAAGGGGGAAACCAGATGGCGCTATGGTTGGCCCGCTAGATGGCGCTGCCATAGGTCAAACGGATATCAACTGTGTTTTTCTGAAATAGGAACCCACATTTTTAATTACATATTCGTGTAGTACGTAAAGAAATATGAATGTTTTTGTTGGACCACTTTTTTCGCTTTGTGATAGATGGCGCTGTAATAGCCACAAACTTATGGCTCACAATTTTATACGAACAGTTGGTAACAGGTAGGTTTTTTAAATTAAAATACAGAACGTAGGTACGTATCAACATTTTATTTCAGTTGTTCCAATGTGTACATGCACCTTATCGTTTCTGAGAATGCATGCTGTTACAGCGTGATTACCTGTAAACACCACATTAATGACATAAATGCTCAAAATGATGTCCGTCAACCTCAATGCATTTAGCTATACGTGTAACGACATTCCTCTCAACAGCGAGTAGTTCGCCTTCCGTAATGTTCGCACATGCATTGACAATGCCCTGACGCATGTTACCAAGCGTTGTCGGTGGACCACGATAGCAAATATCCTACTTTCCCCACAGAAAGAAATCCGGGGACGTCAGATCCGGTGAACGTGAGGTCTTCGACGAACAATCCACCTGTCATGAAATATGCTATTCAATACCGCTTCAACCGCACGCGAGCTATGTGCCGGACGTCCATCATGTTGGAAGTACATCGCCATTCTGTCATGCAGTGAGACATATTGTAGTAACATCGGTAGAACATGAAGTAGGATATCAGCATACATTGCACCATTTAGATTTCCATCGATGAAATGGGGGCCAATTATCCTTCCTCCCAAAATGCCGCACCATACATTAACCCGACAAGGTCGCTGATGTTCCACTTGTCGCAGCCATCGTGGATTTTCCGTTGCCCAATAGTGCATATTATGCCGGTTTACGTTACCGTGTTGGTGAATGACGCTTCGTCGCTAAATAGAACACGTGCAAAAAATCTGTCATCGTCCCGTAATTTCTCTTGTGCCCAGTGGCAGAACTGTACACGACGTTCAAAGTCGTCGCCATGCAATTCCTAGTGCATAGAAATATGGTACGGGTGCAATCGATGTTGATGTAGCATTCTCAACACCGACGTTTTCGAGATTCCCGATTCTCGCGCAATTTGTCTGCTACTGATGTGCGGATTAGCCGCGACCACAGGTAAAACACCTACATTGGCATCATCATTTGTTGCAGGTCGTGGTTGATGTTTCACACGTGGCTGAACACTACCTGTTTCCTTCAATAACGTAACTATCCGGCGAACGGTCTGGACACTTGAATGATGTCGTCCAGGACACCGAACAGCATACATAGCACACGCCCGTTGGTCAATTTGATCGCAATAGCCATACATCAACAAGATATCGACTTTTTTCCGCAATTGGTAAACGGTTCATTTTAACACGGGTAATGTATTACGAAGCAAATACCGTCCGCACTGGCGGAATTTTGCATGATACCACGTACTATTACAGCGCCATCTGTCACAAAGCGAAAAAGTGTTTCAACTAAAACATTCATATTTCTTTACGTATTACACGAATATGTAACAAAAATAGGGGTTCCTATTTAAAGAAACGGAGTTGATATCCGTTTGACCTATGACAGCGCCATCTAGCGGGCCAACCATAGCGCCATCTGGTTTCCCCCTTCAAGCAAGACGAGTTTTGTTCTTTGTAGTTTTTTTCATTTGGTGCTTATTTCGTGAGATATTTGGCCCGGTCAGTATCAATGGACCACGCTGCATAACGAGGACAGCGATGGGGAAGAAGAAGAAGAAGAAGAAGAAGAAGAAGAAGAAAGTTCAGATGACGACTTTCAAGGATTTTAAAGGTCACTTCAGTTTTATAAGCTAAGAATTTTTTATTTCGGCTTTGCAACCCAATAATAAAAATTGTAAGAATGTTATTTTAAAAATTTCTTAAAAATTAAGGTGCATCTTATACCCCTTAGCTCCTTACTGTCTGTAAATTATGGTAGTACTTGCTAGGTTTTTTAGCATTTCATTTGTCGATAACATTTGGAGAGTATGTCACCACTTCAGTTTTATTGCTTGCGATGAAAAAGCTTTTCCGATTTTAGATGAAATTGTTACACTTCCAAACATTTTTAAATCACTGTATTAACTCAACATAGCCTATCCTATGAATCTGCTATTGCAGAAACATCTACTGTGTAGAACAGACTTTGCTGTATTTCTTTCGGTAATAACACGTTATAGACGCATCTGAATCGTTATTGTACTCGTTCCTCCGACGATCAGATTCAGCCAAGTGCCACGTACCTGCTGTTCTGCCCTGATGTATTACAGTGTGTGCTAAACAACGTATATGGGACGTGTTGATAAAGGACTAGGGAAAATCACATCACCTAAATGAAATGCTACCGATTGTTTTCCTTACATTGGGTTCCACAGCTCCTAAGCATTTATTAAAGATTAAAATCATAGTTCCATAGAGAGTCTAACTTTTTTGCACATTGATTGAAATGTGTATTAAGAAGTAATGCCCACATTGACAGTGTAGCACATCGCCAAGTGTGTTCATAAATTGAAAAGTGAACTTTGTTAACCACTGGCCAATGGAACTGTGGTATCATGTATCGATAACGCACCACGGGCGTCACGGCCAGTGGAACTGCAAGTTTCCGTGAGACACTGATAGCCGTCATGCGGGATCTGGAGGACCCGTTCGTGTGGCGCCTGTTGAGACACACCTCCAGCATCTGGAAGACCCATTCATGCGGCACATGTTGAGCCACGCCTCCAGGATCTGGAGGACCCATTCGTGTGGTGCCTGTTGAGCCACACCTCCAGTACCTGGAGGACCCATTCGTGTGGCGCCTGTTGAGCCATACCTCCAGGATCTGGAGGACCCATTCGTGCGAAGCCTGTTGAGCCCCACCTCCAGGATATGGAGGAGCCATTGGTGCGGCGCCTGTTGAGCCACACCTCCAGCAGCTCTGTACCTCGAGCGCCCTCTGTCGCCACAATATAAGAGGGCCGGCGGCAGCAGCTAGTCCGCCCGTGCCGGGAGTCACATCCTCACGCGACGCTACGCAGACGTCGTCTCCTCACAGTTCCAACACCACAATTTGTGCTTCAGTGCAGGGAGATTCTTTCTTGTAACACTGTGATAGCTGGACTTTGTTTCTTGTTGCATAATTTGATAATGAGTCTTCATACATTTAGAGAAACACAAGTTAAGTAAATTTTCTGTTTCCTTTGTTAAGTTGTTCACTAATCATTTTGGGTCCAGTTCAGGTCTCCTATGATGACAGTTGCCAGACCACTCTGTACCACAACTCTTCTTACCGCTGTGTACGAAGTTGTACACAAAAAATTGCAACGCCAGGAAGGATAGTAAATAACGAAAAGTTTGCTTAATGTGCATACATGGTAAAGGATAAAGTAAACACAATTAAATTTATCGGAAATTTAAATGCGGAATGTAGTACACAGAGCTGCCACCTCCGGACATCGAGTAGAAATGATCTTGAATGACAATTTTCGAGTACATCGTTCCACGCAGCTTCAACTCTGCGCCGGAGTGCTTTGTGCGCAGTGGCGTGGGAGGCTCTCGGCAAACCATGACCATTTATAGGTAAGAAATTTGGTGAACTTGCTCGCCAAGACAACAGTTGAACACCTTCTGTATCGAAGTAGGCCCAACAGCACGGACACTATGAAGTCTCACATAGCTGAATGGTAACGAAACAGCTACCTCGATGATAGAATTTTCGAGTTTGGGTTTAGCACGCGAGAAATATGTAGGCTGCTCTAAAAATTACTGGTTATCTGAACCAGTGGTATAGTGTTGCTTACCCAGTGACACATCAAATCACTACACAAGGTACTAGGCTCTTATGATAAGTAATGCCATCTGATAACTTCTGTTTTCTCAGAGCCACCAGACACTCAGAACACGCACAAGCGGAACTCGTCAGAAAAGTCGGCGTGGTGCCACTCGTGCGACCAGCGTTTTCATTGAACGCCCCTCTCTCTCCGCTGCGGCGTCGCGGAAAACAACAGCAATTGACGCCCTGCTGACAGTCCGTGGTTCTCCAGAAATCCTTACTATAAACAAGACCTTTCCCTGACTCAAGGTATATGATGCGCCTGTACGACACTGTACAGCCACGCGTACAACTTGTCTGTCCTTTCAGGAGCTAGTCGCGTGTTACCGTACGGATCCTGCATGGTATTAAGGGGCTCCGGAACGCCCTATACTTGCAATGTTGAAATAACGCTTATAAATTACATCTTTCCTCACAAATTATTTGAGGTAGGAAGTTGAACTTTTTACAGATTATTTATTGGAATATGGGCTACAACTTAACACAGGGATTTTACAAAATTTTAGTTCAGTTATTAAAGATGATTTTTTTTTCAATTGTAATGAAAATTCACAACATTTTTTTGCAATTTTTTATTTATATATTCACAAATATACAGTTTTTTTGGAAAAAGGCTGTGTTAAATTATGCAGAAGGTACTGTGTAACATTTACTGAAAGTTTGAAACAAATATGTTTGGAAGATCCTTAGAAAACATGTAATTAGTATGAGAAAATAAAAGTTTTGGGAATCGAGCGACAAAGATTGGATTAACTTATTAGTGCATTCCAGGTCCATAGGATGGATTATCTTCATCCTCTGCAAACTCCTCCTCCAGCTTCCTCTTGTTCCTCCTCCTGTTTACTCTTGCTTGTATTTCTAGACTCTTTACAGCCCTGTCTGCAGCCCGAAGGCGTTCCTTGTCTAAAGCAAGCATCGCTCGTACCATGTTAGAACCTATCTTCATTCCCATATTTCTAAATACCTTGCACCTTACAATGTTGCCGTCATTGAAAGTCGCAACAGCATCATACACACCAAAGTGAAGTGTTTCTATTCCAACAAATACAGTCTTGGGGATTCTCGACCATATAACACTATTTACACTTTCATTGGGGTTTTGAGCTTTTCCGTGAATACACTTTTTCAACAGTTCATGTGCTGCTAAGTCTCTGAAAATAGGTTTTATCACCTCCATTATTGCATGAGGCAGACTATGCTTATGAGTGTACACTTCACCAGTTAGCAATCCTTTGTTATATTTACACCAACTGTCTTCTTCTTTGGGACACAAGCTGTGTTGGGAATTTTCATCGGTTGAAGAAGTATGAAAAAAAAAGAGCCCAAACAGCCTTCTTCATTTCGTCGACACTTTGTGTATTTTGCCTAATAGCCATTCCATAATAGTTCTGTATTTTGTCAATTACACTGTCAGTTAACCTTCCCTTCCCATCCAACCCTTTACCATCACTGAGTTTTTGTTTTTTGTACGAAGCTTTCAGTCGCCGAAGTCTTGTTCCCATTCGTTTCTGTACGTGTCCAATACACTCAAATTTCTGCACTACAACATCATCACCATAGGGCTTCAGTCCTTGAACATGTTTGAAACTTTTAGAATCACTGTCACCAAGGTAATTAACATATCGCACTTTATCACATGCCTCAGAACGCTGGAATATACTGGCAACACCAGCCACTTCCATTCCTCCACTACTGCCACTATAGTTAGCTTTGCAATTATTTTCATGTGTACCTTTATATTTTTGTGGACATCTACAATACTTTGATATTACTGCTACATCTAAAACTTTCCCTGTATACATACTGGTGGCAGATACTACACCATGAAGAGATGTGTGTCCCCGTTTATGCCAGGTACCATCGAACGCTGCAGTCAAATCTGTTACCATTATTTTCCATTACTGCCTCTTCCACAGCGTTCTTCATAGATTCTATACAGACATCTTCTACTTTAGACCCTATTAATTTATTATAGGTCGTAAACTTGATTGGGGGATTTGGAAGATTCATGATGCCACAGAAAATTGCACCTGCAGTAGCACCCTTACCAACTGAACGCAAGGAATAAACAAATCTAATGTTGTGTTCGTAGATTTTGCTACCATTTTCTTTAGTTGCAGTTACTGCAACACTGTTCCAAAAGGTGGTCATGTATGAACACTTATCACATTTCAGTTGTATTTCACTAGCAAGTCCTACGTGCTTTATTATGGAGAGTTCCAGACCAACTTCACTACAATGAATACATCTTACACAGTTTGAAAAAATTCCTTTGAGAACCGACATATCAAATATTTCATTCACATCCGATTCGCCCATAAAACATTCAGTTTTCACTCATTGAACCAAGCTTCTTCTGTGAAGTATTTTCTTTCCCACTTTGACTGCTATGGGCAGGTGTACTTGAGAGGTTAAGTTAACTCACTTGGTTATCGTCTTTATTGTTTACAGTAATAACACATACCTTTGGCTTTCCGACATTTCTCCTTTTCTTAAAAGCCTTCAGAGGATTTCTAATAACTTTACTTTTACTCATTATTATACTTCAACAAAACAGAGACTCAAGAAACAGAATTAATTACGAATATTTTCGAGATAACGACAGAGTAAATAAACATGAAACAATCGACAATCACACCAGCGATATATATTGAACCATCACAGGTTAGCCACAACACATACTTTATCTCACATCACTAAAATGCACCTGATGAACACGGACGTTAATAATAACACCATTTGACAGCAGTTTAACAGCGCCACAGTGGGTCACGCCCATGTAGAACACATTTCAAAAAAAATTTAAAAATAGTTGTAGTCTTCGGAATTGAATAAATTATATATCTATTAAAAGGTAATAGTCTGCAGATTCAGAAAACGCAAATAAGTAAAAAAATTGAACTTTTCATGATTTTGAGGCTTTCCGGAGCCCCTTAAGTATAGCCCTCCAGAACCCATAGATCCATATGTGCGTTGCCACCAATGCGAACACCATTATCGTGAATCAATAAGCTGCTGTCTCGGCAGGTCACGAACCTGTAGATTGCAATGTATCGCCTATTACACCTAGCAAGATTAAGATTACCAAGTACATGGCTAGACTTGCAGACCTTCAACAAACATTACTGCTGAGAGGTGAAATGGTCTAAAGTTACGGGGAACTTTATGTACACTTATACTTTTGAAACGGCTGCAGGCTTCTATCACTTGTACGAGATGCTCTGTCCACGATGCGACCGGTGTACTTATGCGGAGGTGACAGAAGTCGTGGGATACCTCCTAACATCGTGCCGAACCTCCGTTTTTCCGTCGTAGTACAGCAACTCGACGTCGCGTGGACTCAACAAGTCCCTGGAAATACCCTGCAGAAGTACTGAGAGCTGCTACCTCTATAGCCGTCCATAACAGCGAAAGTGCACGATTTTGTGAGCGAACTGACCTCTCGATTATGTCCCATAATTGTTCGATGGAATTCATGTCGGGCTATGTGGGTGGCCAAATCATTCGCTCGAACTGCCCAGAAAGTTCTTCAAATCGATCTCGAAAAGTTGTGCGCCCGTGACATGGCCCATTGTCATCCATAGAAAGTCCATCGCTGATTGGGAACATGAAGGCCGTGAATGGCTGCAAGTGATCTCCAAGTAATCGA
Source organism: Schistocerca nitens (assembly GCF_023898315.1). NCBI lineage: Eukaryota > Metazoa > Arthropoda > Insecta > Orthoptera > Acrididae > Schistocerca > Schistocerca nitens. Next base: position 642,867,696 of record NC_064618.1, on the reverse strand, counting down.
ACACAAAGTTTCCATGTAAACACAGCCCACACCATCATGGAGCCACCACCAGGTTAGACACTGCTTTGTTGACAGCATGGGCGCTTGGCTTTGTGAGGTCTGCGCCACAGTCGAACTCCACCAACTGAAATCGGAACTCATCCGAAGAGGCCACGGTTTTCCAGTCATCTAGGACCCAAACGATATGGTCATCAGCTCAGGAGAAATGCTGCAGGCGATGTCGTTCTATTAGCAAAGGTACTCAAGTCGGTCGTCTGCTGCCATAGCCCATTAAGCGCCACATTTCGCCACACTTCCCTAACGGTTCGTACACCGTACGTCGGACATTGATTTTTGCGGTTACTTCAGCCTCGTCTGTTAGTACTACGCTCCCCGTCGTTAAATAAAGGCTGTTGGTCACTGCGTTGTCCGTGGTGAGAGGTTCTGCCTGAAATCTCGACACCGCGGATCTCGGAATGTTGAATTCCCAAAATTATTTCCGAAATGAAATGTTCCAAGCATATAACTCCAAATACGATTCCGCCGTCGTGCGGTCATAATGACGTTGGAAACCTTTCGACGTGAGTCACCTGAGTACAAATGATGCCCTTTTATACCTTTCTTTTTTTTTTGGGCATCAGTCTACTGACTGGTTTGATGCGGCCCGCCACGAATTCCTTTCCTGTGCTAACCTCTTCATCTCAGAGTAGCACTTGCAACCTACGTCCTCAATTATTTGCTTGACGTATTCCAATCTCTGTCTTCCTCTACAGTTTTTGCCCTCTACAGCTCCCTCTACTACCATGGAAGTCATTCCCTCATGTCTTAGCAGATGTCCTATCATCCTGTCCCTTCTCCTTATCAGTGTTTTCCACATATTCCTTCCCTCTCCGATTCTGCGTAGAACCTCCTCATTCCTTACCTTATCAGTCCACCTAATTTTCAACATTCGTCTATAGCACCATAACTCAAATGCTTCGATTCTCTTCTGTTCCGGTTTTCCCACAGTCCATGTTTCACTACCATACAATGCTGTACTCCAGACGTACATCCTCAGAAATTTCTTCCTCAAATTAAGGCCGGTATGTGATATTAGTAGACTTCTCTTGGCCAGAGATGCCTTTTTTGCCATAGCGAGTCTGCTTTTGATGTCCTCCTTGCTCCGTACGTCATTGGTTATTTTAGTGCCTAGGGAGCAGAATTCCTTAACTTCATTGACTTCGTGACCATCAATCCTGATGTTAAGTTTCTCGCTGTTCTCATTTCTACTACTTCTCATTACCTTCGTCTTTCTCCGATTTACTCTCAAACCATACTGTGTACTCATCAGACTGTTCATTCCGTTCAGCAGATCATTTAATTCTTCTTCACTTTCACTCAGGATAGCAGTGTCATCAGCGAATCGTATCATTGATATCCTTTCACCTTGTATTTTAATTCCACTCCTGAACCTTCCTTTTATTTCCATCATTGCTTCCTCGATGTACAGATTGAAGAGTAGGGGCGAAAGGCTACAGCCTTGTCTTACACCCTTCTTAATACGAGCACTTCGTTCTTGATCGTCCACTCTTATTATTCCCTCTTGGTTGTTGTACATATTGTATATGACCCGACTCTCCCTATAGCTTACCCCTACTTTTTTCAGAATCTCGAACAGCTTGCACCATTTTATATTGTCGAACGCTTTTTCCAGTTCGACAAATCCTATGAAAATGTCTTGATTTTTCTTTAGCCTTCCTTCCATTATTAGCCGTAACTTCAGAATTGCCTATGTCGTCCCTTTACTTTTCCTAAAGCCAAACTGATCGTCACCTAGCGCATTCTCAATTTTCTTTTCCATTCTTCTGTATATTATTCTTGTAAGCAGCTTCGATATATGAGCTGTTAAGCTGATTGTGCGATAATTCTCGCACTTGTCAGCTCTTGCCGTCTTCGGAATTGTGTGGATGATGCTTTTCCGAAAGTCAGATGGTATGTCGCCAGACTCATATATTCTACACACCAACGTGAATAGTCGTTTTGTTGCCACTTCCCCCAATGATTTTAGAAATTCTGATGGAGTGTTATGTATCCCATCTGCCTCATTTGACCGTAAGTCCTCCAAAGCTCTTTTAAATTCCGATTCTAATACTGGATCCCCTATCTCTTCTAAATCGACTCCTGTTTCTTCTTCTATCACATCAGACAAATCTTCACCCTCATAGAGGCTTTCAATGTATTCTTTCCACCTATCTGCTCTCTCCTCTGCATTTAACAGTGGAATTCCCGTTGCACTCTTAATGTTACCACCGTTGCTTTTAATGTCTACATCTACATCTACATCTACATCTACATCTACATTTATACTCCGCAAGCCACCGAACGGTGTGTGGCGGAGGGCACTTTACGTGCCACTGTCATTACCTCCCTTTCCTGTTCCAGTCGCGTATGGTTCGCGGGAAGAACGACTGTCTGAAAGCCTCCATGCGCGCTCTAATCTCTCTAATTTTACATTCGTGATCTCCTCGGGAGGTATAAGTAAGGGGAAGCAATATATTCGATACCTCATCCAGAAACGCACCCTCTCGAAACCTGGCGAGCAAGCTACACCACGATGCAGAGCGCCTCTCTTGCAGAGTCTGCCACTTGAGTTTATTAAACATCTCCGTAACGCTATCGCGGCTACCAAATAACCCTGTGAAGAAACGCGCCGCTCTTCTTTGGATCTTCTCTATCTCCTCCGTCAACCCGATCTGGTACGGATCCCACACTGATGAGCAATACTCAAGTATAGGTCGAACGAGTGTTTTGTAAGCCACCTCCTTTGTTGATGGACTACATTTTCTAAGCACTCTCCCAATGAATCTCAACCTGGTACCCGACTTACCAACAATTAATTTTATATGATCATTCCACTTCAAATCGTTCCGCACGCATACTCCCAGATATTTTACAGAAGTAACTGCTACCAGTGTTTGTTCCGCTATCATATAATCATACAATAAAGGATCCTTCTTTCTATGTATTCGCAATACATTACATTTGTCTATGTTAAGGGACAGTTGCCACTCCCTGCACCAAGTGCCTATCCGCTGCAGATCTTCCTGCATTTCGCTACAATTTTCTAATGCTGCAACTTCTCTGTATACTACAGCATCATCCGCGAAAAGCCGCATGGAACTTCCGACACTATCTACTAGGTCATTTATATATATTGTGAAAAGCAATGGTCCCATAGCACTCCCCTGTGGCACGCCAGAGGTTACTTTAACGTCTGTAGACGTCTCTCCATTGATAACAACATGCTGTGTTCTATTTGCTAAAAACTCTTCAATCCAGCCACACAGCTGGTCTGATATTCCGTAGGCTCTCACTTTGTTTATCAGGCGACAGTGCGGAACTGTATCGAACGCCTTCCGGAAGTCAAGAAAAATAGCATCTACCTGGGAACCTGTATCTAATATTTTCTGGGTCTCATGAACAAATAACGCGAGTTGGGTCTCACACGATCGCTGTTTCCGGAATCCATGTTGATTCCTACATAGTAGATTCTGGGTTTCCAAAAACGACATGATACTCGAGCAAAAAACATGTTCTAAAATTCTACAACAGATCGACATCAGAGATATAGGTCTATAGTATTGCGCATCTGCTCGACGACCCTTCTTGATGACTGGGACTACCTGTGCTCTTTTCCAATCATTTGGAACCCTCCGTTCCTCGAGAGACTTGCGGTACACGGCTGTTAGAAGGGGGGCAAGTTCTTTCGCGTACTCTGTGTAGAATCGAATTGGTATCCCGTCAGGTCCAGTGGACTTTCCTCTGTTGAGTGATTCCAGTTGCTTTTCTATTCCTTGGACACTTATTTCGATGTCAGCCATTTTTTCGTTTGTGCGAGGATTTGGAGAAGGAACTGCAGTGCGGTCTTCCTCTGTGAAACAGCTTTGGAAAAAGGTGTTTAGTATATCAGCTTTACGCGTGTCATCCTCTGTTTCAATGCCATCATCATCCCGGAGTGTCTGGATATGCTGTTTCGAGCCACTTACTGATTTAACGTAAGACCAGAACTTCCTAGGATTTTCTGTCACCAAAGGTTGTTTTGACTTTCCTGTATGCTGAGTCTGTCCTTCCGACAATCATATCTTTTTCGATGTCTTCACATTTTTCCTGCAGCCATTTCGTCTTAGCTTCCCTGCACTTCCTATTTATTTCATTCCTCAGCGACTTGTATTTCTGTATTCCTGATTTTCCCGGAACATGTTTGTACTTTCTCCTTTCATCAATCAAAAATGGCTCTGAGCACTATGGGACTCAACTGCTGTGGTCATTAGTCCCCTAGAACTTAGAACTACTTAAACCTAACTAACCTAAGGACATCACACACAGCCATGCCCGAGGCAGGATTCGAACCTGCGACCGTAGCAGCAGCGCGGCTCCGGGCTGGAGCGCCTAGAACCGCACGGCCACCGCGGCCGGCTTTCATCAATCAACTGAAGTATTTCTTCTGTTACCCATGGTTTCTTCGCAGCTACCTTCTTTGTATCTATGTTTTCCTTCCCAACTTCTGTGATGGCCCTTTTTAGAGATGTCCATTCCTCTTCAACTGTACTGCCTACTGTGCTATTCCTTATTGCTGTATCTATAGCGTTAGAGAACTTCAAACGTATCTCGTCATTCCTTAGTAATTCCGTATCCCACTTCTTTGCGTATTGATTCTTCCTGACTAATGTCTTGAACTTTAGCCTACTCTTCATCACTACTATATTGTGATGTGAGTCTATATTTGCTCCTGGGTACGCCTTACAATCCAGTATCTGATTTGGGAATCTCTGTCTGACCATGATGTAATCTAATTGAAAGCTTCCCGTATCTCCCGGCCTTTTCCAAGTATACCTCCTCCTCTTGTGATTCTTGAACAGGGTATTCGCTATTACTAGCTGAAACTTGTTACAGAACTCAATTAGTCTTTCTCCTCTTTCATTCCTCATCCCAAGCCCATATTCTCCTGTAACCTTTTCTTCTACTCCTTCCCCTACAACTGCATTCCATTTTATACCTTATGTAGGCGATACTACCGCCCTCTGTATATATGCATATCGCTGTCCCGTGATTTCACTCTCCTCAGTGTACAGCAGCTGGGGCCGCCTACAGCGTGCGCTACGACAGCGATGTTATAATACGAAGGCAGCCAAGGAGCCCCCGACTGTCCTCACTGAATAAAATGGATCACCACGATGCTCTCTGACCCGTTGTCAGTTTTCGTGTGACCTATAGCCACAACTTATTAATCAAGTAGCTCCTCATTTTCTCTCACAAAGAGTCAATGCACCCCACCCCCCCCCCCCTCCCCTACGGCGCTGCACGGCAGACCCAGCGGTCACCCATCAAAGTGCTAGCAATGCCTGACGGTGCTTAACCACGGTGATCTGACGGAAACCAGTGTATCCACCGCGGCTACGCCGTTGGCATTGTCTAATAGTCGAAGTGAAAATAATTTACGTAGGCAGTTTCATCAATACTGAAAAGGATTAATTACATGACTTTTGCAGCACAAAATTATTCTTTAATTTTTGTAGAAGTCCCGTGGGTGTTGAATTTTGAGCAGTCGTGTGCAGACGCGATCTCTAACTCTGAATCCCAGGCAGTCACATGCCAAGAGACTTGTCAAGACCAATCAGCCATTAAATATAATATTATCAGGAGATTTAATTTAGGCCTCTTTTGTGTGGTATCTCTTTCCATCAATTAAGAACTTTAAGGTAACCCGGTTCTGGAAGGCAGAAAGGGGGACTTCCAAACATTAACCAAAGTTTAGTTAAAAATCCTCGCGATAGGAGTGGCCCTACTCGATGGTGATCTCTGACATGTGCTAGTGGACGGTTTTCCTTCTTACGCGACATATAAGATGCTTTCCTTACAGCCATCCAATATTCACGTGCAATTTCTGTATGACAAACGCTCCATGTAACCTTTCCCTTAATGCAATACATAGATGACAGTACTTCGACATACTTTGTGCGGCTGCATTGAAATACTTACAATTTGCGTATCCAAGCTTATAGTACATTTCAAGACAGTTTAACGTTTATTGCATGCCTCCTTCTCAAGTAGCACTTTTAATGGTCAGCAGAGTAGCTTAGAGAAAGCTAAATATTTTCCCTCAATTAATATTCATTCACTGACATTCATAACTGAAGACATAGAAAAACGCTGCAGATAGATCGAAAGAGGTCTGATGTTCGCAAGGTACTGACAAGGCCATCGCTACGCACATAACGTCGTCAGTAGCTCGCTATGAGGAGGATTGAATAAGTGGTGGCAATTGGTGTGGCTCCAAGGGAACCAACCGTCCAATAAAAGCCGAGTCAAGATCAGCGGTACAATGCCGCCTGAGCCATTTTATGCTGGCGTGAGGATATACTGGCGGTCAAATATCAACTGTTCATCTCTGGCAAGCGAGATGTGCAGCACAAATGAATAAAATTCAAAAGTCAATGTTACAGTATCACAATCTCAATCGTACTACATTTACACTAACGCATACAACTATGTCAGTTCCGGCACAGCTGTGCCATCTTCTTGTAGCCTAAAAAGAAAAGAAATATACTATTGCTTAGCAAGTGTGATAGGAAACAAATATCAAAGTGTCCGAGTAGTGGAAATCAAATATTCATATCTGAAGACGAAGATTTGGAGCAAAAATGAACGAAATTCAGAAACATAGTGTCGTACTCCTTAGATCAATTGTGACGATCAAGGCTGTACGGAATGGTAAAGATCCACCGCGGTGTTAGAGAGTTATTACAAAAGGAGGGAGAGCTTCGTCATTGGTTTCAGCCAAGCCAATATCAAGTCAGCAAGCAAAAGTTGTTACGGTAGCAGAGAGAGCTTCAACATAGATTTAAGCCAAGTCAAAGTCTAGTTTGCAAGAAAAAGCTTAACAAAGCCAAAATGAGCATTATAAAACCAATGCGAGATTTGTTCACTGAAATCGAAAGTAAAATTATGTCAGCCATGAGGGTCTTAAGAATTTCGGATCTTACGTAGAGTCACAAGTGGTCTAGGAATCGCCAGCATGGTAGCTCAGCCTGATCGATCAGAGGGTTGGTTGTCTTCTGTAATAAAAAACTGAGAAAAGCAATGAACGATCAACAGATCAACAGAACGATGAACACATGTTCGGAGTGTAGCGGCAGTGTGGAGTCTGGTGCGTCGCATGGTACACACCAGGTGTTACATGCTTCACCCACTGTCCCTGCTGTCGAAACATCTTCGCGGGTACCGGGCGCGGTTGGGCCACCCTCTCCCCAAGGGGAGTGGCGGGTTCAGCGGCGTTCACGGCGCACGAGGAGGAGGGTCAATGTGGAGTCTGGCCGTGTGGCATCGCCCGCTCTGCCTGTGAGTGGACATGTGGCCGCTCTTTCAGCAAGGTCCGAGTAGGCACACGGGAGGAGGGGTTTATTAGTTATTGGGAGCTCTAACGTTAGGCGAGTGATGGAGCCCCTTAGGGAAATAGCGGAAAGGTCGGGGAAGAAGGCCAGAGTTCACACTGTCTGCTTGCCGGGGGGTCTCATCCGAGATGGGGATGAGGCCCTGCCGGCGGCGATAGAGAGCACTGGGTGCACCCGACTGCAAATTGTTGCTCATGTCGGCACCAATGACTCCTGCCGTCTGGGTTCAGAGGTCATCCTCGGTTCGTATAGGCGGTTGGCGGAATTGGTGAAGGCGGAAAGCCTCGCTCGCGGGGTGGAATCAGAGCTAACTATTTGTAGTATCGTTCCCAGAACCGATCGCGGTCCTCTGGTTTGGAGCCGAGTGGAAGGCTTAAACCAGAGGCTCAGACGATTCTGCGGAGATCTGGGGTGCAAATTTCTCGACCTCCGCTATCGGGTGGAGAAATGTAGGGTCCCCCTGAATAGGTTAGGCGTGCACTACACGCCGGAAGCGGCTACAAGGGTAGCGGAGTACGTGTGGAGTGCACATGTGGGTTTTTTAGGTTAGAGAATTCCCTCCCTAGGCCCGACAAGAGGAGTAGGCTAAATGCAACAGGGAATAACAATATTAATGTGCTAATAGCAAACTGCAGGAGCGTCTATAGAAAGGTCCCAGAACTGCTCTCATTAATAAACGGTCACAACGCCCATATAGTACTAGGGACAGAAAGTTGGCTGAAACCAGACGTAAACAGTAATGAAATCCTAAACTCAGATTGGAATGTATACCGCAGAGACAGGCTGGACAGTGAAGGGGGAGGCGTGTTTATAGCGATAAGAAGTGCAATAGTATCGAAGGAAATTGACGGAGATCGGAAATGTGAAATAATTTGGGTGAAGGTCACGGTTAAAGCAGGCCCAGACATGGTAATTGGATGTCTCTATAGGCCCCCTGGCTCAGCAGCTGTTCTGGCTGAGCACCTGAAGGATAATTTGGATAATATTTCGAGTAGATTTCCCCACCATGTTATAGTTCTGGGTGGAGATTTTAATTTGCCAGATATAGACTGGGAGACTCAAACGTTCATAACGGGTGGCAGGGACAAAGAATCCAGTGAAATTTTTTTAAGTGCTTTATCTGAAAACTACCTTGAGCAGTTAAACAGAGAACCGACCCGTGGCGATAACATATTAGACCTTCTGGTGACAAACAAACCCGAACTATTTGAAACAGTTAACGCAGAACAGGGAATCAGTGATCATAAAGCGGTTACTGCATCGATGATTTCAGCCGTAAATAGAAATATTAAAAAAGATAGGAAGATTTTTCTGTTTAGCAAAAGTGACAAAAAGCAGATTACAGAGTACCTGACGGCTCAACACAAAAGTTTTGTCTCAAGTACAGATAGTGTTGAGGATCAGTGGACAAAGTTCAAAACCATCGTACAATATGCGTTAGATGAGTATGTGCCAAGCAAGATCGTAAGAGATGGAAAAGAGCCACCGTGGTACAACAACCGAGTTAGGAAACTGCTGCGGAAGCAAAGGGAACTTCACATCAAACATAAACATAGCCAAAGCCTTGCAGACAAACAAAAATTACGCGAAGCGAAATGTAGTGTGAGGAGGGCTATGCGAGAGGCGTTCAATGAATTCGAAAGTAAAGTGCTGTGTACTGACTTGGCAGAAAATCCTAAGAAATTTTGGTCTTATGTCAAAGCGGTAGGTGGATCAAAACAAAATGTCCAAACACTCTGTGACCAAAATGGTACTGAAACAGAGGATGACAGATTAAAGGCCGAAATACTAAATGTCTTTTTCCAAAGCTGTTTCACAGAGGAAGACTGCACTGTAGTTCCTTCTCTAGATTGCCGCACAGATGACAAAATGGTAGATATCGAAACAGACGACAGAGGGATAGAGAAACAATTAAAATCGCTCAAAAGAGGAAAGGCCGCTGGACCTGATGGGATACCAGTTCGGTTTTACACAGAGTACGCGAAGGAACTTGCCCCTCTTCTTGCAGCGGCGTACCGTAGGTCTCTAGAAGAGCGTAGCGTTCCAAAGGATTGGAAAAGGGCACAGGTCATCCCCGATTTCAAGAAGGGACGTCGAACAGATGTGCAGAACTATAGACCTATATCTCTAACGTCGATCAGTTGTAGAATTTTGGAACACGTATTATGTTCCAGTATAATGACTTTTCTGGAGACTAGAAATCTACTCTGTAGGAATCAGCATGGGTTTCGAAAAAGACGGTCGTGTGAAACCCAGCTCGCGCTATTCGTCCACGAGACTCAGAGAGCCGTAGACACGGGTTCGCAGGTAGATGCCGTGTTTCTTGACTTCCGCAAGGCGTTCGATACAGTTCCCCACAGTCGTTTAATGAACAAAGTAAGAGCATATGGACTATCAGACCAATTGTGTGATTGGATTGAAGAGTTCCTAGATAACAGAACGCAGCATGTCATTCTCAATGGAGAGAAGTCTTCCGAAGTAAGAGTGATTTCAGGTGTGCCGCAGGGGAGTGTCATAGGACCGTTGCTATTCACAATATACATAAATGACCTTTTGGATGACATCGGAAGTCACTGAGGCTTTTTTCAGATGATGCTGTGGTGTATCGAGAGGTTGTAACAATGGAAAATTGTACTGAAATGCAGGAGGATCTGCAGCGAATAGACGCATGGTGCAGTGAGTGGCAATTGAGTCTCAATGTAGACAAGTGTAATGTGCTGCGAATACATAGAAAGATAGTTCCCTTATCATTTAACTACAAAATAGCAGGTCAGCAACTGGAAGCAGTTTATTCCATAAATTATCTGGGAGTATGCATTAGGAGTGATTTAAAATGGAATGATCATATAAAGTTGATCGTCGGTAAAGCGGATGCCAGACTGAGATTTATTGGAAGAATCCTAAGGAAATGCAATCCGAAAAACAAAGGAAGTAGGTTACAGTACGCTTGTTCGCCCACTGCTTGAATACTGCTCAACAGTGTGGGATCCGTACCAGATAGGATTGATAGAAGAGATAGAAAAGATCCAACGGAGAGCAGCGTGCTTCGTTACAGGATCATTTAATAATCGCGAAAGCGTTACGGAGATGATAGATAAACTCGAGTGGAAGACTCTGCAGGAGAGACGCTCAGTAGCTCGGTACGGGCTTTTGTTAAAGTTTCGAGAACATACCTTCACCGAAGAGTCAAGCAGTATATATTACTCCCTCCTACGTATATCTCGCGAAGAGACCATGAGGATAAAATCAGAGAGATTAGAGCCCACACAGAAGCATACCGACAATCCTTCTTTCCACGAACAATACGAGACTGGAACAGAAGGGAGAACCGATAGAGGTACTCAGGGTACCCTCCGCCACACACCGTCAGGTGGCTTACGGAGTATGGATGTAGATGTAGATGTAGATGTCATGTGACATCCACCTCAACAATACGAGACTGGAACAGAAGGGAGAACCGATAGATGTACTCAGGTTACCCTCCGCCACACACCGTCAGGTGGCTTACGGAGTATGGATGTAGATGTAGATGTAGATGTAGATGTCATGTGACATCCACCTCGACCAACCGCAACGCACAATACCGGTCAAAATGAAACAAAAGGGGAGGGCGGGATACCGTCTTCGAATAGTAATCAGAACGTCCTCGGTCCCGGGTTCGAAACCTGCTACCGTTTAAATGTTGATTAATAATCAGTATTGGCGATGGAAGACTGCCGGAATAAGAAGTCAGCCTCACTCTGCCAAATGGCCTTGTCAAAGAGAGCGGAGTAGGTTCAGGTGACACTCTTGTCCTTTGGATAGAAAACTACCCCTAGAGGTGGACGAATTAGCAATGATCAACGGCGTAAGGATCCAGAAGGCAATGGAAACCACTTCATTATAGTCTCATAACGTATATCCACGGGATATGTGGCTTTTAGTTGAAAAAGTGTCATGATGCTCTCTCCATTGACAAAAGATTCTGGAATGGTACCCCGTTCGGATCTCCGGAATGGAACTACAAAGGGGAGGTGACCATCTGAAAAAGATTTATTAACCAACGAATGGATACCGTCCTACAAATCGGGGCGTGTAATCTCAGAAGCATGAACGTGACAGGGAAGCTAGAAAATCAGAAAAACCAAATGCAGAGGTTCAATCTAGATATTGTAGGGGTCAGTCAAGTGAAATGCAAAGAACAAAAGGATTTCTGGTCAGATGAGTATAGGGTAATGTCAACCACAGCAGGAAATGATATAACGGCAGTAGGATTCGTACAAACAGGAAGGTAGGACAGGGAACGTATTACTGTGAACAGTTCAGTGATAAGGTTGTCCTGATCGGAATCGACAGCAGACCAACATCGACAACGATAATTCAAGTATACATGCCGACGTAGTAAGGTGAACATGAAGAAATAGAAGAAGCAAATGACGACATAGAGTACGTAAAGGGAGATGAAAATCTAATAGTCATGGGGGACTGGAATGCAGTTGTAGGGGAAGGAGTAGAAGAAAAGGGTACAGTACAATATGGGCTTGGGACAAGGAACGAGAGAGGAGAAAGATTAATTGAGCTCTGTAATAAATTTCAGTTAGTAACAGCGAATACATTGCCCAAGAATCATAAGAGAAAGAGGTACACCTGAAAAGGCCGGGTCATACGGGAAAATTTCAGTAAGATTACATCTTGGTCAGAAAGAGATTCCGAAATCAGATACTGGATTGTAAGGCGTACCTAGTAGCAGATGTAGACTCAGATGACAATGTAGTAGTCATGGAAAGCAGACTGTAGTTTAAGAGATCAGTCAGGAACAATCAATAAGCAAAGAAGTGGGATACAGAAATACTAAGGAGTGACGAGATGTGCTTGAAGTTATCTAAGACTCTAGATACAGCAATAAGGAATAGGTCAGTAGGCAGCACAGTTGAAGAGCAACGGACATCTCTATAGAGGGCAATCACAGAAGTTGGAAAGAAAAACATAGGTACAAAGAGGGTAACTGCTAAGAAACCGTGGGTTACAGAAGAAATACTTCAGTTGATCGATGAAAGAACTAAGTACAAAAATGTTCGAAGGAATTCAGGAATACAGAAAGAAAGTAAGTTGCTAAGGAATGAAATAAATAGGAAGTGCAGGGAAGTTACAACATAATGCCTGCATTAAAATGTGAAGAAAACGAAAAAGAAATGGCTGTCGGAAGGACTGACTCAGCGTATAGGAAAGTCAAAACAACATTCGGAGAAATTAAAAGCAAGAGTGGTAACATCAAGAGTGCAATGGGAATTCCACTGCTAAATGAGGAGGCAGGAGGGAGGGCAGCAGGTGGAAAGAGTATATCGAAAGCCTCTGTGAGGGGGAAGATTGGTCCGATGGGATAGAAGAATTAACAGGAGTTGATTTAGAAGAGATAAGGGATCCAGTATTAGAATCAGAATTTAAGAGAACTCCGAAGGACATAAGATCAAATAAGGCAGAACGGATAGATAACAATCCTTCAGACTTTCTAAAATCATTGGAGGAAGTGGCAGCAAAACGACTCGTCACGTTGGTGTGTAGAATGTATGAGTCTGCCGACATACCACTTGACCTTCGGAAAAATATCACCCACACAATTCCCAAGACTGCAAGAGCTGACAAGAGCAAGAATCAGCGCACAATCAGTTTAACACATCATGCATCCAAGTTGCTGACAAGAATAATGAACAGAAGAATGCAAAAAATTGAAGATATGTTAGATGAAGATCAGTTTGGCTTTAGGAACGGTAAATGAACTAGAGAGGGAATTCTGATGTTGTGGTTGATAATGCAAGCAAGACTAAAGAAAAATCAAGACACATTCATAGGATTTGTCGACTTGGAAAAAGGGTTCGATTGTGTGAAATGGTGTAAGATGTTCGAAATTCTGAGAATAATAATGGTAAATTATGGGGAGAGACAGGTAATATACAATCTGTATAAGAACCAAAAGGGAAAAATAAGAGTGCATGACCAAGAACGAAGTGCTCGGATTAAAAAGGGTACAAGAAAGGGATGTATCCTTTCGCTCCTACTGTTCAATCTGTGCATCGAAGTAACAATGATGAAAATAAAACCAAGGTTCAAGAGTGGAATTACAATTCAAGGAAAGGATATCAATGGTAAGATTCGCTGATGACATTGCTATCCTAAGTGAAAGTGAAGAAGAATTAGGTGATCTGCTGAATGAAATGAACTATTGAGTACAGAATATGGACTGACAGTAAATCGAAGAAATACGAAAGTAATGAGAAGTAGCAGAAACTTAACCTCAGACTGATGGTCGCGAAGTAGATGAAGTTAAGGAATTCTTCTCAAAAGCCGACTAGCACTGGCAAAAAGGGCATTCCTGGCTAAGAGAAGTCTACTAGTATCAAACATAGGCCTTAATTTTAGGAAGAAATTTCTGAGAATATACTTTTGGAGCACAGCCATGTATGGTACTGAAATGTGGACTGTAGGAAAACTCAAACAGAAGAGAATCGAAGCATTGGAGGTGTGGCGCTAGAGACGAATGTTGAAAATGAGGTAGACTGATAAAGTAAGGAATGAGGACGTTCTGCGCAGGATAGAGAAATTCGTGGAGGGCCGCATCAAACCATTCAGAAGACTGACGCCTCAAAAACAAGTCAGCTAATGGATCAATATCATTTATTCAGTGGCTTAGTAAGCATAGTGCCACCGAAACGCAATATTACAGAGAGAAGGCGAAAATACTGGATTCGATCTTCCGAAGTTCCTTCACTTGGAAGATCGTAATACAGTTCTTGCTTTCAGTCAAAGTACGAACGCCAAAATGAGAGATATTTAGAAAAGAGACTGCGAAATATAAAATTTACTGAAATCACTTAATAGTGGAAAGACATCTGAACCGGATAAGTCACCTGTGAGATTCTAGCGAGATTATGCTAAAGAACATGTTCCTCTTCTACTAGTTGTGTAGTATAGATAGCTGGAACAACAAAAGATACCAAGAGATTGGAAAAATACAGGTCATCAATGTTTTCAAGAATGGTGTAGCAAGTGATGCACGTACTATAGGTATTTAACGCTGACATCAGTTTGTTGTGGGGTTAGTAAACATGCTCTACGCTCAGGCACTGTGGCATTTCTGGCGACAGAAAATCTGCACCTCAACAACCAACATGAAACCCATAAACAGAGATTTTTAGAAATGTAGCTCGCTTTGTTCCTCCATGAAATCCGTAGCACAAGGTGCCCAGGTTGGCATCGTGTTCTTTTAGTTCTGGAAGGCATTCGATGCAGTTCCGTGCTATACGTAAGTGAACAGAATACAAGCTTACGGAGTGTCGGTATGAATTTCTGATTGGATTCTTGACTTCTAAGAGATGGAACTCAGTACGTTATTCTTTACGGGATAAAATCGGCAGATGTGAAGATAAGATTTGGAGTGTCCCAAGGGAATGTTACAGGGCCATTACCGTTTACACTATACAAAATGAGCTAGGTTTCGACGCCAGAAGACTGCAGCGGAATGCAAAAAGACATGCAGATGGTCAAAGATTGATGCAAGGACTGTTAGTTTACCCTAAATGTAACATATTTCTCATAAACAGGCGAACAGTCTATTAATATTTGTTTACGCTATTGGTGGAAAAGCGCTTGGAACCGTAACAGCAGTAAAGTACGTAGAATTAACTGTTCACAGCAACCTCAAGTGGAATCATCACATGAATTAAATTGCACGAAAGACAGATGAGAGGCTGAGGTACACTGGAAAATTCTTAAGGAAATATAATTCATCCACGAAGGAAGTGGCTTACAAAACGCTTGTTCAACCTATTCTAGAGAACTGTTCATGAGTCTTGGACCCTTACTAAGTGGAATTAACAGAAGACATGGACAACATCTAACGAACAGCAGAACATTTCGTCGCAGCGTCGTCCACTAACCGCAAGATGCTGAACAAATTTCAATGGCAGTCGCTTCAAGAGAGGCGTTGGGTGTTACTGAAAATGTTACTGTTGAAATTCCGAGAGCGTACGTTTGAAGAGGTGGAGGTTTATCGACGGCCGTTGTTACAACGCACCGTTTGCGAATGGAACAGGGCGGGGAAAGGGGGGGGGGGGAATGATAGTGGTACATCACTCGTATATGTCCTCCGCCACAACTAGTAACATGGCTTGCGGAGTATATACCAGAGGTGTAGCTGTAGACGTAGTAATGGATTTGGCATTACTTCGAGAACCTAGTGCCCGTGTACATCAGATGACTTTCCACGAAATTAGCGAAATACGATTTTCTTGTGTATGTCCAAGCATAGTTGTGAGATATGTGAATGATACATCTTGCTTGAATAGCCGTGAGAAAGGTTCATGCTATATTCAGAATTGTTGTACAGCTCTTGAGCAGGTGTAATTCACCTACAAAGAAGGTCGTTTAGTGAACTCTCGTCTGACCAATTCATGAGTACTGTTCGTCGGTCTGAGACACTTACCAAGTGGGAGAGGCTAAAAGTAAAACGCTGTGCGTCGTAGAGAACTTCGCGCACAAAATTCCGAGAGCCCACGTCCGAAAGAGTCAATAAACATACTACTTCTTCCAATAGACGTACCTCATAAACTGCACGATCTTAACATTAGTTAAATTCACGCCCACACAGGGGTATACCCATGTTTTTCTCCTCGTGTACCGTCAACGAATGGAGTAGGAAGGGTTGAGGGTGGGGGAGAGACGCGAGGACTGTAGCACATTATGTGCGCTGTAGCGCACACCATACGGTGCACAGCTGTGGATAAACTCCGCACGTGTAAAGAATTTCGGCAGGCCGAAGTGGCCGTGCGGTTAAAGGCGCTGCGGTCTGGAACCGCAAGACCGCTACGGTCGCAGGTTCGAATCCTGCCTCGGGCATGGATGTTTGTGATGTCCTTAGGTTAGTTAGGTTTAACTAGTTCTAAGTTCTAGGGGACTAATGACCTCAGCAGTTGAGTCCCATAGTGCTCAGAGCCATTTGAACCATTTTTGTAAAGAATTTCCCGCGACCGATTTATCAAATGCTGTAGCTGAGTTACACCACAACTCGGCTGAAGGAAGATAGTATTTAAAAAAAAACTCTGCATTCTATCCTGTAGCAGATATCTGTTCACATTGTTCGTCTTGCCATCATCCGTACCAGATCAGTATCTGCTGGACTCCATGGCGCAAATGATGAGGCTCATTAGTGACATATCACCGCCCATTATAACAGTTATATTCAAACAGTCCTTAACCACAAGTGTTTCCTCTGAGGCTTGGAAACAGGCACTAGTTAAGTAATTACCTCACATCACGCTGCAATAGCACTCTCTGATTATCGACATCTTTGCATTCTTCCTACACTGTCAAGGCCTGAGAATTTATAGTCCACGACAAGCTAACAAACTACCTAACAACATACAATGTATTAGACGAACACCAATCAGGCTTTCGTAAACATCGCAGCACAACATCTGCCTTTATAAAGGTGACAGATGACCTGAAGCTTGCCACGATGCACGTGTACGCTGATGATCTTCTGATGTATCTAAGTGCAAAAGCTACGAACCTGAAGACCGCCATCGAGACCTCAGTACCGACCTGCGTACACTATCAAAATGGGTGCAGGACATAGGGCTAAAGCTCAGCCCATTCAAAACCCAAGTGGTACTGGTTGTCCATTTTAGAATCATTAGCCCAAAATATCGAAAATCCCTACCATCTTTAACCATAAATGGGACCAATATCAACTTCTCTCCTTCATCATAGAGCCTAGGAGTAATAACAAATGAAAATCTTCATTGTATTGAACAAGTAGTTGCAAAGTTCATGAAGGCATAAGCATTTTTCCATGCACTACAAAAATATATGAGTAAATAGCTCTTGCCCCTTAATCTGGGAAAGAAACTGGTACAAACACTTACACATCCAATTACTGATTACCTTTCTTTCTGGAAAGTTCTAGCTGCTGCTATCGCGGCTATATAAGCGGAACACCATACCATCTCCGGCAGTCAGTGTTGTTTCGCTGCTGATGACGATGGTGGAGACAGCCGTCGAAAGATCGAGTGTTTTATTAGAATAAAGATAAAGGAGTTAAAGACATTAGCTGCCAGTGGAGATTGATTTATACGGATGGGAAAAGTTGAAAATTTGTGCCGGACAAGGATTCGAACTCAAGTCTCTTGCTTATTATGCAGATGTGCTGACCGATACGCCATTTGGACAAAGTGGTGATCACCACCGCACGGACTACCTCAGCACACCTCCCATCGGACCCAAATTCTCAACGTATACCACGCGCTACTGACGGAGTGCTCCTGCTCATTAGTCTCATTACTCAAAGTGAAGCAGCTTGCAAACCAAAAAGATTTTATTCTGGAATACCACAAGTAGAGATTCTGAGGATTACGGACGTCTTTCAGTTTGGTGAGCAGCTTTCTTAGAATATCGATAAACGCATGAGGGAGCCCGTAACTAAGTAAAAAACAGATCACTGAATCAGTGGTAACCTATTGCAGTTTGTCACTTTGTTTGATATCACAAAGTGATTTGAAGTGAAGAGAACACATAAAATCACTATTAGTGCAGTTGAAAAGTAAACTGACAAGAGATCAAGCGGGAATAAGATTTTTGTAATCTTTTAATATGTGTGGTACGGGAAGTTCTGAACTCAAGTATCACTCACCCAAAGCAGATAGGGCAACTCCGAAAAATTCCCGAGAAAATAGACTTCGAAGTTTTCCGACCACGTTCAGTATGGTAAATTATGGAATTAAGACTTTGAACACGAAATGATAGTTGGAGCCAGACGCGTGGGTCATTCCATTTCGGAAATAGGGAATTCAATATTCCGTGATCCATGGTGTCAAGAGTGTGCCGAGAATACCAAATTTCAGTCATTACGTCTCATGGCGGACAGCGCACTGGCCAACGACCTTCCCTTAACGACCGAGAGCAGAGGCATTTGCATAGTGTCGTCAGTACTGCCACCACCTGAAATAACCGCAGAAATCAGTATGGGAGTACGACGAACGTGCCAGTTACCACAGTGCGGCGAAATTTGACGTTAGTGGGCTATGGCAGCAGACGACCGACACGGCTGCCTTTGCTAACAGCACGCCATCGCCTGCAGCGCCCCCTCTGGGCTCGTCACCATATCGGTCCCACCCTACAAGACTGGAACAACGTGACCTGGTCAGTTGAGCCCTGAATTCGGTTGGTAAGAGCTGATGGTAGGATTCAAATGTGGGTCAAACCTCACGAAGCCATGGACCCAAGTTGTCAAATGGTTCAAATGGCTCTGAGCACTATGGGACTCAACTGCTGTGGTCATCAGTCCCCTAGAACTTAGAACTACTTAAACCTAACTAACCTAAGGACATCACACACATCCATGCCCGAGGCAGGATTCGAACCTGCGACCGTAGCAATCGCACGGTTCCGGACTGCGCGCCTACAACCGCGAGACCACCGCGGCCGGCCCCAAGTTGTCAACAAGGAACTGTGCAAGTTGGTTGTTTCTCCACGCTGGTGTTGGTTGTGTTCACACGGGATGGAATAAGTCCTCTGGTCCAACTGAACCGATTATTGAGTGGAAATGGTTATGTTCGGCTACTTGGAGACCATTTGCAGCCATTCATGGACTTCATATTCCCAAACAACGATGGAATTTTTGTGAATGAGAATGCGGAATCTCACCACGTCGCATATGTTAACGATTGGTTTGAAGGACATTGAAGAGCGAATGATTTCGTCATCCAGGTCGCCCGACATGAATCCCAAAGAACATATCTGGGACATAATCGAGATGTCAGTTCGTTCACAAAACCCTGTACCGGCCACACTTTCGCAGAGTGGCAGCATGGCTGAGTATTTCTGCAGGGATCTTCCAACGACTTGTTGAGCTCATGCCACGTATCGTTGCTGCACTACCCGGGGAAAAGGAGGTCCCACAGGATATTAGGAGGTATCTCATGACTTTTGTCACCTCAGAGTCTATTTGAGTTCTAAACTTCACGTCAGATAAATATAAAAAATTGTAAATTCCGACTGTCGTTTGATCCCCTTACTAGAGTTGTCGCATGCATCTGAAAAGTTGCGGCGCAACTTTAACCGAAATCACAAACAAGGCGCTGTTGAGGCCAATACCGGGCTTTTGTTGTAGTGTTTGCTGTCCTAATCGGGTAAATATGAGGGCAAAGAACGAACGAATTCGGAAACGCGATGGGGCTATGGTAGTTAAAGGGCAGTGTGCCACGTGCTGTATTATAACGTGTTGGAATAATGGCGACGTCGTACTCGGGTAGCGCTACTGGGTGAAAAGGAAGATTCTACCACGATTCTGTTGTCACTGTCATATATCTGCATAGGGATCAAGAAAACATGATCAGAGTGATTACAATGTGTGCGGAGCCGTGCAGAAAGACGTTTTCCCTTGTTCATTAAGTGAATGGAAAAGGACATGTGCAGTGGGGATATCAAGCGCTCTGACTGGTAAATCTGACATTTGTCGGGAGACTTTAAACACAATGTGTCTATTTTTGCTCGTAATTTACTTGCCTCCAAAACAATAAGGAAGGTGTTTTGGTATCACAGAATTGTGCTGCCTTTCCGCGCAAAAATAATGAGACACATGAGAAAGTAAATAATTTATTGAGATCGTCCTATGTGTCCTACCAGGGAACTGTGTGCCAATAAGAAAGTTTCTGTTTCAATTGCCATTAGCACTGAGACACTACGCGTTATTTGTCGTAATACCGGTACAAAAATACAGTGTTGTTTTTAAACTAGTAGAGCTATAATCAACCAAAACGATTTATTACATATGCTAATTTGTGTACAAGCTGCTAACAAAATAAAATTGAAGACCTCGGCTGTAAACAGTGGTAAGGGACATTCGATGAGAAACAAAGTTATCGCATGTAAAAAATGGTACGTGATATGCTTTATTTATATTAATTATAGTTCCATGGTAAACCGAGAAATGGCAGTTCTGTCTCTGATTTCAGGATTTGTGCGCCTAATCAGTGCCAAAAATATAGCTACCAGTCGTAACAACGTGTTCGTTGTTCGTGCGAGGGTAATGTTTTCATGGACGACTTGTACAAATTCGAGGATGATGTTGATAACTACGACACAGATAGAGATCCTGAATATGTTCCTGAACGCAAATGCTCTTCAAAACTTATTTGTTGATCATGTAAATAGGAATAATGTTTAAGCAAGTAAACAATGCTAACTTGTGTTCCTTACCACTGTTTAGGTGGATTTACGTGACAATGCGATGACACAAATGTTTAGGGCCATCCTTAACATTGCTTACGTGTTGTAGTTAGGTGACAATAAAACTAATTATATATTGTTCTGAATCATAGATTAATATTTGAAGTTGTTGTGTTTTATTATTGTAAACATTGGTAGTTCATATTTTACTATCACAAACTGAAACAATCAGAACTTTTAAATTTATGTTTTCGAGAGATTTCACACTAACGTTTCGCTAAACAGCCCAGGGAGTAAACAGTGCTAAGTCAAGGCTAAGGTATGTTAAGTGCACTCAGTTTCCAGGTAAACAATATTCAATATGTATGACGTATTTCTAAGAATAAAATTTTGGATTGAATTAACGATTTGAAAAATATGTCGTTATTCTAGAAATGCTTGAAAATAACGACTCATCTGAATAAGAATATCACAATGGACATACTTGAAATGTTTTGTTTATGATGTTCAATTTAATCTCTATTCCACAGTTTCTCAAAACAACCAACTTGTTCGTTGCAATTGTTTACAGGCGAGGACTTCAAATTAACAATAAAATCTCTTATGATTTCTGTTCGTCACACAACTCCGTTCTTGGAATCAAGTGTTGCAAAGTTAACTGTGGAACTTGTGCTGTTGAGAAAGAAATGGCAACACCATCAACAGGTGTTTCTGTTTTCCAGCTAACAAACACGGCTGGACTTTCAGATGAAGTGCGGCATGGCAGACATCAGCCGTAGTCTTTCCTCTTTTAAATACATTGACGTTTTTCCATTCATCTGTTTCATAGTAAAAATTTTTAATAGCTGTTTGAGAGGGATTAGTTTGAGACACTTCGGCAATATTTCATTTGGAACCCTTCCACGCCTGTACTGACAGCAATGCTCAGCAGCATTTTTAAGATTAAAAATCAGTTGCATGCATTGTAATTATTTGGAATGGGGTCACGACTTCAGTTGACTCTATAACCTGTGTATCAACTAAATGGAAAACACCTTGCATGGCACTTGGAATTCCCGTGGGGAAGCACTGCTGGGCACCAAAAGCACGTGGAATATCATAATGAATATTAGAAGCATTTTCTTCGTTGTTTCACACGTGGAACAAGTCTAAAGACGCGCAAGACAAGCAGCAGCACTGAAAACGCGTTTTGAGTAAAAATGTTCTCAAGAACATTTGCCGGCCGCTGTGGCCGAGCGGTGCTAGGCGCTTCAGTCCGGAACCGCGGGCCTGCTTCGGTCGCAGGTTCGAATCCTGCCTCGGGCATGGATGTGTGTGATGTCCTTAGGTTAGTTAGGTTTAAGTAGTTCTAAGTCTAGGGGATGATGACCTCAGATGTTAAGTCCCATTGTGCTTAGAGACATTTTGAAGAGCAGTTGATATTTCCAATCTTCATTTAACAGTACGCCACAAATGATATCACGAGCCGTATTAAGGAGAAAAAGCGGTGGACTACATAAAATATCTCTCTCTCTCTGACACACACTCACTCACACACACACAGAGACACACACGCAAACACAAGGACACGAAAAAAGGAATTAACACCGTATGCAAACTTTTCGCTGAATTCATAAAGAAAAACCTTTTTAACCTACAAATGGCAAAATATGTAGACGTATTATGTACACAATATTACAGAATGATCACTGATGATGCATTGTAAATAAAAGCGAAACACGTCAGGTGAAAAATGCTCGTAACATTTCTAGTGGCTCTAACGTCATCTGTATCTGTTTATTTTTATATTTATTACACATTAAAATTTATTCACAGTTTTTGTATTGAGTACCGCTAAGTCAATATGACCCCACCGTAAACTGTTTGTTTCTTGAATGTAGTATTTACGAAAATGAAATGAAATGATGAATTTTATGTTGAACAGGTGCTATACGGAACACCTCCAGCGGTGAAAATAATATTTCTTGCCTTATTTTTCTGCCTGTTATTAGGGTTTCTTGTATCAGCCTTTTTTGTACCCTTTCTAGTATCACTAGTGTCAATATGACCCCATAAGCATTAGAAAAAACATCTCCCTCGTTTGAAAAGCTTTTTTAAAAATATAAATATTACCTTCTATCTCTGAGTCAACTGTATCCAGTGATATTTTGTTTCCTTTTATATTCACAACACATTAAAATTTATTTACGTTTTATTTTGCGCTGAGTGGCACTGGGGTCAATATGACCAGAAGCTAAATTTGTTTGTTCCTCGAAGGTAAAATTAATAAAAATCGTTCATTAGTATTACGTTTAACAACTGTAATGTATGTTTTTGTCTTATTTCATTAAAATACTAGCAATACATCTTGTGTAAATTACTTCATGTCTATAGCGCTCCAGTAGCAATTAGTAAGACAAAAATATCGTGACAGTTGGATGATTAACATTGTAGTGTGATTAGGGGGGAGGAAAATACTAAGTTGATACACAACACCTGAAGGGGAATATTGTTACCGAAACATACTGAAAATTAGCATCGACTTATAAACGATAGGTAGAACAGATGTAGGAAGTTGCTAAACGAGACGGACAGACACTCTGTGAAGACGGAACAAACTTAAAGTCTATCCGCGATGTGCTGCAGAAATACATCCGGAGAAACGAGACAGGAATATGATGAGACCGGGACAGAAAACGTGCGTAGGTCGGGGAGTGAGTTACCTGGCAGCGAGAGGAGAGGAAAACGTGTCCAGCAGCAGCAGCTGGCGGAGCCAGGAGAACACTAACTCACTGGTCTGTGGCTGCTGACGTCTGCAGAGGTCCCCCCTCCAATTCCTCTCCCTTCCCCTCCCCATATGTAGCGATCACGCAGGAAGCCAGAGTCACGAGGTCCAGGCATTAGATAGGACAGCTCCGTCAGTGTCAACACTGGCCCTCTGTAAGATAGGTCGAGAACGATCGAGGGCGTGGACAGCTCACAAGAGCTGGGCTGAACTTAGCGAGAAAGAATAAACATAAAACTCAAAACAGCGTGGTGCTCAAATGAATGAAACTTCACAAGGAAACGGAAGAGATTATTCAGATGAGCGTAGTTAAAAAGGCAATTGAAAAGCACCACTAGACGAAAGAGAAGGGATTGTAAATCTTGTTACAGCTCACAGCGCAAAAAAATGTTTATCTTAGGCGAGTATCGTCCACGTTCGGTTACGTGACGTGATGTGTTTTGTGCTGACTCTATATCCGAACATTATACCGATTCACTTTACCGCAGGTATGGAAGATGGCTTCGTCACTGAACACAGTTTTATTAAGAAAATCATCTTCAGTGTGCATTTTGTGAAACATTCCTATACAAAACTCAGCTTATGTTTTTTTTCTCACTTTCCCTTAAAGATTGTAAAAGTTTCAATTTGTAGGGTTTGAGTGACAGGCGTTTCCGTAATTCCTCCCACACTGTAACACCAGGAATATTCAATACTAAGCTGGCACGTCTTGATGACTTACCTGAACTGCTAATGTGTCACTGCCGAATTTGCTCTATTGCTGCGTCGGAGACTGCTGGCCTACCCTGGCACAGCGTCCTATATGATACACAGCCAATTTCGATTAAATGATTGTACCAATTAATAAAAGTTTGTCTTTTGGGTGTTGGCTTACAATATCTAGTCCTGAATTGTCTCTGAACTGTAGTAGCGGATCGTAATTCATGAAATCACAAACAACACTGTGCTCCGTTATACGACTCCGTGAACACTATTGGAACATCTCATTCGCGCGTTCACCTTGCGGGAACGACGGGCACTAACAGTGTTAGGGAGGAATAAATTCTGATGATATGCTTCATTCAGTGCTGTGTCAAACACTTCTATAAGTTATTTACCCTTTTCACAATTAAACGTTACTTTTGTATAACTAATTACAAGCACTCTGTGTTTTCTACAGTGTGGGCAGTGGCGGACTAAGGAACCGGGGAAGATGGATGGAGCTCGGTGGGGGCGGCACCAAATGTTGCGGGCCTCGACATTCGGAGGCCACCCAGCACCACACCATTTTAATCAAATTCCGAACAAGGCTAGAATGAGTTCAGTAAATAAGAGGCAGTTTGGAAATTTAGAGTTCGAGACTTCATACGCATCAAAATATAAACATAGGTACCTATTTACCTATTATCAGGCCATGGCAAGGAGGGGGGGGGGGGCATTCAGAATTTTTATAAAACGTTGCATGTAACTTAAAAACTGTAGAATGATAACCAGTTGTTTGCTACATGCAGTTACAATTTAAATATACGCGCGTAAGAGCAGTGAAGAGCTTACCAGTGATTTATTAATTTTTGAACTACGATACTACGTTCTGTCAATTACTTTGTCAAAGGTTATCTATAATTATTATATGATTTATTTAAATAATATGAAAATCCAACTACACCGAAGAGCCAAAGAAATTGGTACACCTGCGGCTAATATCGTGTAGGGTCTTCGCGAGCACGCAGAAGTGCCGCAGCACGACCTGGCATGGACTCGACTAACGTCTGAAGTAGTGCTGCAGGGAACTGACAACATGAATCCTGCAGGGATGTCCATAAATCCGTAAGAATATGAGGGGTTGGAGGTCTCTTCTGAACAGCACGTTGCAAGGCATCCGAGATATGCTCAATAATGTACATGTATTGGGAGTTTAGTGGTCAGCGGAATTGTTTAAGCTCAGAAGACTGTTCCTGGAGCCACTGTATAGCAATTCTGGACGAGTGGGGTATAACATTGTCCTGCTGTAATTGTCCAAGTCCATCGACATGCACAATGGACATGAATGGATGCAGGAGATCAGACAGGATGCTTACGTACGTTTCATCTTTCGAGTCGTATCTAGATGTATCAGGGGTCCCATATCACTCCAATTTCACACGCCGCACACAGAGAGCCTCCACCAGCTTGAACATTCTACTGCTGACATACAGGATCCATGGATTCATGAAGTTTTCTCCATACCCATACGCGTCCATCTGATCGAAACAATTTGAAACGAGACACATCCGACCACGCAGTATGTTTTGTCGTCAACAGCCCAATGTCAGTGTTGACGGGACCAGGTGAGGTGTGAAGCTTTGTGTCATGCAGTCATCAAGGGTACACGAGAGGACCTTCGACTCCGAAGGCCCATATCGATGATGTTTCGTTGAATGGTTTGCATGCTGACCCTTGTTGATGGCCCAGCATCGAAATCTGTCACGTTGTTCGATTCTCTTCAGTCGTCGTTGGTCCCTTTCTTGCAGGATATTTTTCCGGTCACAGCGATGTCGAAGATTTGATGTTTTATCGGATTCCTGACATTCATGGTACACTCGTGAAGTGGTCAAAAAAAATGGTTCAAATTGCTCTGAGCACTATGGGACTTAACATCTATGGTCATCAGTCCCCTAGAACTTAGAACTACTTAAACCTAACTAACCTAAGGACATCACACAACACCCAGTCATCACGAGGCAGAGAAAATCCCTGACCCCGCCGGGAATTGAACCCGGGAACCCGGGCGTGGGAAGCGAGAACGCTACCGCACGACTACGAGCTGCGGACTGAAGTGGTCATACGGGAAAATCCCAATTTCAACGGTACCGCGGAGATGCTGTGTCCCATCCCTCGTGCCCCGACTATAGATCCACGTTCAGACTCACTTAAATCGTGATAACCTGCTATTGTAGCAGCAGTAACCGGATCTAACAACTGCGCCAGACACTTGTTGTCTTATATGAAGGGCTTATTTCAATAGTGGTACAAGTCAATTTTTGTTCATTCTGAGATACGCAGTCCTAAAGTTAAATGAGCGCTGAAAAATCTGCAGTGGAGATACCACAAATATTCAAGTACATATACTTATACCAGAAATATTCAAGTAATATCTCAACTGCAGATTTTTCAGCGCTCATTTAACTTTAGGACTCTGTATCTCCAGTTGAGATACCAGAAATATTCAAGTACATATACTTGAATATTTCTGGTGTCCGCACCCGGTAGCTGAGTGGTCAGCGCGACAGAATGTCAATCCTAAGGACCCGGGTTCGATTCCCGTCTGGGTCGGAGATTTTCTCCGCTGAGGTACTGGGTGTTGTGTTGTCCTAATCATCATCATTTCATCCCCATCGACGCGCAAGTCGCCGAAGTGGCGTCAAATCGAAAGACTTGCACCCGGCGAACGGTCTACCCAACGGGAGGCCCTCGTCACACCACATTGTTATTATAATATTTCTGGTATCTGAACTGCAAATTTTTCAGAGCTCATTTAACTTTAGGACTCTGTATCTCAGAATGAACAAAAGTGGACTTGTACCACTACTGAAATAAGCCCTTCATGTAGACATTGCCGATTGCAGCACCGTATTCTGCCTCTTGACATATTTCTGTATTTCAGCATGCATGCCTGTACCAGTTTCTTTGGAGATTCAGTGTAGATGAACAGAAGTGAAGCCATATAGATTTAAGCACCCGTTTTTATCAATTTTAAATATCAAGATTAGCACTATACATGCCGAAAATAACTGTAGAACAACGTTTTGTAACTTTTATCCTGCTGAACACACCCAGTATCGAACTAATATTTATCTCGTTATTTCAGGAGCCTAAAGAGGTGCTCACCACTGGCTCTATGGCGGATACGGTACAAAACGTAAATAGCAGATCCGAACAACAGAAAAATTATATGATAATTTCTTTTGTAAAATACACAACATAGCTGTTAAAGTACATCAATTTGTATCTTACTGTCGTAAAATTGCGTTACAACTTGTAACTTGTTAGAAGAGCAAATGAAGTTAGTAGCCGCTGCAGGACTTCGCTTCGAATTCCATTTGGAACTCTCTGTGGATACCCGTCAGAAACCCGTCACAAAAAACATGCGCTCTAGAATAATGTGAGTTTCGTGCTAACTCCATTTCGTTTCATTCTTCATAAAGCTCGATTAGAAATACTACACAATTAATATAATTTTTTTTATTTAGTTGTGGTTTGTTAAGTGAGTTCAAACAGTGATTGTATTATCGTGTATCTAAGAAGAGCCCAAGAATTGATTGTTGTGTACGAACTAAGGAAAGAAATCAGTAAACAATTCATTCCAGCGAAACACCAACACTTCCACAATTAATGAACCACTTTCATGGATCGCCGTACCTGTGGCAATTTATAATGCAGTTCGGTTGTTTGTTACTTGGCGGTCGAGTTGTCTGAAGTATGAAGCACCCAAATAAAAACTGTGTTTCGAGGTACGGTTGTGTGACAAGCCCACCGCGCTGCTGCGGATGAACCTCCGTCAGGGTGGCGGCAGACAGTAGCTGGAAACGCCGTAAGGTGTGGCTCTCAAGGCACGCTTTGTTGGTCATTACCGGTGTCGAAGATTAGCGTCTTCTTCCTCAGCTCTGTCCTAAGGAAAACAGCAACATATGTTGATTGTTGTGTACGAACTAAGGAAAGAAATCAGTAAACAATTCATTCCAGCGAAACACCAACACTTCCATAATTAATGAACCACTTTCATGGATCGCCGCACCTGTGGCAATTTATAATGCAGTTCGGTTGTTTGTTACTTGGCGGTCGAGTTGTCTGAAGTATGAAGCACCCAAATAAAAACTGTGTTTCGAGGTACGGTTGTGTGACAAGCCCACCGCGCTGCTGCGGATGAACCTCCGTCAGGGTGGCGGCAGACAGTAGCTGGAATCGCCGTAAGGTGTGGCTCTCAAGGCACGCTTTGTTGGTCATTACCGGTGTCGAAGATTAGCGTCTTCTTCCTCAGCTCTGTCCTAAGGAAAACAGAAACATATGTTTCGAGACATGCAGCTGCCATTGGGCGTGTCAGACTATCCATCTGTCTCAGAATGAACAAAGTGTTTTTCTAAAGCTAGCAGCTGCATCCAATATTCCATTCACTTGCAGGCAAACACATGATGTATTTTTCAGATCTTTCTTTCCTCCCCCCCCCCCCCCCGGCCATAGATATGATATTTTCCTCAAACAGCTGCTTGAAGAAAAAAAACTTGCTGGTATGGCACTCTGAGTTCCTATTGGTCCTCTAGAAAATAAAGGCTGGTGTTTGAATGTATATAAAGCCCAACCACCACCACAGTAATCATCAGTCTTTGAGTGTTCAAATGTTCAAATGTGTGTGAAATCTTATGGGACTTAACTGCTCAGGTCATCAGTCCCTAAGCTTACACACTACTTAACCTAAAGTATCCTAAGCCCGAGGGAGGACTCGAACCTCCGCCGGGACCAGCCGCACAGTCCATGAGTACAGCACTTTAGACCACTCGGCTAATCCATTTAACAGTGCATAGTTGTGTCGGTGTGATCCCTGCACCATGAAACGCTCAGCCAGCAGTGATACCAGTGGCAGTGATGATGGGAAACAACCAGACTTGAGTGTTTACAAAAAAAAAAAAAAAAAAAAAAAAATGTGAGTTGAAATTGCGACAGTTATGAAATTTTGTAGCAAAGTGTTCAAAATTTTTCGATATTGTGATACATTTCCGCAACGAGCGGTTATAATAAAAGTTCCTTTTTCTTGCTGTTACAGCATTCATTCCTGAAATGTTGTTGGAATTAGACGCCAGCTGGAAGCTGGAAGTCTCCATCAAGCGGAAGAGGTTGTGCTACCATCGTGTAAGTACATCTCAAAATTCTGTGTG
Source organism: Schistocerca nitens (assembly GCF_023898315.1). Classification (NCBI taxonomy): domain Eukaryota; kingdom Metazoa; phylum Arthropoda; class Insecta; order Orthoptera; family Acrididae; genus Schistocerca; species Schistocerca nitens. Next base: position 642,838,435 of record NC_064618.1, on the reverse strand, counting down.
TGATAGTTGTATGTTCTTAAGGTGTTCGAATCATAACAAGTGCTTATAACATTTCCACTATTGCTCTAGTGTGGTAGTTTACATGTTCAGAAAACAGCTCTTGAGTATTCAGAGTGTAACAAGTGTTTATAAAACTTTTGATCTCGCTGTTGTAGCATTAGAGCAACATCTGATGGACATTCATCTGCTGCTGCTGGAGTCTGAAATGTAGCAAGAAAGTAAGTACAGTTGCAATATATTGCCATATTTTTTCATCATATACAGTTGTGTGAGGTATATACAAACTCATTGTTGTAGATGTTGCTACTGCGCAAGAGGAAAACGAGATTCCTATAGGGGTAAGCATCGAGAATGATGACCAGGAATCATCACTTCCATTTGGTATGAAGTTTTTACTTATTTATTTAATTTTTTCGTAGTTATAATCAATATCTCTCTGTAGTCAAATTCGGTACAAATTTTTTGTTGTTGTTTCTAATAATCAATATCTTGTTGTAGGTGACTTCCGGGAGATGGATCGATGGCTCCACGACAACAACAACAACAATTCTGGCGAGGGTGAGATGCTTGAGTGGGAGCGTGAGATGGTGGCTGCTAGAAGACAGTGCGAGCTCTCCCCTCTGGAGCACGAGGTGGAGATATTTGACCGGGTGGGAGAATGACCAGAAAGATCCACTGAACTGCTCAATCCTGGGACCCAGGATGTAAAAGGTGATTATAATGTGACCATCATCGTTTAAGTGTACAATTATTATTCAGGAATGGTGATTTATTTAATTGTCGTTGTTTGTTTGCAGCATATATTTTTAAAAAATATTGAGGATTCTGCTTAATTTTTTCCGACTATTCGTGTGTTACAGAGGTGACACCAACACCGCCACGACAGGAGATGGCTGTGGCACGTGAACCTAGAGCGGTGGTTGTGGGGGCGGGTGTCAAACACACTCCCGAGCGGCGTGCACCGCTGAGCAAAGTACCGCTCGTTGACACGCGGGAGGCGGCTGCAGCTGCTGCAGTGCCTGTCCGCGAACCACTGCATACCATCTGGCGGCCTTGGGTGGTTCAGTCAGAGCAACGATCTCCCACGCCCCAGGCTGGAGATGGTGAAGCCTCCAATATGCAGGAGGTCGCCGCCACCGCCTCCTGTCACTCACGCTCCGGCAGCTCGCCCTCGCCGGCAGCGAAAGGTATGTGTGCCTCAGTACATACGCCTCCCCCCTGAAGGCGCCTCATCCCCAGCGCCCTCAACCATTGGCTGGACGCAGTCATCACCTAGCTGTAGTATTCATGATAATGAACCTGTGGCTAGCAGTAGTGCTCTATCCCGTCCTGATAGTGAAGGACATCAGATTAGCGGCATTATGACACCTCTAGAGTACTCGGCGGTTTCTAGATCCTTTGAGGGGCGTATCTCATTTACTAGAATAGAGAATCCAGCCGGAGGGTATCGAGACCCAGCCAGGTTTCTAGAAGTGTGCCTCCCGGTGCTAGAGCAAGTGCTCCTGCAGGCCCTAGACGATCCGACATATATTGCCATTAAACGTAATGCAGTGCTCTGCTGCGAATTGACCCACTCGTCCAAATGGCCGTGCAGAATGTAAGCAATAAACGCGATATTACTATTAGGACCGAATGGGATGGGCGTAGGGGCGTAATAAACTGCATCACCAGACCAGCTTCTAAGCGGGTCACTATTTTCAATGAGAACTTTATTGCTGTGGAGAATTCGAAGGTTTCAGCAGAGTTTACGAAACCAATCTATTTGGGCATGTGTATACTGGACATCTCCAAACTCCACATGTACCGCTTCCACTATGAGTTTACTAGAACTCATTTCGTGGACCCAAAGTTACTTTATATGGATACAGATGGCTTCATCTACTGGATGACGAACTGCGATCCATATGAAGTAATTAGATGTCACGGTAATGGAATCGACACATCGGGATAGGCAGCCGATAATCCTTACGGTATTGTTCCTCAGAACAAGACGGTCATCGGCTTAATGAAAGCTTTGTTGTTGTTGTGGTCTTCAGTCCTGAGACTGGTTTGATGCAGCTCTCCATGCTACTCTATCCTGTGCAAGCTTCTTCATCTCCCAGTACCTACTGCAACCTACATCCTTCTAAATCTGCTTAGTGTATTGATCTCTTGGTCTCCCTCTACGATTTTTACCCTCCACGCTGCCCTACAATGCTAAATTTTTGATCCCTTGATGCCTCAAAACATGTCCTACCAACCGATCCCTTCTTCTAGTCAAGTTGTGCCACAAACTTCTCTTCTCCCCAATCCAATTCAATACCTCCTCATTAGTTACATGATCTACCCACCTTATCTTCAGCATTCTTCTGTAGCACCACATTTCGAAAGCTTCTATTCTCTTCTTGTCCAAACTGGTTATCGTCCATGTTTCACTTCCATACAAGGCTACACTCCATACAAATACTTTCAGAAACGACTTCCTGACGCTTAAATCTATACTCGATGTTAACAAATTTCTCTTCTTCAGAAACGACTTCCTTGCCATTGCCAGTCTACATTTTATATCCTCTCTACTTCGACCATCATCAGTTATTTTACTCCCTAAATAGCAAAAACCCTTTACTACTTTAAGTGTCTCATTTCCTAATCTAATCCCCTCAGCATCATCCGATTTAATTTGACTACATTCCATTACCCTCGTTTTGCTTTTGTTGATGTTCATCTTATATCCTCCTTTCAAGACACTGTCCATTCCGTTCAACTGCTCTTCCAAGTCCTTTGCTGTCTCTGACAGAATTACAATGTCATCGGCGAACCTCAAAGTTTTTACTTCTTCTCCATGAATTTTAATACCTACTCCGAATTTTTCTTTTGTTTCCTTTACTGCTTTCTCAATATACAGATTGAATAACATCGGGGAGAGGCTACAACCCTGTCTCACTCCCTTCCCAACCACTGCTTCCCTTTCATGCCCCTCGACTCTTATAACTGCCATCTGGTTTCTGTACAAATTGTAAATAGCCTTCCGCTCCCCGTATTTTACCCCTGCCACCTTCAGAATTGAAAGAGAGTATTCCAGTTAACGTTGTCAAAAGCTTTCTCTAAGTCTACAAAAGCTAGAAACGTAGGTTTGCCTTTTCTTAATCTTTCTTCTAAGATAAGTCGTAAGGTTAGTATTGCCTCACGTGTTCCAACATTTCTACGCAATCCAAACTGATCTTCCCCGAGGTCCGCTTCTACTAGTTTTTCCATTCGTCTGTAAAGAATTCGCGTTAGTATTTTGCAGCTGTGACTTATTAAACTGATAGTTCGGTAATTTTCACACCTGCTTTCTTTGGGATTGGAATTATTATATTCTTCTTGAAGTCTGAGGGTATTTCGCCTGTCTCATACATCTTGCTCACCAGATGGTAGTGTTTTGTCATGACTGGCTCTCCCAAGGCCATCAGTAGTTCTAATGGAATGTTGTCTACTCCCGGGGCCTTGTTTCGACTCAGGTCTTTCAGTGCTCTGTCAAACTCTTCACGCAGTATCTTATCTCCCATTTCATCTTCATCTACATCCTCTTCCATTTCCATATTGTCCTCAAGTACATCGCCCTTGTATAAACCCTCTATATACTCCTTCCACCTTTCTGCCTTCCCTTCTTCGCTTAGAACTGGGTTGCCATCTGAACTCTTGATATTCATACAAGTGGTTCTCTTCTCTCCAAAGGTCTCTTTAATTTTCCTGTAGGCAGTATCTATCTTACCCCTAGTGAGACAAGCCTCTACATCCGTACATTTGTCCTCTAGCCATCCCTGCTTAGCCATTTTGCACTTCCTGTCGATCTCATTTTTGAGACGTTTGTATTCCTTTTTGCCTGCTTCATTTACTGCATTTTTATATTTTCTCCTTTCATCAATTAAATTCAATATTTCTTCTGGTACCCAAGGATTTCTATTAGCCCTCGCCTTTTTACCTACTTGATCCTCTGCTGCCCACTGTAGCAGTAAATTATCATACGGATTGAATTCGGAATTCAAGTAGACTCTGGTTCAAATGGCTCTGAGCACTATGGGACTCAACTGCTGAGGTCATAAGTCCCCTAGAATGTAGAACGACTTAAACCTAACCAACCTAAGGACAACACACACATCCATGCCCGAGGCAGGATTCGAACCTGCGACCGTAGCGGTCGCGCGGTTCCAGACTGTAGCGCCAGAACCGCTCGGCCACCAGCGGCCGGCAGTAGACTCTGGCATTAGTTAAATTACAGCTGTCAAATACGGTGGAATTATTTACTAAATTCTCCCTTCTATTGGCCTGAAATGCAAGTATGATGAATCTTGGTGTTTCCAGCTGCACTGAGGTTTTAATATCCCGTGTTCGTCTGCTCGCTGTCGGTGGCACTGGGTACTCAAAAATCTCCCATGAGCGGGAAGTTAATGACAGATATGTATCGGTATTCAGAACTTTTAAAAGCTTCAAACGCTCCTCGTCTGCCACTGTGGTGTGCGGCAATTTCCTCATAATTTTATTGATGATGACCTGATTCTCCTCTTGAGCTCCTTGGGTGTATGAGTTGCTACCTGTTTTCACTCCGTACGAGAATAAGCTTCTGCTTAGCATTCGTAATAATTAGCTGCATGTCCTCAAAGTATCCTGTGGTGTCACCGCCAGACACCACACTTGCTAGGTGGTAGCCTTTAAATCGGCCGCGGTCCGGTAGTATACGTCGGACCCGCGTGTCGCCACTATCAGTGATTGCAGACAGAGCGCCGTCACACGGCAGGTCTAGAGAGACTTCCTAGCACTCGCCCTAGTTGTACAGCCGACTTTGCTAGCGATGGTTCCCTGCCTACTTACGTTCTCATTTGCCGAGACGATAGTTTAGCATAGCCTTCAGCTACGTCATTTGCTACGACCTAGCAAGGCGCCATTATCAGTTACTATTGATATTGTGAATCATGTACCCTCAAAACCGACGTTCATCATTAATGGATTAAAGTTAAGTATTCCACCCGCTACGTCCGTTTTTCTAAATTCTAATTTCTTTGTCATGTTCCAGACCTCACGCCACCCTGCGTGAGCTAAAACGCGTGCATTTTGGCCTCCTTTAGTAAAACGGTGTTGGCTCTCTTGCCAACCACAACATATCCCATAAGCATTTTTAGAGGTATGCCTGCAGTAAATCGGCGGTACTCTTCTGCTGTTCTACGCACAGGCTCGCCTATGAACCATCCTGCATTTTCTAAGCCATTCGAATCCGAGGGTGTTGATGAGACATACGTTTTAAGGGTTGATGGTATGCCGTCATTACGTGTACGATCAGTCTCCACCCCATTAAGCTCATAACGTATTTCCTCGAACAGGAATGCCAAACCATTACGTTTAAGCCTTGATCCCATTGTATGACTACCATCCTTTTTCTTAAAGGATCCGTCCAAATATATGCATGGAAGAGTTAAAGCATCTTGATGCTGGATGACAACCCTAATTTCATCGTTCTTGTTTGATGTCTTTGAAGTATAAGGTTTATGTGAGAAGTATTCCTGACGTATGAATCGCTCATCATATTCGACTGGGTGGGATACATTGAGCGACGACGTCATTGCGGGGTTTCAAGCCTGCTGATTTAAGAAACTTGTAGTTCGTACGTGTTATCACCTTGCGGTTCTGCTACGAAGTGCTATGCTGTGCGCTGGTTTTATACATTACGCCCATCTTGTCGTAGATGTAGTCGTACAATGATTTCCTCACCACGAAAGTCAACAAGTTGGTTAATCTGATCCACAATACGCAGCTCCAGATAGTCCAGTGTCTGAACTGTCACTGGAAGTTATATAACAGTGGTAGGATCTCAACAATCTTATACCCTGTTCCAACTGATGGGAAGAATCCGTAAATTGAATGAAGCAGTCTACCGTTGAGATATGAGTTCGCTGCAGTGTTACACTCAACACGGATTCCACTGAAAGGGAGAATATCCACTGTCTGATCAGATTTGCAAAATTCATTGGGATCCGTCTTCAAAACCTGCCCCTTTGTGAAACCCTGTAGTGGGCCTACTGAACCTCTCTGCTTAAAGTCAGTCGAAGCATTCGCAATCCTTATTTCAGATTTAACTGTACTGATGTTTAAACGGAGCTCAATCCCTTTTCCAGACTGTGTTAAAATTTGGTTTAAATCGTCAATATCGTATGCATCAGGTTCAATATCTACAATTTCTTCTTTACCATTAATTTCTACATGCAGTTTATTGTTAGCCTCTGTGATATTTGGTATGGTGTTGTATGTCTCCAGTTCAATCGGCGCGATGCTCCAATCTCCAACGCTTAAACCAATTGTTGGAAAGTAATTCGCACGTAGTGCAGACGATCGTTCTTTTAATGTCAGTGTGTACGACATTGCATCTAAACATCGGCTGGTGAATGGGTGCTTAATACCCGGCCTTATATATCATTCGTAAAAGTCAGAAGGAACATGATGCATAGATGACCACACAGGAATGTATTGAAGTCTTGGTAGCGTCGAAAATTGTAGAACGCATGTCTTCTGCCTGTGAAGTATTGTTGTAGTTCTTCTGGGGGTTGCACGTCGCCGAATAAGTCGAAATAGTAGACTTTATTTGTATTTCTTTTTTTAACAGATGCTACCCAGTGAGTTCGAGGTCTTCCTGTTACATCCAGATTCAGAATTCCGCATTCTCCTGATTTCCACATAGTCTTCGGTAATGTATTCCGCATAAACGCACCTGGTAATCTCGGAATGTTGAATTCCTTCGTAACAAACTTAAGCAGATCTGTGTTTGTAAGCGCCCTGTCTGGCAGGACTGCTAGGGGACTCTTTTTTTGTTTATGAAGAGACACAGTCCTTTCTTGTATGGCTTCAATTATAGCCCTTTACCTATGGCTGCTGCCTCCACCATGCGGTTATGTTTTCGTGCCTCCTGCAGTTGCTCCTGAGAGCTTTGTGCATTCTTGACCGTCCTGCCAATAGCCGCAGCACCCCCAGCCAGCGAACCAACCACTGAGAGACCGGCTAAGGCAGGAATGACGAAGGGAATAGTTCCACCCTACGTCTTGGGTATTGGTAGAACCCTGGGTGGTTTAATCGATCTTTTTTTCTCGCTCCTTTCTGCTTCAGGGCGCTTTTAGCTGCATACAACGCTTTCAGAATACAGTTTTTTTAGCACCCTTTGGTTTTTAACTTCTTCCTTAGCGCCCTACGTGCAGCGCTCATAACTTGGCTGAACTTCTTCACATGCAAACCCAGCTTAACTTTACCACGCATAGTTTTTTCAACTGCTAATGCTGTAATGCGTTGACCTATACCAACATCCTTTCTCACACGTATTGCTTTAGCTTTATCACCCGAAATTCGATCGGCAGTGTGACGATCTTTATTTGCTGAGTAAGCGATGCCGTGTTCCAAACACGCTTCATTCTATTATCACGGCGTGCAAATTATTTTTCACGTTTTGTTTTAGGTCTACAGTAGTTAAACCCGATATTGTGTAATTCGACTGGTAGTTCGTCGAGAATACCGCCTCCTCCTCTAATGTGTCTCCTATCACGCATGTTATGCTTCTGAGGTGCTTGTGGTCTGCGCTCCCTGTTATATAACAAATTGTCAGGGTCGATGCAGCTGTTTTGTGATGCGGGAAAACCAAGCCATTTAACCAACACTCTATTCCCTCGACGCCGTATGACCCTCTCTACGAGATACACATCTGGTTCCGAGCTCTTCTGTAGCTCTCGTGTGTAAGATCATCTTACAGTTTCACTATCACTGTTGTCCTTTAAAAGGGTAGATTCTAGGATTCGTCCCCTGCACTTTGGAAACTGTAAATATCTCGGTTGCCCAGTTTTGCATGTATGACTTCTCAAATGTTGTCTTTTGTTTTGAAATACGTACTAAATCACCTACATTAAAATGCTCTTTGGTCGGATCTACCATCTAATACGATTGTATACTGTATCTAGAAGACAATTATCACGAACATCGATTGGCCTCATTTTTATTGTGCGATGTTTCGCTGTATTATACTGAGCAATTATTTGTGGGAGAATATCGATACATCTGTGTGAGCCAGGAAGATTGAACTGCATCCACATCTGGGTTTTCACTGTTCTGTTCAGACGTTCCACGATACTCTCCTTCAGGTGGGTGAACGTCGAGTAGTGATGTATTCCATACCGCTCCATCACAGCCTTCAAATATTTGTTGTAAAACTCACCGCCATGATCTGTTTGAAGGTTGTCTGGGTTTCGATTCGTCGCCGTCTGCAGCAATCCATCAGCAGTGGTGAAGATATTGACATTCAAAATAAAAGAGTGAGCAATCTACTCTCGCATTGTACATATCACGACGACCCCAATGAGCTAATAGACAGGCTACGATTGCTCATGGCATCAGCTGCCGCTGCTAATACAGCTCATTCGAATGAAGTTGTTTCAATAATTTCTGACAAGGGAACCTCCCCATCGCACCCCCCCCCCCCTCAGATTTAGTTATAAGTTGGCACAGGGATAGGCCTTGAAAAACGGTATATTTTGCTATTTTTTTCATAGTTCCACACAACTTCTTCCTGTTTTCTCGATTGATCTGTGTTCAGTTTTTCAAGGCCTATCCAATGTGTCAATTTATAACTAAATCTGAGGGAGGTGCGATGGGGAGGTTCCCTTGTGAGCTTAGAGAGAGAGGATCAACGAATAGGTATGGAGACTGTAGTTCGAGAACTGCACAAACCAGCACGCGAAACATACCCTCGGAGATATGATTAAAGGTTTGGTCGACCTGTGGCAGACGGATCTTGTCGACATGAGGGAATATTCATGTGTGAATAACGGATTCAGAAATATTTTAATGCTCATTGATACTTATTCTAAATATGCCTGAGCATTACCTGTGAAAGCGAAAACAGGAAATACCGTGGTGTTTGTTTCTTCGCGTTCATTTTCAGTTGTAGACAATCATTTTATAGGACTGTAGTGAACATAACACAAATTCTGAACCGTAATCGGGCTTGAACTTCATAAATAGCAGGCGTCAAACACCTCCGGAAACCTGTGTAGTGTTTGTGTTACAAAGAATCAACGTTTTCTCCGGTGTGCAAGGTAGTTGTTTTATCACCTTACAGTTTGTCACCATAGTTTATCAGAGGCAAGGGAGGGAGAATGTATGTCACGCGCTGTAAGTACATTTCTTACTTTCGAATATTAACAGCATTGCATTCCACACGACTAATAGGTCAGAAACCACTCAGATCTAGCATTACAGCGTGTTTAAGTGCAGAACTGTGTAGCCCTAGGAACGTGTCTATGTTCCACGAGCATTTCTCTCTTTCCGATACCTTGCTGGTCTGGATTCCAAACACTGGAACAATACTTCAGAATTGTTAGCACCAGTGTTCTATGTAAAATGCTTCAAACTCATTTTCTAAGTCAGTGACAGAGGTTTATGAGGTACAGCAATTCCTAAGTCAGTGACAGAGGTTTAGGAGGTACAGCAATTCCTGTGTATACATTTGCTTGACAGATGGCATATGCAGAAGAGACTGTGTTCCATTCACGGAATTAGTGCAGTGTGATGCATAATTTCACATGTCAAGCGCAGTCACTATTGAATTTGAGTATTTCCTCATAAAATGTAGCAGTTTCATGCATTCTCCATTGAGTCAATTATTTTATAGGACTGATGTGAGCATACCATAATTTTTGAACAATAATTGGATGTGAAGGGTGGGCACTGTACACCTCCAGAAAACTATATATTTCATGGATCACAAATAATCTATGTCTTATTTTTTTCCTTTCGTGTAGAAGGTAATAGTTTTTTCATACTAAAGTTTCTCACTGTAATTTTATGTGAGCCTCACTGCCCTTTTCTTAACTAATTTGTGCCTACTTTTATTCTGAGAAGCTCAGTAATGTATGTACGTACCAAGTGAAGCGTACCTGGACAGCAAGAAACTCTTTGGCGCGCAATCCCGCAACGATAGTAATTGTGAATCTTTGAGTATGGACTCTAATCATGTTACATGTCAGGAATGTTATGCTGTTGGAACGTATCATTACAGTGGTCAAATTTCCAGCATCTACACAGAAAAAGACTATGTCCGTTCATAACTAAGGTATAGATTTGATGTGGGAAGTTGCAGTTTCAATGCGTCAATAGCCTTAAGGGGTATGAATGATTCTGTATGGAAAATTATGTCCAATCATAAGTAGGATATACATTGACATGGGAAATTGATATTTGCAGAGCCACAGTCGTTAGGAGGAAGTATTTCCAATACTTTGCTCATTGTCATATGTCATCAGATTGATGCTGGATTCATAATATTTAATTGTAATCAAACTGATAAAAATGTGGCTTGTTTCCTAGGACAACAATGCGTGGCATATGGGGCAAATGGCTGAGGTAGCCAGTGGCAGAAACAAACGAACATTTCAGCCATGGGCCACTGCTGAACTTCCCGAACCAGTCAGTTGGGAAACGGGGACACAATGAACATAACTGTGTTGCCCTCTGGGTAGATGAAAAGCGAACTAAATCTCAGTATCTGTTGGGCAGCCTTCATGATCATGTGTGTTGCGAGTATTCTCCGATTTGTATGTGGAAATTTGAGAAGATTCAATGTGGCAAGTGTTTGCGTTGGACAATTATTACCAACCCCTGTAAATTCACTGGTTCACTGCTTGCACTACCATTCTACACATTTCCTGTCTTTATTTAGTTGAGAGAACATAGATTTTGATATGCTGTTTGCCACAAAATGGTGAAATACAGGTGGAAGAGAGATCTGCTGGTTCTCTAGACATGAGAAACACGAAGCTTAGTTGACTTTTTACACAGATGGCCTGGAGTCTGTTATATCACTAACGTTTCAGATTATCTCTGCTGCAGCTGCAGGACTGAGAAATTTTTCTCTTTCTGGCAGTTCCTTCAAACAAGCAGGTAAAACTCGAAAAATGGTGCTCGTTCTATTTAGAGTTACAGAGATATTTATTTATTTATTTATTTCAGGTTCTAAGTGAAGGGAGCGCTCTATGTAGAGTCTGAGTCGGCCAGTTAAGTAAACAGGGTAAATTTGTGTAAATAAATACTATATTGATCCTTCCAGTCTGGCAGCTGAACACTGACTGAGCGAGTTTCCAGTCATTTCCAGAGGTGAGGGGACATTGCGGTGGCGGGAGGAGGGGGAAACAGGGAGTGGGAAATGATGGGCGGTAGGTCATGATTTTGCCGAGGGGTGGTGGGGGGTAAGAGACCAATGCGCCAGCCAATGAAAACCCATCAGTTGGGTGGGCGTATTTGGTCGATCAATTAATTAATTTTTTAATTAATTTGATGTCAATTTGATATAGAAAGTGCACTGCAATCCACTTTGCTCTACAACTACTGTCTGCTCAAATTCAAAATGAGAAAAGTCAGTAGGTGGGCTTTCTTTCATTTCTCCTTGTTACCTCATGGATTAAAAAATGTATTTATTGCACAAACCTACACCCACAAATGTTCACTTCTTTTTGCTCCCTATCGAATAATCTTTAAGAAAATTCCGTTCTGGATTAAAATATACTTGGCTTCACAAGTTCCTAACGTTAAAACCACTTGTAAGTAGGCTGTTTAGGTTTTTATTGGTAACGCCACGTAGCGCTCTGTATGAAAATCACTGGCTGTGCTGTGTGCAGTCTGTGGCTGGTTTGCATTCTTGTTGGCTATTGTAGTGCAGGGCAGCTGGATGTTAACAGCGCGTAGCGTTGCGCAGTTGGAGGTGAGCCGCCAGCAATGGTGGATGAGGGGAAGTGAGATGGCGGATTTTTGAGAGCGGATGATCTTGACGTGTGTCCATCAGAAACAGTACATTTGTAAGAATGGATGTCATGAACTGCTATATATATTATGACTATTAAGGTAAATACATTGTTTGTTCTCTATTAAAATCTTTCATTTGCTAACTATGCCTATCAGTAGTTAGTGCCTTCCATAGTTTGAATCTTTTATTTAGCTTGCAGTAGTGACGCTCGCTGTATTGCAGTAGTTCGAGTAAAGAAGATTTTTGTGAGGTAAGTGATTTGTGAAAGGTATAGGTTAATGTTAGTCAGGGCCATTGTAGGGATTTTTGAAAGTCAGATTGCGTTGCGCTGAAAACACTGTGTGTCAGTTTAAGCACAGTCATGTATAATTGTTGAAAGGGGACGTTTCATATGTCGGCCCTTAGCCGAGGATACCTCACTGGAATCTTCTGATTTTTTTCTTGTAGTTTGTGTAGTTAGTGTATCTTTTGTTTATTGCTAGCGCGTAATTGTAGAGAGAATCTCCTTTGTAGTTGCAGTCTTTCATTGTTGTACAGTAAAACAGTTGCGGCATGCATGTAGATTTGCACCAAGTATTTCGCAGCTGCGCTTGCGATTAACTAGATATTATTTTCAATGCTATGTTAATGTGTTTTCTTATTTTTGCTCTTCAAATTGTGGTTTTCTGTGTTGTCGTGTGAAATATTGTGACAATAATGGCATGTGAAAAACGTAGTACTAGGCTCCAAAGTAAACTGAGAACTGACAGTGAAGACGAAAGCAGTGTGTTAGCGCCGCCGAGTAATGAATTGACTAATGTTCAAAGTAGTAATTTGGTAATTGTGCATAGGGAAATGGAGCGGGCTGCAAATAATGGTGTAGGCAGTGAAACAATTAGTGAACAGGGAAGCATTATCGATCGATCGGTCGGCAACAGCTCGCCTCAGGAATCCGAAATGACAGGACACAATCTCGCAAATACTGTAGATTCAGGTTTTGCGTCCTCACCGTTTTCTCAAATAAGTCAAGACACATTTTCTGCTTGTCAAAATGTGAATGTTGCCGGTGCAAATGCACTGCCGAAAAGCATAGAGGAACAGATTCCAGACACTAATACATTATTATTGCAATTAATGCAACAAATGAAACAAAATCAGAGACAGACACAGCAACAGTTAGACACAATGGAACAAAATCAGACACAAACACAGCAAAAGCTTCAAAAGTTAGACACAATGGAACAAAAGCATCAGAAGTTAGACTCAGCGGAACATACGCTTGTACAAACACGTGAAGATTTAACTACTGAGTTACATAAAATCGAATCGAAATGTCAAAAAGTCTGTAATGACGTAAAAACACAAAATTGTGAGCATTTCCAACCTATTTTTTCGCGGCGTGAAAATACATTACAGAATCACGAATTAGCCATAAAAGAACTGCAAACTATTGTTCATGAAAATCATGAGACCTTGCAAGCTAAAATTGACTCAGTTGCATCTACCGATTCGGTTACGCAACTTGCAAAAACTCAGGAAAACTTAAAGGACACAGTAGATACGATTTCCACACAAATGGACACTCTGAAACTTGGTTCAGAAAAACGCACTGAGGAAATAAGTACACTATCGGAGAAAGTAGCCGAACTTTCGGATCAGTTCACTAACTTATCTGCAAAGGTAGATGATGATCTGAATGACACAAGACCTGTAGCCATCACTGACACAGAAGAGTATGAACAAATTAAGAAATTCAAACAAAATCAGAATCAAATTAATACGCAACACAAAAGAGAAATCCGGGAAGTACAAGATCAGTTGGCACAAGTAATACAAAAATTACATATTTCAGAGGACACTCGAGCTCCAACACTGGAAGAGGGACTTAGAAATACGGAAAAGCCACAAAATAATAACATAGGGAACCTCGGAAATTATGAAAGAAATTGGCAAGGTACACCGAATTTTGAGATGGAACCGCCGAAACGACGTAACAATGACCGACATGCGACTCGCTGACATGATGATTTTGACTATAAGCTGTTCATTACTACACGTAAATTCAAAACATTTAAGAATTCCAGCAACAACATTCATCCACAAGCGTGGCTCCATCAATTCTCTCATTGTTTTCCTCGCAACTGGTCATTAGAGCACAGATTAGAATTTATGTGTGGCTACTTAGAGAATGAACCAGCTGAAAGAATGCGATCGGTCATTCACGATTGTCACAGTGAAGGAGAATTTTATCATGCCTTCCACTCAGCATATTGGTCTCAAGCTACACAAGACCGAGTAAAACATAGCATCATAATGATGAAACATTTCGAACAATCTGAATTTTCCAGTCTTGTGAAATATTTTTAAGACATGTTGCACAAGAATCAGTACCTGTCAAACCCATACAGCCCCTCAGAACTCATCCGCATTTGCTTAATCAAATTACCTGAACATTTACGACATATTATTTTGGCAGGACGTTGCAAAGACGACATTGAAGCTTTTCAGGGACTGTTACAAGAATTGGAAATTGACACTGACAATCGTGGAACGCGAAAACAGGAACACAACAATTACAGGTCACATCCGTCACAATTCTGCGATGACAGAAATAATAACTGGACACGACAAGGCTATTGTTACAACGTATACCGTGACCAAAACAGACACCACCCATATGACAACCGTTGGCAGTGTAGTAATAATTACAGGGAAACATCACCTCTCCGCAGTAATGACTATCACAGAGACAATCAGAGAAACAGACAATATGGGAACCAAAATAATTATTATCAAGGGAGACAGAATAACTTAAGATGCAATGGTACAGCACGCAGTTACGATTCCGAGAGAAATTCTACACCACGTGACCGACAAGAAAGAAACTATGTAAACTACCGACAAAACGACAGACCTGAATTTCATCAGAACTGGCGGGATTCAAACACGGCAGGGCCATCTCGACAAGGTGAATTTGTAGAAGTTAGATTTCCAAATCCCAATAACGCCGCGCGCCAACAAAGAGACATCAGACAATGACTCGTACCGCTGGCAGCCACGTGCGCCTGCTGGCTCAGAGAAAAATAACATAGACGCTAACGTTGAAAAAAATTTTAGCATCCTTTACCGATGTACAATATGTTGTTGTTGTTGTGGTCTTCAGTCCTGAGACTGGTTTGATGCAGCTCTCCATGCTACTCTATACTGTGCAAGCTTCTTCATCTCCCAGTACCTACTGCAACCTACATCCTCCTGAATCTGCTTAGTGTATTGATCTCTTGGTCTCCCTCTACGATTTTTACCCTCCACGCTGCCCTCCAATGCTAAATTTGTGATCCCTTGATGCCTCAAAAAATGTACTACCAACCGATCCCTTCTTGTAGTCAAGTTGTGCCACAAACTTCTCTTCTCCCCAATCCTATTCAATACCTCCTCATTAGTTACGTGATCTACCCACCTTATCTTCAGCATTCTTCTGTAGCACCACATTTCGAAAGCTTCTATTCTCTTCTTGTCCAAACTGGTTATCGTCCATGTTTCACTTCCATACATGGCTACACTCCATACAAATACTTTCAGAAACGACTTCCTGACGCTTAAATCTATACTCAATGTTAACAAATTCCTCTTCTTCAGAAACGACTTCCTTGCCATTGCCAGTCTACATTTTATATCCTCTCTACTTCGACCATCATCAGTTATTTTACTCCCTAAATAGCAAAACTCCTTTACTACTTTAAGTGTCTCATTTCCTAATCTAATCTCCTCAGCATCACCCGATTTAATTTGACTACATTCCATTATCCTCGTTTTGCTTTTGTTGATGTTCATCTTATATCCTCCTTTCAAGACACTGTCCATTCCGTTCAACTGCTCTTTCAAGTCCTTTGCTGTCTCTGACAGAATTACAATGTCATCGGCGAACCTCAAAGCTTTTACTTCTTCTCCATGAATTTTAATACCTACTTCGAATTTTTCTTTTGTTTCCTTTACTGCTTTCTCAATATACAGATTGAATAACATCGGGGAGAGGCTACAACCCTGTCTCACTCCCTTCCCAACCACTGCTTCCCTTTCATGCCCCTCGACTCTTATAACTGCCATCTGGTTTCTGTACAAATTGTAAATAGCCTTCCGCTCCCTGTATTTTACCCCTGCCACCTTCAGAATTTGAAAGAGAGTATTCCGGTTAACGTTGTCAAAAGCTTTCTCTAAGTCTACAAATGCTAGAAACGTAGGTTTGCCTTTTCTTAATCTTTCTTCTAAGATAAGTCGTAAGGTTAGTATTGCCTCACGTGTTCCAACATTTCCACGCAATCCAAACTGATCTTCCCCGAGGTCCGCTTCTACTAGTTTTTCCATTCGTCTGTAAAGAATTCGCGTTAGTATTTTGCAGCTGTGACTTATTAAACTGATAGTTCGGTAATTTTCACACCTGCTTTCTTTGGGATTGGAATTATTATATTCTTCTTGAAGTCTGAGGGTATTTCGCCTGTCTCATACATCTTGCTCAACAGATGGTAGAGTTTTGTCATGACTGGCTCTCCCAAGGTCATCAGTAGTTCTAATGGAATGTTGTCTACTCCCGGGGCCTTGTTTCGACTCAGGTCTTTCAGTGCTCTGTCATACTCTTCACGCAGTATCTTATTTCCCATTTCATCTTCATCTACATCCTCTTCCTGTTCCATAATACTGTCCTCAAGTACATCGCCCTTGTATAAACCCTCTATATACTCCTTCCACCTTTCTGCCTTCCCTTCTTTGCTTAGAACTGGGTTCCCATCTGAGCTCTTGTTATTCATACAAGTGGTTCTCTTCTCTCCAAAGGTCTCTTTAATTTTCCTGTAGGCAGTATCTATCTTACCCCTAGTGAGACAAGCCTCTACATCCTTACATTTGTCCTCTAGCCATCCCTGCTTAGCCATTTTGCACTTTCTGTTGATCTCATTTTTGAGACGTTTGTATTCCCTTTTGCCTGCTTCATTTACTGCATTTTTATATTTTCTCCTTTCATCAATTCAATATTTCTTCTCTTACCCAAGGATTTCTACTAGCCCTCGTCTTTTTACCTACTTGATCCTCTGCTGCCTTCACTACTTCATCCCTCAGAGCTACCCATTCTTCTTCTACTGTATTTCTTTCCCCCATTCCTGTCAATTGTTCCCTTATGCTCTCCCTCAAACTCTCTACAACCTCTGGTTCTTTCAGTTTATCCAGGTCCCATCTCCTTAAATTCCCACCTTTTTGCAGTTTCTTCAGTTTCAATCTCCAGTTCATAACCAATAGATTGTGGTCAGAATCCACATCTGCCCCTGGAAATGTCTTACAATTTAAAACCTGGTTCCTAAATCTCTGTCTTACCATTATATAATCTATCTGATACCTATTAGTATCTCCAGGATTCTTCCAGGTATACAACCTTCTTTTATGATTCTTGAACCAAGTGTTAGCTATGATTAAGTTATGCTCTGTGCAAAATTCTACAAGGCGGCTTCCTCTTTCATTTCTTCCCCCCCCCCCCCCCAATCCATATTCACCTACTATGTTTCCTTCTCTCCCTTTTCTTGCTGACGAATTCCAGTCACCCATGACTATTAAATTTTCGTCTCCCTTCACTACCTGAATAATTTCTTTTATCTCGTCATACATTTCATCAATTTCTTCATCATCTGCAGAGCTAGTTGGCATATAAACTTGTACTACTGTAGTAGGCATGGGCTTTGTGTCTATCTTGGCCACAATAATGCGTTCACTATGCTGTTTCTAGTAGCTAACCCGCACTCCTATTTTTTATTCATTATTAAAACTACTCCTGCATTACCCCTATTTGATTTTGTATTTACAACCCTGTGATCACCTGACCAAAAGTCTTGTTCCTCCTGCCACCGAACTTCACTAATTCCCACTATATCTAACTTTAACCTATCCATTTCCCTTTTTAAATTTTCTAACCTACCTGCCCGATTAAGGGATCTGACATTCCACGCTCCGATCCGTAGAATGCCAGTTTTCTTTCTCCTGATAACGACGTCCTCTTGGGTAGTCCCCACCCGGAGATCCGAATGGGGGACTATTTTACCTCCGGAATATTTTACACAAGAGGACGCCATCATCATTTAATCATACAGTAAAGCTGCATGTCCTCGGGAAAAATTACAGCTGTAGTTTCCCCTTGCTTTCAGCCGTTCGCAGTACCAGCACAGCAAGGCCGTTTTGGTTAATGTTACAAGGCCAGATCAGTCAATCATCCAGACTGTTGCCCCTGCAACTACTGAAAAGGCTGCTGCCCCTCTTCAGGAACCACATGTTTGTCTGGCCTCTCAACAGATACCCCTCCATTGTGGTTGCACCTACGGTACGGCCATCTGTATCGCTGAGGCACGCAAGCCTCCCCACCATCGCCAAGGTCCATGGTTCAAGGGGGAAGATGTACAATATTCCACATGATAATTCCGTTGAAGCTGGAGCTCTGCATAGTAGGAAGAGTAAAGGATTGCACCACATTTCACATATAAAACCGTTTATTGAAAGATAATCTGCTTTTTAACTTAGTCTTTGCCATAAAATTTTTCACTTCACGCTACTAGTACAATTTGTCAGATTTAGAATCTGTTAACATGCAACGATGTTTTGTAGTTAACTATCCAGTCTAGAACCTAGGGAACATGTTTATACAGTAATTACGAATGCATTGTTATAGTGAACAGACGTCACAGTGTTATTGTGTGTGTACATTCTTGCTTGTTAGTTGCACGATTATGTAACGACTATAAGGCTTACATACTTAGAACATATACTGGTACAGCTAATGAGATTTTAATGCAACATTTTAGTTTACTTGAAAATACATTCTGGATTCAAAGTACTTTCTGTGAGATATCAGATGACACAGTGGTTAGTTTA
The DNA here is from genome assembly GCF_023898315.1 of Schistocerca nitens. NCBI lineage: Eukaryota > Metazoa > Arthropoda > Insecta > Orthoptera > Acrididae > Schistocerca > Schistocerca nitens. The sequence continues at coordinate 642,819,768 of NC_064618.1, read as the reverse complement.
TGTGACAGCGCCACGATTTTATCACGACGCTACTAATGAGTGACAATTTACAATTTTGCTTTTGCGGTGTTTCTGTTTTATATTTGCTCAGTTTTTCTGCATTATTCTGGAAAGTAAAACATGTTTTAGTGGTAACTTTTGTGGTATAGCTACAATGAGACTGCTTTTTCCGTAGCACAACAATACGTTACAGCACAGTATTTTCTTGATCACGGTACTGTACATAATAACTACAATATATATATATATATATATATATATATATATATATATATATATATATATATATATATGCATAGCATTTCGCTTGTGTTTATTACGAGGTAAGTACATTGACTTCCACAGAACATTGCTTATGGACGACGATAATTACGACACTTGGTACATTTTTTACCCTTAAGTAATGACAGAGATTATGTTACAACAAGACGCACAATTTAGCGCTGCAGGACACGCATTTGAGTGATTAATTTTGTACTTAAACCATTTATTTTTCACGATATTTGAATTACAAAGAAAGTTTTCCGTGATACATTTCATTCCGTTGTTGTAATCTATAACACCTGAGGGTATAATTACATTAATCCTCAGGGGGGTACACATATACTTTGTGTACCATGTGTTTGGCAAGCACAAGGAGCCCTAGCTAATATGGTACTTGCTTATACAACTTTACACATCGGTACCATATTTCTCTAACACAGAATTACACAGCTATCTGATTATTTAACAGAGAGACAAACATTTTTTTTACTACATCAGTGACACATGTTTACGCAATTACACAGTTGGATAACTTCACACTTATGAAACTGTATTTTGTCTGTACTCTGTGAACTGTTCATATTTTTATTGGAACCATTGTGATACTATGAGAGCTTTGAATGATGTATTTGGTATGGTGTCATGATTTTTAAAGTACGTTTGAGGTAGATGACACTATTGAAATGAGCAGAGAATATTTTTTAGGTTTTGAAATTATTGGAGGAAGCTACGACGATTTTGAGATTTGACTGAGATGTTATGATGTTATTATTATGACTACGATGTGTATTATGCTGTTGAGGTATGTTTATGATGAATAAGCTGATGCTATATGAGAAATTTGATTATGCTACGTATTTATTATGATGAAATATTGCAGAAGTGTCAACGAATATGTATATGTGTAATAAGGTAAGTACCAATGAGTAGAGGTTAGGGACTCTGATTTGTGAAAAAAGATGTTGGAAACCAAGAATCGTACTTTAAGAGTTATGAAATGTGTGTAAATATGTGAATGTATCACAATGCCGACGAAAATTTTTTTGACACTGTTATATTTATAGGATTTTGTTTCTACACATTTGTAACGCAAATTCTCGACCTGTGAAATTTTTATATGAGACTGTCACTGTGGTGCAAACTGGTGTTGTAAATATTTCGGTAAGAAAGTTAAGTGACCTTTAAGTAATGCGTCGTGGGCACCCAGCTGTGCGACAGTCGCCTGGAAAAAAGCCATTTCAGAGACACAGGTGGAGAAAAAAGGAGGCCATTATCCTCGCTATTGACATTTCTGTGTAGAAAGCATCACAAATACGACACGCTCAAACTTGAAACATATGATTACATTGTGGAGCTCGTAATTTATGATATTTACTAAAATGCCTAATGAAATGATGAGAAACATTTTACATCTATTGTCTTTGTAGTTGAGAGATTGCTCATTTTGTTTAATATCTAGTATCTAGGTCCACTGCAGCACTGGTTAAAATAAAATTTTATAGATGTACTAATATAAATATTTTATGCCTACAGATCCAGTTAATAATAACTTTATGATCTACTTAAAAAAAACGAAGGAGCACAAAAAGACATTTCCCTTCACAGGAATTGCATAAATAATTTTCTTTTCAAGTACTTGGTAATTTGTTTTGTAGAATAAGTTATGGTGCACCACTTTAATGACATAGACATTAAAATGTGAATAGACATTTTCCTTATCTGCATTGTTGTCTTTAGTGTACTCTTTTTTCTGCTTGTGGGTTTGTCATGTTTAGGTATAAGCTATAGGATTTGCTGCTGCTGTTTGCCAGGCATAGTGTTACTGAATTTTACTTTGTATTACTCTGTTAAGCCAGTTTTACTACGGATTTATTTTTCTTGTTTGCTGCGCATTGCCTTATATTAGTTGTAATATTGCATTTGCTTGGCTAATTTATGCTGCTTGCTTTGACAATTTCCATTTTTCTTCATTGCTGTTTGTATTAAATTTTTTTGCTGCTGCATTGCCTCGTCCCTTAGTTTAGCATCTTAGCTCAGTAGATTTAAGTTAGCTTAAGATGGGGTAGGCTATATAAGAGAACGAGTTGTGATGAATTGGAAGAAATGCATTGAGAAACTATAAGAAAATGGTTTGGCCAAAAAAGTATCTTGAAAGAGGATATGAACAAAAAAGTAGGGTTTAGAGACAACATGTTTAGGTAGGATTTTCTTGGAAATAAATGATGAGGTAAGATAATGGAAAATAAATAATGAGGTAAGAAATATGTGAACATACAAATACAGAAAGCATGCTTGAATAGGATTTTTTTGATGGAAACAAATGTTGAAATAAGACGAAAGATCTATGGAATGAAGTTTTGGGTTGGACTGCAGTACCAAATGTTACACTGAAAATAAAAAATGTCCTTTCCTCCTGTGTTTTTCTGCTATGTGTTTGTGTACTCTTGTGTATTTGTGTTTTTCCTGTCTTTATGTGTTTAACTACTAAGATTTATGTTGTAGAATTTTTCTAGTACTAAGCTACATTCACTATGATGAGGAATACTGTTATCCTCAAATGTAATTTGCATTAATAATATGTTATTTACTTTGTAAAGATGTTTAGACATTATTTATTCAGTTTTGTTTTAATGCTCATGTGTGAAGTTGATGTTTCAAAAGTTATTCTGGCCTTTTATGTATTTACTTATGTCATAATTCTTGTAACACTGATGTATATGTTTATTTCTGTTCTTTTGTAAAGCCCGTATTGCTACAAATGTTATCTGTTTTATTATTTTTTAGTGATGTTTCTGTATGTCTGTAATTGTATTCTCATGTTATAAAATTGTAATTGACACCAGTTTATCAAATTAAGTAACTTCTAAGCATTCATTTCACTGCACACATTTCTGTTGGTCATAGTATATGCACAATATGTGAAAAAAAGAGGACTGCTAGTGTTTGCACGTGTGTTAATAATTCAGCAAGGGACTGATTAACAGCATTGCTGGTTCTAAGGACAATTCCAAAAACTTTGTGAGTGCGCAAGTGGTGGTTTGTGGACTTGCTGTATTCTCCGCAAGACTCTTCGATGGTGATTGTGCACCTGCACAGTCGCAACAGATGGCTGCTGGCCGTCTCTACAAGGACTACAGTGGGTCTGCATCTTTGATGGCCCACCAATACTATTATTTCTACAAGGACTGCAGTGGATCTGCACCTCTGGTGGCCAACCAATACCATAATCTCCACCAGGACTACATTGGGTCTACTCTGTGACGACCTATCTACCAATATTCTTCAAAACTTCGACTGACTCTGCTATGGGTTTGCTCTGTTGTGGACCATTACCTGTCTGCATGTCAAGAGTCAGCTCTGTCTTCCCGTTGGAAGGACAACACTACTTCTTCAAGACTGCATGGAAATCCACTACTTCCGTGTGCATTTTCTTTTACTGCTCAGACTTTGAGAAAAAAAATCTGCAATTTTACTGTGATGAATGATCAGGACTGTCTTTATGGACTGTGAGAAAATTTTAGATTTTGACCAGCATTGTATCAATAAGTGTGTGCATTTGATATCTTTGTTATTGTAATTATGAAAAATTTTATCAAATCATTATTGGCCACTGCCCAAAACAATTTGTAAAATTTTTTTGTGGGGAGCATGGGGGCTATGTAATTAGGCTGTTTAGGTTTTTATTGGTAACGCCACGTAGCGCTCTGTATGAAAATCACTGGCTGTGCTGTGTGCAGTCTGTGGCTGGTTTGCATTCTTGTTGGCTATTGTAGTGCTGGGCAGCTTGATGTTAACAGCACATAGCGTTGCGCAGTTGGAGGTGAGCCGCCAGCAATGGTGGATGTGGGGGAATGAGATGGCGGATTTTTGAGAGCGGATGATCTTGACGTGTGTCCATCAGAAACAGTACATTTGTAAGAATGGATGTCATGAACTGCTATATATATTATGACTATTAAGGTAAATACATTGTTTGTTCTCTATTAAAATCTTTCATTTGCTAACTATGCCTATCAGTAGTTAGTGCCTTCCGTAGTTTGAATCTTTTATTTAGCTGGCAGTAGTGACGCTCGCTGTATTGCAGTAGTTCGAGTAAAGAAGATTTTTGTGAGGTAAGTGATTTGTGAAAGGTATAGGTTAATGTTAGTCAGGGCCATTGTAGGGATTTTTGAAAGTCAGATTGCGTTGCGCTGAAAACACTGTGTGTCAGTTTAAGCACAGTCATGTATAATTTTTCAAAGGGTACTTTTCACACTGACTGTTGTAAATAGTGTGAGAGAATATATTGTCCATAATTAAGTTATGTCTTATGCCTTTTTGTTATGATCAATAACATTACGAAGAATTACTGTGAACAAATGTGCTGTAGTAATAAAAAGCTATCACACACTGCAAGAGATAGCCCAAAACTTCTTGTACTAGTTCAGTACCATCATCTTCTTCTTATTCTTCATTTATTGCACATAAAAAGGCCATTTAGGTCCATGGCAGAAGAGAAACATATACAAATACAGAAAACATAACGAAATTATAAACACATCCAGTCCACGAATCACGACTAGATAGAATTGTAGCATTACAAAAATCGATTAATTTTTTTATTGTTTACTTCTGTCTCGGCCATCCTCGATGATGGCTGTGGGATCTATATACGTTACTAACAAATTTCTCCCCTTCAGAAACGCTTTTCTTGCCATTGCCAGTCTATATTTTATTTTCTCTCTACTCTGGCGATCATAAGTTAATTTCCTGGGAAAATTGCAAACATCATCTGCCACTTATAGTGTCTCGTTTCTTAATCTAATTCCCTCAGCCTCGCATTATTTAATTCGACTACATTCTGTTACCAATGCTTACCTTTTGTTAATGTTCATCCTTATCCTCCTGTCCGTTCCGTACAGCTGCTCTTACAAGTTCTTTACTGCCTCTGGCAGAATCACAATGTCATCGGCAAACCTGAAAGTGTTTATTTCTTCCCCTTCAACCATAATTCCCTCTCCAAATTTTTCTTTGGTTTCCTTCGGTTCTTGTAACTGCCGTCTAGTTTCTGTGAAAGTTGTATATAACATTTTGCTCCCGTATCTTAGCATTGCTGGCATAAAGATTTCAAAGAGTGTATTCCGGTCGACATAGTCAAAATCTACAAAAGGTATAGACATAGGTTAGCCTTTCTTTAACCTATCTTCTAAGATAAGTCGTACAGTCAGTATTGCCTCTCTTGTTCCTACATTTCTCCGGAAACCAAACTGATCTTCCCTGAGGCTGGCTACTACCACTTTTTCCATTCTTCTGAAAATAATTCGTGTTAGTGTCTTGCAACTATGACTTATTGAATTGTTAGTTCGGTAATATTCACACCTGTAAGTACCTGCTTTGTTTGGAACTGAAATTATTACACTATTCTTTACGTCTGAGGGTATTTTGTCTGTCATATTCTTCTTGCACAGTGAGTGGTATGGTTTTAATATGGATGGCTCTCGTAAAGATATCAGTAGTCCTGAGGGAATGTTGCCTACTCCAGGGACTTTGTTTCGACTCAGGTCTTCCAGTGCTCTGTCTAGTTTTTCTCGCAGTACCATAATTCCCATCTCGTCTCCATGTACTTCGTCTTCCCTTAATAGATTCTAAATACTGCCCTGGCTTGCACAAGACAGACTAGAGTGGACATTTGCGTCCAGTCATTGTTTGAAGGAGCACAGCAAAAGCAAGTAAAAGAAAGGGGTCGAACTGCAGGACGTGTCTTCAGAGAAGGTGAGCAGCTCCTGCGCTTGCAGGGTGTTTCCCCGGCGCCGCTGACGCGCAGGATATCAGGCAGTCAGCACCCAGGGCCCCCTGCGGAGTGTAATCGCCTTGGCGCGACGCGTCGCTGCGGCAAACTTTGCGGGCGCCTTTGTTTTCGGAAGCAAGTTGCGCTGTTTGGCTTCATGTCGGCTGCTGGCGGCGCCGGAAGCTGTGTGCCGCTGCAGCGGTTGGCGGCCCTGCATGACAAACGAGCGCCGCAGCAGCCGGGGAAGAACCGTGGCCATTGAGCCTCGTCTCAGGAGAACAAAACGCAACAGTCTGACGGCCGTCTTAGTGCAGGTAATGTACGTGTGCATGTACATCTGCATCTGCATTAATATCTTGGGAGCACCTGCACAATGTAACCTCACAGTACTTTTTATTCTGTAGATCCATAGTGAAGAGATCCTCAAGGATATAGAATGTATCGTAAAACAAGAACAAATAATAATTAAATAAAAAGGCATAGCAATGTCCCCTACATAGGTAATACGTGAAATGATCCCAGTTGGTTAGGAATAAGTAAAAGTAATTTTGATTTTTCAGTTACGAGACAATAGCCACCTTGTCACAAAGCATGTAATTGCATGATGCAGTGAGGTGAATACCACAATTCGTAGGATATTTTAACCACGCCATCATCAAAAAGAAAATCGCTTCACGACTCTTCTTCTTTTTTCCTTTAGTTCACTGAAGATGTGCAAAAGTCAGATTTTTACTTAACACTCAAATACGTGAATTCCTAAGGGACCAAACTGCTGAGGTCATCGGGTCCTATTCTTACACCATTTAAACTAACTTAATCCAAGTCATGCTAAGAACAACACACACACCCATGCCCGAGGGAGGACTCGAATCTCTGGCGGGAAGGGCTGTGCAATCCGTGACATAGTACCTTAAACCGCACGGTCATAACACTCAAGTTAACATTAACAGTATATAGACATGGATTGGTTATATCAAGAAGTTCGTCAATGGAGCCGAAAGAGTTGGCCAAGAACCTATCATTAGGCTCGTATTAAACAGAACTTCATTAGTAGTTAAATTCTTTTAGTGTTGCTGGAAAGTTATTTAAAATATATTTTTCTAAATTACACATACCTGTATGGACCAATCAACTAACATTACATTTTTCGTTATTATTATTCTTATTTTTATTTTTAGTACTGACTCCATGAACTGGAAAAAGAGATACACCATTTGTAACAAATTTCGTTAAGGAAAAAATATAGTGGAAGGTGGTAACTTGTATCCCCAGTTATTTGAAAAGGCATCCGCAGGATGATCTTAAGTTTACATCACAAACGACGTGAACGACAGTTGGTAGGTTTGTTTCAGCAAATGAAAAATGATGTATTTAAATTTCTCGCCAGTCGCATAAGATCGCTGCTAGTAGCGGCACTATGAGGATGCAAATCAGGTTTGCTTTACATACACGCTTTAATGGTCATGAGCGTTAGTTACCTTTGAGATTGGACGTGGTGATTTCATGTCAGTCAAGAATGCCTTTAAGGCGACAAAGACGCCATTGTCACCTCTCACGGTGTCGTGTAATAGGACTAGGAGGAACTCGACCTTCCTTCTGCGATACCGCAGAAAGACTTCGCACGAATGTAGCCACTGTACATGATTGCTGGCAGTGGTGGTCACGAGAATGTACAGTGGGAAGAAGACTGGGCTCCAGCTGGCCACGTGGCAATAACGGGAGCGAAGACCATCGTGTCGTCGTGTGGCTCTGCGGCATCAAACGGCATCCGCTGCAGAAATTTCAGCAGTAGTTAGGACTACACTGACATAACGAACTGTTGCAAAGCGGTTAATAATATTTTCATATTTTTGGGGAATCATTCATGTAATAATGTTTGAATGATACTTCCACCATTTTACTGTACAACTTCTTTATTTCATATCACTGTCATGATTTCGGTCTAAAGCCAGTATCAAGTACAAAAATTTTGGGGATAACTAGAATTTCTTAAGACATTGATTTCACTTAATAAAATCTAATTATATACCCCACATTATTGCTAAGGCCGAAATCATTGGTTAGTTCAAGGACAGCTCCGAGCCAGACGCCGTGTAGCGTGCATTCCACTGACCCAGAAACAACGCCATTTGCGACTTCAATGGTGTCAAGCGAGAGCTTATTGGAGGGCAGGGTGGAGGTCTATTGTGTTTCCGGATGACATGTGAATCTGTCTCGGTGCCAGTGATGGCTGTGTGTTTATTAGAAGGAGGCCTGCAACAAACCCGTCTGCGTACTAGACGCACTGGACCTATGCCTATAGTTATGGTGTTGGGTGCCATTTCGTACGACACCAGAAGCACTCCAGCAGTTATCCCACGCACCCTGACTGCAGATCTGTTCGTCAATCTGGCGATTCAACCTGTTGTGGTGCCATTCTTGAACAACATTCCGGGTGGTGTTTTCCAACAGGATAACGTTCGCCCACATATCGTTGTTGTAACTTAACATGCTGTACAAAGTTTCGACATGTTGACCTGCCTCGCTTTATCGCCAGATCTGTCCCCAATTGAGCAAATATGGGACATCATTGGACGACAACCCCATCGTCATCCACAAACAGCTTTAATGGTCCCTATTATATTGACCTACCAAGTGCAACAGGCATGGAATTTCATCCCACAAACTGACTTCCGTTACCTGCACAACAACATGCATGCACGTTTGCAAGCTTGCATTGAACATTCTCCTGGTTATACCTGTTGTTAATGTATCAGCATTTCACATCTGCAGTGACTTATCTCGCCTTTATATTCATTTGTGGTGTTGCGATGTTAATCACTGAAAATGTTAGCTAGACAAACTTATGCTCTAAATTTCATTACTCTACGCTAGTGATTTTTTGGTGTTGCGATTTTTTTCCGTCAGTATACTTCGTATTTCTCGCTACTAGACTCGGAAAACTTAGCTGAGCTCTGATTCACCCAGAAAAAAGCTCCAGTATGAAATTATGGAATGAATGTAAGCGAAGTATGCTAGCACTTTCACCTACTTGGACATTCCGCATCTTCATTCTTCATGTCCAGATAGTTACTGCACAACATAGTCAACTTGAGACGAATACATTTTCTCTCAACTAGTGTTCAGTTCGTTGATACCAGAACTGTAAAATGTTTTATGTTGTTGACGGAACCACAACCTCACCTCTGCTGGAACCGCTTCATCACTATCGAATTTGAAGCCCTCAAAGACGTTCATTAAGATATGGAAACGGATGAAAATCAAAGGGGACCGCCTCGCGGCAGTATGGAGGATGACCAAAGACAGTGAACCCACGCCGTCGGATTGTTGTAGACGTCGCAGCGCTCGTGTGTGGTCTGGCGTTGTCATGTTGAATAATAGTGTGCTCCAAGTGTGGACGAACTCCTATAGTGCGCTATTTGTCATGTACCGATATAGTTACGTTGCCAGCCGCCATGTTACTCGCTACAGTTCGGAGCCCTCTTTTGGGCCGAGGGCTGCAAATGTGTAGACGTAAAGATAAAAGACGTAAAATGTCGTTAACGTTTGTTTTATTTCAAAAGCTCTAAGAGTGTTCACTAAACAAATTCGGAGGCATTACTTTTCAGCACGCTCTCGTATATCGGACATCATTCACATACGGAATGAAGATTTCTTTAGGCTTTTCAGCAGCTCTATGACGTGTTCCACACAACAGTAGTTAATATCAATTCATAATACCCGAAATTTAATGCAAACAATCTCTTATATCTGCTTGACATAATTTAGGCATGTACTGCGTAGAAACCTCTCACATGTTCTGAACTTCATATAACATTTTTTTTTAAAAATGACACTTTCATTACACGATCTTTTTAAATTACACATTATTTGCTGTTTATTCCACTGTTTGTATTATCTGCAATCAAAACACACTTGGCATCTGGAAACTTTATTGCTGAAGTTCATTAAAACACAAAAAAGGAAGGGTCCTAAGATGGAATTGCAAACAGCCATATCGAAAATCGGTAAGAAATCTCAAGAAAACCTCTGCATCATTAATCTCCCGACAAATTCGATTCAGTAGCCAATTAATACACAGCTGAAAAACTTAGGAGCTTGCCGCGATAGCGACGAAATATTTGTCGTGTTTCAAAGGAGAGGCAGCATTTAGGGCAGAGGTATCGTCCATTGCCATTGATGGATAGTCCCAAAGTGAATGACGTATGCGCCTAACCCCTCTACCACCTACAGCGGTGTACTAACTAATCCAAAAATATACTTAGAAAGAGAGACAGCATTGGTCGTATTTTTTGTTTTATTAACCACAAAATCGATTTTCGGTCACTTAGTGACCATCATCAGTGCTAGAAGTTAAAAATTTTCACATAACGATCAGAGAATATAAAACAGAAAATCACAACTACATCTGCATATGAACATAACAGTTGGTAGGAACATACCTGTAATATATGATTTAAATTGGTAGGCACTCGTGTCAACAAACTTAGAGCGATCACATAAACTGAGAACTGAGGCCGCTGTTTACATGCACCTGTTCAGCAGACCTCGGTGTGACAGGGCTTGGAACGCCCTCTATGTGACATGTGTCACGTGGAGACTTAATATTACTGGTTTTGCGAGATATTAACACTAAATAACTCTTGTGCATTTGTGAATCATGAAGTAATTCAAATTTAAAATGTACGTAAAACACAGCAGACGAAAGGGGAGGAAACATCTAAAATACATTGGCGTATTGTTTTTAAAAAACAGACTTATAAAACATAAAACAGATCGATAATAATTTGTCAGTGTGCAGGACGGGCAACAGAGAAAAAGACAATGCAAAAGAATAATATATGAATAACATGAAATGAGGTATAACAAAGGTTTTTAAAAAAACATAATACCCATCATCTGGCGTGGGAAGTTGGAAGTACAACGTTCGTGATATATGTAAGATGTTACGTTAAGACTAAGGAGTCAAATATATAAAAAATAGTAATAGTACGAAACTGTCATTACGTAATAATTAAAATGCCGTGAAACACAATGGTCATTACAAATAAGTTTGTAGGTGTGGATAGACAATTTTGTTATCATATTTAACCGACATGCTGATGTACCTCTCGTTTGTCCCTTTGGACAAGCTAGCATTGTTATAACAGTGGTTATAGGCTTCCGCATAAGCACTGCGTCAGAACCCATACATACATGACATCAGACATACACGGTTGCTTACTGTAAAACATAGAACCCACCATTTGGCGTGGGAAGTTAGAAGTATGTCGTTCATGATTTACGTAAATATTACGTTAAAACTGAGAAGTCAAATATATAAAAAAAAATATAAAAAATAGTAATAGTACGAAAATGCCGTTAAGTAACAATTCAAATGCCATTAAACAATATTCATTACAACAACGAAAAAGGTTTGAGGGTGTAGAGTAACAATTTTGTTATCATATTTAACGACGTGATAATGTACATATCATTCGTCCCATCACTGGTTGTACGCTTCCGCATAAGCACTGGGTCAGAACCATACGTACATTCACAGGTTGATAAAACAGTAATAAAATTGCCAAGCAACTGGTTTTAAATATTAATAAAATAATTTGATTTTACATAGCTATAGTAGCAGTGGGACCTATATGAAATAAAAGCAGACTTAAGAAGTACCTATAATTCTAATTGTGTTATTGAAATAAATTTAAAAATATAAGGTGCGAACAAGTATGCATTAAACATCGAGAAACCATCATGAGGAAGGACAAGTAATAGTGCCACTTATATCAGAAATATACATCGTACTTTAGAGAAATTAAACATGGGCTATGTACGATATCCAGCACTTATTCAAACAGAAAAGGAATTGTTAACATACATTAAATATAATTGCGTAAAGTGATAACCGGTTCATATTACTTTGTGTCAACGCCTAAGAGATGTCGACTGTAGTAAAATTATGTTCAGTAGGCGTTCATAAGTTCTGAAAATTACGGAACAAAAGGGAGCATACTTTTAAAAAACTGAAATTAGTGATTTTATCAGAACAAACCGAAACATGTGTTTCTATGTGTTGAGACAGTTGGAATAGCGGCCATTGTAAGTGTTCTCGCAGCAACTATGACTGAGGCGTTGTATATAAGGGATAACAAGCAACTGACTACGAATTGCTAATTGTGTTCATTGGCAACAAGTTGTTGACTTTTCTCATAGGAAATCGGAGAAGCATTCCCAAAAATGTGTGCTTCTCGATATCGTTTGCTCGTTAAGTAGCGCGATATCTGGAGATTTATGTTGGCAAAAGATCTCCATCTCTTCCATAAGGTCGAGCAAGCGTCCTTTTTTACCCTTGTGCAACAACTTCAATTGTGATGTCAAATCTGGAGTTGTATGATCAGTAGCTACAAGATGGGCTGCGAAATTCGATTTTTCCGCAATACCTTTCCTCTCAAGTGCAACGTGCTCACGGAACCTTGTTTCTAATTTTCTTCCGGTTTGCCATGTAACCTGCATTACACGTGGCACACATAAGTTTGTAAACACCTGATTCATGTAAGACATTGCGTACATGAATGTTATTCCTTAAAAGCACGCCTAGTCTGTTCGTCGTCGAGAAACCTACATTAATATTCCTCTTCTTGAATACTCTGTCAATTTTATTGCTAATGGGACCATAGAAAGGCAAAGTGATATATTTTTGATTTTTAGTTTCGCTTGTCTCATTCTGACTTAAATTATCTTTACTATATTTTTTGGATACCATCTCATAAATGTCCATGACGTATTTCAACGGGTAATTATTATTTCTTGCAATTTGTTTGACTATGTTTAACTCTTTCTCATGGTTTTCATTAGGTAATGGTAATCGGAACATACGATGAAATGCAAAATGGAAAAACGCTTTTTTGTGTTGGTCAGGGTGTTGCGAACCATAATCTAAGATGATATCTGTGAATGTTGATTTTCTGTAAATGTCAAATGTATGTTTTCCATTTTCCCTACTAATGGTTAGGTCTAAAAAATTAATGACTCCATTCTGTTCTTTTTCAACTGTGGAAGTAATTTGGTTGTGTAAACCATTAAATGTACTGACGACTTCGTCAATATCAAACTGACTGCCATTAATTAGCAATAGCGTGTCGTCCACGTATCTATAGTAGTATACGATCTTTTCAGCTAATGTGGGAAAATCTTTTAGTAATTTTAGTTCAAGATAGTTAATAAAAATGTCTGCCATAATCCCTGACACAGAGTTTCCCATGCTGAGTCCGTCCTTTTGGACATAAATTTTGTCATTAAATGTGAAGTAGTTGTACTTTAAGCAGAATGATAACAGTTCTATGAAGTCATTGATTTCCATGCTGGACATATTACTGTGGTTCCTGAGATTAGCGTCAATAATTTGTATTGTTTCCTCAATCGGGATATTCGTATATAAATTGACAATGTCTAGCGAAAGAAACGTCATAGTGTCTGTAATAGGTATATCGACCGACCATTGCTGGGAGGGGTTGTAGGCAGATAGCAGAGTGGATTTACCCCGGGACGCTCAACCACCTATCACATCTTCACATTGAGACAAATGGTCGAGAAGGTTTTTGGATTCGGTGAAGAGCTACAAAGGATCAAGTTGCTAAGTATGTTTCGTTAATCAGTTGTCGGCACCCTTGACAGTTAAGACTGGATTGAAACAGTGCGATTCTCTGTCTCGATTTCTGTTCATCATTGCCCTGGAAAAGGTGAGACGAGAAGTTGGCCATAATAGGGCGATGGAGATGGTTGTACGTGAGACGACTCTTGCATTTGCAGATGCTGTAGTGATTGTGGAAGAAACTCTGAATGACGCGACAGTGCATGCATCTCGATTTATGCTAGAAGTGAGTAAACTACGGCTACTGGTCAACGATGAGGAAACAAAGTTGGTAACGATAGTCTCTCGTCGACAAAATGATACGAACGTCATCAGCATAGAAGGTCACAATTTTGGAAAATCCAGAAATTTCAAGTACTTTGGGTCAATATTGTTGAATATAAGTGAAATACAGAAGGAAATTCGACAACGAATAATAAATGCAAGTCGGTTGTATTACAGTTAAAGCACCTGTATACGTCACGTATTGCATCCCAGGAGAGCAAGATACTGCATTACATGTCACTCGTGCGACCGGTTTTTTTATTATGTGGTTGTTAGACATGGACAACGATACTAAGAATGGAAGAGAGCATCCCTGCATCTGAGAGGAAGATTTTAAGGAAAATTTATGGTCTGGTATACAATACAGAAACTGCAAGATGGGAAAGAAAGCACAATGAAGTTCTGTGTCGGTGGTTTAAGGAAGCTGATACTGGGAGAAAAAGACTGCAATGGGCAGGACATGTTCTCCGAGCAAAGTGCACTCTCTCTAACAAAGAATTAGTATCTCATCCAGGGATCACCAGTTTATTACTGGAGAGAAGTGTGAAGTGTGAGGGTAAAAGTTACAAAGGGAGACCAAGAGATAAATACAGTAAGCAGGTTTAAAAGGATGTAGGTTGCAATAGTTATTGGAAGAGAAATATGAATAGAAATCATTTTTCAGATATAGAAACAAGCCTACCAACGATGTGATTCTTGAGTTTCTCCCGGCGTATTTGATAATCAAAATATCCACGGGTGTACTGCCGGTCTACAGTGTCCAACGGGCACAATATTTCGGCGATCATACATGTCGCCATCATCAGGTGAACTGACGGACTGAGCTCCTGTGAACGTGCCGGCACGGAGATCCGTACACTATGGCTGCTCAGGTGGAACTGGGTTCGGTCGCGGCGGCGGCGGATTTAAATACCCTCCGCCCGCGGCGCGCTCACTCCGCCGTCAGCGCCCCGCGCCACGGTCGCGCGGTGGAACAGATTGCGACGGCGTCTGAGATGACGTCGGTGTGATGGCTCCATCCGCCGTGGTCGTCACAACTATACATTTGCTCGATTTACTCTTGATTAACCCAATCGCTGGTTCCCAAGCCTTGCTAAGATTATAGCCACAGTCACGATTTATGAGGTCGTCATTGGTGCGAATTTCGATGGCCTCTCTAACAACGCTGTCCCAGTATCTCGACGTCTGTACCAGAATCCTCGTGCGTTCATACTCCATAGCGTGATTTTCCGACAAACAATGTTCAGCGACCGCCGACTTGCTCGGATACATCAGTCGAGTGTACCTCTGGTGTTCACGGCATCGATCCTCGACGGTACGCATCGTCTGACCAATATACGACTTGCCACATTGACACGGAATCTGGTACACGCCGGCCTTCCTCAAACCGAGGTAATCTTTGGCGCTCCCCACCAGTGCACTGGTGACCTCGGTTTGAGGGAGGCCGGCGTGTACCAGATTCCGTGTCAGTGTGGCAAGTCGTATATTGGTCAGACGATGCGTACCGTCGAGGATCGATGCCGTGAACACCAGAGGTACACTCGACTGATGTATCCGAGCAAGTCGGCGGTCGCTGAACATTGTTTGTCGGAAAATCACGCTATGGAGTATGAACGCACGAGGATTCTGGTACAGACGTCGAGATACTGGGACAGCGTTGTTAGAGAGGCCATCGAAATTCGCACCAATGACGACCTCATAAATCGTGACTGTGGCTATAATCTTAGCAAGGCTTGGGAACCAGCGATTGGGTTAATCAAGAGTAAATCGAGCAAATGTATAGTTGTGACGACCACGGCGGACGGAGCCATCACACCGACGTCATCTCAGACGCCGTCGCAATCTGTTCCACCGCGCGACCGTGGCGCGGGGCGCGGACGGCGGAGTGAGCGCGCCGCGGGCGGAGGGTATTTAAATCCGCCGCCGCCGCGACCGAACCCAGTTCCACCTGAGCAGCCATAGTGTACGGATCTCCGTGCCGGCACGTTCACAGGAGCTCAGTCCGTCAGTTCACCTGATGATGGCGACATGTATGATCGCCGAAATATTGTGCCCGTTGGACACTGTAGACCGGCAGTACACCCGTGGATATTTTGATTATCAAATACGCCGGGAGAAACTCAAGAATCACATCGTTGGTAGGCTTGTTTCTATATCTGAAAAAATGATTTCTATTCATATTTCTCTTCCAATAACTATTGCAACCTACATCCTTTTAAACCTGCTTACTGTATTTATCTCTTGGTCTCCCTTTGTAACTTTTACCCTCACACTTCACACTTCTCTCCAGTAATAAACTGGTGATCCCTGGATGAGATACTAATTCTTTGTTAGAGAGAGTGCACTTTGCTCGGAGAACATGTCCTGCCCATTGCAGTCTTTTTCTCCCAGTATCAGCTTCCTTAAACCACCGACACAGAACTTCATTGTGCTTTCTTTCCCATCTTGCAGTTTCTGTATTGTATACCAGACCATAAATTTTCCTTAAAATCTTCCTCTCAGATGCAGGGATGCTCTCTTCCATTCTTAGTATCGTTGTCCATGTCTAACAACCACATAATAAAAAAACCGGTCGCACGAGTGACATGTAATGCAGTATCTTGCTCTCCTGGGATGCAATACGTGACGTATACAGGTGCTTTAACTGTAATACAACCGACTTGCATTTATTATTCGTTGTCAAATTTCCTTCTGTATTTCACTTATATTCAACAATATTGACCCAAAGTACTTGAAATTTCTGGATTTTCCAAAATTGTGACCTTCTATGCTGATGACGTTCATATCATTTTGTCGACGAGAGACTATCGTTACAAACTTTGTTTTCTCATCGCGTACCAGTAGCCGTAGTTTACTCACTTCTAGCATAAATCGAGATGCATGCACTGTCGCGTCATTCAGAGTTTCTTCCACAATCACTACAGCATCTGCAAATGCAAGAGTCGTCTCACGTACAACCATCTCCATCGCCCTATTATGGCCAACTGCTCGTCTCACCTTTTCCAGGGCAATGATGAACAGAAATCGAGACAGAGGATCGCACTGTTTCAATCCAGTCTTAACTGTCAAGGGTGCCGACAACTGATTAACGAAACATACTTAGCAACTTGATCCTTTGTAGCTCTTCACCGAATCCAAAAAACTTCTCCACCATTTGTCTCAATGTAAAGATGTGATAGGTGGTTGAGCATCCCGGGGTAAATCCACTCTGCTATCTGCCTACAACCCCTCCCAGCAATGGTCAGTCGACTTAAATTCAAAGTAGTGTTAACTTACATCCTGTCTCCTCACAATAGCCAGTCAAATTGTGTATTGAGCAAAACCTTAAAGTTATGTAGACTGAAGCAGGAAAATGCAACTACCGGGCGACCTACAGGGAACGGACATTTTTGGATTATTGATTGGCAACTCCATGGAGTGTCCTGTGCACCACGACCATATAATGGATATACTTAGAAGGAGAGACAGCATTGGTCGTATTTTTTGTTTTATTAACCACTGAAAGGTGGCTACACTGAGCCACAGCGCCAGAGATCGCGCTATATTGTTCTGCCGCCTCCACTGACACAGTGAGTGTTGAGATGTCGTAGTGGTCAGTGCTTGTCGAGGACTCGTAGTAGTCAGTTCGTGTTCAGATGTGCTAGTAGGGAGTGCTTGCTGAGATGTGATACTGAAAAGTTCTTGTTGAGATGTGGTAATAGCGAGTCGGTGTGGAGATATATTGTAATTATGAGAGTGATTTTGGTCAATATATGAAGGTAACGAAACTTGATTTATTTTTCATTATTTCCATGTTTTAAATAATGCGTCATTACAGGTTCAGTCAACAAAGCATCTGGCTTGTGTTCTTGGATTAGAGTGTAATTCTGGTTTTCTTGAGTAATTATGGTATTTTTATTTCCTTTAATTAATTCAGTATAAGTGATATTTAAAATTTCTTGTGTTGTTGAAGAAGAACCGTGCCAGATGCGTACGTTGAGTCATACTTCCACACACAGAACAGTTACACTTGTGCTTTGGTTTCGTAGGTTTTATAGTTGCTGGGGACTTAATTAATTAATTGTGTTAATGAAAATTTCCATTTCATTCTTTGTTGTTGTTCTATGCAGTCAGATAGCGTAATAATAACAGTCAGGGCCAACCGTTACGAGACTTCGTAATCGGACATACAGCTACTAAAATTATTTTCATCTTTTTTAATTAAGCCCCCATGCACCACAAAATCGATTTTCGGTCACTTAGTGACCATCCTCAGTGCTAGAAGTTAAAAATTTTCACATAACGATCAGAGAGTATAAAACAGAATCCCTGGCAACACTCACACTATTAATAAACTAAATTTTAATTGTACTATATACGCCGCTATGAAGCAATTTGTATATACTGTAATTATTTAACAAAAAATATTATTTAATTTTGTGTAAAGGACATTCGTTATTATTGCAATATTTTCTGTAGTAATATTCTCGATGTATTTATGATTGTAATATTTCTATACTCATAATGTAATTGCGAAATGTGTCAATATCTGCGATAACAAAAATGTAAAATTCAGCCACAGAGGAAAATAATGTTGTAAGATTACAAAGATATGTTAATGGTCAGCAGTAGTATAAAAAGCACCACGTAGTGTGTATTCTTTGTCGTCTTCCTGGAGAGCTGAAAGTGAGAGGCACCTGTGACGTAGCATTTTATGATTGGGTAGACTTCTTCTGTCTGTATCTAGAGTTAGCCGCCATTAGAGGAGAAATTACAAACTAATGTAAGTTGAATTATTGTTGTGTCTAAATACATTATAATTTAACAAAAGTGTGTATTACTAATGTAAATTAGCTTTCCCATGTCATCTATAATATTTCTTTAAAGAATTTTCAGCATTTTAGCGGTGTTGCTGGGCTGTACCGCGACCGAACGATTTGCAGCGGCGGCACATTTAAAAAATTGTTCCGCTAAGAAAAATTAACCAAACCCGTAAATCGGGAGCAGATAAAAATTAGCAGTGAATTTAGAAAATGTTTTTCTTTTACAGCGATCCTGAGACTGAAAGAATTTATTACTAGTTTCACATTTGTGCATTCATAGGCGGATAGTTAACGTTGAAATTTAACAATTTTGGTTCTTTCAAATAACTTAAATATATACTGTAGTGTGTTTTATCAATGATAATTAAACGTCGGCTTGGCAATATTTAACCATTTTCTGCTAATAGAGACAGTCTTGTGTTCCATAGCTAACGCCGGGAAATAATTCAGCAAATATTTTAAAAAAACCACTGCATTTAGAAAATGTGTGCCAAGGCCGAATTATGTAAAGGATTTAATTCTCAACTAAATATTCTTAATCTGTTAATATGAATTCACGTAATTTTAAATGTACTTAATTCTGTGTAAATGAATTTTTATTACCACACGTAAATAAGATGTTCTACAACAAAGTTCGTACGTACTGACTGAAAGAAAGATAAAATAACAAAAATCAATTTTTTTAAAAAAAGGTAACTATTTAATTTTTTTATTTTTTTTTTTTTAATTTCATTAAATTGGCGCCCAACGAGGGGCTCGAATATGCAGTGGCCACAAAATACCCATGCAATAACTAGGGAATTATTGTAGTCGAACTTTGTTGGAGAACAACTAATATTTTTTTTTCATGTATTGTATGTATTGCCTAACCAATATTGTGTGGTAATACCTGTATATGATTTTTTGCATGAGAACACTATATACCCAGAGGCAAGCTGAAGAAGAGAGCTCATTATATCGAAAAATTAATTACCTACCACAATACCAGGGGGCAGCTGCACCCAAGATAGATCACCATAAGGGAAAGCTACAGTGTAGTTGTCCTGTGGGTAGTAAAGTAGCCTCAGTGCAGTGTTCTCGGATCATTAGTGGTGTGCTTGTTGTTAGTGTTCTTTTTTTAAAAATAACAGGACATTTGAGTAGTTAGTCATTGTATTAGATAATAAGTGTGTTTCAACAAATGACCATTTCTTGTGTGATTATGTCAGTGAAACCTGAGTGTTAGGATATTTAGTTCAGATTTTGTTTCTTTTGTTGACTATGGTTAGATTGCGTAGTCAGAAAGATATAAACATGGATAATGAACAACAGTTAGTAAGCAGTGATACCGAGTCAGAAAGTGGGGCACAAAGTAATGTTAGTGGCGTAGTTCAGGAAGTACAATGTGAGAATCTGGGGGCAGAAGGGCAGGAAATGTTGCCACTGCCAGCCAGTGATTCAGTTGAAGGTAGAAATACTATACCACCCACAAGCACTAGACACGGACCAGAGAGTGGTGAGGTGTCAGAAGTGCAATCATTAAGAGTTATGTTCGAACGCATGCTCAATTTCCAAGCTACGTTTATGCATGAACAAGCAGAGCGTGATCGACGCCAGCATGAGAGAGATTTGCAGTTAATGCAATCTTTGGAAGCTATGCAAAGTGAGATTGTTAGTTTGAACAAAAACTATGAAACCATACCCAAAGCGGTGCAAGAACTGAGCGAAAGAGTAGATAATATCCAAGTGGCTAACGCCAGTGTCGTGGGTGAAATCATCAGTGTACTGACTAACAGGATGGAACAATTAGAAATTGACACAAGTCAAGTAATTGAGTGCAAAATGTCCGAACAAGTGCACAAAATTGAAAACCAATTTATAAAAAAAATAGACGAGAAGGTGCACGCCGAGATTGAAGCCAAAGACGTGGGCTCCAATGCGGAAATGCAGGACCTAAAAAAGCCGGTGCACACTGACATTCCGCTGTGGCAGCAAGTGCACCAAATTGAAAACCAATTTATAAAAAAAATAGACGAGAAGGTGCACGCCGAGATTGAAGCCAAAGACGTGGCTCCAATGCGGAAATGCAGGACCTAAAAAAGCCGGTGCACACTGACATTCCGCTGTGGCAGCGGAATGTCAACCGTCGTCTTGCGGAGCTGGAAAACAGCTTGCTGCACGGCGACGCACAGGCGTGTGTCACGTCAGCCAGGTCCAACAATGACAGGCATATAAGTACAGCAGTGAAAAATTGCGACTGCGAGACAGAACAGGCAACCAATGTTAGTGAAACAAGCAAATGTCACTCCAAAATAGTGATTGAAGAAAGCCTGATTAGAAACCGACAGTTTCAGATCTTTACAACGGAGAAGAAATCTGTTCACCCTGTAGTATTTATCAAGGGATTTAGAAACATTTTGCCTAGCGTTTGGAGTCATACACAGAAAATACAGTTCGTTATGTCTTACATACAAGGAGATGCTGCATTATGGGCAACCGAAGCAGCTGACAGTTGCCACACATATGAGCAATTTTAAAAGGCATTCTTGGCCAAATATTGGTCAACATGTAGTCAGGAGAGATTACGGAAAGAGGTATATAATCCAGAGCCGTATTCTCCACGATTAGGCAATTTGCGAAAATATTTTGAGAAATACATTAATAAGACCCGTTACTGGGACGAGCAGATTTCATCCCGGGATTTGATCAGACTTCTGAAATCACACTTGCCGATACACGTAAAGGAAAAACTTATACACGTACCGGAGAACGACATGGAACATTTCTTGTCTGTTCCGGACTCAATTGACCTGATTCAGGAGGATGTTAAGGCAGCCTCTGAACAGGCTAGAAGTAACGGAAACGGTTACAGAAATTGTCGAAATAACACGCCTCCACCAAATAATGGAAACGGCGGAGGTAACAATAGGAGACAAGATTATGTACAAAACGGGAATAGAGGTAGAGACCGGAACGGCAATAGTCCGCCGGTGAATAATGACCGGAAAAGGAGGTCAGAGGACCGATATGAAACAGGCCCACCAAGCAATAGTAGATGGAAAAATGCCAGGGGGCCGTGGAACACTAATACCTATAACGATGCAAACCGAACTTGGCCACAGAACCAGAGGCCCAGTCCGGACCGGCAAAACAGTGAAAGATATGACAATAACCGACCCCCACCACAAAATGCGCCAATTGCGCAACCGTGGCGGCCGACGCAACACAACTTACACATAGTGGAGGTCAGCGACACAGAGCAGCCACACCCATCCACCAGTAATAAATAATCCAACAAACTAGATTCAGCCGAGATACGCTCTCCATCGTCGGCTGAGGCTTGGAGTGAGAGCAGCCCGACACAGAACGAAACATCGGGAATCTGTATCCTCAGGTATAATGACGGGGTACAGACGGGACATGAATTAATAACTGAACCACCCACGTGCATAAAGGAGCACAAAGACAAAGTCCAAGCGATAATAGAGATCAAAATTAACAATATCGATGTGCAAGCAATCGTAGATTCAGGTGCTACTGTCAGTGTCATGAGTATGGACTTATTCTGAGTACTGAGGAAAGAAAAACGTATGCTGACTTTTCCTGTGAACAATTGCAAAGTCACTGGAGCCATCAGTGCACAGCGACAAATAATCAAACTCCAAGTGCGGGTAGAGATGTATATAGGGGGAGAAGCCATAGCGTTCTCATTCCTGGTAGTAAAGGGTTTAAAGGTAGCCTGCATTTTGGGGGTAGATTTTTTGAGAGAAAGGGACGCAGTAATCGACCTTTCTCGGGGAAAATTAAGTTTGATGAACGCGGGTAGGAAGATAGAATTTTCCATGCTCAGAACTGAAGAGTTACCTGTGCCTAATTGTAATGCTATTAACATAAAATGTAGGAATCAGTGGATACTACATTTAGACAATCATTCTCTAGGACAAAATCTCTATTATCCAGACGTACAAAGTGATCAATTAAAAGCAAATGTGTACGCGCTTGTGAACAAAGTATCACAGTCCGAAAATTTGAACTCATTGCAACAGCAGGATTTGGTACAGTTATTATCTAACTATGCAGATGTATTTTCAGAACGACCAGGAATTGTTAAGGGGTATCAATACAATATCGAGGTGAAACCTCACAAAACCTACTGTCGAGCCTCATACTCCATTCCTTGGTCCAAGAAGGAAATAGTAGCTAAAGAAATTAGAAAACTGATCGAGGGGGGAATAATAGAACCGTCTTTGTCCCCTTATAGTAGTCCTTTGGTGGCGGTAGCAAAATCAGACGGACAGGTACGGTTAGTATTAGATGCAAGAGACATAAACGAAATTATTGTACCTGTCCGGACTCATCCGGAAAACTTAGATGAGCAAATTCAAAAATTCCATGAAGTGCAATATTTGACATCTGTTGATATGAAAAGTTCATTCTGGCAAATCCTGCTCACACCAGAATCGAGGAAATATACTGCATTTATATTTGGGGGAAGGAGCTACCAATTTAGGGTACTACCTTTTGGCCTAAATGTAAGTGCAGGAGTTTTCATAACAGCCCTCGACGCGGTTTTAGGTCCGGATTTGCTGCAAAGGGTAACAGTGTATGTAGACGATCTGGCGATTGCTACTGCCACCTGGGAGGAGCACGTAGAACTACTGGGTAGAGTCTTAGAAAGGTTTAAGTAAGCGGGAGTAACAGCGAATCTTGAGAAATCCCAATTTGGACGTAATCAGATTAAATTTCTAGGTCACATAATAACACCACAAGGCATCAAACCTGACAGCAAAAAACTTGACGCAATTCGTGGGTTTCCTAGCCCGAGAACTAAGAGACAACTCAAAGCGTTTATAGGTCTTGCATCTTTTTTTAGACGGTTTGTTCCAAACCAATTAATGAATAACGAGTCGTTATTGAGCCTGTTGCGTAAAAATGCGCACTGGGTGTGGACAGAAGACTGTCAACGTGCATTTGACGCTATCAAAAACGCCTTGGTGAATGCAAACATACTGCGACATCCAGACATGACAAAAGATTTTTGCATAGTGACAGATTCGTGTTCATACGGTCTGGGCGCTTGTGTGTTTCAGTGGGACAGGAGCAACGACCCCACAACAATCAATGTAATCGGATTTGCCAGCCGCACACTAAACAGCTGTGAGAGAGCATATTCCGCTACCGAGTTAGAGGCTATTGCAGTGGTTTGGGCGGTAAAGAAATTCAATTATTACATCTATGGCAAAGAAATCAAAGTATTCAGTGACCACCAGGCTCTGAGCTATTTAATGTCTTGCAAATTATACCATACCCGCTTGCTAAGATGGAGGTTAGCATTGCAGGAATATAAAATTAAGATTATGTACCTAAAAGGACAAGATAATGTTGTAGCTGACGCCTTGTCGAGGCTCCCACTAGGGCAATCCTCAGTGTCAAAGATTTTGGAACAATCGGAGGAATATCGAATACTCTTCGTACAAGATAAGGTACACAGGAGGGACTTTTTACATATGTGTAAGAATATGTCTATATTGCAGGAAACTGATCCGATTTGGCGAGATGTCATTAGCAAAATTAAAGAAGGAACCAATCTTAAAAGTGTTCAGAATTTCAAAATAGTAGATAATATTCTGTATTATAAAACAGGTGTGTCAAATGACCATGGAGTCGTGTGTATACCGCAACAGGCTATCCCAGCTGTAGTGTGGCACACGCATTTAGCATGGGGTCACACTGGGATAGGCAAAACAATAAGGATTTTATCCAGATACTGTTACTTTAAGGGAATAAGCCAACAGACTCGCACCATTATCAGGACTTGTCCTCTGTGCCAAAAAGCTAAGTTTCAAAATAAGTCCACAAGGTTTGAACTGCATCCTATAGTGCCTCAGCGGCCACTTCAGTTAGTATCTATAGACATAGCAGGACCCTACCCTCGAGCCAGGGGTGGATTAAAGTACATTTTAGCGGTATATGACCTTTTCTCTAAATACTTAAAAATATATTGCTTTAAATCAGCCACCGCTCGTGGAATAGTTAAATGGTTAGGGAAAGAATATTTTACATAGGTGGGTAAGCCTGAAGCGATAATATCGGATAACGCTTCCTATTTTACAGGTCATACCTGGAAGAACTATTTTCATGAACAAGATACAAAGCACATACTAATGTCCCGTTTTCACCCACAAGCAAGTTTAGTAGAGAGAACATTTGGAGAGTTAAATAAATTTTTCAGGTTATACATTGCATGTAAGCACACAAGATGGCCAGATCTGATACCTAAGTTTTTGGAAATTCACAACGCAACCCCGCATGCTTCTACGGGGTATCCACCAAACGAGATTATAATGAATAATAATAGAGTTCTGAATGAGTGGCTGGCACCTTTGCCTAAGGACCCAGTCATTCCTGAGCCTAAGGAAGAGAAGATAAGGAAAACAGGGTGCAACCTTACCAGGTGCGCTCAGAAAAGGAAAGAAAAATATAATCGACATGTGACGAATAATCAAAAACTTAGTGTTGGGGACTTGGTGCTCTTACGCAATCATCCTAAGTCCTCGGCATCCTTGAAACAGAATAGCAAGTGGCAATTGGTGTACAATGGACCTTTTAGAATAGTAAGTGTGCCACATGAGTGTAGCTATCTCTTAGCAGATCCCCATTCAGGGAGAGTACAGGGACTGTATTCGCGTAAGGATGTGAAAATATTCCTACAGTAAATGACTAATAGTCCTATGTGTTATGTGTAAAAAAAAAAGACACACCATTCTTTTCAAAATGAATGAACATTAATGATGTGTGATCTGTAGAGATAATGTACTAGTGTAGAAGTATTTAGTTATAAGAATATGATTGACTTTCTCTTTTGTTTATGAATATTTGTGTTATGTCTTCTTTTAATTAGTGTTAGCTTAAACATGCTCTAAATGTCTGCACAGATAACCTGATTAGTGCAATTATTTATAGTGTTAAATTGTGACAGAGATCAGTCAGGAGGAACATTTTAGTAGTGATTAGTTTGTGTACTGCATAATATTTTATATGTGTGTCAAACTCGAAATATTTCTTTGTACAATCTTTTCTATTATATATATATATATATATATATATATATATATATATATATATATATATACAGGGTGTTTCAAAAATGACCGGTATATTTGAAACGGCAATAAAAACTAAACGAGCAGCGATAGAAATACACCGTTTGTTGCAATATGCTTGGGACAACAGTACATTTTCAGGCAGACAAACTTTCGAAATTACAGTAGTTACAATTTTCAACAACAGATGGCGCTGCGGTCTGGGAAACTCTATAGTACGATATTTTCCACATATCCACCATGCGTAACAATAATATGGCGTAGTCTCAGAATGAAATTACCCGAAACCTTTGACAACGTGTCTGGCGGAATGGCTTCACATGCAGATGAGATGTACTGCTTTAGCTGTTCGAATGTTTCTGGATTCTGGCGGTACACCTGGTCTTTCAAGTGTCCCCACAGAAAGAAGTCATAGGGGTTCATGTCTGGCGAATAGGGAGGCCAATCCACGCCGCATCCTGTATGTTTCGGATAGCCCAAAGCAATCACACGATCATCGAAATATTCATTCAGGAAATTAAAGACGTCGGCCGTGCGATGTGGCCGGGCACCATCTTGCATAAACCACGAGGTGTTCGCAGTGTCGTCTAAGGCAGTTTGTACCGCCACAAATTCACGAAGAATGTCCAGATAGCGTGATGCAGTAATCGTTTCGGATCTGAAAAATGGGCCAATGATTCCTTTGGAAGAAATGGCGGCCCAGACCAGTACTTTTTGAGGATGCAGGGACGATGGGACTGCAACATGGGGCTTTTCGGTTCCCCATATGCGCCAGTTCTGTTTATTGACGAAGCCGTCCAGGTAAAAATAAGCTTTGTCAGTAAAACAAATGCTGCCCACAAGCATATCGCCGTCATCAATCCTGTGCACTATATCGTTAGCGAATGTCTCTCGTGCAGCAATGGTAGCGGCGCTGAGGGGTTGCCGCGTTTGAATTTTGTATGGATAGAGGTGTAAACTCTGGCGCATGAGACGATACGTGGACGTTGGCGTCATTTGAACCGCAGCTGCAACACGGCGAACGGAAACCCGAGGCCGCTGTTGGATCACCTGCTGCACTAGCTGCGCGTTGCCCTCTGTGGTTGCTGTACGCGGTCGCCCTACCTTTCCAGCACGTTCATCCGTCACGTTCCCAGTCCGTTGAAATTTTTCAAATAGATCCTTTATTGTATCGCTTTTCGGTCCTTTGGTTACATTAAACCTCCGTTGAAAACTTCGTCTTGTTGCAATAACACTGTGTTCTAGGCGGTGGAATTCCAACACCAGAAAAATCCTCTGTTCTAAGGAATAAACCATGTTGTCTACAGCACACTTGCACGTTGTGAACAGCACACGCTTACAGCAGAAAGACGACGTACAGAATGGCGCACCCACAGACTGCGTTGTCTTCTATATCTTTCACATCACTTGCAGCGCCATCTGTTGTTGAAAATTGTAACTACTGTAATTTCGAAAGTTTGTCCGCCTGAAAATGTACTGTTGTCCCAAGCATATTGCAACAAACGGTGTATTTCTATCGCTGCTCGTTTAGTTTTTATTGCCGTTTCAAATATACCGGTCATTTTTGAAACACCCTGTGTGTGTGTGTGTGTGTGTGTGTGTGTGTGTGTGTGTGTGTGTATGTATATATGTGTAGCTGTCAGATTGACAGATTCGAACCCAGAATAATATCAATAATATGAGACCCTGACAACTTTATTTTCAAACCAGTGTTATCAAAGAGAATAATGCACCCAGTAGTGACCCGAGGGCACCATGGGAGGCAAACTTATTGCAAATTTAAGTAGCGCAAAGTTACGCACAAAGAAGCTTCAATTGAAGCATGTGCAGATCGAATCAGTAAAAAGAGCTAGCCTGATACAGTCCAAGTCAATTTTAGCCTACAGAGACTACACTGTAGTTACATTGGACCTTGCAAGTAAAGTGAGACATAATTTCAAAGGAGTTATTGAACAATATGCCTGAATGCGGCTGGAATGCACAAATAAAATCTACTCGAACTTAAATATAGATGATTTTTGGGCAAACTAATACGAAATTTTAATATTTGTTACCATGTACGCAAATATCACACACCTTGGTAAAGCGCGAACAAAGAAGTTACGAATGTGCTGTTACAAAAATTGCACAACGGACATTGTAAATGAAAAAACTTAAACAAAAGTGCAGTATTGCGTGGCAGAGACAGACAGTGACTGTTAAAACTGCAGCAATACGTCACGAGGTTGTTTTGAACAAGCAATAAGAAACTGTATCATCGCCGTGTGTGCAAGTGGACAACGAAGTAGCACGACACGAACAGTGAGCCGATAACAGACGGTGGACCAAGCTAGTGTCAAACTATAACTCTTTGTGTGTCAAGGGACGCCAGGAAAGCGCATTGACTACAGAGATACATTTTTTCCTAAGATGAAAACTTGCGTGTGACTGATGACAAGTCATGACATGGTGAAAAAATATTGTGTGCCCATAAAACGTGGTACTGTGACAACGAAACATTGTGCAAACCAGACTAGTGAAGGCCTACTGAATAATAACTGCCAATAACTGTGTGCGTTTTTTTCCCACAGCAGGAAAAATGCCCAGAGGGATAGTACACTGTTTGTGAACTTGTTGCATGCTTGCTGGAGCACTGCAAGAAGATGTCACACGGGCGAGCTGATATACAACGCGCATCCGGCTACCTCAGCCATGCAGCGGCCGCAGCAGCCCGTAGCAGACCAGACAGCCACGCGCCTCTCCGCGCCGTAGCTGTCAACACCGGGGGCGGTGACCTACACGGAGCCGACGCGCCGCACCAAGCGCCGCTCAACAATCACTCCGCACCGCTCACCAACTACAGCATTATTGACATATTCCAAAATATTTACACAAACTGCATAACATGTCAATGAATTCGATTTTTTGATAAACATTGAAAATTTATTATGTATACCCGTAAGTTGACAAGAGAAAATGAACACTAACAAGTGTAGGAGATGGATTTGTAACACGTAGGTAGTGGGAACATTATGAAAAGTGACGTTGTGCTAAATGATTTCAAAAAACTAAGTGATATATCCTAGGACAAGTGACCTTGCAGTATATCGCAAAATTAATAATAACGAGTTGTTAATCACACACAAAAAACTTTCGTTGAACTGTATGTGACTGTGATATTATGTAACCGTTGATGACAAACTGCTAAATCAATTCAAAAGAATGACTGTTAAAGACACAAGATTAATCATGAACCAACTGGGATAGCTGGGCTCCGGCACAGTTTTGCCCAGGTTTCCTGTCTGCCTTCGCCCAAATGGGGGAGCCATGAACATATATAACCCTAGGCCTAATTAATAGAGCCATTCCATAAAAAAATACAGAATTGTAAAGAACGTTACTGGCACCATTGTGTCAAAGTATAGAAACTCTTTGCCAAATGCTGCGAGGGGGCAATGTAACGTTCCCTGGCAACACTCACACTATTAATAAACTAAATTTTAATTGTACTATATACGCCGCTATGAAGCAATTTGTATATACTGTAATTATTTAACAAAAAATATTATTTAATTTTGTGTAAAGGACATTCGTTATTATTGTAATATTTTCTGTAGTAATATTCTCGATGTATTTATGATTGTAATATTTCTATACTCATAATGTAATTGCGAAATGTGTCAATATCTGCGATAACAAAAATGTAAAATTCAGCCACAGAGGAAAATAATGTTGTAAGATTACAAAGATATGTTAATGGTCAGCAGTAGTATAAAAAGCACCACGTAGTGTGTATTCTTTGTCGTCTTCCTGGAGAGCTGAAAGTGAGAGGAACCTGTAACGTAGCATTTTATGATTGGGTAGACTTCTTCTGTCTGTATCTAGAGTTAGCCGCCGTTAGAGGAGAAATTACAAACTAATGTAAGTTGAATTATTGTTGTGTCTAAATACATTATAATTTAACAAAAGTGTGTATTACTAATGTAAATTAGCTTTCCCATGTCATCTATAATATTTCTTTAAAGAATTTTCAGCATTTTAGCGGTGTTGCTGGGCTGTACCGCGACCGAACGATTTGCAGCGGCGGCACATTTAAAAAATTGTTCCGCTAAGAAAAATTAACCAAACCCGTAAATCGGGAGCAGATAAAAATTAGCAGTGAATTAAGAAAATGTTTTCCTTTTACAGCGATCCTGAGACTGAAAGAATTTATTACTAGTTTCACATTTGTGCATTCATAGGCGGATAGTTAACGTTGAAATTTAACAATTTTGGTTCTTTCAAATAACTTAAATATATACTGTAGTGTGTTTTATCAATGATAATTAAACGTCGGCTTGGCAATATTTAACCATTTTCTGCTAATAGAGACAGTCTTGTGTTCCATAGCTAACGCCGGGAAATAATTCAGCAAATATTTTAAAAAAACCACTGCATTTAGAAAATGTGTGCCAAGGCCGAATTATGTAAAGGATTTAATTCTCAACTAAATATTCTTAATCTGTTAATATGAATTCACGTAATTTTAAATGTACCTAATTCTGTGTAAATGAATTTTTATTACCACACGTAAATAAGAGGTTCTAGAACAGAGTTCGTATGTACAGAAGGAAAGAAAGGCAAATTAACTAAAAACAAATTTAAAAAGGGTAACTGATAATTCTTTAATGTAATTTCATTAAAAGTCGCCAATCAATAATCCAAAAATGTCCGTTCCCTGTAGGTCGCCCGGTAGTTTCATTTTCCTGCTTCAGTCTACATAACTTTAAGGTTTTGCTCAATGCACAATTTGACTGACTATTGTGAGGAGACAGGATGTAAGTTAACACTACTTTGAATTTAAGTCGACTGACCATTGCTGGGAGGGGTTGTAGCCAGATAGCAGAGTGGATTTACCCCGGGACGCTCAACCACCTATCACATCTTCACATTGAGACAAATGGTGGAGAAGTTTTTTGGATTCGGTGAAGAGGTACAAAGGATCAAGTTGCTAAGTATGTTTCGTTAATCAGTTGTCGGCACCCTTGACAGTTAAGACTGGATTGAAACAGTGCGATCCTCTGTCTCGATTTCTGTTCATCATTGCCCTGGAAAAGGTGAGACGAGCAGTTGGCCATAATAGGGCTGCTACGAATTCCTCTCTTGCATCAACCTCTTCCCCCCTCCTGTGCCAATCTTTTCATCTGCAGTAGCAACTGCAACCTACATCCTCAATTGCTAGATGTATTTCAGTCTTTGTCCTCACCTACAGTTTTTGCCCTCCACAGCCCTATAAAAGCACTGTGGAGGATATTCCATGATGTCTTAACAGATGTCCCATCATCCTGTCTCTTTTCCTTGTCAGTGGTTTCAGTATGTTCCTTTCTTCATCGATTCTGCGGAGAACGTCCTCATTTTTTTTTCTTACCAGTCTGCCTAATCTTAACATTCACCTGTACAACAACTCAAATGCTTGGATTCTCTTCTGTTCAGGTTTTCCCACTGTCCATAATTCACTACCATGGAATGCTGTGCTCCAAACGTACACCCTCAGAAATTTTTTCTTCAAAGCAGCAGACACCTGTTAACCCTGTTCGCCTTTGCTAATCTGTTTTTCATTTCCTTCATGCTCCTGTAATCGTTCTTCTCTATCACTGACGATAGATTATGTGATAGATATAATATGCTGGTATGTTGCATTTTGTCGTATTTTTCGCTTGTTTCTTTTTAGGTTACACTCAAATTTTGTAGCAAAAATTTCTTAATGTGAACTTATTGTTTGGTGTTACTTACGATTTCCAGCGCTGTTAACTCGTGCATGAAGTCCTGGTGTATTAGTTAGTTTCCATGTTCCACTTGCCGATTTCTGACGTTCTTTCATCCACATTTGCCACATCACATGTTTCACGTGCACTTTCCATTTTTGGTGTTTAATGTACGTGTTTTTTCGGTGTGTAGTGTTGCCAACTGTTGTTGTGTGTTTATCCATCTTTTGTTTGTGTTGTGTTGTGGTTTTGATATTTTTCATTTGATTTGTGTGTGTGTGTGCGCATGTGTGTGTGTGTGTTTGCGTGTGTATGTGTGTGTGTGTGTGTGTGTGTGTGTGTCTGTATTTCCTTTGTGTGTAAATGTGTAATTCTTTTTGAAAGGGTAATTTTTATGGATGTTTGTGTGTGTGTGTGTGTGTCTGTCTGTCTCTCTGTGTGTGTATTTTGCTGTGTATTATTTTTTAAATAGTGTGTTTGTGTGGATGGGTTGGGGGGGGGGAGCGAGAGAGAGAGAGAGGGGGGGGGGGGAAAGAGAGAGAGAGAGAGACAGAGAGAAGGGGGAAGGAAATTCATTAATTATTTATCCTGGTTACATTTTGGTTTATTATTGTTTTGGTGGCTAGCATGATCAGAGAGTTATCGCTCATATGGATTTGGTCGTTGTGTACCTGCTTTTCCATTGCAATGGCTCTTTGTATGCGAAAGTTTTCTTGCTATGTCAGGAGCTTTTTGTTGTGATTATTCACTCTGATATCTGTCATGTCACATTCCATGTTGGATGGTTCATGTCCATGTTTTATTAGGTGTTCCGCAAAGGTAGATTTCTAATATGTTCTTTATATCTAGTTCCTGCTTGTCATCCCCAGATAACCTGATTTACATTCTTGGCACTCTATCTGACATATACGTGCACCTTTGAATATATCTGGTTTGTCTGTTGTTTGTAAATGGGATTGGAGTGTGTTTCTTGTTCTGTAAGTTATGTGTAATCCATGTTTCTTTAGTGTATTTGCTATCTTCTGTGTTGCTTTGTGTTTGTATGTAAGAACGTATTATTGTTTTCTGTTATTCATGCCATGAGTGTTATTGTTTTGTGCTTCTGTGTGTGCTGTAGTGTCTGTGGGGTTCTTTGGTGTTTGTTTGTCTCTGCTTGTCTTGACTTTCTCTGCTAGTCTTGATTTTTATTTAGTTACATTTTAATTTTTTGGTTGACGTTTTGTACTATATGGGCGTTGTAACCATTGTTTGTGGATATGAGATGCATTGTTCGTAATTCTTTTTCACATTTCAATTTGCTGAGTGGGATGTTATTTAGTCTGTGTAACATGTGTCATAGGGCTGCTAATTTTTGATTTTGCAGGTGGTTGGACGAAGCATGTATAATTATGTCTGTGGCTGTTGGCTTTCTGAAGATGTCAAACGTGTGTTTATTGTTGTCTCTCTTTATTGTTACATCCAAGAAATGTATTTGCTTTTGTGTTTCTTTTTCCATGGCGAATGGAATATTTTTATGTATGTTGTTTATACCTGTATGGAGTTTATCAATTTTCTCTGTTGATTCATCTACCATACAGATTATGTCGTCCACATATCTGTACCAGTAAACAATTTTGTATCTTTTTTTATGATGCCATCTTTATGATGGCTGTATGAAAGATTGTGTTTTCTATGCAGTTGATGAACATGTTTGCCAGTGTTCCTGAAATTGGGGATCCCATTGGAAGCCCATCTTCTTGTAAGTAAAATTCCTTTTCAAATTTAAAGTAATTTTGGGATGTGATTGCTTTGAGGGTTTTACTTATTTCATTAATATTTTCTGGAGGCAGTTTGTTGTATGTCAGTAAATTTTCTTCAATTAGTTTTACTGTGTCTGTAGTGGGTATTGAAGTGTAATGTTCTCTATGTCAAAAGAGATGAGTGATGCTGTTTGTGGGATGTGTAAGTCTTCTATTTGTGTTATGAGTTGATTTGTGTTTTTCACTGTTCCATTGTTTTCATTTCATAATGTTGCATTATGATTTTGTTCATGTGCTTTGGCAGATGATATGATGGTGCATTCATGAAATTAATAACAGGCCCCAAGGGTTTGTGGACCTTGGGTTGACTTCTGAGTATTGGTGCTTTTGAGGTCTTCTGTGTGATGTGTTGTTTTTGTTTATCTGTGAGTATGTGTCTGATGTCTTTGAGGCTATTTTTTATGTATGTCTGGAAGCTTGCTGTTGGATCAGATTTCAGTCTTGTTATATTGTTAGAGCAGATGAAATCGTTAGTTTTTTCTATGTAGTGTTCTTTATTGATCAGTATTGTGCTCTTTCCTTTATCAGCTCTTGTGACTATGATATTTTTTTTGCTTGTAGTTTTTCTTTTGATTCTATGTGGTGTTTTTTCTGTTTGAAGTTTACTGTTTTGCTCTTTCTTTGACATGGTGATTATGTTATTTATTTATTTATTTATTTATTTCTTCAGTACTTCTCGTGTTATCCCAATATTTATAGTGTTATTTTCTTTTTTCTCTTCCTCTTTCAGAATGTTTTCTGTTTCTACAATCAGATTTTCTATGTAGTTGTTTTCTATTTTTGTACTGATGTTGTGTTTGAGCCCTTTCTCTAATAGCTGTTTTTCTTTCTCTGTGAAATTTGCATTGGTGAGTGTATTGCATTTTGTCATGATTTTCTTTCTGGTTGATTTTGTTACTGAGTGTTCTCATTTTTCGTTTGTGTTTGTTCTGTGTATACTGCAGTGCTCTTGCTGTAATGCGTTCAGTTTTTTGTATTGTGTTGATCATCACTGTTGGGTTGCTAACAAATGCTGATAACTCAAGATTTACATCATATAACATCCCATTACGTATTAATTTCTTAATATAAAGCGATTTGATTTTATTTTTTAACCAAGATTTTTCTGCAAAGGATTTCGTTCTTTGTGCTACCAAACGGTTGTTTCTAACCTTTACAGTAATATAACTCTTAATTACATCATTTATTTTACAGGTCTGATTGAATTTAATGTGGCCTTGTGGAGTCTGAGATGGATATTCTTGAAACTGTTGTATAAGTCGACGGTATTGTATGTATAAAAGGCCACTGATGATGCTTCCCAAATAAAAGAAGCGAAACGCGTATGCTAATAAACGAACTGCCTTCAATTAGTTGTATAGACGGTACATATCTCCACAAATTTAAAACAAATAAGAGATAGACGGAAAACAGAAAAAGACGGGAAAAAGACTAATGATATCATCCTGTCAAGTGGTTACATATGACGTGGATGAGGTTTGAGTGAGAGGAACCTTGGACATTGCGCTTTAAAAATACCTTAAATACAGATATTGGTTTCTCGAAAGTGACTACACTGACGGAAAAAAATACACCAAGAAGATGTTGTGTGACATAAACGAAAGTTGGTAGGCGTGTTTCTACATCTGAAAGATGGTGTCTATTCATATTTTGCGAGCGTATAGCACGTGTGACGTGACACGACACTACAGCGCGACACGCACGTGCCGCACGGGTCGCGCGGGTCCAGCGCATATTGCGACGCGTACACCATACTTCACACGCGCCGACTGGCGACGCTCTGCGCTGACAGAACCGAAGCGCGTGCAATTTCTTAGCTTTCTCAAACGATTTTACAGAAACTAATCTCTGAAAATATATGATTTTTGCCTTACTTGTAGCGTTATATGTCAGCTTCGTGACGAAATGCCCATCACCTCGCTAATGACCATTCTTATTGTGATGTACACATTTTAGTAAGACACTACGCAAAACTCAAAAAGTTTGCAACGAAAATTAGGGGTCGCTATGATTTTGCGTTTGGTGCGTATTACACCATATGTTGCCCCGTACGAAATTTAGCTAACATGCTGAATTTTTGTTTAGACTTGGGAGGAGGTCTCTATCTGCCTCGGATCTCGAGAAAATGGATCCCATGTAGCGCGCTCACTTCCGATCTCACGCCCGCGAGAATGAAATACTCGCAACATCTCTCGTATCTCCTAAACCGCTCGAGACATCGAAAGTTTGGCTAATGATAGCACACAAGGAGGAGAGTATTTTGCCAGTTATTAAACACACGGAACTTTCTTATCTACGGCGACATATCACTACTTATACTTCCTTTTTTATTTATTTCAATCCAGTGACTAATTTTTTAAGAGTTATCGACAGCTAGCGATTCAAGAGCTTCCTAGTATGAAAATAAACATGAAATTTCTTATTTCATGTTACTGCAAACCGATACTATGAGGTTTTTCGTAAGCTATTGAGCTCTGTGATTGCCAATTACTTGTTTAATGAGGCCCTCTGTTTCGGAATTCTGTCTCAATAGCTGCTGTGAGATGAGTTTGGCAAATTACATTGTGACAAAGGAAGCACAATTAAACCAGTCACCAAGAGAAATGTGGCCTTTACTCATAAATCGTGATGCTTCTTCAAATGAGAAAAGGTTAGCAACTCACACAAAAACAGATTGGCAATTCTGTTGGAATTTTGGTGGAATCCCCGTAACCCATCATATTCTTAACACTGAGCGACTGGAATGGAAACTTACCACAGGATTTTATTCCTTCTCTTGATCTGACAAGGGAACCTCCCCATCGCACCCCCATCAGATTTAGTTATAAGTTTGCACAGTGGATAGGCCTTGAAAAACTGAACTCAGATCAATGGAGAAAACAGGATGAAGTTGTGTGGAACTATGAAAAAAATAACCAAAATATGCAAACTGAGTATTCCATGCGCAAGATAAGCAACATCAAGGAGAATGTGAGCCCAGGACTGCCGTGGTCGACTGTAACACAATTTTTGAAAGTCTGAAAGTAGCAGGAGTAAAATGAATGGAGAAAAATGTAATATACAACTCGCATAGAAACCAGACGGTAGTAACAACAGTCGAGGGGCATGAAGGGAAGCAGTGGTCGGGAAGGAAGTGAGACAGGGTTGTAGCCTATCGTCGATTGTCGCAGATGTTAATCAATCTGTACATTGAGCAAGCAGTAGAGGAAACAAAAGAAACATTTGAAGTAGGAATTAAAGTCCAG
This sequence comes from Schistocerca nitens, assembly GCF_023898315.1. NCBI lineage: Eukaryota > Metazoa > Arthropoda > Insecta > Orthoptera > Acrididae > Schistocerca > Schistocerca nitens. The sequence continues at coordinate 642,783,180 of NC_064618.1, read as the reverse complement.
TCAGTTCCAACGTAGCGTCCACGGCTAACCGACCGCTTTCCACGAAGTGGGGCCGGGGCAGTTCCTCAGCTAAGTAACGTAGCTTGACATGGCACCACGGTACTTCATCTTTTTATGTTTGACCGTGCCTCATTCTGGGATGTATTAGTTTGTTTTATGCTTCTGAAGAAGGCTAGATTACTCTAGCTGAAACCTGGGCAAAGACGAATAACATTTCGCAACTGAGGCGGATTTTTGACATATTAATTTATCACAGTTGCTGACAGGGCTGTAACATGTTAAAAATTCTTTAATGTACACTACTGACCATTAAAATTGCTACACCAAGAAGAAATGCAGATGATAAATGGGTATTCATTGGACACATATATTATACTAGAACTGAGAAGTGATTACATTTTCACGCAATTTTTTGTGCATAGATCCTGAGAAATCAGTACGTACCCAGAGCAACCACCTCTGGCCGTAATAACAGCCTTGATACGCCTAGACATTGAGTCAAACAGAGCTTGGATGGCGTGTACAGGTACAGCTGTCGATGCAACTTCAACACGATGCCACAGTTCGTCAAGAGTAGTGACTGGCGTATTGTGACGAGCCAGTTGCTCGGCCCCCATTGACCAGACGTTTTCAATTGGTGAGAGATCTGGAGAATGTGCTGGCCAGGGCAGCAGTCTAACATTTTTAGTATCCAGAAAGGCCCGTACAGGACCTGCAACATGTGGTCGTGCGTTATCCTGTTGAAATTTAGGGTTACGCAGGGATCGAATGAAGGGTAGAGCCAAGGGTCGTAACACATCTGAAATGTAATGCCCACTGTTGAAAGTGCCGTCAGTGCGAACAAGAGGTGACAGAGACGTGTAACCAATGGCACCCCATACCATCACGCAGGGTGATGCGCCAGTATGGCGATGACGAATACACGCTTCCAATGTGCGTTCACCGCGGTGTCGCCAAACACGGATGCGGCCATCATGATGCTGAAAACAGAACCTGGATTCATGCGAAAAAATGACGTTTTGCCATTGGTGCACCCAGGTTCGTCGTTGAGTACACCATCGCAGGCGCTCCTGTCTGTGATGCGACGTCAAGGGTAACCGCAGCCATGGTCTCCGAGCTGATAGTCCATGCTGCTGCAAACGTCAAATGGCTCTGAGCACTATGGGACTTAACATCTGAGGTCATCAGTCCCCTAGAACTTAGAACTAATTAAACCTAGCTAACCTAAGAACATCACACACATCCATGCCCGAGGCAGGATTCGAACCTGCGACCGTAGCGGTCGGGAGGTTCCAGACTGAAGCGCCTAGAACCGCTCAGCCACACTGGCTGGCCTGCAAATGTCGTCGAACTGTTCGTGCAGATGGTTGTTGTCTTGCAAAAATGCCCATCTGTTGACTCAGGGATCGAGACGTGGCTGCACGATCCGTTACAGCCATGCGGATAAGATGCCTGTCATCTCGACTGCTGGTGATACGAGGCCGTTGGGATCCAGCACGGCTTTCCGTATTACCCTCCTGAACATACCGATTCCATATTCTGCTAACAGTCTTTGGATCTCTACCAACGCGAGCAGCAATGTCGCGATACGATAAACCGCAATCGCGATAGGCTACAATCTGACCTATATCAAAGTCGGAAACGTGATGTACGCTTTTCTCCTCGTTACGCGAGGCATCACAACAACGTTTCACCAGGCAACGTCGTTCAACCACTGTTTGTGTATGAGAAATCTGTTGGAAACTTTCCTCATATCAGCACGTTGTAGGTGTTGCCACCAACGCCAACCTTGTGTGAATGCTCTGTAAAGCTAATCATTTGCATATCACAGCATCTTCTTCCTGTCGGATAAATTTCCCGTCAGTAGCACGTCATCTTCGTGGTGTAGCAATTTTAATGGTCAGTAATGTACATTATTTTTCCTTATGCAGATGTGTACTACCCTCGAACATGGACGTCACTAAGCGCTTCCACTAATTCTTGTTACTCTCGTGTGTAATTTGTATCTGCTCGTCGGCAGGAGACGTGCGCCCGCTGGCGTTTTTAGCACTGAAACGCAACTAGGGAAACATTACGCCCTTGGCCATCGGCAAACTAAACGTCTACAGCAGTCGCTCCAAACTTGGGGGTAATTATCCGCTAAGGGTAAAACGTAATTTTTGAGGGCTCAAAATAATAAGGTTGAATTGTGTTTTGGTCTTGACACCAAATTACTTTTAAAATCACTATTATCACAATTTCGTTAGATTGTAATACTGATTACATAAGTTGCCAATAATTGCATTTTTTATAAATACTACCATTAATGTGTGACACAATGTGGTATATATTACAGCTTGTGAAACAAAAGTATGAACAACATATTTCTCACACTGACCACCAATTGCTTGCATACTGTGTGCCTTGCGTCTATGACAATAAACCTGAGACGTATAGGTCAATTCTGCTTAGATATCTTATAAAAATACCTTGTCTGAGTTGTAGGTAGTTCCCACAAAAGACCATAAATTGCTTCTTCATTCTCTCCATAAAAATAAGCGAACCAGTAGGCAGCACAACACAACAATAAGTCCGCAACGGGTACTGGGTGCTGTAATAGTGACAGTGGTGAGACAGAAAGTATGGCAATTTGATGTCTTTCAATTTCTAACAGTACAGAAGTAAGGGACGCACCAATCAAATGATGTACAAAAATTAGGGCTAAGTATAGTGCAAATTATTCAGATAGTGAAGGGAGACGAAAATTTAATAGTCATGGGTGACTGGAATTCGAGTGTAGGAAAAGGGAGGGAAGTAAACTTAGTAGGTGAATATGGATTGGGGCTAAGAAATGAAAGAGGAAGCCGCCTGGTAGAATTTTGCACAGAGCACAACTTAATCATAGCTAACACTTGGTTTATGAATCATAATAGAAGGTTGTATACATGGAAGAACCGTAGAGATACTAAAATGTATCAGATAGATTATATAATGGTAAGACAGAGATTTAGGAACCAGGTTTTAAATTGTAAGACATTTCCAGGGGCAGATGTGGACTCTGACCACAATCTATTGGTTATGACCTGTAGATTAAAACTGAAGAAACTGCAAAAAGGTGGGAATCTAAGGAGATGGGACCTGGATAAACTGAAAGAACCAGAGGTTGTACAGAGTTTCAGGGAGAGCATAAGGGAACAATTGACAGGAATGGGGGAAAGAAATACAGTAGAAGAAGAGTGGGTAGCTTTGAGGGATGAAGTAGTGAAGGCAGCAGAGGATCAAGTAGGTAAAAATACGAGGGCTAGTAGAAATCCTTAGGTAACAGAAGAAATATTGAATTTAATTGATGAAAGGAGAAGATATAAAAATGCAGCAAATGAAGCAGGCAAAAAGGAATACAAACGTCTCAAAAATGAGATCGACAGGAAGTGCAAAATGGCTAAGCAGGGATGGCTAGAGGACAAATGTAAGGATGTAGAGGCTTATCTCACTAGGGGTAAGATAGATACTGCCTACAGGAAAATTAAAGAGACCTTTGGAGATAAGAGAACCACTTGTATGAACATCAAGAGCTCAGATGGAAACCCAGTTCTAAGCAAAGAAGGGAAAGCAGAAAGGTGGAAGGAGTATATAGAGGGTCTATACAAGGGCGATGTACTTGAGGACAATATTATGGAAATGGAAGAGGATGTAGATGAAGATGAAATGGGAGATAAGATACTGCGTGAAGAGTTTGACAGAGCACTGAAAGACCTGAGTCGAAACAAGGCCCCCGGAGTAGACAACATTCCATTGTAACTACTGACGGCCTTGGGAGAGCCAGTCCTGACAAAACTCTACCATCTGGTGAGCAAGATGTATGAAACAGGCGAAATACCCTCAGACTTCAAGAAGAATATAATAATTCCAATCCCAAAGAAAGCAGGTGTTGAGAGATGTGAGAATTACCGAACAATCAGTTTAATAAGTCACAGCTGCAAAACACTAACGCGAATTCTTTACAGACGAATGGAAAAACTGGTAGAAGCGGACCTCGGGGAAGATCAGTTTGGATTCCGTAGAAATACTGGAACACGTGAGGCAATACTAACCTTACGACTTATCTTAGAAGAAAGATTAAGGAAAGGCAAACCTACGTTTCTAGCATTTGTAGACTTAGAGAAAGCTTTTGACAATGTTGACTGGAATACTCTCTTCCAAATTCTAAAGGTGGCAGGGGTAAAATACAGGGAGCGAAAGGCTATTTACAATTTGTACAGAAACCAAATGGCAGTTATAAGAGTCGAGGGACATGAAAGGGAAGCAGTGGTTGGGAAGGGAGTAAGACAGGGTTGTAGCCTCTCCCCGATGTTATTCAATCTGTATATTGAGCAAGCAGTAAAGGAAACAAAAGAAAATTCGGAGTAGGTATTAAAATCCATGGAGAAGAAATAAAAACTTTGAGGTTCGCCGATGACTTTGTAATTCTGTCAGGGACAGCAAAGGACTTGGAAGAGCAGTTGAACGGAATGGATGGTGTCTTGAAGGGAGAATATAAGATGAACATCAACAAAAGCAAAACGAGGATAATGGAATGTAGTCGAATTAAGTCGGGTGATGTTGAGGGTATTAGATTAGGAAATGAGACACTTAAAGTAGTAAAGGAGTTTTGCTATTTGGGGAGCAAAATAACTGATGATGGTCGATGTAGAGAGGATATAAAATGTAGACTGGCAATGGCAAGGAAAGCGTTTCTGAAGAAGAGAAATTTGTTAACATCGAGTATAGATTTAAGTGTCAGGAAGTCTTTTCTGAAAGTATTTGTATGGAGTGTAGCCATGTATGGAAGTGAAACATGGACGATAAATAGTTTGGACAAGAAGAGAATAGAAGCTTTCGAAATGTGGTGCTAGAGAAGAATGTTGAAGATTAAATGGGTAGATCACATAACTAATGAGGAGGTACTGAATAGGATTGGGGAGAAGAGTAGTTTGTGGCACAACTTGACCAGAAGAAGGGATCGGTTGGTAGGACATGTTCTGAGGCATCAAGGGATCACCAATTTAGTATTGTAGGGCAGCGTGGAGGGTAAAAATCGTAGGGGGAGATCAAGAGATGCATACACTAAGCAGATTCAGAAGGATGTAGGTTGCAGTAGGTACTGGGAGATGAAGAAGCTTGCACAGGATAGAGTAGCATGGAGAGCTGCATCAAACCAGTCTCAGGACTGAAGACCACAACAACAATATAGTGCACATACACTCCTGGAAATTGAAATAAGAACACCGTGAATTCATTGTCCCAGGAAGGGGAAACTTTATTGACACATTCCTGGGGTCAGATACATCACATGATCACACTGACAGAACCACAGGCACATAGACACAGGCAACAGAGCATGCACAATGTCGGCACTAGTACAGTGTATATCCACCTTTCGCAGCAATGCAGGCTGCTATTCTCCCATGGAGACGATCGTAGAGATGCTGGATGTAGTCCTGTGGAACGGCTTGCCATGCCATTTCCACCTGGCGCCACAGTTGGACCAGCGTTCGTGCTGGACGTGCAGACCGCGTGAGACGACGCTTCATCCAGTCCCAAACATGCTCAATGGGGGACAGATCCGGAGATCTTGCTGGCCAGGGTAGTTGACTTACACCTTCTAGAGCACGTTGGGTGGCACGGGATACATGCGGACGTGCATTGTCCTGTTGGAACAGCAAGTTCCCTTGCCGGTCTAGGAATGGTAGAACGATGGGTTCGATGACGGTTTGGATGTACCGTGCACTATTCAGTGTCCCCTCGACGATCACCAGTGGTGTACGGCCAGTGTAGGAGATCGCTCCCCACACCATGATGCCGGGTGTTGGCCCTGTGTGCCTCGGTCGTATGCAGTCCTGATTGTGGCGCTCACCTGCACGGCGCCAAACACGCATACGACCATCATTGGCACCAAGGCAGAAGCGACTCTCATCGCTGAAGACGACACGTCTCCATTCGTCCCTCCATTCACGCCTGTCGCGACACCACTGGAGGCGGGCTGCACGATGTTGGGGCGTGAGCGGAAGACGGCCTAACGGTGTGCGGGACCGTAGCCCAGCTTCATGGAGACAGTTGCGAATGGTCCTCGCCGATACCCCAGGAGCAACAGTGTCCCTAATTTGCTGGGAAGTGGCGGTGCGGTCCCCTACGGCACTGCGTAGGATCCTACGGTCTTGGCGTGCATCCGTGCGTCGCTGCGGTCCGGTCCCAGGTCGACAGGCACGTGCACCTTCCGCCGACCACTGGCGACAACATCGATGTACTGTGGAGACCTCACGCCCCACGTGTTGAGCAATTCGGCGGTACGTCCACCCGGCCTCCCGCATGCCCACTATACGCCCTCGCTCAAAGTCCGTCAACTGCACATACGGTTCACGTCCACGCTGTCGCGGCATGCTACCAGTGTTAAAGACTGCGATGGAGCTCCGTATGCCACGGCAAACTGGCTGACACTGACGGCGGCGGTGCACAAATGCTGCGCAGCTAGCGCCATTCGACGGCCAACACCGCGGTTCCTGGTGTGTCCGCTGTGCCGTGCGTGTGATCATTGCTTGTACAGCCCTCTCGCAGTGTCCGGAGCAAGTATGGTGGGTCTGACACACCGGTGTCAATGTGTTCTTTTTTCCATTTCCAGGAGTGTATTTTACTTTGGTTGATTTTAAATGAGAATGCAGAGAGCGGATCAAGTAATCGTCCCTAGGAAGAGGAGTGGTGCAGAGGAAGCTTGTTTTGTAGCAAGTTTCTATCCTCAATGTGGACAGTTAGCTTTCTTTTCTGAGAAAGAGTTACAGGTAACACTCGTGATGCACTGAAAATTGCTTCATCATTCTTAAAAAAATTTTCTCCGAAATAAACAGTAAAACTTTCACACTGAATCGTTAGTTCTAGGTTTGCAAAAAAAAAAAAAAAAAAAAAAAAAATTTATTTAGTCATTTTAAAAACGAAAGTGTTCAAAGAAAATTCTTTTTCATTCTAATGTTAAGTTAGGTGTTGAAGTTGATAATCGTGGGAGAATGGGGGGAGGGGGGGGGATTACTAGCTAATATCTAGTTGCACTCAGCGGTAATGGTCTCAGAACGGTTGGGAATCGCTGGTCTACAGACTGTGTGTGCCCATTTGTGCCTATTTGATCCATATGTCTGGAGTTTTCGAATTTTTGGTGTGCCCAGGAATCCTGCCTGCTCGGTTCGCTAGACAAACAATCAAACAACTCTTATTAATGAGTTTTATTAAAAAGACAATTACAATACTTAACTTTGAAAGATGTTTCGCAAGCAAAGGGCGAGATACAAAATAATCAGTCTTCTTCAGATCAGACAAATACAAGTCTGTGATACATAGAAAGTACTAATGATCGATGCGTCTGATAGCGAAATGGCTAACACTGAAGTTGCTATCTAAGTGGCTAACGTCGTCGTATATGGAGCATTACAACGGGAGGGGAGACACGAGCGTGGACGCTCTGATGGACCGGAGGCTGTGGCTGCAGGCCATACCGCACCATCCGGCCTTCGCTCTGGTGGAAACGTCCCCAGAGGATACACGTCCACATCCTGAGGCCCATACCATGATGCAGAAGGTTTCGGGCGCTGCGGAGTGGGCGGGTGTCGCTGCATCAGGTGGGCGAGAGGAGGCGGAGGAGGCGAAGGTTGCGTCTTCATGGGGTCGTCCTGCATTGTCGTGATGACACCTCTGGCGGCTGCTGTGGTGCGCTGTCCTCGGGATCCGTCGATCTGGGGTAAGAGACGCACAAGGATCACCGTGCACATGACAGTGGCGAAGTTGATTGTGGTATCGGCGCTGCAATACGTCTGGGACTTAAATGAGATACACTCATGTGCCAGGTCGAGAAGGATCTCGCCTCGCGCACGACGTCTGCTGCCGGTAAAAACCCTGAAAAATACAATATCATGCGGCGCGACGCGACACTTGCGGCCTTCCTTCGGCGCCGGATGCTGAGGAGGGTGGAGCAGGTGGGGCAGTGTCAGATGGCGGCGGCTGTGAAGCAATTGCACCGGCGATGGTCCATCTTGTGGTTGCGAACGATAGGAGGCGAGAATCAGTTGCAATGCTTGATCCCTGGGGTGTGCAGTGCGAAGTTTGGCCACATGCTGCTTGAAAGTTCTGACAAGACGTTCCGTTTCGCCGTTTCACTGTGGATGGAATGGTGCGCTAGTTAGATGCTGTATGTCATTAGTTCACAGAATATTTCAAATTCATTTGACATGAACTGAAGGCCGTTGTCCGACACTATGACTTGAAACAAACCATCGAGGTCAAAAATAGAGGACAACGCCTGAACCGCGCTACGTGACGTTGTCGAGTTGACTGGCACAGCAAAAGGAAACTTGCTATAGGAGTGATCCTCTGGGCGTGGCAACGGATAAGTATTAATCACAGTTTGTGGGTTGACTGTAGACAAAATCAACACAGAAGCGAATGCGACTTGAAGTTTTGGGGAGCAAAACCAGTGGACTTTCCCATTGACTAGCTTGTATGGGCGCAATAGCTCCACTATCTTGAAATTCTTTAAGTTCAGCAGCCACTTTGTGCCGTAATCCAATGGGAACAGTTGTGGCCAGGCAAAATTTCGGCTGAGCATAGTCTTTCATAGATGTATGTGCAAAAATATTGTTAGCCTTACCTAAACCTTCAGAAAAGAATTCAGGGAATTCTTTCAGCATGCTACCTACACTGTCTTTGGCATTGAATGCAGTCACTGACAACACATTGTCCCGAATTTAAAAGCCAACAAATCAAACGAATCAAGGGCAAATATGTTCTCACAATCGCACAATGAAACTCACAGTTCGCTTATTCGAGCGATACATGTGAGGCAAAGTACATTTTACGAGAACGGGAAATTCTTGTCCATTATAAGCCGTCTGGTGCATGCTACTTTTAGACAAGCGTGGGGAGTCTAACAGTTCATATACACTCCTGGAAATTGAAATAAGAACACCGTGAATTCATTGTCCCAGGAAGGGGAAACTTTATTGACACATTCCTGGGGTCAGATACATCACATGATCACACTGACAGAACCACAGGCACATAGACACAGGCAACAGAGCATGTACAATGTCGGCACTAGTACAGTGTATATCCCACCTTTCGCAGCAATGCAGGCTGCTATTCTCCCATGGAGACGATCGTAGAGATGCTGGATGTAGTCCTGTGGAACGGCTTGCCATGGCATTTCCACCTGGCGCCTCAGTTGGACCAGCGTTCGTGCTGGACGTGCAGACCGCGTGAGACGACGCTTCATCCAGTCCCAAACATGCTCAATGGGGGACAGATCCGGAGATCTTGCTGGCCAGGGTAGTTGACTTACACCTTCTAGAGCACGTTGGGTGGCACGGGATACATGCGGACGTGCATTGTCCTGTTGGAACAGCAAGTTCCCTTGCCGGTCTAGGAATGGTAGAACGATGGGTTCGATGACGGTTTGGATGTACCGTGCACTATTCAGTGTCCCCTCGACGATCACCAGTGGTGTACGGCCAGTGTAGGAGATCGCTCCCCACACCATGATGCCGGGTGTTGGCCCTGTGTGCCTCGGTCGTATGCAGTCCTGATTGTGGCGCTCACCTGCACGGCGCCAAACACGCATACGCCCATCATTGGCACCAAGGCAGAAGCGACTCTCATCGCTGAAGACGACACGTCTCCATTCGTCCCTCCATTCACGCCTGTCGCGACACCACTGGAGGCGGGCTGCACGATGTTGGGGCGTGAGCGGAAGACGGCCTAACGGTGTGCGGGACCGTAGCCCAGCTTCATGGAGACGGTTGCGAATGGTCCTCGCCGATACCCCAGGAGCAACAGTGTCCCTAATTTGCTGGGAAGTGGCGGTGCGGTCCCCTACGGCACTGCGTAGGATCCTACGGTCTTGGCGTGCATCCGTGCGTCGCTGCGGTCCGGTCCCAGGTCGACGGGCACGTGCACCTTCCGCCGACCACTGGCGACAACATCGATGTACTGTGGAGACCTCACGCCCCACGTGTTGAGCAATTCGGCGGTACGTCCACCCGGCCTCCCGCATGCCCACTATACGCCCTCGCTCAAAGTCCGTCAACTGCACATACGGTTCACGTCCACGCATTCGCGGCATGCTACCAGTGTTAAAGACTGCGATGGAGCTCCGTATGCCACGGCAAACTGGCTGACACTGACGACGGCGGTGCACAAATGCTGCGCAGCTAGCGCCATTCGACGGCCAACACCGCGGTTCCTGGTGTGTCCGCTGTGCCGTGCGTGTGATCATTGCTTGTACAGCCCTCTCGCAGTGTCCGGAGCAAGTATGGTGGGTCTGACACACCGGTGTCAATGTGTTCTTTTTTTCCATTTCCAGAAGTGTATATGTTACGATTCAGCAATGTGACAGAGGCACTCGTGTCCAACTGAAAATTCACTCGTTTTCCATTAAGATGCAAAAGAGCAAAACCTTTTGATGAACTGGCGTAGCACTGAAGAAACTGTTTGCTTGCTAGTTTAACTAATGCGTGCAACAGGATTTGAATACACTGCATTGATAACTTGGGCCGTGAAACTAAATTTTTGTGAGTGTGCGGAAGGCCTATGGTTTGTTCCGTTGCAAACATACGAATTGTACGTAACCTTTCTTGCTACAAGCGTAACACTGTACTTGTCTAGACAGGCAGTCTTGGCGTTTGTGCCATTAGTAGCACTGAGGGCATGACTTAATTCTATTTGCAGATTTTTGCGCCTGTGTAGAGAACTGTTTACGTGGTGTGGCATGCGAGTGCTGTTTCTGCATACTGGACCGGTCATGAGCGAGGGACGACTCAACCCGACAAGGTGGCTGCTCAAATTTATCAGCTGCTACAGCACCAGAATCATACTGATCTAGTATTTCCACTACGTGCTGAAATGGTGAATCTGACTGTTTCAAAATTTGTCCTCTAAGTTTGACATCAGTTACTTTGTATATGATCACATCATGCAACATAGAATCTGAATATAAAGCACCACAAGCACATTTGAATTTGCATTTCCTTGTCATACCCTACAAATCTATTACACACTTGCCTTAAGTTTGGTCTGAACTTTTCTTGCAGTGAACGAATTGGTACCTAGCTGCCACCACATTCACGTAATGGTCATTATAGTTGGTTCAAATGGCTCTAAGCACTATGGGACTTAAAATCTGAGGTCATCAGTCCCCTAAACTTAGAACTACTTAAACCTAACTAACCTAAGGACATCACACACATCCATGCCCGAGGCAGGATTCGAACCTGCGACCGTAGCAGCAGCGCGGTTCCGGACTGAAGTGCCTAGAACTGCTCGGCCACAACGGCCGGCTCATTATACACTCCTGGAAATGGAAAAAAGAACACATTGACACCGGTGTGTCAGACCCACCATACTTGCTCCGGACACTGCGAGAGGGCTGTACAAGCAATGATCACACGCACGGCACAGCGGACACACCAGGAACCGCGGTGTTGGCCGTCGAATGGCGCTAGCTGCGCAGCATTTGTGCACCGCCGCCGTCAGTGTCAGCCAGTTTGCCGTGGCATACGGAGCTCCATCGCAGTCTTTAACACTGGTAGCATGCCGCGACAGCATGGACGTGAACCGTATGTGCAGTTGACGGACTTTGAGCGAGGGCGTATAGTGGGCATGCGGGACCCGGTGGACGTACCGCCGAATTGCTCAACACGTGGGGCGTGAGGTCTCCACAGTACATCGATGTTGTCGCCAGTGGTCGGCGGAAGGTGCACGTGCCCGTCGACCTGGGACCGGACCGCAGCGACGCACGGATGCACGCCAAGACCGTAGGATCCTACGCAGTGCCGTAGGGGACCGCACCGCCACTTCCCAGCAAATTAGGGACACTGTTGCTCCTGGAGTATCGGCGAGGACCATTCGCAACCGTCTCCATGAAGCTGGGCTACGGTCCCGCACACCGTTAGGCCGTCTTCCGCTCACGCCCCAACATCGTGCAGCCCGCCTCCAGTGGTGTCGCGACAGGCGTGAATGGAGGGACGAATGGAGACGTGTCGTCTTCAGCGATGAGAGTCGCTTCTGCCTTGGTGCCAATGATGGTCGTATGCGTGTTTGGCGCCGTGCAGGTGAGCGCCACAATCAGGACTGCATACGACCGAGGCACACAGGGCCAACACCCGGCATCATGGTGTGGGGAGCGATCTCCTACACTGGCCGTACACCACTGGTGATCGTCGAGGGGACACTGAATAGTGCATGGTACATCCAAACCGTCATCGAACCCATCGTTCTACCATTCCTAGACCGGCAAGGGAACTTGCTGTTCCAACAGGACAATGCACGTCCGCATGTATCCCGTGCCACCCAACGTGCTCTAGAAGGTGTAAGTCAACTACCCTGGCCAGCAAGATCTCCGGATCTGTCCCCCATTGAGCATGTTTGGGACTGGATGAAGCGTCGTCTCACGCGGTCTGCACGTCCGGCACGAACGCTGGTCCAACTGAGGCGCCAGGTGGAAATGGCATGGCAAGCCGTTCCACAGGACTACATCCAGCATCTCTACGATCGTCTCCATGGGAGAATAGCAGCCTGCATTGCTGCGAAAGGTGGATATACACTGTACTAGTGCCGACATTGTGCATGCTCTGTTGCCTGTGTCTATGTGCCTGTGGTTCTGTCAGTGTGATCATGTGATGTATCTAACCCCAGGAATGTGTCAATAAAGTTTCCCCTTCCTGGGACAATGAATTCACGGTGTTCTTATTTCAATTTCCAGGAGTGTAGTTGGTTAGAAAATCTACAACCTGATCAGAGGACAGTTCACTCTGAGTCGCGTTAGGGAAAAGTTTCTGAATGAGGCGAAAGACTGCACTTCCTACTTTTGACATGTAATGTAGTTTCACAGTACCTGGTACTTTGTGAGGAATAATGTGGGCTTCATACCGTTCCAACCAGTCGCGCGATTCCTTTTCTCTGTCTAATACTGGCGAAAAAGTATCACGGCACTCGCCGTTACAGTTGTCGCACATTGCGCTGCCTTCGTTGCTTTGTTCGTTAGTAACTGCTGTACCGTTTTAAGAGAGGTGGCAATCTCCTGCGTCTCGAACTGAAACATCTGTGTCGGCTGTGTTGCATCTATCGCTTGCTGCTGAGGTGCCTGAGAGGTCGACTGCTCATTTCGGAATAGACAAATGCAAAAAACAGACAATGCAAGCAATAAAAATAACCACACAAGCGAAGAAAATTTCTGCAACGCCCACCTGAAAATACTGGATAGACAAAATACTATAAGAGACACTATTAAAACATGTACGCACACCCCTGCAAAGAAAAGAAAAGGTAGAATTAAGGCACCAGAAAACACAAAACACCACGGCAAAACAAAATCTGTGGCATCTGGTTGTTCTGGGTTCGCCTCGCCGATGTGTCTAAGAATCCTGCCTACTTGGTTCAGTAGACAAACATACAGCTCGCAGTAATGAGTTTTATTACAACAGACAATCATAATACTTAACTTAGAGAGGTATGTCACAAGCAAAGGGCGACATACAAAATAGTTAGCGTTCTTCAGAACAGACAAATGTAAATGATCGATACATCTGCTAACGAATGGCTAACATTGAAGCTGCTTTCGAACTGGCTGCTGCACGTCGGGTGCAGCGCTTATGTCCTCTTCACCTAGCGGCCGTCCTGTAAGGGGTCGGTGAGCCTACGATTGGCTGACCTCTTCTGACAGCCTTCTCTTCCTGTCGTCCCCGATTGGCATGCCGGTGCTGACTGTACGCCGTAAAAGTTTTCGTCTGGTGTCGGCAATTTAAGTGATTGGAGGCCTACCCCAGCGATAGGTCAGATTAATTATTTACATGTAAAAGGCACCTGGACTTACTTAGTCCACAACATCGTATGAATCATTTCTAAATGACGAAAAGAAAAATTACTTCCATTCAGTACATAATTAAACGAACCAGTATAATGCTTATTTTAACTTTGGCACGCTCCCTGAGATGTGTCCTCACTTACCCCTGGTGTTAGGGCTATGCTCTGGCGGTATAATGTAGCACTGCTTTAGATCAACTAATGAAAGCACTAATCTTGTTTCACTCAAAACAATGATTTGGTAGCTCAGTCGGATAAAACACTAAAGAGTGGTTTCAGCTGAAAGAACAAATACATGGTTCAACTAACAGAAAAACTAATGACTATTTCACATGAAAAGAAAGAATAAATAATTTAGTCAATATGCAGACCTACAATGGTGTCGAATGTTTTCTGTCAGTTGTTCTCACAGACTACTTTCACTCGAAAAAAATAAATGAATAATAACCCAAACAACACGTAGAACTACAACTGACTGACTCAACTGTTCTCATTCGGTTGTTTCCACAAACTGGTTTCATTCAAAAGAATGAATAAATAGTCCGCCCTACTGAACGATTATTTTCATTCGATTGCTCCCACAGATTGCGTGGCGAAACAAGAGCCGTGGTAGTCGAGAGATACAGAGGCGAACGAGTGTGACAGGACTTACCTGTGTTCACTGCTATTAGCGCCACGTCATCATAACGCGTCTGTGCATAGCATAAGAAATACTGCGCTATAATCTAGGAATGAAATTAAATGTTTAAGTAATTTTTCCAAACTTAATCAATATATGCTTCAGTATATTAATGATAATATTGTCAAATCTCATAATGATTACATGCACATGTTTCGCCAAATACATTATTTTAAGAAAAAGTGAGTGGCGCTAAACAATGGTTCTAGAAAGCTAAAAAAAATTCAAAATGTGCAAATATATGTCACAAGCAAAAGTTACAAGCCTCATCTTACCTAGAGAGACGAATGAAAAGGAATTGATGTTGCTGCTTACTACATGCAAATGGTTGTGATGGAGGAAGAGTCAAGAAGGAAGCGTCGACCTAGAGAGACTGTAGTAACCAGCCTTCAACTCTCAGCGATTTGACGAACCGCCACAAAAGATGCGTTGTTCATATTCTACATTAAACTGTAGGTTCCCTCTCCCCATTTGGATAACTGTGGTACGTTAGGAAAACGGAAGTCACCAAAGTGGCGTCCAATTGAAGTTTTGGACCAAGCCAGTCAACTGCACGATTTTATTATTACACCTAGAGAGACGACAGATCGTGAAGACTGAGCAGTCATCAGAGGGGTACACGCAGTCCCAGATTGATCACTGTAATTGATCCTACATATAACTGGTGCTTCAGTGGCAGCAAGGAATATTAAAAGGCGGCTTACAGACATTGGGCTGAGTTAATGGCGTCCCATGCGCCAACTAACATTGACCTCTGCTCACCAACAAGCGCGTTTGCAGTGGTATTGGGTACTTTCGGCCTGTATCTGAAGGACTGGAGCAGAACTGTCTCCAACGATGAGTCCCGCTTGGAACTGAGCCCTGATGAGCAGCGAAGACGCGTCTGGAGATGGCCTGGACAATGGTGGGATACCAACCAGACTGTCACCCGTCATGTGACCTAACATCCAGGAGTGATGGCCTGAGGTGACATTTCATTTCAAAGTAGGGTGCCTCTGGTTATCATCCACGGCACCCATGCCGCACCAGCGACGCGTCGACGATATGCTGCAACCCGATTGTTGTCCTTCATGGCAAGCCTGGCCTTACATTTCACCACGATAATGCCCGCCCTCACATGGCGGGAGTTTCTGTTTGTCTTCGTTCTTGTCAAACCCTACCTTGGTCAGAAAGATCGCCGTATCTCTCACCAACAGAGAACGTTTGGAGCATTATGGGCAAGGTCCTTCTAACCGGCTCGGGATTTTGATGACCACAAGCTGGACAGAATTTGGCTCGATATCTCTCAGGGGGACATCCAACCTCTCTGTCAATCAATACCAAGCCGAATAGCTACTTACATAAGGCCCAGAGGTGCAGAGGTGAACCAACACCTTATTGATTTGCTCAACTTGTGAAGCTTTTTTTCTTTAATAAATCATCCATTTTTTCTGAAATTTTAATCATTTGTTACATCTACTGATTTCTGTCCCATTCGCATAATTCCATTGTGGTGCGTCGTCTTTTTTTCTTAGAGTGTACTAGCAATGACGAGTAATAGTGGAGTATGATGGGGCATTACCTAGCCGTCCAATCGGGTGAATCATGCAGGGTATTTACTATTAGCAAGTAGTATACATCATAATTGATGTCATAACAGACTTTCATCGACATGGCGCCTACCACGAAAACCTCTGTGATGGACATCGACCATGGAAATGCTATGTGTTACGTGTGCTCCAGAACACCATCGAAAAAGTGAGGCTGAGTGACCCTGTTGGGTCCTATTTATACAATCTGATTCTAACAACAAAAGGCTAAGTGTCAGTGTAACCACTATTTTCCATTGTCATTCCAAAGTGCTGAACAAACGAGAAGCAGTTGAAAATCACGATCTGTGTCTGAAGACCTTTTTTTGTTGGTCTTAACTGCCAGCAACCTCCCAGAACCTCTCTGACGTCCTCCACCGAACCGAGGAATGTGCCTAACAGTCACCGCCATCTTGGAAACCACCAATAATTATTGTTTCAAAGGCATTGCATTGAAGTGAGCCACACCCAAACTTATTCATGCACAAAGGGAATGATGATCAATAATTGCCATCTCACTTTCATCTATAGGACACATATAAACACGGGAGTCAAAGTGTTTTATTTTGACTGATTACTTAATTCGCATACTAAAATATAATTCAGTCAAGGAATTAAAGATCCAGAATGGATACGTCCTAGCAATCACTATGTGGCTATTCTTTCAGCTAAATTAGCATCTGGAGTAAGCCCCTCAATTGGATCTCCGGGAGGGGTAGTTACAAGTGCAGAAATAGGAAGATTGAAACATCAAGGTAAAATCAAAATTGGAACATGGAACGTCAGGACAATGAGCCAGAGAGGAAGGATTCACAATGCAGTAAAGGAGACGACAAGAATGAAAATAGATATATTGGGAATAAGAGAAATGCGATGGCTAGAAGCTGGAAATGTCAACATAGATGATCACCGAGTTTACTACTCAGGTACAGACAATGGTATGCATCAACTTGACAATGTTATCCCAGTCTCAGAACGTGTTATGTTAGTTCAAATCAAAGCTAGACCATTTAACTTAAACATTATTCAAGTCTACGGACATACAGCTGACAAAGCAGATCAGGAGGTCGAAAAATTTTACAAGCTCAAAAGAGAAGACCTGAGAATAGTCAAGGGTGACTTTAGCGCAAAACTTGGATCAGGAAAAATATTAAGCTCCGTTGGACCCTTTGGTCTATGGAACAGGAACACCACTAGAGGAGACGACTTGGAAGTACTTGCAGAAACAAATCAACTACTGGTGATGAATATATAGTTTAAACTTCCACCACGTAAGTTATACACATGAAAATCGCCCTTGGACAAACCAGGACAAATTGCGAGTAATCAGATTGATTTCATGCTAGTGAACAAGAGATACGGAAATAGTTGTACAGATGTCAGAACGTATCCGCGAGCAGACATACAATCAGACCATATCCCACTCATAGGAAATTTAAAAATCAAAATGAAACATGTTGTCTCCAAAACGCCATCAAAATACGACCTGAGAAAGTTGAAAGATGCCGCCTTACAGCAGACAGTCAAGACAGCCCTAAACAACAAATGGAGAGACAGTGGGGATTACACCAATGACAAACTCACACACTTACAAGAAGCGGTACAAGGAGTCAAAGAAGAATATTTGAGACCGGACCTCAGAAAGAAGAAAAATAGGATGACAAATGAGATTCTGGACCTCATGGAAAAACGGAGGAAGAGAAAAGGCAATTTTCTGCAATACAATGCGATACAGAATGCAATCAGAAACAAAATCAGAGAGGCCAAAGAGAAGGAATAAACTGAATTATGTGTAGGAATTGAGCTTTATCGGAGTAGGACATGATTTTAACGTGCATCGGAAGGTCAGAGAGGCAACAGGAAAACACCGCACATCAAACAGTGGGAAGCTAGTAGATGACAGTGGCAACGTCACAATCAATAAGGAAGAAAAAAAGAGAGCGTTGGAGAAATATCTAGAACAGTTAGTCAAAGATGACCAGAGGAAGCAAGAACCAGAGATATTAGACACAGAGGGACCAGATATCCTAGTAAGTAGTAAGTGAAGTGGAAGCGGCCATATATCAAATGAAGGAGGGAAAGCAGCTGGGCCAGATGGCATACAAGCAGAATTCCTAAGACTACTCAATAAGGGAAACAATAAAAATGGTCACAGAAATATTCAACCGGATTTACTCATAGGGCTAAATCCCTCCAAAATGGCTTACATCAGAGTTCATTGCTCTGCCTAAGAAACCGAATGCCAAAGTATGTTGGGACTATCGTACCATCAGTTTAATGAGCCAACTGCTAAAACTGTTTCTTAATGTGACCCACAAACGGATATACAAGATTTGTGAAACCAAATTGCGCCCAATCAGTTTGGGTTTCTAAATGCAAGCAGTATTTAGTATACAAGTATTGTTCCAAAGATATAGGGACATCAGTTGTGATGTACTTGCTTGCCTCATTGATTATCAGAAAGCATTTGACCGTGTGAAACATGAACAAATGATAAAAGCACTAAAGGAAACAGGAATTGATGGGAAAGATCTAAGAATAATAGTAAATTTATATTGGAACTAATCTGCAATCATGAGAATAGATCAACACCAATCAGAACAAGTGAGAATAGGACGTGGCGTCAGGCAGGGCTGTCTAATATACCAATACTCTTTAACCTGTATTCATAACACATATTCAAAGAAGCCTTACTTGACATGGAAGAAGGAGTCTCAGTGAATGGGGTCACACTCAACAATTTTAGTTACGCAGATGGCACTGTGGTGTTCGCGGATACAATGGAACGGCTGCAGAAGCTGATAAACAAAATTTCTGAGACAAGCATGAAATACGGCTTGGACATCAACACAAACAAAACAAAATTTATTATCATCAGCAGGAAGAACATTCGAGGTGTGAATCTGTACATGACACAAGCATAGAGCGAGTTTCACACAACCCGTATCTGGGCACCATCGTTAACGAAGCGTGGGACAACTCGTAGGAGATAAAGTGTCGCATCGTAAAGGCGAGGAGTGTTTTCACTCGATGAGCTGAGCCTTCAAGAGTCACGATCTTACCACAACACAAAAATACGGGTCCTCAGGTGCTACGTGTTCTCAATTCTCTTCTACGGTGTGGGAACATGGGCCCTTAGAAAGGCAACCACTGCCAGACTCCAAGCCTTTGAACTCTGGCTATACAGAAGAATGTTGAGAATATCATGAACTTAAAAAGTGTGAAACGTCGAAGTTCTACATCGAGTTAACAAAAGCCAAGAGTTGATCAACATCATCAAGTGTCGCAAGCTACAGTACCTTGGCCACTTCATGAATAAAAAAAAAAAAAAATGAGCTGCTTCAACGTATCCTGCAAGGAAAAATCGAGGGAAAGAGACCTCCGGGACGAAGAAGAATTCCCTAGCTCGACAACCTTAGATCTTGGTTTAATATTAGCTCTGAAGAACTGTTTCGCATTGCAACTGATAAAGACAGAATAACTATGATGATCGCCAACGTCCGAAGCAGACAGGCACACTAAGAATAAGAAGAAGAAGAATAAGAAGAAGTACCAAACTTGCTCGGACAATTTATACGTAACATTCGGTATCGGCATATGTGCACCTAGAATCAAGAAAGACTTCGCCTTTGGCTCCAGTGTTACAACTCACTCAGTTGTCATCTTTTTTACACTGAAATCTGTAGAAGGTTGAGTGGTAGGGTCCATGGCCAGAGATGAAGTGGACAGCACCTCTTGTCCGAAGTAAACAGTTCACTGGACTCAGGTCTTTGACGTTTGGCAGAAGTTAACGTATTTTTGCCAGCGAACGTGTTTGTCAGCACATGTTGCCATTCCTCGTGTACCCATCACCGTATTGGATTCCTACTAAACAGTGCCTCTTCAACTATTGCTAGCATTTTCTCTAATAACTTATAAATAGCTCCTCTTCTAAATTGCAGTCTTTGCGGTATATTCCCAATAATGCTAGTAGGAATCCTGTTGGCGTTGTTCTGTGCACATATGTGGGTCCTAACAGCATTCCACTTGTACTCCTCTCTGGGTCTTTACCTACTCTCCCTACTGTATGAATGCGGCTTGCTACACTAATTGTCTGCTAGCTTTTTATGCACCCACACGCACCGTCCTTATAGCAGATAACCTATGCATACAGAAAAACCTCTCGCCATTGCCTCAGGATGCACTAGTGTGAAGAAGCACGGATTTACCGGCACTCCAGGCAAGGCGCACACTGTTGAGTTCTTCGCTGCGTCTGACACGCCAATTTCCAACTCAGCGAGCGGTCCTCACAGGTGTATGATGTGATGTGATGTACGGCAGTGACATAACTGTGTGAAAAAATAGAGCGCTGATCCGCAATACGGTCTTGCCACTGCACACCTTCCCATTCGCACTCATGTCGTGAGACTCAGTCACGGGCTGCGTTACCTCTCCTTACGAAATCAAGAGGATAAATTACTTATCAATAAAGGAAAATAAAAGTCCGTGTATATGAGTCTGCGGTCATTGTGATTTTTTGTGAATGAGGCCGTCTAGATCAAATTACACTGTAATATGTGTCTTATTCAAAACCACTCGCTTTTCAAGAAGAGATTAAACTTTTTATCATAGGCGTAGCTTCCCTCTGTATACTTTCCTAATTAATTTCTATTTCTCTTTTCTTTTTCCCACCTCATCTGCTACTCTTACCTCTTCTCCTCACTGAATCCTTCTGTTTTGTCGTCATACGTTGCTGTTAGATTTACTACACACATTCGACAAGAACGTAAGGTATCTGAGACAAATAATATTTTCCCTTCTTATACACAACGATTTCCGTATTTTCCTCGCTTCACGAGAGTATTTCCGATCTCTTAACAGAGTTGTTGTGTTATGAGAACCCGAAAGTTTCTTGTTATACTTAAACTCGTATTCGTAAGTGTCGAGCAGGTATCTAAGAAATGTGTAAAACTTACTTTTATATTGAAATGTGTAAAACCTCGGTGCAGGGCAACATAACTATTTTAATTTTTGAACTGAAATGTATGAGGGTTACACTACACGATGTGAAATCCAGACTACCCAGTACAACAAATACGTAAACTGTCTGCGAGAAAACAATTCGTCTTTAATGACTGCAAAAGAAGATGACTCACATTAAAATGTTGGACCTGAATATAGATAATCTTTGTCTTAGTCTTGGAAAAATGTATCTAATGTTAACGACTGAGAACAAAGACTGTAAGTTTAACTACACTTCACAAAGCCATGACAACAATACACCATTTGGATGACGTTCTCACACCTAGACAAGTTAACAAATTTTTTTGTGATAACTTTCTTGCGTACAGTTGCTTTCGTTGACACTTGTTTAAACTACAAGACAAACCCATACGTTGCATTATAAAATTTTTACTGCAAACTTCAGCCATATGTAATGTTCTAACATCAGTGGCGGATTTAAAAATTTTGCGCCTCTAGGCACACCATATTATATGCACCCCTGTCCCCGAAAACAACATGTTTTGAATAATATCTACTGCCCGATCACTTCACAACTGCCGTTTTGGGTGGGTGCGCTGTGAGCTGTTTCCGTAGTCTGCTATTCGTTATTCAGAAGGACGCGTCAGAGGTCTAGTCGCGCTCAAACAATATGTAATATGGTTACTGAACAGCACTTGGTGTACGGCAGCGGATAAAACAAACTTAAAACTGCATTGTATTAACACATTCTCCTGTAGAAAGACAACAGAAACGAACACAAGGAAAATAACTTTTCTTTTATGGTCTAGATATTCGGCAGAGCGTGAAGGAGACAACGGATTTTTGTTATACATTCACTTTTAATATGTTCTTTTACAAGAAACCATTGAAAATAAAAGTAAAAAAATTGAAGCGAACGTGTCATACATTAGGAATTAACACGTACTTTTACACAGATGCGTTCAAAATTATAATTAAACTGTCGTTTTACAATCTAATAACTTGAATGTGTAGAAGATGAAAAAAACACGTTCGGCATTAATACGTGAATCTATAGGAAAGCGTAAGAAATGAAAATGAAGTAGAGATTTCGGTGCACGAGCTAATAACTAAATACAGACGAACAAACACAGAACTGGATTTGCTATTACATAATTTTACAAACTAGTGTGGAGAAATCAAATTTGTTTTATAATCTAGTAGTTAACGTGTAAATCATTAGGGTCTGTGTAACTAGTTGCTGCATAATAAGTGAACACAATACCTTTAATCCATGTAAGGGCTGAACAAGTTTGTACTGCAGCTACTGCTCTCACCATAGCTCTTTATAAAGGTATTAGCAAAGCGTTTACGTATTTATCGGCAGAACTGAAATACATTATTTATTAACACTTTTTCACCTGAGCCTACTCTCCGATAACGTATATTTCCGTGATAACTATACATTTCAGTATGACACGACAGTATCAGTATGACTTGACTAAAGCGGCGAGCGACCTGGGTCATTCAGGTTATTGTCGGGCGCCTTCGGTCACGTTTGCATGTAAACGAGGTTCCACGTTCTGCCATCGGCAATTGTAAAATAAACAGGTAATACGTAGTTCGTAAATCCAATGAATGTGCTCTAAGTTATAATAAAAATCACATTTTAATCTTAAATTTTTAAAACTAATATGAATAAATAAACAAACTCATCAGTCAGTAAAGTTTGTGTCTGGCTTTGACGGCAGAAAAATCGTTGATCATATCCTCTTAGTTCAGACAGCTATCAGTTACGAGGTCGGCTTCGATGTGAGGAATGGACAAGGCGTTCGATCTCTCCTCAAACAACGTAGAACGTAGGTACCATTGCAGCCTTTTAAAGAGCCGGAAACGAGCGTTCTGCTCAACAATTTGTAAGTGCCGTTCATATAAATATTTTAAGAGCAATATCAACATTCGGAAACACAGACAGTAACAACCTCAACTTTCGTAAAAATTTACTCATTTCGACTGGTATATCACTAATCTCGGAAGATTTCTAAGGATCCTTGACATGTACACATTCACTAGGGAAGGAAGGTTCTACATCTGTGTCATACGATTCTTAGAGTTTTGCTGCACGTGTAGCAATATCGTCAGGTGAACTGTTCTTAAGGTTACTGAAAACTGTGAAGAGTTCTATAGCTTTCCTTCCTCATCACTAATTCGACGTACAAGTTGTCGAGTACTGGAAGAAATGTTTCCACTCTAAATTTTTCCCTTCCAGTCAGAAATACTTCTTCAGAGTCTGCTTCTTCGTCGTCATGAGGTTTGCCTCTTCGTGATCTTTTATAGGTACATTCGTAGTCTTTATCAGCCACAATCTCCACGGATACATTTCCATAACAGTCGAACATGCCACGAATAAATGCAATAAATCCTGCAAGTGACTCATATAATTCATGCACTATTTTTTATCAATAATCACACTTTGCAATTTCAAATTTACACTATTAAATCTCTGGAGTATGTCCTCCCAAACTGTCATCATGAATACTCTCTCTAGTCTGCGGAGTTAATTCAATAAAGCTGAAGCCTCATTTCGCACAAGTGGTTTTTCAAACGTTTTATTGGCAATATGTGTGAGGGCATAGATAACGCCCTCCCAGTTTTCATACAGACTTACACACGCTTCCTCTCTTGCTGACCAACGTGTTTTTGATAAACTTTTTACCGTTTTGCTTCCAGGTTTCATGAAAGGAAGAAGTTTACCTCAGCGCTGTGTAGAAGCAGAGAAAAAAAAATTTATAAGGATTTTGCACTACATTGAAAAATGAACATGCTTCCCGACAACAGCTTGCAGCACCAGTGCCGACTAAATTCCAAGTGTAGTTTCCTGACATATTGCTTGGGTTGTCATATGACTGGCCTCTGCAGTCAGTAATACAATGGAATTTGTAGACAGGACTTTTAGTGCAGGCCTCAGATAAGTTTTCGGACTTGTGGCCCGGGTTTGGTAAAAAAAGAAGAAAGCGTTCAATAGGTTCACCATTCTCGTTCACATGTCTTAATATGAAAGATAATTGATCAATATGTGAAATGTCCACAGTAGAATCTACTAGTATAGAGAGATATTTGACTTGTTTTATTTCACTTATGATAGTTCTTTTTATTCGTTCTGAAAGAAGCTCTATTATTGCATCATAGATTGTTGAAGGAAGATAACTTGTATACCCCTGCCCTGGATTTTCATATCGTTCAATGTGCTCTGCGATAAAAGGATCAAGCTCAGCTATAAGTTCAAGAGACATCATAAATTGACCATTATGTAATGAATGGAATCTTTCAACGTGTCCACATAGGGGAAGTCCATGACTTGTTGGCTTCTTTACTACTGTAAACACCCTTTTCAACACACTGCGCCGGTACATTTTTTCTGTCTCAACATATGACTCGAAATGGATATCGATTGTTCCAACTGACTTTTTTCTTATTGAGAGTGATAACTCAGAATTTTTGTGTTCAAGTGAATTCTTGTGATGAGATAAATTAAATGTCATGTGACTAGGGCCTCCCATCGGCTACACCGTTCGCCAGGTCCAAATCTTCCGATTTGACGCAACTTCAGCGACTTGTGTGTCGATGGGGATGAAATGATGATGATAAGGATAACACAACATTCAGTCCCTGAGTCGAGAAAATCTCCGACCCAGCCGGGATTCGAACCCGGGTCCTTAGGATTGACAGCGTGTGGCGCTGACCACTCCGCTACCGGGGGCGGACATAGTGAGATAAAATATTAGAAATATTTTTCCAATCTCCAATACCATTAGTAGCAATCGTGGCCTTACCTCCGAACAATTTCCAAAAAACAGCACCGGTGCTACAGAAGTATACTAGAAAATCACGGAAAGTTGATTCTCGTTTTAAAAGTTTACAGTAAAATACATTTGTCTTCAAATATCTGGTTTTAACGCCTACTGATTTTCTTGATTTACTAAAATCACCGGTACAAATTTGATTAATGCCACGTGTGTGAGATTGTCGATTTTTGATTCATTGACACCATTTTACAGGATCATCACTAACGAGGTTACTTCATTTTGTAATGTCTGACTCGACACTTAGTTCTTCGTGAAACACGAAATCAGGAACAATGTGCTTGTCTTCATTTTTAACTTTTGTTACGTCTGTATTTACTTCTTTTACAACAGCTGCAGTGCCAGAAATATCATCCGTACTACTTGAACTCCGAAGTCGAATAAGCAATATTTTTTGTGAAAAATGTATCTACTAGTTCTCGCCTTACCTTCGATAATTTCCGAAATGCCGCCCCACTTAATTTTGCACGTTTGCTTTCCTCACTGTTATTTTTGTTAAGGCACTTAGAAAATTGTCAACCAACAGTCAAAACAAAAGAAAAAAATTGTAAAATGAAAGACAGAAAAACTGTATCCCGTTCCAATCCTACTACAACGCACATGAGCACAAAGTTTTTTACTTTAAAGACGTCACACGAGCATAAATATTTTTCCTTTAAACACGGAGCGATGAACTGACCAACTCAGATTACTCGACGTAACTGTGCTACGAAAGAACAACAATGCAGATTAATTTAATTTCATTGTCGCCTGTTTCTCTGTTGTCAGTGAATGGTAGAAGCACACTTGCCGGCTTTCATTCGTCTCGTAAAGAAAATAGGACAGTCCCATTTTTGGCTTCTGTTTCCGCGTCGCTGGAATTTTAGCTGGGATGCAAATATGTTCTGAATATTCTTGACACTGTCTTTCTAATTTAAAAAGCAAATAATTTTTGCAATTTCTAGCAGTGAGGTATGCTGAATCGATTCGTATCCCACTTATTCTTATAACATTTTAGCGGTATTTGCGGGCAGAGAAGACTGAGTACAAAGTTTAAATAGTCTTGTTGGCAGTTGATGTGGTGTGTTGTCATTTGTGTTATGTCTACATGCAAATGCACCTTTTCTTCCAAAATAAAATAAAAATGACCTTTCCTCAAAGAAAAGAAGCTTACTTAAGAAGTTCAATATAAAATCTGCAATGCCATGTACTATTCGATTGCACAGAGTCGGAACTTTGATATCGTGCTGGCTGCAGCACAATAAATGAGACAAACGGTAGTTGGTTTCTTCTTCTTTTTTCACCATAAAGGTAACTACGTAAAGAAGTAAGAAAAATTTTTAAACTGTTGTGAAGTGCATTTCACACATTACTAGATATTCTGCTTGTATTCTTTTCGTATAAACATGTGTATAAAAATGAAAAACATTCCCAGAAGCAACATGTTTTGTTAAATGGCTGTCATTAAATGTAAGCTCAGTTATTGAAGACCACAAAACTTTCACATTAATTACAGTAATGGAGGGCTGACTTTATACTTCCCAGTAATTTCTACAAGAAATTTAAATAGAGTCAGGCTTTACATATTGAGACCCACCCTTGTCACTGTATTTAAGAAACTGCTGATTAGTTTATCACAGCTCTTCAGGGGTTCTGGTATTTTCACGGGGAAAATATGGTAGGGTTAAGTAGAAGCCGACAACATTCTCGGAATAGTAACATTTCAAACATTGTACTGTAGATTGCCGTCCTGACAGCTTACTTCAAAATATTTCGAACAATCATGAAGATGATACCAGACAGAAACCCAATGTTAAATTTCCATTCAGTCACCAAGTAAACTATGTACATTTCCAA
The DNA here is from genome assembly GCF_023898315.1 of Schistocerca nitens. NCBI lineage: Eukaryota > Metazoa > Arthropoda > Insecta > Orthoptera > Acrididae > Schistocerca > Schistocerca nitens. The sequence goes on along the minus strand of NC_064618.1, from coordinate 642,756,442 downwards.
GCTTGTGTTATCGAATTTCGTTCTTAAGGCTTATTTAAACTAGCAAGTAGTTTAACAATATTAAAAAATTTTGTCGTTTGTAAGCGCATTTGTTTTAAAACGTAAAAGGTTAAAATGAGCACAGAGCAAAAAATGCCGCCCGACTTAAAAATTGTTTTTTTCTATTCTTCCATTCATATTATCTCATTTCCTCAATGTTTTTACTCAAAACATATTATAACAAAATCATTTTTAAATAATGCTCCCTCCACTACTGTTTCCTTCCTTTTCAAACGAAGTAGATAGCCAGACCGTCCAACATACACTGTGCTACTCTATTCAAACAAAGTAACCTCTCTGAGCAACATCTCTGGTCTCTTACAAAGAACACAATATTACAGAAGTTCGCAACTTCAATCAGAGTTTTGGTCAAAACTTCCCGAAAATCGTCAAGGCAGATAGGACAGTCCCCTTTCATCACCCCTTACCTATTAAACAAGAATTTTGCAGAGTCATTTCTGCAGGGCTGGAAAAGTGTAATTCTTCAGAATTCTTTAGCATAATGATAGCGTTTTTCACTCTACCTTGTGTTGCTTCAGAGCAGTATGCATACAAATATGTGCAATAAAATTTACCTCCTGTTTGGCATTCTTGTACGATTGCTGTCATTCTTGTAACTGGTTCAGATTCTAAAGCAACACACATAATTCAAGTTTGTGACCAATTTGACATGAAGGTGGGAGACATAATTCGATTTGTTATAGCCTGTCTCTGAGGTGCATGTCATTCAGAACTACGAAAAACCTTAAACTTTCCAACAGTGAGGAAACGTTTGTAATGAAATGAATAGTTCTGGTGAGAGAGCAAATTATATTTATGTGTAAGGCATCCGCGCTATATTTTTCTGAGTGACGTATTGCGTTCGCGTATCAGTTCACATAAGTGGCACAAATCAGAAACTACGCCAGAAGCATTAATAAAACTCGTAGTGTGAACATTAGTACCATCATGCCCGTGACTGATTTTCTGTTCAATGCGCGATAATTAGTCATCCAGTTTCCTTACTTGAGACTTTTACTGTCGATTAATGGTCACCTGTCGATGTTTAAAACATTGAGCAGAAAGATATTCTTTCGAATCGGCAAATGAAACAAGCTGTATAACATCAGAATTTTTGTCCGTGTTGGTAGACAGTTGGGCCACGGTTACATAAAGTTCGTTTACCTGTTTAGTATCTGTATTTAACTGTTCTTGCTTACCTGTTTCTTGAACCTTAATTGATGCACATTGAATGTGTTCAACTTTTGACTTTAGATTATTTATTACAGGGTTGAACTCTTCATGGTTGTTTAACCTATTTACTTTTCAAATTTAAATCAGCCGAATCTCTATGTTTTTGTTATTCTGTGCTACATTGCTGGCAAAATTTCCTAACTTTTAGTCCAGTCTTCTGTTATGTACTTTAAATTTCCTAATATTGTGCTCTGATAATAACTTCAAAATTTTTCTCTTTTGTTCTAATGTGCTCTGATAATACCTTCAGAACTGCAAAAGATAATATTGTTCCCTTCTTTGGTATTACTACAGGGAGGGGAAGAAATTGGCTTATTTTGACTAAAAGCTGTGGGTGCAAAACCTAAATATTGGATCACTCGAGCTTACTGTTGTAACTAATTACATCCTATAGAATCATTGCCCAATGCAGAGTCCCCAACTGAACTTTCTTGTTCCATGACTGATACCAAAAAATTACCTTGATCAGACCTGTCAGACATTCTCCTATCTGTCTTAATTAAGTCATTATCGTGAGAGGATTTTAGTGCAATTACAGTAACACAGCAAAGAAAAGGAAATCTGTTATACACAGAAGATCAAAACTACACAGATAACAACTACAATCACTTCCTATAAATGTTAATGAAAACAGAAAAATATTTCAATTATCACTTACAGAATTCATTGATTAAATGCAAATCCAAGCTTCTCATAATATCAATGTGCAATGAAATACCTACACTTCAGTAAAGGAGACAAAGTAGTACCTAACATAAAAAATCACTGTCTTTCTAACCATATAACACTTCAAGATTCAATATACAAGAATACTTTTAATGGGGAGTATATTATTAGCAATAGCAAAGATCAGTAGCAAGAATCACTTATTTTCAGCAAAACATAACGCTACAAATGCATACAATGAAAGAATCTCACATGCACTACAGTCTGTAAAATACTTGTGACAAACCAGTGTTCAGATTTGCAGAAAATATACAAAAGTCCGATTCCTTACAAGCAAACTTCGACAGTTCCCCATAAAATTTGTCTATATTGTTCGCTGGTAATAAATGTGCAAAACAGTGTATAGCGACAACAGCTGTTGTGTCACAAATCCTGAAAGTAATTGCTAAGTCAAATCCTATAGCTGAAATTTTAATTTGTGGTTGCAGAACAAATCTTTATTTGACTGCAAAAATCAGCGAACTGCCACATAAATCCTGGAAGAAAAGACACACAGGTGAAAGTTCCTTGTATTTAAACCCGTGTTTGTGTCAAGTTGGTATCTAAGAAACGTGTAAAACTTATTTTGATATCGAAATGCGCAAACTTCGATACAGGACAACAGAACTATGTAAAATTTTAATTTCTGAACGGAAATGAGTAGAGATCACGTTACACGATGCGAAATCCAGACCAGCCAGTACATCAAATAATTCGTCTGCGAGAAAGTAATCCGTTTTCAATGAAATTTACGTATGTCATCTGAATGGAAAAAAAACGCATCTGACTATCGAATGAAACTGCTTGAAAATTTACAAGATAGCAATTTACTGAAACCTGTTACTGGTATTCAGCCTCAGAACAGATACTGATATTTTCAAGAAAACACTCTGATAATAATTGTGCCTTACAGTGTACACGGAATCGGATAGTAATTAAATCTATTGACATACCGGTGCTCACTGAACGTTCTCCTGCTCTCCAACCTGTTGCTATTAGGAATATTGATCTTACTTTCCTAAGCTAAATGTCATTTTCCATACATGTAATGTGCAATGCGAGACGGTACCTTACCCATTTTCACAAAATGCTTCTCAGTACGCAACTCGCTGTGTGCGGTGCGAGCGTACAGTCATGGACGTAAAAATTAAAATACGGATCTAATGTTAACGACAGATAAAAGCAGGCCCGAGTCTAGGGGGAGGGGGCAAACCGCTGTATTTGCCCCGGGCGCCACTTTCAGGGGATGCCAAATTCATATTCTTGGAGAGAAAAAAAAAAGAAAAGCGCCTAACATCCAGCGCACGTTAGTCTGCCGATTATTCATATGATTTTGAAATGCATCTCGGTTGATTTTTGAACATTTTTGAACACATTCTCAGTTGATTTCTGAACGAATCATAAGTTCAGTTTTGAATGCTTGCATAGTGTACGTCATTTCTCTGCCAGGGTACTACCCGTCGCATGTAAACATAAAACTTTCCCACAGACAAAAGAGGACGGAGCTATATGAGCTTCTTGTCTGTACTGGTTCTAGGTTTCCTATATTTCATTTTATGTCACACAAAAGAGGAAATTATTAGCTAACAGGCGAAAAACAGTACAAATTCTCTAAAGAATTCTTACTCTCCCGGTTACAAATAATCCCACCAAGTATTAATTGTGAGCTTTTTTCAGGTGGGGTAGGATGTCAAACGGGCCGTCTGTAAGCAGGAGAGGCACCACAGAACTTTTTAATTTCGATTGTCGTGAATATAGGTCTGATGGCTTCCATTTCAAAATATTCACGTTTGAATTCCACAGAGCGAAATACAGTGACGTGCGATAGAAGAATTCTGAGTGAAGAGGTGTGGCACTGCACTTTGGCACCCTTAGGACCAAATAATATCTCTTACCTTTCTTAGAAGATATCTTTTATACATCAAGCTCTTCAGAAAGATGTGCACTACAAAATGAACATATTTTTAAACACCCGTTTTTTAAATTTTTGGCTTCCTCTCTCAAAAGCTTGAAGAGCGGGGGTGGGGCGTCACTATCAAGTTTTTGCCCCAGTATGTAGATCCAGGGCTGGATAAAAGAGAACGACTCTAAGTCTAACTATACTTCATTAAGCTATACCATCAATACACCTCTCTCATAAAGTTCTTACACCTAGACAAATTAATAAAAATTTTCTTATTAGCTCCCTTGTGTACAATTGCTTACCTTGACACTTGTTTCAACTATACGACAAAACCATAAGTTGCATTATAAAGTTTCTACTGCAGTGTTCTAACGATAAGGAACTACACAGTTACAAATATAAAAAGACTGTCTTAACTTAAAAATTGGCTTTTGTTATTCTTCCATTCATATCACCTCATTTCCTCAATATTTTCCTCAAAACATATTATTACAAAATCATTTTTAAATAATTCTCCCTCCAACTTCCATCTTTGCCAACCAAGTGCATAGCCAGACTGTCCAACATACACTGACTCTGCTACTCTATTCAGATGAAGTAACCTCTCTGAGCAACATCTCTGGTATCTTACAAAGAATATAATATTACAGAGGTTGAGTACATTAATCAAGTTCGCAACTCCATTCACATTTATGGTAAAACTTCCTGAAAATCGTCATGAGACTCCACTTTCAAACTCTTCCATGCTGTGTAATGCTTTGACAGTCATTAACTGTTTGTGAACATGTGTTAACACCAGCTGCTTTTTCAGCTAGTTAAACCTGACTTAAGAATCAAACATGATCTGAGATTGATACAAATCTCCCATTATTGATTCATTAATGCAAAAGTAAACCATTACTCACCCCTCCCCCCAGGTAGCCTTCCACCACCTGCTCCGTAGAAGATATTTCCATTGTGCGATGTTGGATTCTTAATATGTGTCCGCAAACCAGGAGGTTGACTTGGTGGGGAATGCCGAGGCGATGAGCAGATTCTCAGTTTAATTTTGATGTCCTTTTGACCAAGTAGTAACATTTCATTTATCCTGCCTCACTAGCACCTATTTTAACCATATTACATAACACACTGGCTTATTTTCAGTTAGTTTTTCCTACCAGGATGTGTAGTAAAGACGTAGGAGTAAGTCTTTAGGGTTCTAATTTTTACTAGCACAGAAATTCACTAGCTTGCCACCAACCATGAGAGGATTATCCAGAAATAAAGATCAGTTCAAGGGGAGTCTAAATGATTAGTAATGATTAGTTTGTGGCTAACTCCTCCCCCTCCACTATGAATTCCTCAGCAAGACCAAATGACATGCTTATTATCATTCTTATTATTTCTCAGCTTTTCTTTTTTTCTTTTGGTGCGCCGTTTCTCCCATATTACTTAATCAAAATTAATGATTGAAATATCGTTTTCAAGATTTCGTTCACCACTAATGACAAAAAATAGACAAATAGTTTTACAGTTATTATTTTCGTTAAAAAACTTAATATTGAGAACATTTTTAAGAACATTGTAGGAGGTGCTATCTATTGACAATCTGTTTAACTAACATGCATTACAGCAGTTGCAGTTATTTAGATTCCTTACGCGAGCGCAGTCTGCCACGCGATTTTTTGTTTACTTTCTTTAAGCAAGCGTTGTGTACTAAGCTAATAAATAGAATTAAATCAACGTTCATCATCTCATGTACGTACCACTTGATTTTTTAACTTGATTTATTTAACTTTTAATTCGTCATAACTTCGCAGCATTATGTTACACTTCTCCTAACCTCAATGCCATTAATCTGCATCACCAGAAAACGTAAATACAAACATTTCCTGCCGGGAATATTTATTTGTAACGAATTTTTCTTTACAAGCGAACGATTGCAGGGAAATAGAAGTAATCCGCTGAATTACAGGCCCATATCACTAATGTCGATTTGCGGTGGGGTTTTGGAACATATAGTGTGTTCGAACATAATGAATTACTTCGAAGAAAACGATTTATTGACATATAGTCAGCACGAATTCGGAAAACATCGTTCTTGTGAAACACAACTAGCTCTTTATCCTCATGAAGTAACGAATGCTATCGACAGGGGATGTCAAATTGATTCCATATTTTTAGATTTCCAGAAGGTTTTCGACATCGTTCCTCACAAGCGTCTTCTAACCAAACTGCGTGCCTATGCAATGCGCCTCAGTTGTGCGACTGGATTCGTGATTTCCTGTCAGAAAGGTCACAGTTCATAGTAATAGACGGAAAGTCATCGAGTAAAACAGAAGTAATATACGGCTTTCGCTAAGGAAGTGTTACAGGCCCTCTATTGTTTTTGATCTATATTAGATTGATTGCAGATTATGTTGTTATTTACCGTCTTGTAGAGTCATCAGACGACCGAAACGAATTGCAAAATGATTTAAATAAGATATCTGTATGATGCGAAAAGTGTCAATTGACCCTGAATAAAGAGAAGTGTGAAGTTATTCACATGAGTACTAAAAGAAATCCGCTAGATTTCGATTACGCGGTAAGTAACACCAATCTTAAGGCTGTAAATTCAACTAAATGCTTAGGGATTACAATTACAAATAACCTAGTTGGAACGTTCACAGAGATAATGTTGTGGGTCGAGCAAACCAAAGACTGCGATTCATTGGCAAAACACTGCAAGGTGCAACAGGTCTACTAAAGAGACTGCTCACACCACGCTTGTCCGCCCCATTCTGGAGTATTGCTGTGCGGTGTGGGAGCCGCATCAGGTGATACTGACGGATGACATCGAAAAAGTTCAAAGAATGGCGGTTCGTTTTGTACTATCGCGAAATAGGTTAGATAGTGCCACAGGAATGATACGTGAATTGAAGTGGCAATTATTAAAACAAAGGCTTTTTCGTTGTGACGGGATCTTCTCATGATATTTCAATCACCAGTTTTCGTCTCTGATAGTGAAAACATTCTGTTGGCACCCATCTACATAGGGAGAAATGACAGTCACGATAAAATAAGTAAAATCAGGGTTCGCACAGAAATATTTAAGCTCTCGTTTTTTCCGCACGGCTTTCGAGACTGGAACGGTCGAGAGACAGCTTCAAGGTGGGTCATTGAACCTCTGCGAGGCACTTTATTGTGAATAGCAGAGTAATCACGTAGATGTAGATTTAAAAAAAACTGTAAAATATCTGCTAATTTTTTCTTTTATATTTCATGTTTCCATGATGCCACAGGGCACAACGTGCAGACCATATTCAGTGCCACAGAAATCAATGAGCATAATGTTTTGCAGTTCTATTCAGCGGCGATTCTATGTTCAGAAAATGATTATTGTACAATAATGAATCAAAATGTAATTTCTAATTTGTTATCGGGAGAGATAAATGTTACCCCACTTCCGCTTCTGCCCACCTTAAAGAAATAAACAATGTTCAGTTGTACCCCGCAGACTTCATGAAATCTTTAATTCCATCCTTTTTACCACCTCATCAGTTGCATTTAAAATGCTATTGTTATGTTAATTAGACATGTTAATGTTAATCAGAGATTAATTAACAGTGCAAGATTAGTGGTACCTCCGCAGGCGAACACATTCTCATCGCTAAATTCATTCCTTCCGATAATACTGTGCAAATATCCCTCACAAACCTTCTGATCCAACCACGCCTCTCCACATTATAAGAAGACAATTCCCAAAAGAAGTAGCCTTCAGTATGACAATTAATAAAGCGCTAAGTCAGGATTGTATTTACCAGAATCTGTCTTTTCGCATGGACAGTGATATTTATGTTTGTGCTAAAGACACGAACAGCCAGAAACTGATCGATCGTCACATTCTAACAGTTAACATTGTTTTCAAAAAAATTTTGTAAAATAAAGAAGTTTAAAAAAATAAAATTAATCTGACAAAGACAAAGTCTGTTTTTTGTGTGTTTTACAATTAACTGTACTGGATATAATGATATCGTTTTTTTACAGTGAGATTAATATTTGTTCCTGCTGTTCAAAATACACCTTTTGTTAATAAATACTTGCTTTTATCTACCAATACCTTTTATTAATAAGTATTTGCATTTACCTACCGTTCCTTTACTTTATGACCTTTCGATGACTTACTAAGACAGAGCGTGAATTACTCGCACGGGTCAACTAGTTAAGCAGATTTCATGAAGCAAATTCCGCATCATAAGGCTTAAGCAACAGTGATATTTGTTTAAGCAAGTCTAGTAAACTATTTTTTATTTTGGGGATGCTTAGCAACAGCAGCATACTGCTTATGCTACGCAATTCAGTATTTAAAAACATAAATTTTTGTAGTAAACTTTTCCATTAAAATGGTTATGAAAAGTTGTATTACTTACTTATCCTCTTTTTCGATTTGAATGAGGACTACCTCATTTAAGGGACCTTAGCATAACTGTTCTTTCATCAATATGTATCACGTACTTCTGTTTTTATGACGTGTCGTACATCCTGGACGATCCTCTCACTGTGGCGTACGGAACGAACAGTAAATGTAATCTGATCTCCAGAGTTTTGTCTCTTGCTGACGCCAGTTATAACCACGAGAATCTCAAAAAATATGGCAAGCGCCAGTTGTTACACCACTGTGCCGCAATTCAGCTGAGCTACGATTACACCCAAAGCACGAGCGAATGCCTATAACCGGAATCGGGCTGTTATTGGTAGCCATATGCATCATAGGATCGCATAATTAAATCATCCGATGGTCCTCGTGTAGACAATCTCTGTTATCTCACGGTTGTGAAGCATATGGAGAAAATTACTCCACACAAATCAATGGCTTTAGTATTTAGCAGTTTCGCTGTGGCTCTAATTACAATTGGCGACTACCCTTGAGCTTCTGATTACATCACTTGCGTTTAACACAACCAGCGAAGAGCACTTTCATGTTTTCTGACAAAGTACGAAAAATGAGGAGGCATCTGTTGAGGAGCAATATAAAACTCTTACTCGTAGTTAAGATTAAACGTCTTTTTAGTGGAAGTATAGAGACGGACAAATTATATGAGGACATTGAGCGAGTAACTGAGTATGTAAACGGGTATTATAATCTAGTAATCATAGGGGATCGGTACACGGTAGGAAGGAAAGGAATAGAGGGGCAGAACTTGTCTGATGTCACAATAGAAAAAGAAATGCGGGTCGATGAGGAAAACACAGTGTTTCTAGTATTAGACTTTAACAGACCTTTCGAAAGCTTGAGATGAAATAAGACCGAAGAGACAGACAACATATCTTCCGAATTTCTAAAATCACTGCTGGAAGTGGCAATCAAATTACTATTCAAGTTAGTTTGTAGACTATATGAATCTGTAGACATATCATCAGACATTTGGAAAAATATCATACTAAGGACAGATAAGATCGAAAACTGTCGAACATTCATCTTAACAGCTTATGATCCGAGTTGCAGAACAGAGCAATACACGGAAAAATTGAGAATAAATTTGAGGAACTGTCAGATAATGACCAGTTTTACTTTATAGTGGATACTCTGTCTTACGAAAAATCAAGACACATTCATGTGATCTGTCGATCACATTTTCTAGATCGACAGATCGCATGAATGTGTCTTGATTTCTCGTAAAACATGAATGTTGTTCGTAATTCTAGGGGGGAGAAGGTATAATTGTAAGGAGTGCTGAATGATACACAGTGGGTACAAGAATGGTAGACCAAAAATTACGTTCTCGGAATAGAAAAAGGTGTAAGACAGAACTACAGTTTTTCGCTCGTACTGTTGAATCTATTGATCAAGAAGCAATGACAGAAATAAAAGTACCACAGTGTGATTAAAACTGGGGGGGGTGAAAGTACAGGGTGTACATAAAGTCTGGAAAAAAATTCAATCATTTATAGCTCAAGAACCAACACTTTACAGATAGGATACGTATGTCATTTTGAAGAGAAACCCTGAAAGTTGTTTTTAAATGTATACCGCCACAGCGTAGTTCGGCAATTTGCCGATAGTCAGCGCAAGTCGCAAACACGGCGAGTTCAGGTGAGGAGCGAGCTTTCTGTGTGTTGGAGTTCGTCAAAAACAAGTGTGTTACAGCTGTTCAACGGATGGTTAGAGTCAAGTACGGTAAGAAGCCACCAGCAGGGAAGGCCATTTACCACTTGCACGACAAATTTGTTATGACGTGTTGCTTGTGCACGGCAAAGAGAAACGGACGTCCCAGCGTGAGTTGAGTGAATGTGGAATGGGTACGAGACATTCATAAGGAGTCCAAAGAAATCGGTGCGTCGTGCGTCCTGTGAACTCGAAATGGCTCCAATGACAGCGTGGGAGGTCCTGCGACAGAAGCAGTCTATGAAACCATTCAGATTGGAGTTACTGCAGAAATTAAATTACAACGACAAAGACAAGTTCAAGTGGTTCAAATGGCTCTGAGCACTATGGGACTTAACATCTGACGTCATCAAAATCGGTGCGTCGTGCGTCCTGTGAACTCGAAATGGCCCCAATGACAGCGTGGGAGGTCCTGCGACAGAAGCTGTCTATGAAACCATTCAGATTGGAGTTACTGCAGAAATTAAATTACAACGACAAAGACAAGTTCAAGTGGTTCAAATGGCTCTGAGCACTATGGGACTTAACATCCGACGTCATCAGTCCCCTAGACTTAGAACTACTTAAACCTAACCAACCTGTGGACATCACATACATCCATGCCCAAGGCAGGATTCTAACCTGCTACCGTAGCAGTCGCGTGGTTCCGGACTGAAGCGCCGTGAACCACTCGGCCACCACGGCCGGCCAAAGACAATTGTTTTGAGTTTTGTTCGCAGTTGCAACAATTGAATGAGGATGGGGGTGGCATTGTTGATCGCTTAATTTTTAGCGACGACGCCATTTTACACACTAATTGGAAAGTGAACACGCTTAGTTGTCGTATCTGGGGTACAAAGCATCCACACGAATGCACTGAATTTGAGCGTGATACCCCAAAGGTAAGGGTTTTTTGTGCTTTGTCACTTCAAAAACTGTACGGGCGATTCTTCTTCGCCGAGGGCACTGCCACAGGGTATTCCTACTTTGACATGTTGCAGCAATGGCTGATGCCTCAAATGCAATCGGACTCTCCGTTCACCTTTCAGCAGGATGGGGCTCCACCCCATTTTCATCGTGAAGTTCGTGGGTACCTGAACACGGAGCTGCCTCATCGATGGATCCGCCATGCTACAGAAGTGTACAGCTGTTTCATGAAATGGCCTCCCCGATCACCAGCTCTCACACCGTGTGGCTTTTTTATGTGGAGACACATTAAAGATCTGGTGTATGTACCGTCTTTACCACGTGATGTAGCAGAGTTTCGGGAGAGAATATGGGAAGCGACTGCCACAGTCGATGATGCCATGCTGGGACGGGTACAGCAAAAATTCGATTACCGTGTTGACGTCTGCCGGGTCACTCTGGTTCGCACTTCGGATGTCTGTAAAATAAACTTTCAGAGTTTCTCTTCAAAATGCACTGTGTATGACATGTGCAATGTTTAGTTCTTGTGCAATAATTAATTGGAAGTGTTCCCGGACTTTATGTACAACCTGTGTATCAATGATGGGATCAGCTGTTGACACTGCTACCCTTTATGAAGGTGACGAATAATTACAGGACGTGTTGAATGGAATGAATAGTCTAATGAGTGCAGCATATGTATTAAGAGTAAACCGAAGAAAGAAGAAAGTAATTATGAATTTAGAGAAGGGATTTCCATTAAATTTATCATACTTAACGACCACAAAGTAGACGAAGTTAAGGAAATAACGCGTGACGTACGAAACAAGGAGGATATGAAAAACAAAAGAAGTCTTCTAGCATCAAACAAAGGCCTTAATGCGAGGAAGAAATTTCTAAGAATATATGTTTGGAGCAGAGCATTGTATGGCAGTGAATCGTAGACTTTGGAAAAGCTGGAAAAGAAGTGAATCGAAGCGTCTGAGATGTGTTTCTGTCGAAGGCTGTCACAGATTAGGTATGCTGATGAGATACGAAATGAGCAGCGTTTCCTCAGATCGGTGAAGAAAGGAAAATAAAGCAAAAATTGACAAGAAGTAACAGGATGAGGGGACACGTGTTACAACATCAAGGAATAACTTCCAGGATACTTCACGATGTAGAGAGTACAAACTGTAAGGAAAGAGAGAGATTGTAAAACATCCGACGAATTATTGAGGACGTTGGTTGCAAGTGCTGCTCTGAGATGAAGAGTTTGGCTGAGGAGAAGTCGTGGCGGTCTGCAGCAAATCAGACAGAAGACTAGTGACACAAAAGAAAAAATTGTGAACCAAATTATCAAACATAATAAATGTACAAATCGCATACGACACGGCTCTAAACGCTTAAATTTAGAATTTATTTCGCAAAGTATGCATCAATTTAAAGAGAAACGAAATGAGGCTGCAGTGGCAAGTCAGATCCTAAGCTAAAACCACTAGAAAAGAACTTTTTGTTGATTTTTATGAGAAGCTTGGGTATTGAACATTCCATTTTTTTTCTTTTTCGCGGAGTCCATTGTGTGTGTGTGAGATTCCTATGCTCTTTTTTAAACTACTGTTTAATTTATTCCAGGAAAAATGTTTCCTTCCCCTTACAGTTTTATAACATTATTTATTTCGATGTCCAGTTCACATGTAACAGGTTTCAAGACTGTTGAGGCAACTTAGAGCCTGATAACAGACTATGCAGCGTTGAAATCAAATTGGTTATAAAAATAAATTATTTAATAGAGCTGTACGGAGAGACTGGCATAGTTCCTAAAATATACCGTTTGATTTCTTTACATTAGTGATGGTTTCTTTCTTTTTTGACTTAACTTGTGCTTTTATCTTACTGCAATCGACGTGTGGTTTCCTAGATAACAAAATCCGGTATTTCCAATACGCTCAAGCTTCTCACCTATGGAAACATATCACTTTCGAGAACAACCTGAACACATGTAATCGAGGCAAAAGGAACTAGCTTTTGCATCCAAAACATAAACATATTCTGCAAAACACTCTTCAAGTAACAAAACCTTTACTGCAGTTATCAGTTGTTCGTGATTTGTAAACAGTTTTCGGAGGGCTGGCTGGAACGTAGCGACTGAGGGAGTCGGTAAAAGTTGCGCGCAGCCTAATGGCGGGCCAGATAGCGCGCCTGGATTCAGAACGCTGCCTGCCGTCGCGTTTTATTTTATTCAGTAGCTTTCCGCATAGTAATTTATTGTTATGGGAAAACGCTTAAGGAGATTGAACTTTGAGATTCCGGTGTTTCCTGCATACAAATGGCGCATACACTAATCTTCGCACGTGCGACGCGCAACTGTTTCCGCCAGAGATAAAACTTTCTCCTGCCGCGCTTCGCTTCCTTTCCGGGGCGAAATGACTTAATGGTTGCTGCAGGGACAAGGAACGACCGTATATTTTACGTCGCACGTGGCGGCCACCTATCTCTTTATACACGAAACACGCGTCCCGTGGTTTGCAAGCGAACCACACCAATGTACAAACTACGGTGTGAGGCCCTGACAGTACTTAAAGCCTTTATGTCTGATGGAAATGTAAGACAAAAAATTCCGCTAGTACAGAAATAATAGCAGCACAATGTAACATATCAGTCGTGACACTCGGTCTCGTTTTATTACTCACTGCGATAGCAGCGCGCCAAGCGGCCAGAAACTGACATTTCTGAGTACAATATCAGATGTGAGCGAATGCAATCGTTTATATTGATTCGTAACATAGTTTTTAGAATAGCGAGAGTATATAGCGCCATAAAAAGGCACAGTAACTACAATAATGACACCACATTTGTCATTCTTTACTTCCTAAGGTCCCTGGGTGGTATGAAACGATAGATTGCAGGACTGTTTTTTACGGTTCTATTGCAACATACAGAGTATCGTTTACTTTTAAGGACAGAAAATGGCTATCAAGTCACAGAGGACCCTACCTTCTGAAGGAAAATTTCATATATCTATTCAACAACTCCTTCCAGGTAAATCAGTGAATGTGAAGCGTAGGAAACCTATACGGAATATAATACCTACATTATTTACCGTACCGCATAAACCACGACACATGTAGCTGAAGGAATAAGCGCAGAGACGTCATAACAAACCGTCAAAAAGTAATAAACTGTTTCCGTAATAGAGAAGAAACCACTTTGACAATTGCTGCTGCATCTGAGCCACAAGAAGCAAGAATCTTCAACATATTCGCTTTTGAACGAAACCTAATTGTATTCACAGAAATATTCGTGTATCAGATAGTCGAGTGAAGTGTAAGAATGGACGAATCATAAGATTCCATAAAAAAAATTACGCGCAAGGAAAGTGCCTGTCATAATAAGAACAGACAACAAGAGAAATATATGCTTCTCATGCATGAAGTACGTATTTACATCCTCTTGCTGCCAGCAGAGTAAGTTGCAATTACATACATTTTCGGAAGTACACTCCTGGAAATTGAAATAAGAACACCGTGAATTCATTGTCCCAGGAAGGGGAAACTTTATTGACACATTCCTGGGGGTCAGATACATCACATGATCACACTGACAGAACCACAGGCACATAGACACAGGCAACAGAGCATGCACAATGTCGGCACTAGTACAGTGTATATCCACCTTTCGCAGCAATGCAGGCTGCTATTCTCCCATGGAGACGATAGTAGAGATGCTGGATGTAGTCCTGTGGAACGGCTTGCCATGCCATTTCCACCTGGCGCCTCAGTTGGACCAGCGTTCGTGCTGGACGTGCAGACCGCGTGAGACGACGCTTCATCCAGTCCCAAACATGCTCAATGGGGGACAGATCCGGAGATCTTGCTGGCCAGGGTAGTTGACTTACACCTTCTAGAGCACGTTGGGTGGCACGGGATACATGCGGACGTGCATTGTCCTGTTGGAACAGCAAGTTCCCTTGCCGGTCTAGGAATGGTAGAACGATGGGTTCGATGACGGTTTGGATGTACCGTGCACTATTCAGTGTCCCCTCGACGTTCACCAGTGGTGTACGGCCAGTGTAGGAGATCGCTCCCCACACCATGATGCCGGGTGTTGGCCCTGTGTGCCTCGGTCGTATGCAGTCCTGATTGTGGCGCTCACCTGCACGGCGCCAAACACGCATACGACCATCATTGGCACCAAGGCAGAAGCGACTCTCATCGCTGAAGACGACACGTCTCCATTCGTCCCTCCATTCACGCCTGTCGCGACACCACTGGAGGCGGGCTGCACGATGTTGGGGCGTGAGCGGAAGACGGCCTAACGGTGTGCGGGACCGTAGCCCAGCTTCATGGAGACGGTTGCGAATGGTCCTCGCCGATACCCCAGGAGCAACAGTGTCCCTAATTTGCTGGGAAGTGGCGGTGCGGTCCCCTACGGCACTGCGTAGGATCCTACGGTCTTGGCGTGCATCCGTGCGTCGCTGCGGTCCGGTCCCAGGTCGACGGGCACGTGCACCTTCCGCCGACCACTGGCGACAACATCGATGTACTGTGGAGACCTCACGCCCCACGTGTTGAGCAATTCGGCGGTACGTCCACCCGGCCTCCCGCATGCCCACTATACGCCCTCGCTCAAAGTCCGTCAACTGCACATACGGTTCACGTCCACGCTGTCGCGGCATGCTACCAGTGTTAAAGACTGCGATGGAGCTCCGTATGCCACGGCAAACTGGCTGACACTGACGGCGGCGGTGCACAAATGCTGCGCAGCTAGCGCCATTCGACGGCCAACACCGCGGTTCCTGGTGTGTCCGCTGTGCCGTGCGTGTGATCATTGCTTGTACAGCCCTCTCGCAGTGTCCAGAGCAAGTATGGTGGGTCTGACACACCGGTGTCAATGTGTTCTTTTTTCCATTTCCAGGAGTGTATTTCTTCATCAATACGTTGTAGCTTATGCCATTGAATCAGTGAAATTCAGTTGATTTTACATTTATTTCACGATCATTCTTGTTCTTTGGTGATTCACTAACGCAGAGAACGCTAAAATACATCAATTATTTAGTTAGTTAAGTAGAAAATGAATCAAACATACTTTATCCATTAGGCGCATGTCACTGCTTTCTCACCACGTGGAGCGCTAGTATCGCTGGAGCTGTCAAACGGCGTTTTCAGACCAGCGAGTGTCGCGACTGTGTAGGTTTTAGAGTGTGATAGTAATCTCGTCCTCTTACACCATAAAGATGTAGAATGCCCATGCCTCTGTATCTGCCATGCAGAAATCAACATCAGAGTCACGTGACCTCCTTAAGTGGTAGTGATTTTTAACATTTGGAAGTTATCCCATTATCAAGTGCTATAAAACAAGTAAACAAATCAATACAGGGTGATCCACAAGTCACGAGCGGCAATGTTTCATGTTATTGTACTGAAACAAAATGCAACTCGAAAGGCAAACAGGAACATGAAACGACTCCATTGCTCTAACAGAAATTGCATTTAACAGAAAAAGATACGTGCAAGAATGTAGTAACGTAGAAGCGAATGTTCGTATGGTAATGTATCTCTCAAAGAATGAATGTGTAATAAAATGACTGACCTTTAATGCTCGGAAAGCTAATTGTTAGGGGGTGGGATACATCACGGTGACCACAGCAGGAGCATATTAAAAAAACATGGATAATCGGAATTAAAATTTCTGCTTAGTAGTAAACGGTTCCTTTACCTGCTATTTTCTGATTTCTTTTAGTCAGGTGCAAAATCGTCCCTGGGGAGCGGGTGACGGTTTATCCTGATTATATGAGGGACAATGCAACAAATCACTTTCATTGCACAATACTGTTATGAGACTTCTTAATAAGAGATTTGGGTTACAAGATTCCACCTATAAAACGCAAATGTGTATATGATGGCGCGCAATCAACATGACACCAAACCAACCGCTTCCCAACGTAAGTGAATAGCTATCACACAAACAAACTGTCTACACATCATTAGTAAGGGAATATGGTCCAATTGCTTCTATATAACTGAACGTAGATAACATTGTTATTAGAGGTCAAAATTACAGGGAATAAGGGAATGCATCCTTACCTAAAGACAGTCGCGAGACGAAAGGTAATAAGAAGGAGACCTTTTGTGTTTCAGTTAATTTGACAAATATGAAACACGAAATTACAGAAGCATGATAATCATTTTTAACGATACAGATAACAAATTGATCTCTGACATAGCAAGATGTATTAATTTGTTACAATGCTCCATTTAATGGCTAAGACAATGTCAGTTACAGATCTCGCCAGAGCGATTTAGCTGCATTACCCAGGGAAAGTTCTTCAATAACTGAATAACTGAGTTGTTACATAGTAATAGTAATTACACAGTTACACTTAATCAGTTACGAAGTTACTTTGTCAACAGATGTTCGGAAGTTACCACATAACAGTTCCTCTTTTATGTAAGTAGTTTCAGACAATTAATGTGGGAGGTGTTATTCTCTTTCCACGACACTGTCGTACCTCCTTTGGACCTTGTGGGTCTTTAGTGGATACAGGTGCGAGGGCACAGATGTGGTTCCTGGACAGAAAATTCAGATATTAATTTATTCTACATGTAATATCAAATAGTAAAAGTAGTACATGCAGCAACTTTGTTTGCTTTAGTTGCTAACAGTATATTTGAATATTGAAGTATATACAAATACGAAGGTTTACATTTAGATTAGCCTTCAGTATAATGACCATTCCATAGACCTGACCTCTGTTTAAGCCTAAAATGTTATGAAATGGCATTATGGCAAGCACACAAAATGATTTCTGTGCATCGATGTTTTAACTTGAAGAGGAAAGGAATATATAGAAAACACTGACAAGGAGAAGGGACAGGACGATAGGATATCTGTTAAGACATCAGGGAATGACTTCCATGGTACTGGAGGGACAGCGGTAAAGGGCAAAATCTGTAGAAGTAGATAGAGATTGGAATAATTCCATCAAATATTCAAATATTTGAGGACGTAGGTTGCAAGTGCTACTCTGAGATGCAGAGGTTGACACAGGAGAGGAATTCGTAGCGGGCAGCATCAAACCATTTAGAGGAATGATTACTCAAATAAAAAAAATATATTGGTAACAGAGAACAAAGTGTCATGGCTTAGTATGAACATCTGGAATTTTAACAGAGCACATATCTGTTAAGCTAAAAATTTGAAAGACAAGTTGCTGTATTATGCGATTTACAGTTATTGATATAAATTTGCGAGGTGCCGGGGCTAGTAGTGTATTTATCACTAAATTCTACTAGAATCCACATGTGTAAATCATGCTCTAAGCCCCCCCTATTCTAACTCCGACTTTTGCTGTTGCACAAGGATAAAACAAATACGCGAACTGACTCTAATCAACCCTGCTAGTGGAGTAGAAGAGAGTTTGGCACCTGCAATAATTTAATTTGATAAATAAGTTAAATAAACAAAGGTTTCATTAGCATAGTGAGGAATGATAGGGTTGCTCTATTGATTAACAGAAAGAAAGTTCTGTCCAAAATAACAATATGATTTATTAAGATTAAACGCAGAATAGTAAAAGAGACACAGGAAATATAAAACATCAAATTGGCTAAAATTGGAGATTCATACAAACACAGTAAAGGTGAAGTTGTCCCTAACTTAGATCGTGAGGTTTAAGACGAAGTGGTATGTGGAGCCAATTCCTTTCCACTCAAATCTCAAGAGAGACACACAGCTAACCCAATAATAATTGCTGCTACTCGAAACTGAACAAAGTTAGAAAAGGATGAACAGGCGCGCTCTGCTGAGCTCTGATTATCACCTAGGAAAATCCCTATCTGCCGGTGCTGCGGACGTACGTTACCAACAGTCTTCTTATCTCCCAGAACACGATCTGGCGTACCGCAGGCGAGGGCTGGTTGCTCCGACGTCCTCGACCGAAAGGCGACTGCCGACTACTCAGAGCACCCGTACAGGCCGAACACCGAACATTCCCGCCCCCACGACAGTGGCCGTGGTTACGTTCCAATCAGCAACTCGAAAACCGGCGGAAATTCCACTCCATTGCCGGAGCACTACCATTCCACCAATGGAGATTCTTGGCGCCAATTTCTGTGCTGATTTTGCAGAAAGTGCGGGAATTTTCCCGCCACAACTGCGTGGGTACACAAGTCATTCCCACGCCTCGCTGGTAGCCCGCCAGAAAGTGTTTTCGCAAAGTTTCTCTGAAGTAACGGAACCTCTAGCCCAGCCGCTACTTCACACCCCAGCGGGCGTGTCTCTTGACAATGTCGGCGTCTGAAAAGCATTCACTCGACTGCCTCACACACGTCGGCTTAACTCTCTCCAGTTCCACAGAGCCCGCCTGTCACCGGCCCACCCGGGTGACGAGAGACGCTGCGTGGGAAGTACGCGTGTTAAGGAAAAGCAACCCTCCACCGCATGCAACTAGAGAGGAGAATCGTAAGATAGAAATATGAGAGGGGGCTCATGCCACCTCTCATTGCCCCTACGCCATTTTAGATTGTAATTGGTGAGCGGTTGGCTCACTTAGGAGCAAGGTAGTGAGTCAATCGCCCAAGAACAATCTTACAAAGTGACTCCACATACCGCACTCTATAAAAAAGATCATTGCAACTGAAAAATGCAACTCATAGAGGGAGGATTATTTATGATGTAGCCAACTTCACCTTCTTAATATGGAACACTAACACTCACATCACACATCCATACCCAGGGAGCCCCTTCCAAACACCGATTCACGCAGACATTCACGCTCTAAACATGGCCCGGGCATCTGAGCCAAATATGGAGCAGTTTATTCTTTACAATCAGAGTTGGAGTGCTCCGCAATTAAATGCCCAAGATGTTACAACAATTTTAATCATTAAACTAACCTGACCTCACTCACACATGATAATATTTAAGTTAACAATCTCTTTGTGAGTTTTCAGAATCTAGTTACAACCTCCGATTCATTCTGTCTCCCTGCAGCAAGAATAACCTTTACAAAATGTTCCCTGAACTGATGGTCCATTCACAATGACAGTGGTGGTATCTGCTTCAGTTTATGGGGACTTCAGGCACACTGTTAGCATACACACAACAATAAACACAAAATACAAAAAAAACATGATGTGGAGAACAATACAGTAATCTGTAATAAGAATTACAGTGTAAAACACAAACGCATACAAGGTATAACATACATTACAGAAACAACATAAGAGAAAGAAATTTAAGAAAAACAAAAAAAACAAGGTTCATGGGGCATCAAATTGTGCGTGCACATTGCACAAAGTTCACGACTGTGCTGAGAATGAGGCACTAAATCACATTGTTAGAAATATCCGTGGCACTTCACTGATTCCACTGTACTGACATCACATAAGGCTAAACGTCGGTTGTAGTTGCTACGTTGTGGCAACAGCAATAGGGAGTTCTGGAGTGTCTGCAGTACGCTGTTGAGATTGTAGTCAGACCCACGCATATGATCACGGCCGTATGGTAGGAAGACACAGTGATAGGCTCTCCTCACGTCGATTAATTGTCTCTGAGGTCTACTCGTTGGGATACATCACTAGTCTAGGTCTCTTCTCTCGCTGGACAGAACTTTATGTTTCCCAATATTGCAGTTCGACGAGGGATGATGGCACGTGGAGTGACTCCACAAGTGTGTGAGGTCATCCATACAGGATCGAACTAGGAGCGACTATTGTTAAAAACTGCTCTCTAATAGAGAGGAGAAGTAAGACATGAGACCATACATTTGTTAGTGTGGCACGATACTGCTTTGTGTATGCAGATCGGCCAATGCTAGTGAGTTGTAAAAACCCAAACAGGTGAGTATAGAGCGTCCCTTTCTGTCCTGAGGCACATGAGGCGCAGGTTCTGACACGATATGTGATGTTCTTCGTGTACTCACGACAACGTGGTCTGCCGCAGGGAATCCCTCCAAGCGGCTGCCGCGTCCGGAGAGCTAGCAGGCTGTCGCGTGTCAGGGTCAACGGCCAGCCCCACTTTCGCTTGTGGCGGGGCGAGGGTCCCGTGTAATCCCTCAGGTAGGCAGCCGGGTGACTGTCAGCGTGTAGGACGGGACGCTCGCCCTCTAGCAGGTAGCCGAAGACCTCTTGTTTTTTTTGCGCTGGCTGGCCTCTGCATTGCCACGTTCCTCGTCATCTGTACAATTCTTACAAAAGTCTTATGCCTAACTTTTTCCCATGACCTTCTATGTTATAATAAATTTACCTAATGAAACATTGATGGTCTGTCATTTCAGACACTCTTATTTTACTTTTATAGTTATTAATCTATGGCAATCATTATAACATCTAATCTAGACATGGAAATAATTTATTTTGATATACGTGTAGAGACCGATCTCAGTAAGTACATGGTGTGTGATAACTGATGCTTTGTAATGGATGAACAACTAAATGTGCGGGCCCGCACTAATATTACTATTAATTATATAGATCGACAGTAGACATGCTTCAAGAATTAACTACCATATCCCAACGATCTACATTCTACGTCTTTTAATTAAATTATGTTGTTATGCAGGTCTAAGTTTTACTGTGCTATAAAGAACATGCAACTACGCTACTTTCGCTCGCCCGTCGTCCCTCCATCTCGGGTCTGTGGTTTGGTGACCTGAAAAATAGCAACTCAACAGGCGCGCGCCACACTTGTGGTAGAAAACCCCCACAATATTAATCTAGTTATTGTTAAATCCTACAGTTTAACTTATCCTAGTATCGTACTTTCCCTTTTATTTATTTATTTATTTATTTTATTTTATTTATTTATTTATTTATTTATTTATTTATTTTTTTTTATTTACCTTATACAATACCCTTACATAGTTCCTGTTACGCTGAGATGTCTTGCTGCTCGCCGCTATTGACGACAGTGATGTGCGCGCCGTACGACATGACCTCCGAGTTTTCATTACGCCTCACTGAAACTCCAGAGACTGGGTTAGCCATGGCTATACACGACAATAAATTTATAGTTGCAACTTCCTTCTCTATGTGAAGCGGTTTTCGCGATCGAAGTACACCTTTCCAGAAGCAATGTAATATGACCAAGCCAGGACTGGTTCCTGTTGAGGATTCAGACACCCAACACACGCCAGCTACACAGTATGTCACGAATATCCAAGTACAATTCCTTGGTGATTCATCTGTGACAAAAACGAGCAGCACGCTAAATCCCCAACCAGCACATTAGCATGGTAGGCTTTTATGCCCTCATTTCTCTCGTCTAGGGCACCATTAGAGTCAAATGCTCACAGGTTCACCCCGACTTGCAAGACAACGATACCGGCGCAGCTCTGCAAAAACTATACTGCCCATATTCACCCTCGAAATCGCGCAATATACCACAATCGTGCAGTGCACTGACGCGTGCCTGCAAGCATTGGTATGAACGTCTCACGAACTGGTTGTGGCCGCTATGGAGCGTATCACGACCTCTCAGAACGCTTCTAAGAGCACGTTCTTGTATGCGCCCGTTTGTGCGACGTCTCGTCACTCATCCTTATCCCTTAACATGGACACCAGATAGGAAAGGACAAAAACATTGCTCATGAAAAGGTAGTGTCTCCTACTCCATCGACATTGGAGATCGCAAACATAAACAAAAAGAGGATAGCAGCAGTAAATTCTTATGCAAGACAACGCAGCGTGTTAATACTTTAGCAGTCTTAATCTATTAATGTAACGATTATTGTTCCCCGAACAAAGGTTCATATATTTGCCTATTCTACTATGTACATTTCTTACACTACTACTATTCTACGAACTCCTTTATGTGAGATATGTGGTGGAGTCCTATGGACTTCTTTCCTTTCAGCGTCTCCAATTCATAAGCATTGTGGTGAGCTGCTCTCCTTATACGGTACGGGCCGTTGTAAACAGAATAGAATTTTTGGCATTTCATTTTTTGTTTGTTCGAAAGTCGGAAAGACTTAACGAGCACCTTTTGTCCAACTTGGAAGTGTCGTAGACGAGCTCCCCTGTCGGCACGTCTCTTCCTGACCTCTGCTGCAGCCCGTATCCTCTTGAGAGCCAAATCCACTATGGCTTGGTGCTGCGTTCGCGCCCTTGGTGGGAAGTTTACGACCTTGGTTATCAAGTCCTTAGGAATCCAGTTTTTTAGTACTGTAATGGGTGCCAATTTTGTTATCCCATGGGGTGCCTCATTGATCACCTCCTGGAAGTCTTTAAGGAAAACGTCCCATGTCGTGTGCTGTTTGTTACAGTACAACCGGCACAAGTTTCCGAGTTCTTTAATAACCCGTTCTGCAGCATTCGAGCTCGGATGGTGTGAAGATATAAAAATGGGATCAATTTTACATCGACGCAACGTCTCCTTCCATGTTTTTGACTTAAACTGTGGCCCGTTATCAGAAATGATTCTACTCACATGACCAACCTGTGGTAGGAAATCCCGGATGAGGGCTCGTGATACAGTTCGTCCTGTCGCCCTCTTCAGTGGCGTAAAGGTAACGTATTTGGACGTTAGTTCAACAAACACTAATACGTAAGTATATCCTCTTCTTGTTCTTGGCAAAGGTCCCATCAAATCTGTTGCTGCTAATTGTCTTAATTTGGTCGGTACGATTGGGTATAATGGTGCCTGCATGCTCACAGTGGTGTGCTTAGCCTTTTGGCAGTCTTTACACACCGACAGTACCCTCCGAATTCGACGCTCCATGTTTCGAAAGTAACACATGGTCCTTAGCTTGAGATTGCACTTGCGTGGTCCGAAGTGTCCATAGCTAAGGTGAGTATGCCATATAACCTTGTTTATTAGGTGTTCAGGGATGCATACCCCCCATTCAGTGTCATTGGTATAATTTCGGTGGAAAATTATGCCTTTACGCAAGAGGTAGAACTGCCTGATGGTGGCGTGTCTTCTGTCTATCCATTTCTGCTTCAATAACACTAGGGCAGGGTCCTTGTCTTGCTCCTTCTTGATGTCCTGCATACTACAGGTAATAAAATTCTCAAAGGCTACTTTCTGCATATAGTAAAGGCAGTAGTGATTTTCCTCTAGATCTTCTTCCATGTTGTGCTCAAATCCGATCGGTGACCGTGATAAGGCGTCTGCAATAATGTTCTGACTGCCGGGGATATATTCTATCGAAAAGTTGTACTGCTGTAGATATGATGCCCACCTAATGAGCCGCCTGTGATTAAGCTTTGCAGTCATCAAGAACTCGAGTGCCTTGTGGTCTGTGTAGACTTTCGTCTGGCGACCAAACAGAAGGTATCTGAATTTTTCAAACGCCCATACAATAGCCAGCGCCTCTAACTCGGTTACTGAGTAATTCCTCTCACTCTTGGCTAGTACTCTGCTAGCAAACGCAATTGTCTTCCACACCCTGTTTCCTTCATGTACATAGTTCAGAATAAAGGATGACAGCCAAAAACAGTTGCAGGATAGAATTTTTTTATTAAAACTCTTGACCACGGTTTCGGTACATATAAACATACCTTCATCAGAAGTAAAACTTCTAAAATTACATCATGCCATGGAGAATAATAAAATAATTATGCCAAAGGCGTCGTCAGTAATTTAAAACATCTCCATTTATACGACATGTGTAATGGGCACAAGATCATAGCGAACAGTTTAACATCGTTGCTTCGCCTATGAAGTTCATAGGCGAAGCAACGATGTTAAACTGTTCGCTATGATCTTGTGCCCATTACACATGTCGTATAAATGGAGATGTTTTAAATTACTGACGACGCCTTTGGCATAATTATTTTATTATTCTCCATGGCATGATGTAATTTTAGAAGTTTTACTTCTGATGAAGGTATGTTTATATGTACCGAAACCGTGGTCAAGAGTTTTAATAAAAAAATTCTATCCTGCAACTGTTTTTGGCTGTCATCCTTTATTCTGAAGAATTTTAACAGTTGCTGCTGCAGCCATGATTAAAATCTTGAAATCATGTACATAGTCTTGGAACACCATGACACCCAGACCGGAGTATGAACTGTCCGTTACTATGCAAAGCTCTTCAGCTAAATTAGGGTGTGATAGGATGGGTGCTTGTAATAATGCGAATTTTAATGTTTTCCATTCGGATTCGGCCGCCTCATCCCATTCCCAAGGAATCTTCTTTCCTGTAAGTTGATGCAACCGAGGACTGCTCTGAGTTTTGACATGTATAAAGCGGTTGTAAAAATTTATGATCCCCAAGAACCCCCTTAACTGCTTCTTTGTCGTAGGAATGGGAAACTTTTCAATCGCTTCGATCTTTTCGGGATTTGGCGCAATGCCCTCACCCGTGATGATATGTCCTAGAAATTTCACAGAGGACGTCCCAAAATTCGATTTTTCGATATTGATAGTCACACCGTATTCCTTGAATGTCGCTAGGAGTTCACCGAGGACCGCATTGTGCTCTCCCCAAGATTTCTCCGCGATCAGCAAATCGTCCACATAGCTGGTGACATGACGTTTCAAATTATCTCTTAGTATGCCGTCCAGCCCCCGAATGAATGCGGCAGATGAAACGTTCAAACCAAATGGTAGACGACGAAACCGGTAACATCTTCCAAATGCTAAAAAGGCTGTGTACTGTCTGCAATTTGGATGGAGCTCGATCTGCCAGAAACTCGATTTTAGATCAACTGATGAGAAGATTGATATTCCATGGAAGTTTTGTAAGAGTTCCTCTAATCGTTCCGGTCTCTCTGTTTCGGGTTCAATTATGGTATTAATTTGTCGCGAGTCCAAGACTAAACGAATACTACCATCTGCCTTCTCGACTACTCTTAACGGGTTATTATAGGCTGAAGCCGTAGGTTCTATTATTCCTTCACTCAGCATTCGCGTAATTTCAGCTGCTACTTTCTGTCGATATGCCAAGGGGATTGGATAGGGTGGCACACGAAACTGGTTGTGCGGACGTACACGAAATTCATATTGGAAGTTCTTTATTGATCCTGTCTTGGGAAGGAAGACCTCCGCATGTTCTACTAGTAATTTATGAAGTTCTTTGCGGTGTTCGCCCCTTATATTCTTTATTGCTTCCACTTTTTCTCCTATTTTCTCCTTTATTTCTCCCATTATTCCGACTTCATTCTCATCCGTGTCCTCTCCCCTATCCGCAACGTCGTCCTGTTCTTCCTTTCTGTCTTTCAGACACGCATAGTTTATCCGAACACAGTTAGACGGTAGTTGAGCTGGGATCAGCTGATCGTCGAACTTAATGTGGACGGGATTCCCTTTCCTCAAAACCACTTCACCTCGTCCTAGATCAACTATCGCTTCATGTTCATTTAGGAAGTCCGTTCCTATTATCATGTCGATCGCCAGATTTGGCACGATCCAGAAGTTAGACTCTATTTTGTGTCCTTGGCAGGAGAATTCCAGTCTTGTTTGTTGGGTGACCTCCGTACATTTACCCGCTAATGCCCCTTTTATTTTGGTTTTCTTAACCGATAGGACAGGCCAGTCCATCTCCTGAGAGCACCTCTTGTATGCTGCCTCAGATATTGCTGTTATGTAGCTTCCACTATCTATTATTGCATTCAGACTCTTTTCAGCTATTGCTACTGTGATAAGAGGCTGCCGATCATGTCGAGGAGTTGCTTTATGTTCCTCTAGCAGGATTTCTGATAAATCTTCGTAATGTATCATCCGTAGTTGGCCAGGTCCGAGATTACGTGCGAAATTCCGGCGGCCTGTGTTCGCACTAGTCTGGCGTCAATCCCTAGTTACGCTCCCCCTCCTCTGACGTGCATTAGGATTTGCGGGTCTGGTTTCAATCTCCTGGTTCCACCGTTGTCCTTGGTTTCGCTCTCTCCAATTACGGTCGCTTTGCCGTTCGTTATTCCTTCTATCCCAGATTCCTTGTCTAGATTGACCCTGCTCCCTGACGTTCTGGTTTCCGTGTCTTTGGTTTCCATAACCTTGAATAGCGTAACCTTGACTTCCGTAACCCTGGTTTCCTAACTGACCAGTGCGATTATGCAATCTGCTGTCGTCTTCTGTTCCTGGCCGGTGGTATTTGTTACTTTGCCCCTTCTTCCTGTCCTTTGCGTCTTGTTTATCAAAGACTACTTCGAGTTCGCGCAATAGAATCTTGAATGCTTCTATGTCAGCTCCACACTTGCCGACAAGTGTCTGTTGGTACCTAACTGGCAATTTGGAAAAGCAAAATTTAATGATTTCTCCGTTACTATATGGACTATCTAAAAATTGATTCTTCTTGAGTAAATCATCAAGAAATTTGGTTGCGCTCCTATGCCCGGACACTTCCAGTTCAGGACAAAATATTATTTCCTCTTTAATCCTATCTTGCGTTTCCTTTGACCAGTAGGTCCGCAGGAATGCACCAACAAATTCCTGATAAGTCCGACACGTCACTGCCACACCCCGCATCTTTTCCGCGGCTTGGCCTTCGATGTGTCCACACATGAATTCTAATTTTGCCTGGGTTGGCCATGATGCCGGTAATGAATTTGTAAACTGCATCACCCAGCTCTTCGGATGCATCGACCCTCCATTTTCTTTGAACTTCTGGAATTTCAGTATCGACAGGAAGTGATTGTGATCAAAATCCTGTCTGATCCTCGCACTGGTGTTGTCACTCGTTTCCGATACTTGCACGTCTGCTGAGTGTCCTGTTCTATCTTGCTGATAACTGTGATGTGCAACCTCTGTATCACAGTGGAAGTGGCACTCAGAATTCACTCTCCTAAGTGGGCTATAATTATTGGAGCTATTACTTGCTGTTTCTGCGTGTGCATTGTTAGTTCCGCACTCTGTCACTGGGCTAGAGCACGGCGGGCTTTTCCTCGGAGACACAATTCTGTGTACTCCATCATGGGTATCCGAACGCGCAGTGCTCGTGTGCCCGTTTTGCTCTAGTTTTGCTATCCGACTCTCTACTTCTTCCATTCGTTTCGTGGAGTTCGCAACCGCGATATTACCTTGAGTTTTTAAGAATGCTAGGGATTTTGAGTGGGATTGTGTTGTACGTCGCAAGCGCCCTGCGAGTTTAGAAGTTGCTTCCGCGACTTTCATTGCCCCTGTTGCTGCAGTTTTGGCAAGGCCTGCTACTTTTTGTGCTACCGTTGACATTTGTTTTGCTTCTCCACATTCTTTCTTTATTGTTAATAATTCCCCACGAATTTCCCCTATATGCGAAATTATTGCCTCCGTGTCCTTCTTACGCTGTTCGTCAGCTTCTTCCTTCTCCTTCTTACGTTGTTTCTCCTCTTCTTCCTTCTCCTTCTTACGTTGTTTCTCCTCTTCTTCCTTCTCCTTCTTACGCTGTTCGTCAGCTTCTTCCTTCTCCTTCTTACGTTGTTTCTCCTCTTCTTCCTTCTCCCTCTTACGCTGTTCGTCAGCTTCTTCCTTCTCCTTCTTACGTTGTTTCTCCTCTTCTTCCTTCTCCCTCTTACGCTGTTCGTCAGCTTCTTCCTGCTTCTTACGCTGTTCGTCAGCTTCTTCTTTCATTGATCGTAGGAAGCTCAGTATTGGGTTTACGTCATCTTCTTGATCCTCTTCAAACATGGGCGATGTAACTCTGGACACCTGGGCGCTAGAGCTCTGACGTGACCGAGCTGGCCTCTGTCTGCACTCGTTCGTTTGACTATAAACTTCTGCTACCGTCTCGACCTGTGTGCCTGTCTCTGTTTCATCCTCTACTTCACTATCATAATCACGGCCGCAACGCAGCTCTGAGATCGCGTCCAAATCACCTTCCTCATCAATGCCCCTGGCGTCCTGTCCTGCTAAAAATGTGCCCATCTCATCTCCGAACCTATTCCCGTCAGTAAACTGCCCCTTATCCATTATGCTATCCTCTTTTGTTTTAGCTTCGCCCGATAATAGTCGTGCCTTACTTCTCGTTATCATTCATAAAAACAAATTCATCTAAAATGCACAATAAAATTAATCTACTCCATATATTTTTTACACATAAACATAAAATTTCAACAACGCTGTTCCAACGCTGTAATCACAAACACAATTTGATGTGGTACAGAAACCGCACACAAATCCGACAAAGTGCGATGCGGTACAGACACCACATCAGCGAAACACAAAAAAAAAACAATGAACAAAAAATATATACACTGAAAACAAAAACTGTAGTCATGCGCCGCTACTTAAAACTAAACGCGGAACTACCAAAAAAAACTTGGGTATTAATCATTAAAAAAAATAGAGAGAAAAAAAATTGAATGTTCCTACTAAGAATCCTGTTTGTTTATCAGAGATTCACAGGAAAGATCCTGGCAGGGTCGCCATATTATGCGAGGTGCCGGGGCTAGTAGTGTATTTATCACTAAATTCTACTAGAATCCACATGTGTAAATCATGCTCTAAGCCCCCCCTATTCTAACTCCGACTTTTGCTGTTGCACAAGGATAAAACAAATACGCGAACTGACTCTAATCAACCCTGCTAGTGGAGTAGAAGAGAGTTTGGCACCTGCAATAATTTAATTTGATAAATAAGTTAAATAAACAAAGGTTTCATTAGCATAGTGAGGAATGATAGGGTTGCTCTATTGATTAACAGAAAGAAAGTTCTGTCCAAAATAACAATATGATTTATTAAGATTAAACGCAGAATAGTAAAAGAGACACAGGAAATATAAAACATCAAATTGGCTAAAATTGGAGATTCATACAAACACAGTAAAGGTGAAGTTGTCCCTAACTTAGATCGTGAGGTTTAAGACGAAGTGGTATGTGGAGCCAATTCCTTTCCACTCAAATCTCAAGAGAGACACACAGCTAACCCAATAGTAATTGCTGCTACTCGAAACTGAACAAAGTTAGAAAAGGATGAACAGGCGCGCTCTGCTGAGCTCTGATTATCACCTAGGAAAATCCCTATCTGCCGGTGCTGCGGACGTACATTACCAACAGTCTTCTTATCTCCCAGAACACGATCTGGCGTACCGCAGGCGAGGGCTGGTTGCTCCGACGTCCTCGACCGAAAGGCGACTGCCGACTACTCAGAGCACCCGTACAGGCCGAACACCGAACATTCCCGCCCCCACGACAGTGGCCGTGGTTACGTTCCAATCAGCAACTCGAAAACCGGCGGAAATTCCACTCCATTGCCGGAGCACTACCATTCCACCAATGGAGATTCTTGGCGCCAATTTCTGTGCTGATTTTGCAGAAAGTGCGGGAATTTTCCCGCCACAACTGCGTGGGTACACAAGTCATTCCCACGCCTCGCTGGTAGCCCGCCAGAAAGTGTTTTCGCAAAGTTTCTCTGAAGTAACGGAACCTCTAGCCCAGCCGCTACTTCACACCCCAGCGGGCGTGTCTCTTGACAATGTCGGCGTCTGAAAAGCATTCACTCGACTGCCTCACACACGTCGGCTTAACTCTCTCCAGTTCCACAGAGCCCGCCTGTCACCGGCCCACCCGGGTGACGAGAGACGCTGCGTGGGAAGTACGCGTGTTAAGGAAAAGCAACCCTCCACCGCATGCAACTAGAGAGGAGAATCGTAAGATAGAAATATGAGAGGGGGCTCATGCCACCTCTCAAATTATCACTGCATTTTAGCAGTTTAATATCTTGTGATGACGCTTTGTTTACAGCGAATGTTTTATGTTCTTCGATATCACTTATGTTCTTCGATATCTCTAAAACACGTAGTGACCGAGTTATTATTCACAAAGTGGTCGCAAGAAAAAAGGAAGGTTATCGTTGCTCTATTTTGTCGAACAATAGCCTTTACAGTGCATTAGATTCGGGTTTGTAGGAGTGGTTGAACGCTGTAAAAAGCGATCACCCGGTGCGACTAGTCCAAGGATAAGGTGCACGTGACATCATCAGCTGTGGTACCACCCATCTCAGTGATCAGTTCTGGGTAGAAGCGCCATCGATAGGTGGGAAGTATCCACTCAGCTCTCCTTGCATGTCGAGATTGCCTCAGTTAATTCAGCACTACCAGACGTGACAAACGTTATGGGATAGCGATATGCACGTATACAGACAGCGGTAGTGTCACATACACGAGGTATAAAAGGGCAGTGCATTGGGGAAGCAGGCGATTCATGTGAAAAGGTTTCCGACAAGCTTATGGCAGCAGACGGAAATTAACAAACTCTGAAAGCGGAATGGTAGTTCGAGCTAGACGCATGGGACATTCCATTTCGGAAATAGTTAGGGTATTCTGCATTCCGAGATCCACAGTGTTAAGAATGTAACGAGAATATCGAATTTCAGGCCGCACCTGTCACCACGGACAACGCAGTGGCAGACGGTTTTCAATTAATGACCCAAAGCGGGCCGGCCGGGGTGGCCGAGCGGTTCTAGGCGCTACAGTCTGGAATTGCGCGACCGCTACGGTCGCAGGTTCGAATCCTGCCTCGGGCATGGATGTGTGTGATGTCCTTAGGTTAGTTAGGTTTAAGTAGATCTAAGTTCTAGGGGACTGATGACCTTAGAAGTTAAGTCCCATAGTGCTCAGAGCCATTTGAACCATTTGAACCCAAAGCGGTGGCCTTTGCGTAGCGCTGTCAGTGCTAACAGACAACCAACAATGCGTGAAAAAACATCAAAAATCAATTTGAGACGTACGATGAACGTACCCATTAGGACAGTGCGGCAAAATTTGGCGTTAATGGGGCATGACAGCAGACGATCGACCCTTAACAGCATGACATCGCCTGCAGCGCCTCTCCTCGGCTCGTGACCATTTCGGCTGGACCCTAGACGACTGGTAAACCGTTGCCTGGTCAGATGGGTCCCCGTTTCGGTTGGTAAGAGCTGATTGTAGGGTTCGAGTGTGTAGAAGATCAAGTTGCCAACAAGCCAAAGTGCAAGCTGGTGGTGGCTCCTTAATGTTGTTGGCTGTGTTAACGTGGAATGGACAGGGTCCTCTGGTCCAAGTTAATCTATCATTGACGGGAAACGGTTATGTTCGGCTGCTTGGAGACCATTTGCAGCCATTCATAGACTTCAAGTTCCCAACTGACGAAGGAATTTTTTTGGATAAGAATGTGCCATGTCACCGGGCCACAACTATCCGCAAATGGTTTGAAGAACACTCTGGACAGTTCGAGCAAATGATTTGGTCACTCAGATCGCCCAGTATGAATCCCATCGAACATTTATGGGACATAATCGAGAGGTCAGTTCGTGCACAAAATCATACACCGGCAACACTTTCGCAATTATGGACGGCTATAGAGGCAGAATGTTTCAATACTTGTGCACCGGATTTCAACGATTTGTGGGGTCCATGCCAGGTCGGCTTGTTGCACTTCGCCGGGCAAAAGAGGGGACGACATGATTAGGAGGGATCCAATGACTTTTGTCACCTCAGTTTAAACTAGTGCTGAGAATGTTACACACCAGTTGTCAAACTTGTGAAATATTTACCAGAATATGTTTCGGGACTACGTTATCCATTTATCAAATGCTGTAAAATAAGCAGACAAATCAATACACCATCATACTACACATACTACACGTACGTATTTACATCGTATAATGTACCTGAAAGCTTCTATGCCTTTAGACATCTTTAAAAATAAAGAGCCAGCAGCAAACATAAAGGTTTTACAACAGACAGTAACAACTTTGAGGGCTGCGCTGTATGTGTTATACAGTGATCTCTGCACGATAAGAGTCCGCAGCTCGTGGTCTCGCGGTCGCGTTTTCGCTTCCTGAGTGCAAGGTCGCGGGTTCGATTCCCAGTGGAGTCAGGGATTTTCACCTGCCTCGCGATGACTAACTGTCTGTGTTGTCCTCATCATTTCATCATCATTCATGAAAGTGACGAGTATGGACTGAGGAAAGGTTGGAAATTTGTACGGGTGCTGATAACCACTCAGTGGAGCGTCCCACAAACCAAATATCATCATCATCATCATCTATAATACAGAGATCGCTGGCATTAAGGGAAGTGTCATCTTTCGTAGGTAAAGGCAGCTTCCTCTATTTTACTATATATCACTGTTCGTGAAATGTCGGGTTCTGTTCGATATTTCGATTGGCCCGCGATCTCAAAAATGTTCAAATGTGTGTGAGTTGCTAAGGAACCAAACTGCTTAGGTCATCGCCCATGGACCTTGCCGTTGGTGGGGAGGCTTGCGTGCGTCAGCGATACAGATGCCCGTACCGTAGGTGCAACCACAACGGAGGGGTATCTGATGAGAAGTCAGACAAACATGTGGTTCCTGAAGAGGGGCAGCAGCCTTTTCAGTAGTTGCAGGGGCAACAGTCTGGATGATTGACTGATCTGGCCTTGTAACATTAACCAAAACGGCCTTGCTGTGCTGGTACTGCGAACGGCTGAAAGCAAGGGGAAACTACAGCCGTAATTTTTCCCGAGGACGCAGCTTTACTGTATGATTAAATGATGATGGCGTCCTCTTGGGTAAAATATTTCGGAGGTAAAATAGTCCCCCATTCGGATTTCCGGGCGGGGACTACTCAAGAGGACGTCGTTATCAGGAGAAAGAAAACTGGCGTTCTACGGATCGGAGCGTGGAATGTCAGATCCCTTAATCGGGCAGGTAGGTTAGAAAATTTAAAAAGGGAAAT
This sequence comes from Schistocerca nitens, assembly GCF_023898315.1. NCBI lineage: Eukaryota > Metazoa > Arthropoda > Insecta > Orthoptera > Acrididae > Schistocerca > Schistocerca nitens. Next base: position 642,723,014 of record NC_064618.1, on the reverse strand, counting down.
GGATAGGTTAAAGTTAGATATAGTGGGAATTAGTGAAGTTCGGTGGCAGGAGGAACAAGACTTTTGTTCAGGTGATTACATGGTTAGAAATACAAAATCAAATAGGGATAATGCAGGAGTAGGTTTAATAATGAAGCTACTAAAAACAGCATAGTGAACGCATTATTGTGGCCAAGATAGACACAAAGCCCATGCCTACTACAGTAGTACAAGTTTATATGCCAACTAGCTCTGCAGATGATGAAGAAATTGATGAAATGTATGACGAGATAAAAGAAATTATTCAGGTAGTGAAGGGAGACGAAAATTTTATAGTCATGGGTGACTGGAATTCGTCAGTAGGAAAAGGGAGCGAAGGAAACATAGTAGGTTAATATGGACTGGGGGGAAGAAATGAAAGAGGAAGCCGCCTTGTAGAATTTTTCACAGAGCATAACTTAATCATAGCTAACACTTGGTTCAAGAATCATAAAAGAAGGTTGTATCCCTGGAAGAATCCTGGAGATACTAAAAGGTATATAATGGTAAGACAGAGATTTAGGAACCAGGTTTTAAATTGTAAGACATTTCCAGGGGCAGATGTGGACTCTGACCACAATCTATTGGTTATGAACTGCAGATTAATATTGAAGAAACTGCAAAAAGGTAGGAATTTAAGGAGATGGGACCTGGATAAGCTGACTAAACCAGAGGTTGTACAGAGTTTCAGGGAAAGCACAAGGGAACAATTGACAGTAGTGGGGGAAAGAAGTACAGTAGAAGAAGAATGGGTAGCTCTGAAGGATGAAGTAGTGAAGGCAGCAGAGAATCATGTAGGTAAAAAGACGAGGGCTAGCAGAAATCCTTGGGTAACAGGAGATATATTGAATTTAATTGATGAAAGGAGAAAATATAAAAATGCAGTAAATGAAGCAGGCAAAAAGGAATACAAACGTCTCAAAAATGAGATCGACAGGAAGTGCAAAACGGCTAAGCAGGGATGGCTAGAGGACAAATGTAAGGATGTAGAGGCTTGTCTCACTAGGGGTAAGATAGATACTGCCTACAGGAAAATTAAAGAGACCTTTGGAGAGAAGAGAACCACTTGTATGAATATCAAGAGCTCAGATGGCAACCCAGCTCTAAGCAAAGAAGGGAAGGCAGAAAGGTGGAAGTAGTATATAGAGGGTTTATACAGGGGCGATGTACTTGACGACAATATTATGGAAATGGCAGAGGATGTAGACGAAGAGAGAAATGGGAGATAAGATACTGCGTGAAGTGTTTGGCAGAGCACTGAAAGACCTGAATCGAAACAAGGCCCCGGGAGTAGACAACATTCCATTAGAACTACTGATGGCCTTGGGAGAGCCAGTCATGACAAATCTCTACCATCTGGTGTGCAAGATGTATGAGACAGGCGAAATACCCTCAGACTTCAAGAAGAATATAATAATTCCAATCCCAAAGAAAGCAGGTGTTGACAGATGTGAAATTTACCGAACTATCAGTTTAATAAGTCACAGCTGCAAAATACTAACGCGAATTCTTTACAGACGAATGGAAAAACTGGTAGAAGCGGACCTCGGGGAAGATCAGTTTGGATTCCGTAGAAATTTTGGAACACGTGAGGCAATACTAACCTTACGACTTATCTTAGAAGAAAGATTAAGAAAAGGCAAACCTACATTTCTAGCACTTGTTAGCTGGAATACTCTCTTTCAAATTCTGAAGGTGGCAGGGGTAAAATACAGGGAGCGAAAGGCTATTTACAATTTGTACAGAAACCAGATGGCAGTCATAAGAGTCGAGGGGCATGAAAGGGAAGCAGTGGTTGGGCAAGGAGTGAGACAGGGTTGTAGCCTCTCCCCGATGTTATTCAATCTGTATATTGAGCAAGCAGTAAAGGAAACAAAAGAAAAATTCGGAGTAGGTATTAAAATTCATGGAGAAGAAGTAAATACTTTGAGGTTTGCCGATGGCATTGTAATTCTGTCAGAGACAGCAAAGGACTTGGAAGAGCAGTTGAACGGAATGGACAGTGTCTTGAAAGGAGGATATAAGATGAAGATCAACAAAAGAAAAACGAGGATAATGGAATGTATTCGAATTAAGTCGGGTGATGCTGAGGGAATTAGATTAGGAATGAGACACTTAAAGTAGTAAAGGAGTTTTGCTATTTAGGGAGTAAAATAACTGACGATGGTCGAAGTAGAGAGGATATAAAATGTAGACTGGCAATGGCAAGGAAATCGTTTCTGAAGAAGAGAAATTTGTTAACATCGAGTACAGATTTAAGTGTCAGGAAGTCGTTTCTGAAAGTATTTGTATGGAATGTAGCCATGTATGGAAGCGAAACATGGACGATAACTAGTTTGGACTAGAAGAGAATAGAATCTTTCGAAATGTGGTGCTACAGAAGAATGCTGAAGATAAGGTTGGTATTTCACGTAACTAATGAGGAGGTATTGAGTAGGATTGCGGAGAAGAGAAGTTTGTGGCACAACTTGACTAGAAGAAGGGATCGGTTGGTAGGACATGTTTTGAGGCATCAAGGGATCACAAATTTAGCATTGGAGGGCAGCGTGGCGGGGGTAAAAATCGTAGAGGGAGACCAAGAGATGAATACACTAAGCAGATTCAGAAGGATGTAGGTTGCAGTAGGTACTGGGAGATGAAGAAGCTTGCACACGATAGAGTAGCATGGAGAGCTGCATCAAACCAGTCTCAGGACTGAAGACCACAACAACAACAACAACGTTTTTACCAGTTATTACAATATGTAAACAGAGTTTGTAATGCTATTTTGCAACCCACTTGGTAAATACGTATTTATTCTCTCTTGACCAAATGATACAGGTTCACTAAAGTAATTTTTTTGGAGGACAACAATTTCGCCTTTGCCTGCTACCTTTACTTAAAAACAGCATAAATGTTGATATATCCGGTATTGTACGAGAACTCTTATTGCAAATTTGTTCAAAAACATCAGCAGTTTGTGCAGTAGTAAGATTTAATGCTATTTCCTTCTGAATTTCAGGACATTGTCAAATTATTAGCAGAACCGTAGCTTTTTGTTATGGCTACTTCATAGTTTCTGGCGTATCCCTTACACTCGCGCCAAGGGAGTCAAATGCCACAGTATTGTTCGAACAGGCTTCATACTGTTTCGAACGCTGCGGTGTATCGGGAAAGCTCGAGCTCCCTCGAACGTGGTATCGTTTGCCTAGCCCTACTTTAGTTTACAACTGACCTTGTGAAAGTATAGTGCGTCAACATGAGATGTTCAAGAACAGTTTTATGTTTGACAATGCATGTTTACTGTTGGACTTTTACGTCTAACGTTGTCTAATCCCATAGAAGATTTAAGGTAAATTATATTACAGGAGGATGCAAGTGTGTACTTAGTAGGCAGGACGTGTACTACCGAAAAGTACTGACATGGTTCCTTGTTTTACAGCACGTGATAGTTGGCTAATATTGTCCTGATACATGTTGTGGTAAATACATCACAAGTTTACCAACTGATGCGTAACATTCTCAGTACTAGTTCATGAGGCTGTTGTATGATGGCCTTTACAAGAGATAAATTATAAATTATTATCTTTACAATTCTTTATGCAGGTACTTGTTACAAGCGCATGAGTTGTCTTCTCTCCAATAAATTCACCTAATTTCTACACCATGCATGTAAATCACCATTTACACATAACTGGAACACAGCGAATCATTTTGGTAGAAAGCAGTCGTTTTATACGGTTTGTCAAGAATATGTGGAAAAATGAAACATAAATTATAACCGGATTACTTTACAACGTCTGGTCGAAGTAGAGAGGATATAAAATGTAGACTGGCAATGGCAAGGAAATCGTTTCTGAAGAAGAGAAATTTGTTAACATCGAGTATAGATTTAAGTGTCAGGAAGTCGTTTCTGAAAGTATTTGTATGGAGTGTAGCCATGTATGGAAGTGAAACATGGACGATAACCAGTTTGGACAAGAAGAGAATAGAAGCTTTCGAAATGTGGTGCTACAGAAGAATGCTGAAGATAAGGTGGGTAGATCACGTAACTAATGAGGAGGTATTGAATAGGATTGGGGAGAAGAGAAGTTTGTGGCACAACTTGACTAGAAGAAGGGATCGGTTGGTAGGACATGTTTTGAGGCATCAAGGGATCACAAATTTAGCATTGGAGGGCAGCGTGGAGGGTAAAAATCGTAGAGGGAGACCAAGAGATGAATACACTAAGCAGATTCAGAAGGATGTAGGTTGCAGTAGGTACTGGGAGATGAAGAAGCTTGCACAGGATAGAGTAGCATGGAGAGCTGCGTCAAACCAGTCTCAGGACTGAAGACCACAACAACAACAACAACTAAGCATTCATCTTTTATGATGTTGTTGCTAAAGGTATGCTGTAGTGTACAAAAGTTTCTCAGTATATAGACAGAATCAAATCAAATTTAAAATTCAGATTTTAAGCAGTCTGTATACGAAGCAAATTGTATAAAATATTAACATCTTCTCACCTGAAAATCTTCGTCAATTATATTTAGCCACACAGATAAAAGTACACTGTTCAACGGCATGACGACGCAGAAGGCAATGGAAATCACTGCATTAAAGACACATAATTTGTGCCCACAGGAAATGTGACCAGTAATTGAAAAGAAAGTGTCATGACGGTCTGGACTAGTGCCCCATGCGGGTGGGAGCTGCTGAGGTGGAGGTGACGACGAGAAGAGGATTGAATAACCAACAAAATGATAACGTTTTACGAGTGGTGACATGGAATGTCAGACGTCTTAACGTGTTCAGGTAGCTCGAAAACCGGAAAAGGAGATGCTAAGGCTGAGTCTAGATGTAGTGGGCGTCAGTGAAGTGAAATCGAGAAGAAGACGACCATCTGTGGTCCGATGAGTATAGGGTAATATCAACAGCAGCAGAGAATGGCATAACGGGTGTGGGATTCTTATGAATAGGAAGGTAGGGCAGAGAGTGAGTTTCTGTGAACAGTTTAGTGACAGGTTTGTTCTGATGAGAATTGACAGCAAACCAACACCGACAACACTTCAGTCATACATGTCAGCGTTACAAGCAGAAGAGATAGAGAAAATGTAAGAGGATATTGTACAGGTAATTCATTACCTAAAGGGAGATGAAAATCTTATGAGGGAGTGAGGTGCAGATTTAGGAGAAGAAGTAGAAGAAAGGGTGAAGGGAGAAATGGGCATGGTGGTAGGACTGAGAAAGGAGAAAGAGTAATTGAGTTCCACAATAAATTTCAGATAGTAAAAGAGAATACTGTGTTTAAGAACCACTGTAAGAGCAGGAGGCAAACTTGGAAAAGCCAGGAGATACGGGAATATTTCAGTTAGATTACATCATGGTCAGGCAGAATTCCGAAATCAGACAATAAATTGTAAGGCGCACTCAGGAGCAGATATCGTCTCAGATCACAAGATAGCAATAATGAAGACTAGGCTGAAGCTTAAGACACTACGAAGAATCAGTGCGAAAATAATTGGGATACAGAATTACTAAGAAATAAAGAGATACACTGGAAGTTCTCTGAAGCTATAGATACCGCGATAAGGATTAGCTCAGTAAGCAGTTTAGTTGAACACGAATGGACATCTCCGAAAAGGGCAATCATTAATGTTGGGAAGACAAACGTAAGTACATGGAAGGTAACTGCGAAGAAACTATGGTTAACAGAAGGAATACTTCAGTTGATGTACGAAAGAAGGAAGTGTAAAAATGGTCAGGGAAATTCAGGTCACTTGGGAATGAAATAAATAAGAAGTGAAGAGTAGGTAAGCCGAAATGCCTGGATGAAAGAGGTGGAAAAATGATTGTAGAAAGGACTGAGTCAGCACACGGAAAAGTCAAAATCACCTTCGATGACATTAAACACAAAGAGTACACTGGGAATTTCACTCTTACGTGCAGAGTAGAGAGCAGATGGATGGAAAGAGTGAAACGTCCCCTTAGAAAAATTTAGGAATTACTGTGCTGGAAAACCGCTTACGTTATTTGCTCTTCAATCAGCTGAGCAAAAATGAACGTACTCAGACATCACTCTCTTTACTTATTCTGATCATCACTAAACTGACAGAATATTTTAGCGCAACGCAATCTGACTTTCAATAATCCCTACAAAAGAATGGCCCTCACTAACAATAATCTATACCTTTTATGAATCACTTACCTCACAAAAATATTCGTTACTCGAACTACTGCAATACAGCGAGCGCCAATACTGCCAGCTAAATAAAAGGTTCTAACTACTGAAGGCACTAACTACTGACAGGCACAGTTAGCAAATGAAAGATTTTGATAGAGAACAAACAATGTATTTACCTTAATAGTGTTCAAAAGTCATAGTATATATATCAGTTCATGACATCCAGTCTTACAAATTTACTGTCTCTGATGGACACACGTCCAGATCATCCGCTCTCAAAACTCCGCCATCTCTCTCCCCATATTCACCAGTGCTGGCGGCTCACCTCCAACTGCGCAACGCTACGCGCTGTTCACATCCAGCAGCCCAACATTACAATAGCAAATTGCAACAATGCAAACCAGCCACGGACTGCACATAGCACAATCAGTGATTTTCATACAGAGCACTACGTGGCGTTACCAACATAAAAACCTAAACAGCCTACTTACAGGAGTACATTGAAGGCCTCTATGAGGGGCGGATGTAACAGGAGAAGAAACGGTAGTCGATAGTGAAGAGATAGGGGATCCACTATAATCAGAATTTAAAAGGGCTTCGGAAGACTTATGATCAAATAAGGCGGAAGGGATAGACAACATTCCATCGGAACTTCTAAAATCAGTTGGGAAAGTGGTAACAAAACGCCTATTCACAGTGGTGTTAGAATGTTTGAGACTGTCAATATACCAGCAGACTTTCAGAAAAATATCATTCAAATTTTCCGCAGATTTCAAGAGCCGACAAGTGAGAAAATTATCGTACAATCAGCTGAACAGTTCATTCATCCAAATTGCTGACAAGAATAATATACAGAAGACTGGAAAAGTAAATTTGTCTTCCAGTCTTATTGTTCCCTTTTGGTTGTTGTACGTACATCCCTATCGTATACTCTTTTTTTTCGCAGAATTCTAAAATTCTTGCACATTTTACGTTGTGGAACCCTTTTCCTAGGTCGACAAATTCTAAGAGTGTGTCTTCATTTTTTTCTGTCTTGCTTCCATTATCTAGCGCTACATCAGAATTGCTTCTCTGATGTTTTACCCTTTCTAAAGCCAAACTGATAGTTATCTAATATATTCCCAATTTTTTTACATTTTTTGTACATTATTCTTGTCAGCAGCTTGGATGGTTGAGCTGTTAAGACGGTTGTGCGGTAGTTCTCGCTTTTAACTGTCTTTGCTATCTTCGGAATTGTGTGGCCGATATTTTTGCCGAAAGTCTGATGGTACGTCGCTAGTCTTATAGATCCCACACTCCAGCTTGAATAGTCGTTTGGTTGTCACTTCCCCCAATTATTTCAGAAATTCCGATGGAATGTTATCTACACTTTTTTGCTTTATTTGATCTCAAGTCTTCCAGACATCTTTTCAATTCTGAGTCAAGTACTGGATACATTATGACTCCCATGTCAACTTCAGCTTACTAACATACAAATGTTCACGTAGTAACTGATGTAATTAATGATTAGTTACGGTGGGCAAAATATTATACACTTCCGTTCTAAGTGAGCTAGTATCTCTAATCAAAGTCTGCATTATATGGCAGATGGTGTTATGACACGAATTAAGAAAATGTTCGTCTCAAGTAACAACATTCTTATAAAATCAGCCAGATCCTATATTAACCAATATGTCGGCGTAATATAATCCTTTATCAACAAAATACATAAATGGAGACGTTACCGAAATTTTCAGAACTAACGGAGACACACCCTTCCTGCACTAGAACTAGATCCCGACCGGTCGATAATTTAGTCTGCGCAGTCAGTCTATAGGCTCCACAACAAGGGACCACTCTTTTCTCTTATTGGTTGTCAAATCAAAGATAGGAGTAGGGTAACAGAAAATCCTCAAGAATTGGCAAATTTTGTAACTGACTGTTTCTCTGGTATTTGGAATTAAATATTCCTAAAACACATGTGGCACTCTCAATAAATTACACTGCAAACACAATACTCTAGTTTCTCACAACAGAGCTTGAAATCAGAACGAAAATACATAAGTTTAAAAACAAGAAGTCGGCAGAAATAGTTGTTCCTGTCGCTATTCTGAATTCGTGGTTTGACAGCAAGCAAACCTTATTAACAAACGTAGAGGTGTTATGACACATGTTAAGAAAATTGTCGCCTTGAGTAACAACATTCTTATAAAATCAACTAGCTCGGATATTAATCAATATGTCGGCGTAATACAATCCTTTCCTCTTTTCTTCAGGTATTTTTGCAGAGCACATAAAGCACGCATGAGTTGCGTCCTTACTAAAAAGAACATTAATGTGGAGATTATAGAAAACTACAGGCCAGTTTTACTAATGTGGTCATTCTCGATAATTACTGAATCAATCATGAAAGATAAACGAATGAATTACATAAATAACTACAGCCTTTTTGAAGCAGCCCACTCTTGTTTCCGGGGGATGAGAAGCACACTGTCAGCCATTACAGAGTTCACAAAAGTATTACCTGAAGCTCGTGAGCACAAAGTTCGTGTCACAGGCATATTTTTAGACTTGCCCAAGGCTTCCGACATTGTCGGCCATAAAACAATATTGGAAACGCTAGGAAAACGAGGTGTTCCAGGAGCAACAAATCAGTGGTTCCTTTCTTACCCGGAAAACAGAGCGCTAAAGATAGAGATACTTCACAAGTCTGCTGATAATTTTTTGTTAAAACAGCTGAGAAGAGATAACATTATAAAATCAGAACAGACTAACGATATTTTTATGAGTGTTGTGTACCTTGAAGCAAGGTTCCATACACAATCTCAGAAATATAGTTACGAAATTACTGGGACAAGACGGTATGTTTGTAAGTACTTAGTGTAACTGGAGAACTAGTAAAGCGCGACCTCTGATATTTCAGACCATAAGAAAAAGATTCGACGGGAAAATAGCGATCTCCAATGTTCTGGAGCATCAGAAAAAGATTTGACGGAAAAATATCACTCTACGATGATCCGGAGCAACAGAAACGTATTCGGCGGGAAAATAACTACTTCAGACTTGCAAACAGTGCAGAAATTATGTCAGACACAAAACTGTCCGGAAAGAGCTGAACGCACATTTTAGCGTCGCCCATGTCTGGACGGTTAATACGGTGCTGTACTTCACATTTTATGTGGCATTATTACATGTGTGAAAATTAATTTCTTTTTGAAAAATTTTTACCATTTTGATCCAGTTTAGCACCCTCCAACATTCGGACTACTTCAGAATATTCTTATAATCAGCAACGCTTAGATCGTAAAAGAAGTTGTAGGTCCTCAACTTTTCGAAAAATTTTTGCGTTTCTATCATTTTCACTAGCCTAGTTAAAGAAAACAGAAAAAGGCCGAACAGAGGAAAAAATCGTGTAGTCGCAGGTTTTTATACAGTGGAAGAAGGGAGCGGGGATTGTCAAGAACAACGTACCAAAAATGTTGACCGGTGGGGTTTAAGCGTTGGGGGGGGGGGGGGGGCAGTTGGCCAGGCGTTTAAAGGTCAGTTTTTGTGTTTTTCTTGAATAACTCCAAAATCGTGGCTTCTTGCGAAAATAAAATTAATGTTTACAGTTGAATGAAGTGGGTTAAGAACAAATATTAAACGTGCGTACCACGTCTAAATGCCGTAGAGCAGTATTAAGGCATAAATTACATTATCTGGATGGAACAGGGCGGAACATGTAGGTGGTGGGTAGAACCGCGAGGCAATGTAGGTGATCACGCACTTCCGTCCTTCATAGATCTCTTAACTGACGTGAGGAGAAGCAGTTGATTCTCATCGCTGTCCACCCCAGTACACTACAAGAAGCGACTACTGGGTGTTTCACAAAGTTGTATCGACCCTCAGCAATGTCCTTTCAGAATCATTGGTGAGTCAGTGCTCAGACATACCCAGGGATTGTTTATTTTCTTCAAAGTGCATTAACACTACACGGAATACATGTACGAGTTAGTCCGCAGCACGTGGTCGTACGGTAGCGTTCTCGCTTCCCACGCCCGGGTTCCCGGGTTCGATTCCCGGCGGGGTCAGGGATTTTCTCTGCCTCGTGATGACTGGGTGTTGTGTGATGTCCTTAGGTTAGTTAGGTTTAAGTAGTTCTAAGTTCTAGGGGACTGATGACCGCAGATGTTAAGTCCCATAGTGCTCAGAGCCATTTGAACCACTTTTTTTGTACGAGTTACTAATAATACCAACACATGAAACGTAAATGGACGGAAATTAAGTAAATCTCTGCACACTGTTCTTTCTACACTGCCAGAAGAGAAACTGATTCTCATAGCGTTCTTCTGAAAAATGCAGTTTCCCCCAAGACGGCAGCTGCACGCTTTTCATTTTTCAAAAAACTATGCCTTCCCAGAATTTCCTGTCTACTTCTCGTATGTGAGTAGACAAAATGTCTTCACTGAGTTCATGTTCATATGATAGAATTTTTCTATTCGCTGCAACGCAGAAAGTATTAGTCTTACAGAAAAAAAAGAAGAGGACCCTTCTTTTTAGGAAATTTAATGTAGTTTAATTTTGCACTAGGAAACATTTTCGAAAGAAGCCACTATTTTCAAGTTTTTCAACAAAAATATAAAAAATTATCTTTAAAGGCCCCACCCCGCACTACCTCCATGCCTACGTTCTACCAGTCAGGATTTTAATGTGCTCTTTATGACAGTCCCTATTACCATTATACAAAAATGTATTATTAACTGACTTTTCTTCCTGTGATTTTTCTCCGTTGACTGTACTGTGAGCATTAGCGGTCACCGATATCACTGATCTGGCTCCTGCCGTTTTCAATGTGAGAACACAGCAAAAATTCGCCTACAAGCACACACAGCCGCCGACCGTGGCGGTGAGAAAGACATTTTGAGACGACCGAGAAATGACTGCAGCAGCAGAAAGCTGCACTGCGTTTGACTGACATGATCGTAATAAGCAATTCAACGGTGCAGGCAGGCCGCTGCGAGTCAAGGTCTCAGGCCGCGTTCTGTCTGGACAGGCCGTCGGTGAGTACTCCGCACTTCCACCCACCCTACATCCGGATACTGCATTTCCTGGAAATCGAATCTGTTGATACCTCGGGAGTTCTTTGCGTGAAGTAGCTTGTTTCCAAAAACATTAATATAAGGGTATTCCCCACTTTCCACCCTCCTCCCATTAATCCAGCCCCGAATCTAGGGGGGGGGGGAGGGTGAAAGGGGGCAGCTACCTCTGGCGGCAGAATTTGGGGGGAGGCAAATTTTAGGAGTTTTTTTTATTTTCTTAGGAAGAAATTCTTAGGAAGCTCTTTTGCATTCATGATATTGTGGCTATCTAGGAAACAGTTCTGTGTTTTGAAATGTTCATATTAAGACGCAATGCATACAGTACTAGTGCCTTTTTTAGTTTTATTACAAGTCTATGTTGTTATAATGCTAGTTTGTTAAAAGAAACGTCCCATAATCAAATCCTGGCTGCGCCTATTAAGGGCGATAGTTATTCCAGAAGCCACCGTTGTCGCGCTGCAGCCTTATTACACCCGACGCCACGCAGTTGGTAGCAATAATCGGAATACTGACTCAAACAGTGTATTAAGCTATCTGTTCTAAAGGTCCATTCAAAATATTAATACCATTATTAACTTATTGGAACTTCTTGCTTGAACGTAAATATTTGAATAACAATGTGCATCAAGCAATTTAAATTAAATTATTTATTTGTATTTGCAGCAATACAAGAAAACTGCCAGAATTACGGCTGTCGACTAACAAAAACATTTTCCGGCTTTGTATTCCTTAAATCGGCGAGCATCAGCCGAAAATCGGCTAAAATATCAACACCGGCTGACAGGGAGTAGTTTCACACTAAAACTCTCAGACACATCGCCATTTATTGTTGGGGCGCGACGGCGTTACATGGAGTATCATTGTTTTCTGTTGTATTGAGCTCTATTGTTCTTCTGTTGCATATTTAAATTTGTTTAAAAACTTGTATAGTAATGGATGATCGAAAACGGAGTAGTGGGGCGACGTATAGAAAAATAGCAGAAGAGAAGAAGAAAAAAATAAGTGAGGTGATGTCTCAGACACGAAAATTAGATTCCTTTTTCACAAAGCGTGCTATCAGTAAAGAAAACAAAACATCATGTAAGATTATATAATATAAATTGAATTTAGGGTATTTTGTGTAATGCACAACGTTTTAAAGGAAACTTCTCTAAAAACAAGCATACCAATTGCAAATTTGTAACTTAATCCCAATCAGAGATCTTAAAATTATTGCTAACGTCTCCAAACTGGAAAATCGTCTTGCACTTACAAATGAAAATGGCCGCCACTCAGTAACGGTGCAAGGTAATTTTTTAAAGCTGTTTTGAACTTCTCAGTTATAGTGTAAGCACATAAAAAAATCAAAATATTTAAAAATGGTCAAGCAATCCTCACTGAACCACTTCATATGGTTTGACTCAGGGATCAATCCCTTACAGTTACTGTGACATTACCACAACAGAGAAGGACGTACACAATTTACTCAAAGACAGTAAATCTCTCAAGTTCAGTATGGATTATATATTTCTTGGTTTCAGGTGAAACCGAAGATGGCCCGAGTATGAAGGTAATAGACGACACTGTGAAGGAATGTGAAACACTACTTCCTGGAACATGAGCTAGTGTTCAGCAAAAGGCTGAAACTTCCGCGTTTCAGTTTGATTTTAACGATCCTGGTACATGGCCGAAGAGGTTTTCTGACTCTGAAAGATGTTACATTATAAACATGAGACCAGAAAACGAACGTGATCCTGTAAGAGCTGCAGAGAAGTTCGCATTTTAAGTAAAGATTGCTTTTAAAGCAGTTAAAAATGGGACAAAAGTTAAAAAAAACATGGCTAGGTTATAGTGAGAGCAAAAACGCTTTCTACTGTATTCCCTGCAGATTATTTTGTCACTTAAGCTCAGATTCAGAGTCAAAATCATTCTTAGCTAAAGAGGAAGGGATTGTTAATTGGAAAAATCTTAGTGAAAAATTGCCTGCCGATGAAAATTCACCAAACCATAAATTTTGTTTTTGCTCTTCGAAGGCTGTAGAGTCTTCTCTCAGAAGCAGAGGCATTGGTAGCGAGCTGCAAGACCAGATAAAAAAGGAGGAATATCACTGGAAAGCAGTGTTGCACTGTATTATTGATGGTGTCGTTTTTCTAGCAAAGCAAGGAAATCTGTTTGGAGGAACAACAGAAGTTGGTGATTTTGGTGATCCACAGAGTGGGAAATTTCTAAATACCATTGATCTTATATCGCAGTATAGTACCCCCCTTCGTCAGCATATTGAAAGCTACAATAAAGGGCAGTTCAGCTATTTTTCCAAACATATACAAGATGAGTTCCTTGATTTGAATGCCGATTAAATAAGACAAGACATAATTAAAGATTTTTAGATGCTACATACTTTTCATTGATGTTTGACTGCACCCCAGATGTCAGCCACAATGAGCAGATGACTCAAGTAGTTCGCTATATCAAGGCAAATGACTCAGAGGTTGCGGGAAGTTCTCTTGACATTTTTATAGTTACAGACAAAACAGGAGAAGATCTTAGTCAGGAAATAAATAAAAAAATAGAAAAAGATGGGCTGAACATTAAATACTGCAGTACTCAGCCTTATGACAATGGGGCAAACATGGCTGGAAAGTACAAAGGGGTCCAGTCAAGAATATTTGAGAAGAATAACCTTGCCTATATCGTATGATGTGTTGCTCACTCTTTAAATTTAGTAGGAGCACATGCAGCCGACACATCTGCTGAAGCACAAACGTATTTTGGAACTGTCCACCGTTTTTATCTATTCTTTGTGGGTTCCACAACAAGATGGGAAATCTTACAAAAACATGTACCCACAACATTAAAACCCCAAAGCAAAACTAGGTGGTCTGCAAGAGTAGAGGCAATTGAAGCAGTTTGTAAGCATTTTCATAAAGCTGTAAAGGTTCTGGAAGAAATTGAAACTTATAATATCTCAACACCAGAAACAAAACAGAGGCAAGGTCTATTTAAGAAAAAAATGAGAAAACTCACATTTATTGCCTTAACTTGCTTCTGGTATGCAATATTGAAAAAAATAGATCATGTTAATCAGTTTCTGCAAAGAGAAGACCTTGCAATTGATAAAGATGTTCGAAACATTCAAGGCCTTTTCAACTTTCTGAAAACTTCCAGAGACTCTTGTACCTCTAAAGGTATTTCTGAGGCCAAAGTGCTAGCAGAAGATAATGAGGTATCAATGGTATTCTCAGAAAAAAGGATCAGAAGAAAGAAAAAATGACCGAAAGGGGGGGGGGGACGGGGTGGCGACAGAAGGGGCATCCGGCCACCCCTTAAAATTAACATGCCACATCCGATCAACCAGCAGACGCCGCAAGTCGAGATAAATGCTTGGAAAGAGAGAGAGGGGCAGCTTGATGTTAGCAGCACTCGGGGACAAACGAATATGTTTCACTAGTGCCGATTTCCTCCGCTTCTGGCAGCACTAGTGAAATCGTCAAGTTATCATGGCCAAACAAACATTCTACATCTTTATTCTTCGTGTCCACTTATTTGTTTCTCAACATAGTCACCCTAGTGTGAACACATTTGTCGCAACGAGAGACCAGTTTCTTGATACCATCACTGTAGAATGTTGGACTTTTTCGAAAGAATCACAGCCTCATTTATGCTTGTATCACTTTATCACTATCAGTGTGAAGTCCTTGTACGTGTTCTTTAAGTTTTGGAAACACATAAATATTGGATGGGGCCAAGCTGGGACTGTATGGAGGATAATCGATTACTATGAACCCAAGGTGTCGGATTTTTGCAGATGTCACTTCGCTCTTCTGTGGTCTGCATTGAAGTTAGCACTACAATTTCGTCCATTATGAGCACGAACACCACAACATTGCTGTTGTCAATACAGCCTTCACTGTACACAATTTCCATGCTTCTATGGATTTCAATTGGAGGCACGTTTTCTGTGGTTAGAAACTCAATTACAGCACGTTATTTCTCGCGTGCCTACATCGTTACGTTAGACACTGCAGGGGTTTGTATCGTGAGTGAGTGAAGTGGGAATGCCGACCAAGTAATATGCTTGATACTTGTTATACCTTATCCGATACTGAGAACATGCATTATCCCTTTGTTTGTGAGACGGTGAATCCAATCAAAACAATGGAACCACGCAGACTCCGTCAGATTCCTCTTAAGACTCCATGTTAGCCGTAAATTACGGATCGGAATTGCTGTCTTGAAATGCCCTAACATAGAATCAAAAGGGGAGAAAGTGCTATAATGCTATTATATAACTATTCATTCAATCAATAGAATAAGTCAGTGAATTAAGGGGCTCCGGAAAGGCTCAAAATCATGAAAAGTTCAATTTTTACTTTTTTGCGTTTTCTGAATCTGCAGACTATTACCTTTTAATAGATATATAATTTATTCAATTCCGAAGACTACAACTATTTTTAAATTTTTTTTGAAATGTGTTCTACATGGGCGTGACCCACTGTGGCGCTGTTAAACTGCTGTCAAATGGTGTTATTATTAACGTCCGTGTTCATCAGGTACATTTTAGTGATGTGAGATAAAGTATGTGTTGTGGCTAACCTGTGATGGTTCAATATATATCGCTGGTGTGATTGTCGATTGTTTCATGTTTATTTACTCTGTCGTTATCTCGAAAATATTCGTAATTAATTCTGTTTCTTGAGTCTCTGTTTTATTGAAGTATAATAATGAGTAAAAGTAAAGTTATTAGAAATCCTCTGAAGGCTTTTAAGAAAAGGAGAAGTGTTGGAAAGCCAAAGGTATTTAGAAATATGGGAATGAAGATAGGTTCTAACATGGTACGAGCGATGCTTGCTTTAGACAAGGAACGCCTTCGGGCTGCAGACAGGGCTGTAAAGAGTCTAGAAATATAAGCAAGAGTAAACAGGAGGAGGAACAAGAGGAAGCTGGAGGAGGAGTTTGCAGAGGATGAAGATAATCCATCCTATGGACCTGGAATGCACTAAAAAGTTAATCGAATCTTTGTCGCTCGATTCCCAAAACTTTTATTTTCTCATACTAATTACATGTTTTTCTAAGGATCTTCCAAACATATTTGTTTCAAACTTTCAGTAAATGTTACACAGTACCTTCTGCATAATTTAACACAGTCTTTTTCCAAAAAACTGTATATTTTTGGATATATAAATAAAAAATTGCAAAAAAATGTTGTGAATTTTCATTACAATTGAAAAAAAAAAATCATCTTTAATAACTGAACTAAAATTCTGTAAAATCCCTGTGGCAAGTTGTAGCCCATATTCCAATAAATAATCTGTAAAAAGTTCAACTTCCTACCTCAAATACTTTGTGAGGAAAGATGTAATTTATAAGCGTTATTTTAACATTGCAAGTATAGGGCGTTCCAGAGCCCCTTAAAGGGAACTAACTGCTCCTTCAAATAGAAATGCAAATGAAACATAAATCGATTATTTATCATATTAAACAATTACAAAAGATTGGCAACAACGTTCTACGAAAAACAAAATTAATCGCTGATGACAACTAACAAGATAGGCAAGTGGAGGGACGGCTGCCATATCCTAGCTGTACATTAAATAATTAATCCAATAAAACTCAACGTTTAATTCAGAAACTCCAGTAGTCGACTGAATATCACTTGAAGTGATTCTAAGCCATGAATCTGGTTTAGCGGCACTGTGGTAACGGTACGTTTCCTATCTAAACATTAAACCAAATCTAGTGACTCGAGGTGCTGTATACTCTCACCAATCTGCTGTGTCGGTAAGTCGAAGGACCTTGGTTGTAGTGAAGAATCAGAATCTCGCTCGTCAGCACTCGGACACCTCCAAGCACCACATCTCGAACCAGCGAGCTGTCTCCATCCACAGCCAAACGAAGAGTGCCCCTTTCCCTTCTACCAGCTCCTCACTCAGCGGTTCGTACCGATCTGGGTGCAAACGCCAATAAGGAAAAATGTTACTCTTCTCCGCCAATAGTGTGCCAATCCCAGACTTGCACTTTTCGTCACAATTGTGATGTCCCAGCAAGCACTTGAAATTTTGGTCCTTGGCCATCTCAATAGGCGAGTCGTGCCACAGGTCGCTAACCCCGACTTGGTGAAAAGAACCGGTGGGTTCCGTCGGGCGCCACTTGACACGAGCAAGTCACCACGAAACTTTGAGTGCCCACGACACCTGCCACATTCAGAGCAGTGTGCGGGCTGTGCATGTCTCAGATACTTGCTGACTGGAATTATGATGACCACTGAAATTTAAGTGTCCTGCCTATCAGTCATGACAAGGGCAGATAAATTTAGTATAAATGGAAGGAGGCAAGCCAGACGGCTTGTAACCTTCCATAACGTCCCCCTTACAATAGAATTTTGAGTGGGAATTGCTATAATGTAGCAAGGTAGTGGGGCAACTCCAAGTAAAATTTCTTAAAAAAAAACTACCACCTACCAAGACTGGTCACGGCACACACATGTAACACTGAGAGGTTCAGCATACAATGGTGTAACAGGATAGCACTCCCCTGCAAACAGTTTGAATAAATACGAACTGGCATAATGTTGATGGTACACATTATTTGTGCCAGCAGACTTAACGAGTACAACAATACCAGCTTAAGAAGGAATGTCTGCTAGTACAGTTACTAACTGCTTAGAGTTACAGTTTATTATAAAGTTACCAGCTAGGACTCTGACCTCATAGTGTGTTTACTGTTATGCAAATGTGTGTGTACCATACAAAGGTTGCAGTAGATCTGTTCATACGACTGTAATTAAGCTACAATTTCTGCCTCTTTCAAGTAGAAGAGCGACCGAAAAATTTTCTGATATGCTGCAAGGTCTATTACTTACTGAAGGATGTGATACATACAATCTCATGCCACTGGAATGATAGGCATAAAGAATGAGTTACTTTTGTAACCTCCCCAAAAAAATTTTGAAAGACAATAATAGTGAAATTGTAACCTCGCAGCAAGAATATGAAAGTCAATGTTAAGTGAAATGTTGTCTTCCCACAAAAGTGAATAATAAAAATGAGCCAAGCGTAACCTCCTTGCAAAATTAAAGAATAATAATGGCCCAAATGTGAACTCCCCACAAAATATCGTTAAGGGATGAAGATTGATCACAAACCCACAATAACATTAATTAAAAAAATGAGCCATGAACTGAATGTAACATCTCAACACAAATAATTAAACCTGATAAATTTTATAAGGGCAGCTGCGCTGACCTTCGGCCCTGTGAAATAATTAAACCTGATAAATTCTTACCTCAGTAAAACTGCATCTATATCTGCTCTTATTTTTCGGCATAGCTTCGTGCAATGCTGGCTTATATTTAATTTTGATTCTTGGAGGGAATGCATAGGAAATATTATTTAGCTTGAAATGAATCTTTTTCTTTAAATGAGTTACTTTATAAAAAGTTATTATTGGGGCATCATTTTGAACAAATTAATTACAATTAACATACATTATTAGCTGAGCGCAATGCTGCTTCATTACCTTCTACAATATTACACATCGTCCACCACAATCGAACAGCACGCCGCAGACGCATGCCGACGCGCTACACACAACTGCCGACTGACTACTTCAGACAGAGTGCAACTCGCAACTGTTCCTGCCGACTCGGTACACACAACTGAACTCTCGCGCGGTCAAGCACAGACTAGCCACGATAAATAACTCTCTGGTCAGAGATTCTGTCATGCCTCGCCATCGCTGGTAATGAATACATACGAAACGTACGCGTTTCACTTTGATTACACAAACATGATCAAGAGTAAGTCTTGAAAAGTGAAGTTAGAGATGAACAAAACGGGTTTGCGTTAAGTGTGTGAATGTGCTACAATTAACATCATGAGGGTTAAGTTGTGGGCGTACCACTGACGTTATGCACATTATCTGGGATTTAAAAGTGAAATGTCACAAGTGCGACTGTGATGTTGGCTGACGTTGTGCACATGAGATGATTTAGGTACATAAGACATTATTAAACCAATATTGTAAAGAGATCATAGGTTACATCAAAACATACAGAGAACAGCACCATACTAAAGCAAATTATTGGTTTACAATGCTGATATGAAATGATCACACTGTATCGACCATGGCTATTTGTTGTAGTTGATTTTGGAAAGATTCTTGTTGTAGACATGAGCATTTTTATCCTAGTGTGCTACATTTATGAACAATCCAGCGAGAACGATTTTAGTACTCTTAATAAAGAGGATATTGTATAGAGTCTACTGTAAAGAAAACCACGAAAGTACTAATGTACACTGAGATTACGAGGGTTGTTTTTTAAGTAAGGGCCGTTCGCGCGTATACCTGTAGTCCCGTAGCTCGCGCGGACGCCGCAGCAAGCCACCGCGCCACTTGCCGGCATCCTTCCCGTTCACACTGATGCAAGTTGCAGCTCTGTAGCTGACGTGTACGCATCGCTGTGCTACTTTATAATGTTTACGATTACTGAATCGCCCGCCGCGTGCGAGATACGGTCAGTGATACGTTTTTTGAGCGCGAGAAGCCTATCAGCTGCAGAAATTCATCGTCAGTTAACAGAAGTTTATGGCTTGAATGCAATGAGTGAAGGTAAAGTGCGTCAATGGGTTAGAGAGTTTAAAAATGGCCGTCAAAACGTCCATGACGAAGAACGCTCAGTCCGGCCCTCTGTGATCACTGATGATTTGGTGGCTGCAGTCGAAACAAAGATTCGTGAGGACAGAAGATTCACAATTTCCACTCTTTCTTTGGAATTTCCACAAGTTTCCAGATCGGTTTTGTACAAAATTGTGTCTGAAAACCTAAACTTTAAGAAACTGTGTTCTCGGTGGGTACCCAGACTCCTCACAGAGGACCACAAAGGGAAGAGATTTGCCGCTTCATTGGACTTTTTGATTCGTTACGAGGAAGAAGGGGATGACATGTTGAGTCAAATTGTCACTGGAGATGAAACATGGGTATCCCATATCACTCCCGAAAGCAAGCGACAATCGATGGAATGGCGATACACAACCTCACCCGTCAAGGTCAAATGTACTCTTAATAAAGAGTACTCTTAATAAAGGTACTCTTAATAAAGCTGTCAAGGCGCAAGATTATGGCAACTGTGTTCTGGGACCGGCGCAGTGTTTTGGTAGTGGACTTTATGCCACGAGGCACGACAATCAACTCAGATGCCTACTGTGCAACTCTAAAGAAGCTCCGCAGAGCAATTCAAAACAAAATGCGCGGCATGCTGACAAAAGGAGTTTTGCTCCTGCACGATAACGCTGGGCTTCACACCTCTCAAAAGACTCGGGATTTGATTCTTTTGGCTGGGAAGTTTTGGACCATGCACCATACAGCCCCGACCTTTCTCCTAGCGATTTTCACCTTTTCCGGTACCTGAAACACCATCTTGGCGGGCAGTGCTTCAATGACGACGATGAAGTGAAAGCGGCCGTGAACTCTTGGCTGTCGGAGCAGGCGGCCGAATTCTTTGAAGAGGGAATTAGAAACTTAGTTTTACGGTATGACAAGTGCTTAAATAAACAAGGCAACTATGTAGAAAAATAGGCAAAAGTGTGTAGAATCAGAAAATAAAAGTTTTTTTTACAAAAGTATTTGTATCTTTTTTTTAAAATAAAAACGGCCCTTACTTAAATAACAACCCTCGTAGAAGTGCATGTCACTGTCACATGTTCACAGAAAAGGGTGTGGTTCACTACACTTAGGTCAGTGTGTCTTTTCAGATAGTGTGATGAGTCAGAGGGCTGTGCACTGCTCTAAGTGTGAAGCCGATAATCCCCATTGCTGTTACAATAGGTGTAAAGGGCTGGACAGCCATGGGCACATTCTAGCTCAGTGCTGTCAAAGGCAACAGTAGCAACTGCGCAACTGCATCGATTCGTCGCGGCAGCCGGCATGGACATCAGGATTATCCACTGGTCGCTGTTCTCGTGGCACATCGAGTCTCGTCCATGTCGGCAAAACCTCGTCTGCACAGAGACAGAGAATTGCTGAGGGGCCGCCCGTTGGGGCCGAGCGGTTCTAGGCGCTTCAGCGCGGAACCACGCGGGTGCTACGGTCGCAGGTTCGAATCCTGCCTCGGGCATGGATGTGTGTGATGTCCTTAGGTTAGTGAGGTTTAAGTAGTTCTAGGTCTAGGGGTCATATGACCTCAGATGTTACGTCCCATAGTGCTTAGAGCCATTTGAACCAATTGCTGAGAATTCATGAGCAATAATATGTAAAATGAAGTAAAGTAGGGTCCACATCTAAGTAATCTATTTAAGGAACTGTAATTGGAAGTAACCATGGCGTGAGGGGTCTCGTACAGACAAATATGTGGTTTCTCTGGAAAGCCCAAAGTTGCAGAGCGACAACCTGGCTGTTATGATGCTCTCCAAAGGAATAAAGACAACGATGCAAATCTCAGTGTCATACCTCAACGCCTGCAATTGAGATACCCTGCCCTTGACAGCAAGCAGCATGCCGTGTAACCTGGACTAGTCGGCCGCCGATGCCATTGTCCGTCCCGTCACTTGTGTTCACGGTGGTGCTGCATCAGTGTGCGACCAGACCTCCGTCCATTGTCTTGTCGCCACCACCGTGTAAAACCCGAATTAGTACACCTTTCAGACTGCTACTCTTGTCATGGTGCTATCTGGGCAACCCTGCACAATAGTACAGCTACGCATTCATATTCTGCACAGCTGGACAACATGACACGAGACACAGGAACTAACATAAACAAAAATTTTATTACCAATTCTACAGTTACGTCCTTAACTAAGCCATGACTTCCTAAGACATGTAAATGTCCACACACTCAACATGTTCATAACATTAGGATACTATTTAGCATTGAGATCAAAATTACAAAGACAAAAACTTGTAAAGACAGAAAAATGCGCATCGTCTTCTTCAACATTGTTGGCGCCTTGTGTTTAGTTCAGAGATTATTGATCAGACACCTATTTGGAACCTACTTTGGGAACAATGTTAGAAAATTCTTAACCTAGGCTTGCGGCCCGGCGGGGTCGGTCGTCTGGATTGTTGTTAACGCTTTCGTTTACTCCACCTACCTCGATAGGATTCTTGTCGATGTCCCTTCACTCTGTGATAGCAGATACCTGCTGAGCAGTGCAAAGCAGCGTTGATGAAACCACTGCCTAATACCTACCACACAGATGCCGTACAACTCTAGTTGAAAGTCAGTTGCTGAAAGTTCATGATCAAAAAATCGGGCGTTCGGGATATTCAGTCTACTTGCAGAAAAGCGTTTAAAATTAGATTAGCTCTGTTGTTTATTTATATTGAAACACATGAAACGGCTGTCAACTCCATATTTAATATTGTGAAACGCTATCACTGAAAGTTCGCTGTCTGTATAACAAATATTCACTCTAAAAGCAGCCAGAATTTTAGCAAGTCCGACCCGACTAATTTTCACGTTCTACTAGTCACAGTCCCAGAACTATTCACGAGTTAAACATTCGGTCGTTTCAGTGGTCTTCTTCGTAAGAAGTGCTCGCCAAAAATAATTCCGTACAGAGCCCGAAACACGCCACGCGGAGTTGTTACTGCGACCAGAAACTTCACACGCTCATATCTCTCAAACAATTTAACTTAGAAACACTAAATTTTCATTAAAATGTTCATAACTCCAGTCGCTTGTCACGAAATGTTCGAACCGAAATTAGCTCACTATTTCCTCATCTTACAGAGTATTGTTAAGGAGCTATCTAACATCGTGTTATCCGTAGGCCGGCTAGCAAGCGATTCTCTCGAGGTACTCTCCTCTCTGAGCACTCCTCTATTCGCGCGGGAACAGTTTAATTCTGATTGGCTATTGATCTAAACGACCAATCAGAACGACCCTTCCTTATCATTCTCGCGGCAAATCTTCCCTTATCGATTCACTAATTTCATAGTAATTAATGTCAGCAAAACTTCAGTTTCTTATATTACGTTTTATTAAAATAAGCAAAGTGCGAAATATTCTTCAAATCAATAAATAAACTTATTCCGCCTCTAACTTCCATTCTGACTGTTTTTATACAAAAGCATGCTCACACCGGCATATGTCACCTGAATCGTGGTCACAACTTAAATTTCCCACGGTTCGTTTTTACAAGGTCTTACATAAAATGAAATATTAAATTTTTACGTATGTCCCACACACACACACTCTCAATCATTCTCGAGCACTCACACAACAAAATATAATCAAATAATAATTTTAACCGATTTTTATATTACATAATGCGAAGTGACAAAAGTTTTAAAAGGAAGATAATTAATTGATTTTATGCGCTGACAACTTTGTAATCGCTTCAAATGATAATGAAAGCCGTACTAGACGGCTGCAAGCCTTAATGCAACGAATGTTATCTCGTAATAACGTGCTGCGTTACAGGCTGTTGTGCCTAAAGCCGTCGGCACACGGGCCGTGCTGTCGAACGTTAACGTTGAGCGTGCCGAGTTCAACGTGCCGCTGAACGCTCAGAAACGATGCGACTTGTGCATACGGTACGTGGGCCCCAACGTGGTATACGCGATCGCAACGCACAAGTTGAGGGATGTTTCTAGTTCGTAATCACACTGTTCACTCAACGGGCGCGCTTAAAAGTCCCACGCTAGCTCTATTAAAACGCACATTTCCTCCATCGCCCACGAAAAGGAAAGTACCATGTCCAATCAATAAGGACACAGGCTTATAAAAGTTCCATAACAAACAGTGCGGTACAAATTTGGAATACTTTTCCGCATAAGATAAACATTATTTCATCATTCCCACATTTTAGTAAAATCCCAAGATCAGTCTTACTTGATCACCGTTCCTATGCAGTAGCAGAATTTTTGCAACATGTAAATTACGAAGCGTAAAAGAAAAAGGAGCAAAATATGTTTATACAAATAGCGTAAGCTGTCCTGTAATTAAGCCAATCGAACCAAGTCACTCCTCAAAAAAAGGTGAACTTATATTTACATTACATCAAATATTATAGCATATACTTATATTAAACTAATAATAAAGTATCAGAACTAAATAAAAACGCGAATGTTAGGAAAAAAAAATTGTAAGTATTGGGTCGCAAACCACCGCCCCTACAAAGGCTCGTTACCAGACAGAGATGCTACTCATTACGCTTTTTTTTTTCTAATCTCATTTTTTGTTCGTTATTGTTCGTTTCAATTGTTCGTGGCGGACGTCACCTGACGCCCGTTGAAGTTCGTTATTGATCCACTCACTCAGTTTTTTTATTACAGGGGGCAGCTAACCCTCTGACCGAGCACGCTGAGCTACCGTGCCGGCAACGCTAAACCAACAATTGCTCGACGTGTTTTAAAAATATTCTTTTCCCTCTTGCAAAAAACGTTATTCGTAGATAATTATGTTATTAATTGAAATTTAATTATAATAAATTGTACGAAGAACCATGCATTTTGGGTGGATCTTCAGTGTGTCGCTGCCTTCAAATAGCCTACTCTCATAATACGCAAGTTACAATAATTCTTTTGCCACGAATATGATGTTTCTCATTATTTTATTGGAACGAATCACACAATTAACAACGGGTTTTCCAGTGATTCTCAATATGCTGGTGCTCACAAACGGAACATATACATACAGGCTTGAAATGAACGCCAATATGGCGCCTCACAACTCTGTACTGAAGGCAGACGGCGTAGTTGTGACGTGGGTGGCGTTGTGCCATCTCATTGGTCAACGCTCATACGCACGCTCAGAATATCTGACATGCCAAATATTGCTCTGCACGTTCGGAAAGACTCCCGAGCGTGCTGTTCCACGCTATGACGTCAGAAACTCTGCACGCTCAACGCTCAACGTTCGGATGCACGGTCCGTGTGCCGGCAGCTTAAGGGTGGCCTGTTACTGGAACGAAAGCAGATGAGAAATTAGTAAATTGTTTCTTGTCGAACGCCGCATCTTCTTACCTATAATGCTGTAGACCCTGTTGATCTGCGTGAGAGACAAACTTCATTGTTTATGGATGGTAACTGGCGATGCTCCCAGGCATCACACTACAACACAAAGTCTAAGTCTCCACTCTCTAGATATGTGTCCACACAGCGGTAACGTGGATTCGTTCCCAATCAGAAATGGACGTCCTGAGAAAGCGCCACAGGCGCGTCCAAAAAAACTACAACAAAATGAAAACCTACAGTTTACGAAAGTTGCTATTCGCTGTATACATAAACGTTTAATCAATATTATTTAGGGGAATCAGACGGTTTACTCCTTGATCCCACCCATCTCAACATTAGATCACATAGATTTTGTTAACCTTATAGACAGCTTATGAGGACGCTGCATTAAAGAAAACAGATGTTTACGATTGCTTTTCAAGATTTCTGGATGGACAGAAAACGCTGGAAAACGAGCACTGCAGTGGAAGACCATCAACCACCAGAAACGAGGAAATATTCTAGCAAGTGAAACAGCTACTCAGATCAGACTGATGATTGTTCAGTTGCACAAGAATTGCAGATCTGTTATGGAACCATTCACGCAAGCCTGTAAGATGATTTGAAGATGAAACGTGCTAGCGTAAAGTTTGTCGCACTGATGCAGGTTTCGCATCAAATTGAATCTCGTTTGTTGACTGCGGCCGAATGTGTTCAAAAACGCGCAGGGAACAAGACGTTTGTTGAGACAATCGTTACTGGTGATAATAGCTGAGTGTACACGTGTGACCCGGAGTACAACAGAACGGCAGATAACATTCTCTCCTCGATCAAAGAAAGCACGTCTTGTCAAATCCAAAACAAAAGTCATGAACATTACGTTTTTTCGGCATATGCACCATGAGTTTGTACCAGCTGCAAAAACAGTTAACGGCTCTTTCTACGTGCAGGGTTTGAAGCGTGTGAGGGAGACAATCCGAAGAAAACATCCCGCGAAATGGCAAGGAGGACGACACTACATCACGACAATTCTCCCTCCCACCCCAACACACATCGCTTATTGTGGGGACATGGTCTGGCAGAAACGAACATTACACTCCTCTACCAGTCTCCCAACTCTTAGGATTTAGCACCGACGGATTTCCGGCTCGTCCTCTATATCGAAAAGGGCCTTAGAGGTAAGCGATTTACCGCCGCAGAAGATATCAAAACCAACGCGACGGCTGAATCTCGGAAGATCCCAAAACAGAACTTTCATCGTTGCTTGCAGCAATGGCATTAGCGGTGGAACATGTGCGTGTTCCACCGCTGAAGGAACCTATTTTGAAGACAATCATGTGTACCTATGTTCTGGTAACAAATAGCTTCATTGAAATTCCGGCAACTTTTTGACTGCCCCTCATATGTTTCGTGTACTCATATTTTGAGCCATCTATTTCCATTGTATTATGACGACAGATACATGTATCATCGTGAAATGATTCCTAGATGAATAAATAAATTAGTAAATAAACAAAGAAAACGAGCTACAGCTTTGTAACTGCTCAGGTATAAGTGAGTTCTTCATCCAAATCAGCTATTTTACCAATCATAAGTCTTTAATGGGTTTGCATAGTCTGCCAAAAAATATCCATTAAAAATGCACGACAGAGTATAACTAACAATGTCTTTACCTTTGTGAAGGACTAAAGTACCGATGCTCTTTTCTCTTCTCTTCTGTCAAATAGTGTACACGATCATCTACATAATTGCACAACCTTAGATTAGCCTTCATACATACTTATTCGCTTACAATTTTAAGGTTCGTTTTTAACGTATGCGTTTCTGTCACTCCTTAACACGTTCTGATAACAGAGAAACTATATAGTTTTAACTAGAAACAACGTGAAATGAGAAGAATTTTTCGAAAATATTTGCTACAGCATACACCTTACTTTCGTTGTTAAAGATTGGTTTCTTACTATTTCGTAATTACGCGTTTTCCTAAATATCTTCTATGATATGTATATAATTTCATTACAGTATATCGGGAAGCTGTAATTAGTGCGATAAGGAAATTCCGTGTTTTAATAAATTTCTATAGCTCAGAAACGATTTTTTATTAATTTGAAACTGGGTTAGTGATCTACGATTATTACAATCGGCATACTGCAACAGAGAGAAGAGAAATCAACTCAAGCAGCACATTAGCGAAGAGATTCAAAAATTAGTACTACAAGAACATTATATGGCTGAGACACTCAAAGTCAACACAAAAATCATTTTGAAACGCTTGCTTCGGAGAGATTGTCATACTTTTTGCATGACTTGGATTCTAAAGAAAGTTTGAATATGGGAAGCAAAAGTTTAGAAGATCTTGACAGCGTGTAACTGAAATCACATCAACTGCGTAATACGAATGAAGGAAACAGTTGTGATACAGAACAAAAAGCCCTTTCTCATTTCCCAGTCCAACCAAAACAGAAGGATAGTAGCAGTAATGAGTAAATGAACGACCGCTATCAATGTAAAAATCTTCGGCGCTATCGTACCGGTTTTTTCTTTCTGCTGTCCAAGATAGGATGCTGTACGGCGTGAACGCGACCCAGGTCCGCCAGCTTAAGAGCTGTAACAGCCCCTAATGGTCACATTCGTTAGGTTAGGTGCCGCACTGCTGCTAGCCCCCCGGGGGCGAATATTTCAGCCAACACCTCACCTCACCCTACTCCAAACCCCCACCACACGGGACTAAATCTATTAACGCCCTGTCTCTGCCTACCAGCCCAACGCTTTATTTATTTCGGATTGCGTGGACGAGTGGGGCACCG
The DNA here is from genome assembly GCF_023898315.1 of Schistocerca nitens. NCBI lineage: Eukaryota > Metazoa > Arthropoda > Insecta > Orthoptera > Acrididae > Schistocerca > Schistocerca nitens. Next base: position 642,695,076 of record NC_064618.1, on the reverse strand, counting down.
ACTAATTACCACAGGGCCTAATTACGTTCCTCTTCTCAAATGAAATTAAAAAAGGGTCGTTTCGATCCGCGGCGTATAAAACGACTGTCGTGGAATGAAATAAAAGCGGCCCTTATTTTTCCCGGCTCTGCAGTTTTATCGGGCCCACACGCCTTCCGTGAAACTGTTAAAACGCCGCTACGGCCAGCTTTAATCGCTCTCTAACTGCCATTAATTTCCCGTCGAGCAAATCGTGGATTTCGGGGCTATTACGAAATAGGAATAGTTTATTGAAATTATGCCTGTTGTGTCATTCGTCAGCTTCTTTTTCTGGCTGTTATTTAACTCAAGAAACACCATTCACTCATGTCTTTGTAACTCAACACAAGGATTCCCGACGTGTTCTGTATCCTGCACGACCGATCTTCTAATTCATTCAAGCTGACCGAGTCTTTTTGTTGCCCACCGGTTGGCAACACCACTGCGAATCCGAAAGGAAGCAGCACTTAAGCCTAATGGGCAGATGTGCTACTCAAGGGTGGTCTCGTAAGCTCCAGCCCCCTTTATTTATTACGCAGGGTGAGTCAAGAAGGATTTTACAGCTTTGGAATGATATAGAAATTTATTGAGATAACTTACAGCTTCGGTAGATGTGTCATCTTGTAGCAAACAACCTCAAGTTTCACATAAAGTGTCGATTGTTATTTTGGTGTGATATGACTACGGTTTGTGATGCGGCAAACATTCCACCGGTAATAATTATTTTCCCCCACACTCGTTGCAGCAAATAGGGCGTAACTTGTGCAACGACAGCACAGATTCGATTTTTCAGTGCGGCCAAATTGTTTGGAAGGGGAGGAACATAAACGGTCTTTAACTGTACCCCAGAGAAAGAAATCCTGTGGTGTCACATCTGGGAAGCGAGGTGGCCATGCGATTGGCTCTTCACGCCCAATCCACCGACCTGGGAAGCGATTATCGAGGAAACCTCGAACTTCCGTGAGGTGGTGCACCGTCTTGCTGGTAGTAAACCATCCCATCTCGGTCATCTTCATCGATCATTGGAATTAAAAAGTATTCGATCGTATCCAGATACACAATACCAGTGACAGTTTTCTCCATGAAGAAGAAAGGGACGTACACTTTCAATTTGCTAAGGGCACCGAACACATTAACTATGGCGATATCACGAACCTCTTTCAGGGTTTCTTGCTGATTTTCGCAACCCCACATTCTGCAGTTGTAGGTCTTCACGATGCCACTATATGAAATGTTGTCTCATCGCTAAAGATTATTATGTTCAGGAATGTCTCAACGTCCTCTATCGGAAGCAACATTTCCGCACAGAATTCCCCACGAGCAATCTCTTCTGCATCACTGATGTGGTGTGCCATTATGACTCTGTATGGCTTCAAGTGTAAATGTCTTCGTAGCGCTCGCCAAACAGTCTTTTGTTGAATGCCAGTATCGAGACACACGTCGTGTTGATTTTTGTGGATTGCGGGCAAATCTGTCCTTAACCTGGACGGGCGACCTGGTGATTTATCATGTCGCAGTGAAAAACCTGACTAAACAAAGTTCTTGTGCCAAGAGTAAATTGTAGACCTGCTTGCAGGTTCTCAGGCATATTCGGTGTGAAATTTACGCCGAACAGTTGTTTGAGAATGAAAACAAAGCACAACGAGCACGCTTCGCACCAGTTAAAGTATCCATTTTAACTGTGCACTACGCTGGCGCTCCTGGTGGTGGAGTATGGTACTGATGCACTATGTGAATCAAACGTGAGGTTGTATGTTTCAAAATGACATATCTATAGATTCTGTAAGTTACCTCAATAAATTTCTATATCATTCCAAAGCTGTAAAGCTCTTTTTGACTCACCCTGTATTAGTGTGAGCAATTGCTGTTAATATTCCGTCTGTTTCATTTAAAAGCACGTATAACCATTATTTAGCTTTCGGCCGCCCCACACGAATATGTTCAAAAGTGGGTGATTTAAATCGCTGACTAGTTAGCGATCGGATGGCAATACAGTTCTGTATACGTCAATAGTCCGAGGTGACGGAAGGAACTTGGAGTCGAGGTGTGCGATCTTCGAGGACGTAGGGTACTGCTTCTTATTACGTTCAAGGACCTTCTTATTACACTCTTTACGTCGAGTCAGATTCAGCCACAGAGGGAGATATGCTATTGTATTATTACTGCGGACATAAGGAAAAATAAATAAGATTTTGGATTTATACATGTGTCGACAAAAATGTAAGTTGCAGGCGTTGCAAGAGACAGTTAGGAAATTCATAGTTACCAAAAGTGATAACAGTGATTAAGTGCGGATGGTTTCTCCAGTCATAACACACCGTAATGTGAGTATGAGAAAAAATATAACTGCAAAAGAGCTGGCATTAATCACTCTGACGTAAGAAAGTTATTAAGTGAGTGGAATAATACTTTCAAATAAAGAGAACTCGCAAATATTTCCATTTTCCTCGAATTTAGGCAATATTATGAAGTCACATCTAGCAGCTAATAATGGGAAGAAAGCGAATGAACACATTTTTTGGTCAGTGCACTGAGTGGCACCAAGTATGAATCCATAAAGTGGAGGATAGTAATTTGGAGATTTGTGGTTCAACATATTTCAGTTACCAATAATACCAATTTGTTGTGTTAATGACTTGCTGCGACGACTGATGTATTATTTACTATGATGTTATGCTGGAATGTACAGAGATAAAGAAACATTTCCCACTTTAGCAAACAAACACTGGACAACGTAAGCTAGCCTAGGTATTTCATTCTCATGGATATTAATATACAATGAGAATTATGGCTCTTTCCCACACCTTTTGCAGAGTATGAGGCGTTCCATTTATCACATTAATAAGAAACTATTCTCCTAATACATCCTGGATAATCTGAAATGTTTTTGCATGCAGTTAATCAGAGAAAGAAGAACAATTTCATGTGCGTTGTTTAACGATACGCCTACCTACTATTCCCTCAGTAATGTAACAAAGTTAATTTTCAATTTTTTTTCTACTTACATAAACAGCGAGTTATTTTTGTCTCAGAGCAGACTCTGTTGTGGATATCGGATTTGAGTATTCTCGCAGTAATACTAACTAGCTGCGTAAGGGCCCCACACACTAGTGACCGATCGCTTCGCAGGTCGCACGTGTGTGTGTGCAAACAGCAGCGATCTGTCACTGATCGCCGGTCGCATGGAAATGCCAGGCAATCTGATGGATCGCATGCGATTCGTGCACGCAATATGGTGCCTGGCTGGTTAGCACTGGTGTGCTGTGTTACGACTCTGAAACATTTGTTAGCAGCAGACCCAGTGGCTGCGCCAAAGACTGAGACGGCGTGGAATTTTACAATTATTTATTGTTATTTACAATTTCTCCCTCGTCATCGCTGCCCAGCCCTGCGGATCCCCCCGCCTGGTTGCTGCTGTGTAGATTTTTCCGACAATGCGCGCAACGCGCGCCGCTGATAGCACTCGGAGCCTCAGGCCACCAGTGCTCCGCTGAAGCCAGGATGTTATGTTGAGATGAGTTCGTCGCCGCTTGGTGCCCCCAGTCAACGCCACCTAGAGAGAAGGCCTGAGTGCTCCCTGCGAACAGCATGACGCGTAGCCAAGAGTAGTCATAACAAAAGGAAGCGAGAAGTGTGTTATAACTTTGTGCTGTGCATGGGAGTATGTGAATGCAGCACAACATAACTGTTTTACAACGTTTTTAACGTTATTTATGTGATGCACAGTTCGAATTTGTGTTAGTGACAGACAAAATGCCATACAGATGTTGTGTGACCGGGTGTAAAGGCAATTACCCGACGGGACTGAAAGTGCAAGTTTTTTCATTTCCAAAGGAAGAAAAATTATTAGACAAGTGGAAACGGGCTATCCCAAGGGAAAATTTAACAATCAGCAAAACAACAAAGGTAACTAATTTAAGTTCATTTACGATTATACTGTAATATAAAGTAAACAATGTGAGCCATAACCTTAAATTTACACATCCCCTGGCACTTACTGTGTTAATCTTTTGAGAGTATTGTATTATTATTATTGTTATTACCGCCACTAATGTACCTTAAATTCTGTAAGGGTAAATTAAAGCTAAAAGCGTGTCCATAGCAATTTTGATTTTCTACGTTCTCGCTGAATTCTCAGAAGTTAAAAGACACTAAACGCCAATTTCTGTTGCGTTATGAGCGTAACACTAATATTTACTTACTTGTTTTTATTTCCTGTCCGATTTTAGTTGTTTGCTTTGCATGTAAGTGAAGCCTAATATGGAACAAGAGCGAATCATTATGTGGTTCGGCGTTTTCCACGTAATGTGTTTAAAGAGATTGTTTTGTTATTGATTTAGAGAACTGCATTTGAGGAGTTACCTTACTATGTCAGCAGACCTGCTCTTCTAAATCTAACAAGGCGTTGTGTTTAGCAGGTTTAGATGTTTAGGCCTGTTAGCTTTTCACCATGTTTATCATAGCTTCATCAATTGAAGTTATACATGTATGCAGCTCTCTGTGATTTTAAATAGGCTATTGTAGGGAGAACTGATATTGGTCTATAGTTACCTTGTATGTCTCTGTCACCATTTTTGTGTATTGAAAGTGTAACTATAATTTTAAGGCATTCAGGGAAAGGATTATCATCAATAATTTTATTTACAAAATGGAGCATTGGCTTTCTAATTTCCATAAGTATACATTTTAGAACAGAGTTGCTGTGCCCATGGTAGTCCTCTGTTCTGGAGCTGTTCAGCTTGTTTTCTGAGTTGGGAAGGTCTGTAGCAGTAGTTTTCCTCCAAGTGATTCTTTTATTTGCTTTACTCTGTAATTGCAAAAGAAAGGCCCCCACATAAGATGCATCATCGCTTTGTGATACAAGGAAACTTTCAGAGATCACAAAATATTCATTGAAGTTAATTGGGATAGTGATTTTTTCCCTTCCTATGTTTGTTTCACTTTTTATCATGTTCCAGGATGGTTTACATTTCTTTTTAGAGTTTAAAATGTACTCATTAGCTTTGATTTTTGCTGCTCTAATTTCAAACATGTACATTTCTCTCAAGCTTATAGAGTTGTTCTTGTTCTTACAACTGTCAGCAGTTATGTTCTTCACCTGCAGTACAATATCCTCATTTTACTGAGTTGTGGTGTGGGTAAATTTTTTAGTGTGTGGTTAGTGATTATGGTATTGCCAGTGTGTCATCTTTAGAAACAAGAGAGCTGTTACTGCCTAGTGTGTGCTTCATGATGGAAATGAATGTGTAGAAGCTGGTCAGTATAATGGACCATTCAATTAGTTTGAAGTCATTTCTCATTCTTTCAATGTTCTCTTCATTGAGAATTCTGTATTTAGTTAACATCTTGAAATTATCAGTAGACAGTTTTCCATCTTCAAACCATATGTCATCATGTCATATATTCCTAATATGATGGTATCACATTCTGCTTATTTTTGCTCATTGCCATGCCATACTTCCGTCCTGGTGGGGTTTTTTATTTAAGCAACATAAATTCACTGAGCTTACCACATTCAGCAAATACCATTTTTTCTCTTTATTTCTGGGTTAATATCCCCAGTGACAAAAATTTTGTAATGATGATATTTTGGAGTCATTAGAATTAAAGTGGAGAACCTTCTTGTGACTGTTTCTTCATCAGTAGCTGGCATTTGGTAAACAGATGCAATAAGAAGTTTGTGAGTGTGAAATGCCACAGCAGATGCTTCAAAAACATATCTTGTAGTCACTGAATAAGCAAATTGTACAAACAAGTTTTTGTCTGTACTTTTAATCCAATGTTCAGTCAAATAGAGATTGCTGCACTTAATTTCATCCAGCCAGTACTGGAATTAAGTAACTATACTACTTAAGGATTGAACATTTACATGTAACAAAATTAACTCATTTTTGCTACAAGGAAGTGGGCCTAGTTTTTTTTATTAAATTTTCGTGTGTCTTTTGTACCATGTTCTGATGTTCTTTGTCATTGCCAAGACCAATATGTCTCTGGCTCTGTCAGGCTTATACATTTCTCTGATCAAGTTCTGATGGTTGAGACATGTGGTACTACTTGCTAGGGCAGGCCAATTTATTATTTCCCATGTGAAATACTTTTTGGGTTATTTTTAATGAATGAACTGCTCTAGAAAGAGAATGTAGTACTCACAGTGCTCAAGATATTTGCAAAAAGTAATGATGATCTCAACCAGCTTTTTTAATAACGTGACTCGGGAAAGAACAGGTAGCCTTATATGAATGGTCAGACAGTGAGGTCAAAGATAACTCAACTAATAGTTCCTAAATATCTGCCAGAAATAGTTATAAAATGTAATATTCAGTACTTACATATATGAAAGTTTCTTTTTAATTTAGTCCCTCAGTAATATTAGTCCATTTACTAAGATCATTGTAATTGGTCCTACATTGTCATGTGGATTATTGGTTGTAGGTGTGTGAACAGCATTTTCACCCTCATGAAATTATAACAACATCTCAAGATATCAGAAGAAATGGAGATGTTCCTCGCACACTTGCAAGACCAAGTTTGCTTTCAATAGCAGTTCCTTCTGTTTTTCCAAACTGCCCACACTATTTGAGCAAACCTTCAAGCTACTGAATTGGCTCTGAGGTAAAGAGACAGAAACTTGAAGAGAAAAATATTCAGGCAGTTGTTCAGGATAGTCTGAAGGAAAGGGAAATATATTTAAAAGCTCAGTCCATTGCATCACTGTGTGAGTTAAAGGCAAAACTGTCAATGTTAAAGCTATCTGATTTCTGGAGTATCATTACAAAACCTACATCTGTATTGTTTGCAAACATTGAGACAGTTCCTTCTCCTGTAATAAAATATTCTGTTCTTGTTAGTGAAGGCCCGGATGTATCAGTATTTGTCCTGAACAAGCAAAGAAACAAAATAGGACTAAATGGGGACAAGGTTTTAACAAGGGTTTCAAGCATTGTTGAATTAGGTAATCTGTTAGTCTGTGTGGAAAAAGCTGACATGCAGATTAATGTTCCAAATAATATTGAACAAATTTTGAGTTATGTATGTGACATTCTGCAGACACTTAATTTATCTGAGTATGAAAAGAGCAAAAACATACACTTTATCATTGAACAGTTGAAATTACTATCATCAAAGAAAATTTCATACACTCCATCATTCATGATATTTTCTTGTTTATCTTACAGTATTTCCCCATGTGCTTATAGGTTTAATAGAGATTATGGTTTTTTGTAGGCCCTCATCCATCAACAATTGAAAGATTATGTTCTAGTACTAACATAGGCCCCCAGAAAGACCAATGTGAAAATAATTTTTTATCATATACGAGAGGTAAATTTAAATTTCTTGAACCACATGAATATCATATCAACCTTTTAATAGATGAGATACATCTAAAAGAATATTTTGACTATAAAGGTGGAAGTGTTGTTGGTATGGTTAGTGGTGAATGTTTGACAGCAAATGCAGCATATGTTTTCATGATCAGCAGTATACTGAGTAACTTTAGAGATGTTGTCCATATTTTACCAGTCAAGAAATTAACAGGTGATAATTTGCATCAGTGGATCAAAAGAATATTATTGGGTCTTGAAGATACAGGATTCAAAGTACTGTCTGTAATTTCAGATAATAATTCCATTAATAGACGGGCAATGTCATCATTTTCAAATCCCTCTTCAGTCTCTTATGTATATAACCATCCTAAAGATTCAATGAGACCATTGTTTTTTGTAATTGACTCTGTACACATTATGAAGTGCATTTGGCATAATTGGTTAAAGCAAAAAAAATAATTCCTGTATGATTTATCCCACATTTCAAAAAATGATTCTTGCATACATTATGCCTGTTTTGATACCTTACTGAGGCTATATGACCTTGAACATGAGAAACTGGCAAAATATTGTTATGGTCTGACTTTGAAAGCTATGAGACCAAATTACTTTGAAAAACAAAATGCTAAACTAGCTCTGCAAATTTTCTGTGATGTCACAGCTAATGCCCTTCAAACACTGGGTCCAAAACACTCCTTAGTTCACTGTATGGAAACAGCAAATTACATTAGTTTGTTTACCAAATGGTGGAAATAGCGAATGTGAAAACATCATTTAAGGGTAATAGGTTAAACAATGAATTCATGAGCCCTTTAAAACAATGTACAATAGATGACCCCAAGTATGCATATCTTACAGGAATGTTAGAATGGCTAAGCAGATGGGAAAAAATAAACATCCGATATCCTGAGGGCTCACTAACAAAAGAAACATGTTCAGCATTAATTCAAACAACACAGGCCTTTATAAAATTGTCTGAATATTGTATTAACGAGTTGCAGTTTTCCTACTTTTTACCTGGAAAATTTCAAACTGATTTGCTCGAAGAGAGATTTGGAAGGTATAGGCAGTTATGTGGAGGCCAGTACAATGTCAGTATCAGGAAAGTGTATGAGGTACAAAAGGAGCTTCGCTTGCGGTCTGTAATTAGGCTAAATTTAAAATCAACTGCTTTTGGCGAAATAAGTATACAGTCCATACAGGATGTTTTCTCAGATGATCCAAATACTGACATTGAGATTCCTTCCATATATGATGAAATAGTAGTCAATCCATCAGAACTTACTGAAAATTCCAGTGAAGATTTGCCTGTTCTTACATATATAGCAGGGTATTGTTGCTACTCTGTTTTGAAAAATACTAACTGTGAGTTTTGTAAAGATATTCTGGTGTTAGATAACATTTTTGATGATCAAGAAATGTATTCCCTAATACAGAATGTAAGTAGAGGAAAACTACTCATTCTTTGCTCTCAGATTATCAGTGTGGTTGTCACTACTTACCTGACTGTTACGAAATTGTGTCATAAATTTGAACCTGAGTTCCTTAAAGTACCAAACCAAAGAGAACTGGTTTTTCACCTGGCTTGGAATTGTGTTTTAATGAATGAACTGCTCTGGGAAAGAGAATGTGGTAGTCACAGTGCTCAAGATACTTGCAAAAAAGTAATATGGATATCAACCATATGTATTTCTTAATACTTTTACCAAAAAGAAAAATCAAAGCATTGTGAAGGATGCTGTCCCTAGAAAGAAAAACGTATTCAACGGAAGTAAGTGAAGCCTGAATTGAACATTAATTGTAAACAGCATGCTGAATTTATGCAGTTTGAATACATACTGTACACACACATTGTAAGAATATTTTTATTCATTACTACCCTGTATTTCTCTGAAATATTGTGATTAATAAAGCTATCACTTAAAAAAGAACCATTGGTCTGGTTCTTGAAACCTCAGATTTTCATAATTTTTTTGTAAATTTTGTTCAAATTTGCTCCAGCTATCATTAATTTCCATTTTGATGATTTGAAACAAATGAAAACAGTAAGTATCCCACTAGCTCCAGCTATGATACAAATTTTTTGGCCTTAATACAGCATTTTTTGAGAATGCAATTTTATCTGAAAAGTTTGTACACTTCTCTTACATGTCCTAAAATTAATTTGTTTTCAACATACATTGGCTTGCTATCACCATCTTTTCCAATAGAAATGTAACCATGTTAGTCAGGTGTTCACCTGCTAGTATTATCATTACAGTGAAATTTTTCACTAACAGAACAGTTTTAGCAGACACAGACTGTCAAGGTCTAGCGTCAGAAGTAAAGAGCAGGCCCTTTTCTTCCACTATTTTGGTTTCACACCCTGCAGTTGCTTACTCCAGACTCTTTTTCTATATGAGTTGTGTAGGAAAGTCAACACTGAAAATTTTTCATTTTTACTAATTGTGTTTAAACTTGGCAATCATTTCTGTTTGTGTATCATCACAGCCAAGTATTTCCTGATTTTCACCATTTTCTTCCTGAAAGAAGGTTTCACTTAATTTCAATGTTATTTTGTCAGCTTCATCGTTACAATATTTTTTGAGACGAAACATTTCTTTATTACCGAGGATTTCTGTAATGAAGACATGCTTTCAACAAATACAAGCCTTTTTCAGTATCCACAAACTCAGGGCCATTATACATACTTCAACTCAGTTGTACCGTTCCATAAGATTTTTTGCTTTTAAATATCAGTAGTTGAGGTTTTCTTTCATTAGATGATTTCACTCTAGATGAAATCTCTCTTAAATACGCAAGCTCGGATTAATCGTCCATGAGTTACATTTCCACAACATTTACTCATGCAGTGTAAGTTTCTTTTGAAGGGATTACAACAAAATTTTGATCACTTTTTATCCACAGTTTGTCTTCTTATGAAATCATAGAAGAATAAATCACAATTATCAAAAAGATGAAACAGACAAGAGATACAAAAATTTAAAATTCATTAGTTTAAAGCAACAATTTTTTGAGATACCATTATTCAAACACAGTAATGCCTGACAGTGAAGTTTAGTGCTGGAGTTTTCAGAATGTACTGAATCTTATTGCATTCTGTGTAAAATGCCACTACTACTGTTTTAATAGGCTGCTGTATGTATGCTTGACTCGTGCATTGTAAGTGTTGCATTGCTGCAATCTGCTCCCATTTCTCCCTCTAGTGCTTTGCTAATTTTCTTTCAACAATTCATATCTCTTGAAGCTCATTATTGTGTCAATAAAACTGAATGGTTTTGTTTTATTATTATTTATTCCATAGTATTTATTTCCTGTTGTGTTAGTTACAATTCTTAAGCCAAACAGCTTCAGACACTGATCTGACACCCACCAAAGACACCTTGTAATTCTTTTAAACTACTGCAATTTATATACATCATCTGCAAAAACTGCTACCACAAGTAACTTGTTTATTTCATTTTAACGTAACTGTCATGAACCAGTCTGCAAAAGTTGTGATACAGTTGACAAAGCAAATTGCAGTAAAATAAAATTTATTTCAAGAAACTCTAATTTTGAAATTTTAAGGATTAAAAAATTGGGTTTGGAAGAATTCAGCGTTTTTGTGAATCTAGTAAAGTAGCACACATCTTTAAACCTTAGAAGAAACTGAATAAAGTGGTACAAATTTCAGGTCTGTAAGTCAAATGGTTTTGGGGTTGTCACCTTTTTAAGGTTACAAAGCAAGACAAAAGTGGCAGAATTGTGGTCATTTTAAAAAGTAAGAACTCTAAAATAAAAAGCACAAAAAATATTCAATTTTGGATTTTTCACCATTTTGATAGAATAAAATCATCAATGTTAAATTACATTTTGTATTGATGGATTTCACATGGAGAGAAATGATGTTTTCATTATTAAAAATGCTAATTTGTGTGTAGTTAAGAACATGTGTATAGGCCTAATGAAGCCATCAATCCCGTTACAAGTTTTGGATTTGCAGAGTAAAAACAGGTAAGTTTTAATGTATTAGGGTGTGAAATAATTGATATAAGAGAAATTTTGTTGAAATAGCGATGTACGACACTAGAAATAAAACATGTAGCCAGAGAAAAGCGTTTCTAGAAGCTCCTGCCAGTAGAAGCCGCTCTTGGATGGACGGAACTTGTATGACTACTCTTGGCAGGCGAGCTTCTCAGCGCACAGGCCTTCTCTCTAGGTGGCGTTGCCCCAGTACGGGCATGTCCACGGAGCCTCGTCGCCGTGAGGTCAGTTGCTGACGCCTGCTGCACCGGCGGCAGGGAAGCCGTCAGTCGCGATATCCGCGAGGTCCCGTCATGGACGGACCACACGCCGTGGGGCCAGTTTGCCATGAAGTCCGGGCGTCAGTCCCCAGTGGCGCTTGTGACCAAGACCGCGCTGCGGCCGTTCCCGCTGGAAGTTCTCGCTGTAGTTAGCCATGGTGCCGACCGAACTCGGGCCAGCCTCCAAAGCTGAAGTTGACATCTGGCGGCGAATGGATGACTCCTGTGAACTAGAACGGACTTCCAGAATCGTCCCCTACGAAGATTGAACATTCGGACACGGACCACGTCTGTCCTCAGATCCGAACTGCTTCCTAATGGCTTCTGTCTGTTGCTGCCTGCGCTCCACTATTTATATCCAGCAGGAGGACGTTTTTTACCCTCAGTGGTAGGTTTTTGCTATTACTCCTGCAGTATATTGCAGCATAACTTAGTGTGCTGGCCTCACTTCCGCTTACTCAGCACTCTCCAGGCTTCGCTCGGCGCTCGGTCTGTGTGCATCCTTGCGTCAGCCGGTTGGTAGACTGCTGCTGTCAGCAAGGCTATCTGTGCGTGCTTTACTTCGCAACATCTCGGTCGCTGGCGTGGCTCTGTTTCGCCATTCTCCACTGCGTGAAGCAACGCTTACTATATGTGGCCGCAACAGTTGGAATATGGTTGCAACTCGTTTCCCTATTTACCCAACGCGATCGTGCACTTTGGGTAAATTTCGGTTTGCCCACATTGAGGAAGAAATTTACGTTAGAATTTATAGTTACCCAGAGACCACGAACTACTCTGAAAAGTGAAGTTGAAACCAGAGTTGCCTTTTATATTAAAAAGAAATACAAAAGACACCCACTGATTTTGCAGTGATTAGCGTTTTGAAGCTTGTGCTGTAGAAGAAGAACTGGTGGGAAGTTCATAGTATAATGGGCTCCGTCTTATGATTTTGAGTTATTTATGAAATAGTTATACGCATTATTGAAGTTTTTAACTTCTAAATAGAATGACACTGCAGAATCATACCTAAGATTGCGCAGTTAAGGAATAACCGTAAATATCTGGGTTATTATCAATAGGATAACAAAATCATTTTCGGTTTATATTTATCAACACAAAATATACATGATCAGTAAACTACAGCAGCAGAGAGGTAGAGGGGTAATACTGTCACTGAACTTTTCAAAAATACAAAAAACGGGAAATGCACACTCTTTCGTTCACCTGCAAAACATGCCCAGAGAGTACGCATTTAGCAAATGTGACAGATGAACGCAATATCATACTCAAATGAAGAGTACTGTTCGTGTCACCGTCTCCCACACTTAATGCACTCGATCTAGTCCTCTGGAAACGTAAAAACCTGTGTTCTCTAGTCTCAACTTTCAGTCTTTTTCTTAAAGCAGACCCCTTCGTACCAAGAGCTGCGGCACCCTTTGTTTGCTTTCTCCATTTTCAATTCATTGTCTGACCTCACTGACAAGCTCTTCAGTTTAGATGAGCTTCCTGTCCGAATTTCTTAGTTAATTTGAAGTCATTCAGAAACAAAACCGATCCCTCGGACTCCACAACGCATTCAAGAGGTACAAATTTTCAGTTGTGCCCTAAAGAGAGAGAGGGCGAGGTGGCACACTGATCAGCGCAATGGACTCGCATTCGGGAGGACGACGGTTCAAACCCGTGTCCGCCCATGCTGATTTAGGTCTTCCATGATTTCCCTAAATCGCTTCGGGCAAATGCCGGGATGGTTCCTTTGAAAAGGCACGACTGACTTTCTTTCTCACTCTTCCCTATACCGATGGAACGGATGACCTCGCTATTCGCTCCCCTCCCCTAAACCAACCAACCAGCCAGCCCTAAAGAGGACAACGCACTCTCTGGGGTCGTTATATGCGCGTTCTTCCAAGCGAAGTCAATAGATGGCCGCATACGTCACATTTGCAAAACATGTGGATGCAGTATGGTAGATTGCAAGCATTTCAAAATGCAATCAAGAATTAGAGGCTACGGCTTGTGTATTCTTTACATAACTTATGCAACACAGAACTAGAACTACACCAAGAAAGCTGAAAAGTGATTCTTACCTGCTTCACTTCGGAAAAAAAGGTTTTCTTCACCAAACTTCTACGAGGTGTTTGTGATACCAGTCTGAACACAACTACATCATTGGCGAGCTGATCAGTTCAGTCAACTGTCAGGAATAAAAGCTGTGCTCTCTTTGGTGGTAGATTTACCCTACGTACCTACTGTAATGACAATTTGATTTAAAGGTTCAGGGCAAATTTGTTATATAGTAATACTCAAGTCCTTTGTTATTTCATATAATGTAATTCTCCTTCATACAATTTATAACAAGACTTAGGTCAATCAGTAGTGCTGCTACTAACAAAATCGCTATAGAAACATCGAGTAAACTGTGTAAATACTTGCAGTTAAACTATAAGACTAAAAAATACAAAAAGAATTGAGGACTAATAAACGTAAAAGGAACTGTATTGGTACACTGTATTCTGTACAGTAACATACAGTTCTCAAGAAAAACCGTGTCAAAACAAGCTTAATAAATTATAAACCTCGTTTATTTTAATTTTATATTTTCGAAGTATTCGCGAGGATCAGAAAATCAACTGCAAGTGCTGCTAAACATGGCAGTTCGTTTTCCATAGCAGAATTTTTCGAAACACTGATTTTGATAATACTGATTGAAATTGCTTGGCAAATCGCTCGTGTGTCAGATGTCGAGGCGAGCGACTGATTGCAGGCGATATCGCATGCGATGCATCGCTGCGATCAGTCACTCGTGTCTGTGGCCTCTAAGAAGCACTTGAAGTTGCCATCTTGCAAGCTAATGCCATCTAGCGGCAATAATTGTAACTAACTAGCTGACTTCCGATTTAAGTTCTCTGCATAAGGGTAGCGATGAGTGCTGTTTCACACACATAATTATGTGGAAAACTCTTTTTATTAATTGTGACAGTATTTAGTAGTTAAATAGAAGTGTGTGTAGAATAAATGAACAAATATTGTCAAAATGCCTAAATGCATTCGGAGATAGAGTAACGCTCATAGGTAAACCAGATATGTATGGTAGTTAGGAGAAGTATCAAAAGATAGAAGTGTCTCGATAGCCCGTCTCTTTCAGGAACTTCATTGTGAGAATGCAAAGTGAGCAGTCATAGACATCGTTCAGCAAGAAAGCCTCTAATCTACAGTCGTATAAAATGTTACTTCGGAACTGCCAAGTGTGTTGTAAAACGAAGCTCTCGTTACGTATAATGTTGGCCGAGGAATCCACAGTTATTGAATAGCCGCCTTTTGCAATGATGAAATAGACGTCAACTGCACAAAAGAACTGGTGTCTTACATGGAATCATATCTAGTGAACGTAGATAAGCGGCAAAATTGCTGCAGTTGACGGTATTAGGTAGATAGGTAGCAACGGCTGTGGAGGCGTGAGGCTGCTCGTGTAAGTGACTATCGCATTCAAATATTTTTATACTAAGTATTGTGACAAAACGATGAAAGTGTCACAGGCTGTAACAAAAGTGCTTTAGTGTATATAGCCAAGCTCTGTCTCGTATATGTGAAATGGTCGTAGTAATTATTTAAGTGAAAAATACTTCCGTTGTTACGTGCGTTCACATTTCGTAAGCAGTGAATTAATTACCTTCCTATTTTCAAATTTCACAGCTCTGTATACTAATGCTGGAGCAAGGTAAATTCAGACACATATTCATAGTGAAACAAATGCATTCAACAACACATTTAAAAAAATAACTTTCTATCAAAATTTGTACGACGTGCAGTGAAAAGCAGGATTCTAACTATTTCAGTGAGCAGATTGTGTCAATTATCATTCAGAGGATGCACTGATTACAGCAGCAGCAGTTTTTTCTTTTTTTCGTTGCGTATGTTCAAGTTACACCATTTGTAACACCTATGTCGATTAGAAGTAGGTTTATACTATGTAACTATGTATCTGTGATTATGAAGTGTTTGTTCTCTGTTACTGAAGGTCATTGATTTGTGACAGGAAATTTAAAGTTTGTAATGTATGGGTGGAAAAGACTAAGTAATGTTTAAAATAATGAAATTTCATAATATATGTATGTTTATAAAGAAAAAATTGTATATTGGTAGCTGATTCATGCTTAGGACACTTGTATAACATAATAAATGTAGGGAAGTCTCTCCGCAACCGAAGTGGCATGGGGCGATGTAAAAGGTGGTTTTGGCGGTCGAGCTGGGCGTTGCACGGTACACGTCGAGGGTGCCAATGGAGGCATTTGGAAGCCGTTTTGAAAGGAATTTTGCCTCGGATGTGGATGTGGCTGTTACATAGTACTCTCGGCAACAAGGAATGGCACGTAAAAAATCCGTAGCCAAGAAGAAATTGTAAAGAACATCAAACATCAAGAGCCGTGAGTACAGTTAGCCGCCACGTCACTTGCCACTACTACGTCGCCACTGCTCCACCAACTTCATGCATACTGATATATATTAGAGCATGGACCAATTAATTTGTGTGAGTGTTTTCAATAACAATCCAAGGGCTATAAACCCGTGATTAGAACCATAACTTTTATCTTAATCATGAACCTATGCAGGATCCCCTCCTAAGTGTTCAGAAAACCGAGTATCCTGTTCCTATCGTATTAGTGATTTATTTCTGTGTATTAAATGTAATAAAATTCAGTGCCAGACCGTGTCGATGTTACTGTCTAAAATACCTGCTTCATAGGTGATGAAAAAGGCACACAAGTTAAACTTATTTGAAAGATAATTTAGCCTTGATTGCTATCATGAACGATTTTTTTGAGGTTAATCGATTTCTCAGTGTTCAGTAATTTGCTTTAGAGGATGAAAATATAAACTGTTCCAAGTGGGGCTAAGAATCTTACTACTGAAATAATCATAGAGTTTGTCTAGTGATACAGTACGAGTTTATGGGTCCCCACCTTAATTTTTTTCATATTACAAAGGTAATTAGAATATCTTGCTATTAAAGAAATCTGATACAGTTCTATAAATGGGAGTATTAACAGTGTAATTGTGGTATTATTTAATTTTATTTGTGGTAATTTTATGTAGTTTAGTCAGAAACTTTTCCACATCCAACTTTAGTTCTGTGTTTCCTGCAGTAACATCTCAGTACTGAGCCACGTAATGATCGTCATTGTAACTGTTATTATTACGAGTGAGGTACAATTTTGCTTTCTATGATTACTGGTTTGTACAGTAATGATAACTACTGCTACTCACAACTTAGACTGCCCCGTATTTGTGTGTATCCAGTGTGCTATACAAAGGGAACCTTAATAAAAGTCACTACAACAACTAATATTAATTTTTCTTGAACATAATATTTCAAGTTAATGTGCCTAATTGGGCTAGCGACCGTTCGATTTTTCATTCGTATATGAACTTTACTACTTTCGTTATCCCCAAAGTAAAGGCCTGTTTAGTTTTTCTATTAATTACAATGTATTCAAAATTACTGTCCATTAGGCCCACACACGGTCAAAAATTAATGTTGGTTTGTGTCACAGCAAGCGAGTGTTATACATTCAACAGGTAAAGTCTTTATTTGAGTGAAACGTTTCAATTAATTTACGTTTAGTACGATAACTATTCGAAAGTGTTAAAGTCAAATACAGTATTGTGATCCTGAGTGTTAATTATAAAATTACATGGGTAGCCAGTCACCACAGTGCACATTGCACCTTCAGTACAGCGCAGATTATTCATACATTACTTTACTGTTTGTTCTTTTACGTAACTGTTGTTTAATGTATAGTTCTGTGTATGTTGAAATTGTGTTCTAGTGGATATGGCATTAGGTAATGTTATTCAGATTAATGTGTCACATTTCCGACATTCATCCTAGCCCCAGCCATGTTGTCATTAGAGTGTAGGTTACAGTGAAGATAAAGACTTGTTTATTCCTCTCCTATTGTGTTTTGATATAACATTGAAAGTGCACTAGCTTGAGGGCATTATCTTATCATCAGATACATATTGCATAATTAGTTCCCACAGCGATTTCTGTCGTATTTGTCTGATGCCACACGGTCAATATAAGGTCGCTCCTAATTAGGAGCAGATGAATAAGATTAATATCATAAAAGAAGCTTATTATTACAAACTTGCTCAATCGTAAAAATGATCTTGATCATTCCTGGCTGGTGAGCTCGCCAATCGCGAACCGTATGGTGGGTCACCTGGATCTAGTAGGTAATTGGTTTCTGAAGGGCTCCTAACTGGAAGCAGCATGTGCGGCACTCCGGATCGGCTCATTGGCAACTCGCTTCACAAACTAGTTCCATTTCAGGACCCCCATGCGCATTTTCTCTTATCTTCCCTTCTTCAAAACATGGCTCTGAGCACTATGGAACTTAACATTTGAGGTCAACAGTCCCCTAGAACTTAGAACTACCGAAAGGGTACAGTACCGCCTGACATTGAAAATAGGTACAACATTCTTCGTTATTCTTGTCAGTACAACATATTTTTTCTAATAATAACTCAATTTTAATTAATACAGCGAAGCCGGATACCAGTGTGGGAAAGAATGACAATTTATTTATTTAATTGATCACATGTGCACTCCCACAAAATAAATCCTTACATCCAGTTTGGTGAGATCTTGAAATGAATGTATGTATGTGTGGTGTCACCGCCAGACACCACACTTGCTAGGTGGTAGCCTTTAAATCGGCCGCGGTCCGCTAGTATACGTCGGACCCGCGTGTCGCCACTATCAGTGATAGCAGACCGAGCACCGCCACACGGCAGGTCTAGAGAGACTTCCTAGCACTCGCCCCAGTTGTACAGCCGACTTTGCTAGACATGGTTCACTGACAAATTACACTCTCATTAGCCGAGATGAGAGTTAGCATAGCCTTCAGCTACGTCATTTGCTACGACCTAGCAAGGCGCCATTATCAAATGCTATTTAGCTTGTGATGCATGTACAGTCAGACTGATGTTCACCAATTATGGATTAAAGTTAAGTATTCCTGAAGCTACGTACTTTTCTTGATAGTATAATGACTTTGCCTGTTCCAGACCTCACGCCAGCCTGTGTGAGTTAAACGCGTGCCTTTCGGCTTCCTCCAAACCCCGTGAATTGGCTCCTGCCAATTCACAGCATATGGCGACAAGCTAAATCGCGTTTGTACCACATTTGCCCTGATTTACTTGTGTAATGGCTTCGCCACACTCTCCAGATGTACTGTCCGAATTTTATCGCTTACAGAATCAGCAGACGCAGGCCCTACTGGATGCCCTTGGACAGCTCATCCAGGGTCAACGTGCAATGCAAAACGATGCGGCAGCCGCCGCTCCACCGCTCACGCAGCCACAACACGCAGTTGCACCACCTTTTCGTCCTTTTGATGCTGCACTGGAAAGCTGGACGGAGTGGTCACGCCAATTTGGATTCCATCTCGCCGCCTACAGAATTTAAGGTACTGAGCGGCAGCCTTTTTTGCTTTCGTGCGTCGGCGTGTCCACATACCGTGTGATAGTGAAATTATTTCCCCGACGCGACGTAGCAACTCTGTCCTACGACGAAATTTTGTCTGCATTAGATGCATATTCAAACAATCAGTCAATGTAGTTGCCAAACGGTATGCGTTCTTTCGTACAAAACGTATGGCCGGTCAGACTAATAGGGAGTGGGTTGCAACTTTGCAAGGCCTTACTAGGGATTGTGCTTTTGAGTGTGAATGTGGACTCCCTTATTCAGATACTATGGTACGTGATGCAATTGCACAGAACGTTTCTGATGTTCGTATACGGGAACAGATTTTGAAACTAGTCAATCCCTCCATTCAACAAGTGCTAGACATATTGGATTGGCAAGACACACTTGACTTTGCTCAGGAATCATTTGAAACTTCGCCAGCCGTGTGTCATATTACCCGGCCCGCCGGGCGAACTACACGGTACAGTAAACAGTCCTCGCGCCTGGCCGCGCCAAAGCCGCCAAGCTCTCCGCCTCGTGTGCCGCGCAAGCAAGCAAATGCAGTGCTCAAATCATGCCCGCGGTGTGCTACTAGACATTTGCGTGAGAATTGCCCGTCACGCCAAGCTATTTGCTTTTTCTGTAATAAAAAAGGCCATGTTCAAAGTGTTTGCCAGAAAAAGCTCAGATCGGACACTCACACCCATTCCAGGCCCTTTGCTTCGCGCCGGAATCGGAATCGAACCAAGAATACTCAAGCTCGTGAACCTTCGCCCATGGAAATTCATGTAGTTCACTTCACTCCGCCCGGTGCCAATCTCTCTAACAGTGACTGTGTTCGTCCCACAAATAGTGTGCGTCGACATCGACGGAAATCCCGTCAAGTCGCAAGTGATTCTGTACCAGTGTCAGTTCACGTTGCACGAGACAGTCGCTCTTGTCGTCAGCAGGACAATAAACTTTTGGCAGATTTGGACATAAATGGCAACGTGATACCGTTCCAGCTCGATACCGGAGCTGCAGTTTCACTGATTAATCAAGACACGTACAAACAGCTGGGCACCCCTCCGTTGCGTGCCGCAAATGTTAAGCTATCTACATATTCAGGTCACGGGCTCCCTGTGTTAGGACAGTGCAGCCTTCTTGCAACATACAAGGGACAAACAAAACTTGTGTCCTTTTACGTACTTCGTTCTTCTTCTGCAGTGAACTTGTTTGTTTTAGATTTATTTCAGTTGTTTAACTTGTCTATAGTAAATCAGGTCCTCTCAATGAACCAGACTGTGCCTTCAGCCAGTGTTTCTCGTCTATGTGAAGAGTTTGCAGACATTTTTGCACCAGGCCTTGGTTGCGCTAAGAACTATACAGCACATTTGGAACTGAAAGTCAACGCACAACCGAAATTTTTCAGAGCACGCAATGTTCCCCACGCATTGCTTGATGAGATCGCAAGAACATTAGACGAGTTGGAATCACAAGGTGTGATTGAACGTGTGCAGGCTTCTCTCTGGGCATCACCCTTAGTAATTTTGCAAAAACCTTCCGGAAAATTGAGACTTTGTGTGGACTTCAAGGCAACAGTGAATCCCCAACTAGTGATTGCAACTTTTCCTTTACCTCGCCCGGAAGATCATTTTGACAAACTGTGCCCAGGAAAATATTTTTCGAAGTTGGACCTGGCAGATGCGTACTTGCAAATACCGGTGGACGAAGACTCCCAGCGCGTTTTGGTGGTTAACACGCATCTTGGTTTGTACCGATTCAAACAACTGCCATTCAGGTGTGCATCCGCCCCTGCATTGTTTCAGCAATATTTACAAACTGTTTTTGCGTCGTTCCCTACTGCAGCAAACTGCCGGCCGCGGTGGTCTCGCGGTTCTAGGCGCACAGTCCGGAACCGTGCGACTGCTACGGTCGCAGGTTCGAATCTTGCCTCGGGCATGGATGTGTGTGATGTCCTTAGGTTAGTTAGGTTTAAGTAGTTCTAAGTTCTAGGGGACTGATGACCACAGCAGTTGAGTCCCATAGTGCTCAGAGCCAGAGCCATTTTGCAGCAAACTATCTGGACGATATTGTGATCTCCGGAAAGATGGAAGAAGACCAATTAGCCAATCTCAGAACATTATTTCAGGTCTTGCGACAAAATGGTCTTCGCTTGCGAAAGGACAAATGTGTGTTTTTTGCTCGTGACTTACCCTATCTGGGACATGTAATCAATGCCCAAGGCATACATCCCAGTCCAGAGCACCTCCGTGCCATACAAGACTTGCCTTCGCCGCAGAATTTGAAGCAGCTACAGAGTGTGCTGGGAAAAATCAATTATTATCATCGCTATGTGCGCCACGGCTCTTCCATTTCAGCTCCGCTTCATCGCTCACGCCGTAAAGGTGTTCCGTTCGTCTGGACGACGGAATGCGAACGCGCCTTTCGCCAGTTGAAATCGGCGTTGCTTTCCAATACTTGCCTTACGCCATTCGATCCCCAGAAACCCCTTATGTTGATGGTGGATGCATCGGATTTCGGGATCGGTGCTGTGCTTACGCACAAAGATGGATCACATTATCGCCCTATTTGCCTTTGCGTCCAAATTGCTCTCGTCTCCACAAAGAAATTATTCACAGTTCGAGAAAGAAGCATTGGCTCTCGTATTTGGTGTTACTAAGTTTCATGATTTCTTATATGGTCGTCACTTTACCATCATCACAGACCACAAACCTTTGACATCGCTTTTTCATCCGCACAAGCTTGTACCTCCACGTACAGCGCAGAAATTCATTCGCTGGTCTATTTTCGTCTCGCAGTACCGCTACGATATCTTGTATCGGCCCACTGCTAAGCACGGTAACGCCGATGTGTTGTCCCGTTTGCCTGTTGCTGAGGATAGAGCATTCGATTCTTCCGAACTTGCTTGCATGTTCATTGATGCGGAAACCGATGACGTGGTCGAATCGTTTCCGATTGATTTTCGTCGTGTAGCTACAGCCACAGCTTTTGACCCTGTCCTTGCTACCGTTTTGCGTTTTGTTTCTTCGCAATGGCCATTGTCAAAGTCACGGATCGAGGATCCGTTGGTTCGCCGATTTTTTGCTCACAAGGAGAGACTTTTTGTACGACGTGGTGTTTTGCTGTTGCGTTCTGATAATGATCAGTCCAGGGTCGTGGTCTCACGTTCGTTACAGTCCTCTGTCTTACGGCTTCTCCACCAAGGACATTGGAGTATAGTGAGAACGAAACAACTTGCTCGTCAGCACTGTACTTGGTTCGGAATCGATGCTGCGATTACACAAATGTGCTCTTCTTGCATGGTGTGTGCCGAACAACAATCCGCACTGCCGCGGAAATTCTTTGCATGGCCGAAAGCCACTTCCCCTTGGCAACGCTTACACATCGATTTTGCTGGTCCATTCTGGAATGCTCGATGGTTGGTTGTTGTCGATTCATTCAGTAATTTTCCTTTTGTTGTCCGGATGTCTTCCACGACGTCATCTGCCACCATCCAAGCGTTATCTGCTATCTTTTGCATTGAAGGTCTTCCACAGACTATTGTTTCCGACAATGGCCCACAATTCATGTCCGCAGAATTTCAGTCATTCTGCAAGGCCAATGGTATTCAACATCTGACATCCGCGCCATTTTCGCCTCAGTCAAACGGTGCCGCTGAACGATTGGTCCGGACTTTCAAGTCACAGATGTTGAAGCTGAAAGAGTCGCATTCTCGGGAGGACGCGTTATTGCTCTTTTTGTCCTTGTATCGCTCTCAGCCCCGAGATGGTCGCTCGCCGGCTGAGTTGCTCCACGGTCATCCTCATCGAACCTTGATGTCTTTGCTACATCCGCCGCATCAGGTTCCTGTGCAGCGGCAGCCACCTGCTTTTGCTCCAGGCGACGTTCTATCGCAACTATCGAGGTTCACGGCGTTGGCTCGCAGGGCGCATTCTTCGCTGCCTCGGCCGCGCTATGTATCAGGTTTTGGGGGCATCTCAATCAGCGGCGCCTCTGTCGTCGCACGGTTTCTGCCGCTCCCCGTCTCCTTTCAGCGACGGTGCCGTCCGGTCAGCGCCCTGGGAACCCATCTACTGGCTCGCCTCAGCCCCAGGTGTTACCGACGCTGCCTTCCATTTTGCCCCATGGCGACGCGCCGCCGCCGTCGCCTGTTCTCCCGCCGGCGACGCCCGAAGTGGACGCATCGCTGCAACCGCCGGGCGCCTCCCTGGGTCACGCGCCGCCGATCGCTTCCCGTGACCAGTTGTCCTCCGCCATGGAACTCTTGCCCGCTCCGGACCACATGGCGTCTTCGCCCGTCGGGTGCTCCGGCTCGATGGAGGTCGACCCTTCGGCCCCTCCTGTCTCTCTAAGGGCGCATCCACCGCATGTTGGCGTGCACCCTGGACTAGGTTTTCAGGCGTTTCCTAGCTCCCCTCGGACCGAATGGCAGGGTGCGGGTGGCACAGCCTCGCCTGTTGTTAGGCTCCCCACCTCGTCGCTTACGTCAACATGGGGTCCTCCCCACGGCGGGCGGAAGCCTTATAACACAACCGTACGCCGATTTGCGGGGGAGGAATGTAGTGTCACCGCCAGACACCACACTTGCTAGGTGGTAGCCTTTAAATCGGCCGCGGTCCGCTAGTATACGTCGGACCCACGTGTCGCCACTATCAGTGATAGCAGACCGAGCGCCGCCACACGGCAGGTCTAGAGAGACTTCCTAGCACTCGCCCCAGTTGTACAGTCAACTCTGCTACAGATGGTTCACTGACAAATTACGCTCTCATTAGCCGAGACGAGAGTTAGCATAGCCTTCAGCTACGTCATTTGCTACGACCTAGCAAGGCGCCATTATCAATTGCTATTTAGCTTGTGATGCATGTACAGTCAGACCGATGTTCACCAATTATGGATTAAAGTTAAGTATTCCTGAAGCTACGTACTTTTCTTGATAGTATAATTACTTTACCTGTTCCACACCTCACGCCAGCCTGCGTGAGTTAAACGCGTACCTTTCGGCTTCATCCAAACCCCGTGAATTGGCTCCTGCCAATTCACAGCAGTATGGTCGTCTGCTAACTGCAGACAGTGAATGTGAATATATGATCATCTTTGAGACGATCGTTTGGCCACCTTTGGTGGAACCAAAGAGATGAAATTTACCTGAGCTTTGAGCACCTGAAATGTGGCTGACCAATACGGTAGCAAGGTGATCCCCCACTTCGGCAGAGGTGCGAGAGGACCTGAAGAACGGCCATGTTTCAGCACTCTGCTGCTGGATCTAGTGTTGGTAAGACCTGTCTTAGGTGTGCTCCGTAAAGACAAAAGAGTGGAGACATGGTATGCATGTGAAATACTTAAGAGTAGTTTGGAATAATAATTTCTCTATTTCAGGAACTTTTGTGGGGAGAATTAAATGTCAGGCGGGTAATATTAATGAGATCATAGTAATCTTCGGAAGTGACCAACTGTCACAATGAAACCACGTGTAGCAATAAGTTGAAATACTTCCGAGTGCCTAAGTTAAGCTGAATTACTAGCGGGTGTACTATAAGTTGGAAATATTTAAGAAATGGCGTGTGCAGGACTTGAAATTAGAGACGAGTACTTCCAGGTGGTGAGTACTGTGTGAGTCTCAATCTGTGAATGAGACAAAAAGAAGTACTCGTCCATGGTATCAGTTGAGGGCTCGCGTGTGTGATGAATATGTTCTTAACCCTTTGTTTCCTGACATAAGAAAAAATTTACTTTTTAGCATTTTCTTTGCAGAATTTATGCTATTGTGGCCTCAAATGACGGTAGGATTTTTTGTAAAATTTTATTTTATTTTTCACAACTTTTTTCTCTCCTGGTACTCAGAAGTACCGTCAGACTCCATGGACAGAATCACAATATGCGCAGAAAAATGCTCCAATTTTTATAACTTGTCCTTTATTCCACATAAATATTAAATATTTTTACATTAGAAAATTAACTAACAGAAGTATGGTATTTCTCAATTTTTTTTTTAAATTTTGCATAAATTTATTCTAGAGCAACTTCACAATACACAGTAACTTAGCTATACATCTTTGACAGTATATACATATCACATATTTAGTGATACCTCGTGAAATTGTCGGAAACAGTTCTTTTTCTCATTGCAGCACAAATACACTTTACATATACTACATTGTGAATGTGGTCTCGACTGAATTTTATTTTTCGCACACATTTCGCATCGCCCTCTTTTACAACTGAACACTACTAAATGGTTTCCTCGGTTGCCAAGACGTACATCCTTCGGAACAGAAAAGTTATCCTTCCTTCTCTTTGGGGGAGTTATTTCATCTTTACCAGAGTTTCTCTTTTTGAGATTTGGCACTTGCTGTTCATTCATTAGCCCTAGTGCCACAGCACTCCTGAATTCCAGCAGTGGCAGTGCCCCATGTAGATCACTGAAAATGACGTAAGCATTGACAAAAGCAATTTCTATTGCTCCCCAGAAGAGACAGTGCCACCATTTCTTTGATCGCCTGACAAGACCATAAGTTGAACGTAATCTCTCTGCATGATCCACACCACCCATGTTTTTATTATAATCACATACAATAACTGGTCATGGTATAGTCATACTAGTTCCATCTTTCTGTTTTCTTGTCACTACGCTCTGTTCAGTGCCATGGAAGTTTGACGCAAAATACACTACTTTATTTTCCCTCCATTGAGATACTGTTAGGTCTAGAGATGACTCTCTGTGATTTGATTCCCCACGCTTTAGACATTCTTCTTTAGGTAAATTCCCTGGCAAACCTTTCCTGTTTGTTCTAATTGTTCCACAGGCAAATGTATTTACGGATTATTGTGTGAGAAAAAGTGGACAGAACAACTAGTGAGAGGTAACGCATTGTTGCTACAATAAAGTGTTCGCACAACCTGACGGTACTAATAAGTCCGCCTTATATTTTCCACTTTATCTCATTCACTTGTGACGTAATGCTTCAAACTATTTAAAAAAAAACAAAGAAGGTAAGTACGTACAATGGAAAACTCAACGGAAGTTTCAATAAATTGAATACAAATTCAGGCAACACCATGGAAACAAGCACATCCAATCTTCTGTTTTCACAGCAGCGCGCGAAAAACAATTTCAAGCTCTGACCGCCAGAGAGGTCTACGTATTGCACAATAACATCTATGAAACAGTAGAGCAGAGTTACTGTTACGTACCGACAGGCTCTCAGATCACGAAACTGCACCACGAGAAAATAATGAGAGTCAAAACTTACTGGTACTTTTAAGTACCGTCAGGCAACAAAGGGTTAATATTACTTTGCGTGTTATGATTCCGTGTCACGCTTGGTTCAAAGTATAATACTCTGAGAGAGAAGCAAGGTGAGTCAGCCGTCTATCCAGCAACGCCACATGGCTTGCATTGCACAGGAAGACGTGCATATATCCTCCAGAGTTCATAGTAGGAAAGAAAAATTACGAAGTGGGGCAGTGTCGTGTGAAACTGGGATAAATACTAACTGAAGTGGGAAAGCTGAAAGTGATGTGATTATAATGTTGTGACTATTCCTTGTGTTGTATTCCATGTTGCAGTGTGGTGTATGTCATGTAATTTAAGTATGTGTGGTTTGCATGGGAGAGTAGCAAGGTAGTTTCAGAGGTAGTGGGTTATGCATGTTCCCTTTGTACCGCTCGGTCTGGAGGAAAGTTTCGTGATGATGGTTGTGAGAGTCGAAGTGTGAGATGTAGCAAAAGATCCACCATCCTATCCAGAAAGTGCTCTGTAGCGTTAAATAATTACGAGACCATAAGGTAGAGAATCACCAATGTAAAGCCATGCCCACTGGGCGGAATTTCTCATGTGTTATTGTTGTAGGTTATAGAATTTGTGTGTTTAGGTTATAGAATTTATCGGAATAAATAAGATAGTGAAAAGAAAAAGATTGGTGGCCTTTTCCTTCGAATTGTATGTTGTCATGATATCCAGAATTTATGTGTGCGCCATTCATATTCAGTGCGATGGTCACGTGTTGATAAAAGCCGTTAAATAAGAAAGAAAATGTGGTATTGCCAGTGCGTAGTGAACAGTCAGTGTTGTGTAAATTACTAATAGTCAGATGTGCGTTTCCGTTGCGTAATATTCAAACAGGAGAATAACTTGTAACTTAATTGTACTAGAGTTCATGTTACTCGATAAATAAGAATGAGCCCATTCGCATGGCAGACCACTCATCTTGCAGGGCTGACTGCTTGATGCCACAGTATGAGCAAGGCATGTGGGTGCCTCTCACTACTTAAACCCAACTAACCTAAGGACATCACACAGGATTCGAACCTGCGACCGTAGCAGTAGCGCGGTTCCGGACTGAAGCGCCTAGAACAGCTCGGCCACCGCGGCCAGCTTGCCTTCTTCATCCCAACACTTGGGCTCTGTCGCATTCCTAGTGACCCTGCGTTCCTGAGCTTCAGAATGCTCTGTCAGTTGTTTGAACGTAAATGTACGTGAATGATGTTCATCAGTTGTGTCCCAGCGTTAATACCAGATGTAAACAGATGACCTCTAGTTGTATCTATGTGCAAAACCAGTATGCCAGAAGACAGCTCCCGAGAATCTCAATTCCGAATGTGTGCATTATCAAATAGGTTCATAATATCGGGTTAAAGCTCAACCCATCCAAAACCCACGAAGTACAGGTTGATCGTCTTAGGGTCAGCAGCCCCAAATATGGGAAATCCCAACCAGATTTAACCCTAAATGCGAAAAATACCAACTTCTCTCCTTCAGAAAGAGTCTATGAGTAATAACAGATAAAAAAGTAAATTTGACTTGGTACATAACTGCAATGTGCAAGAAGGCATCAGTATCTCTTCATGCCCTACATAAACACAAAAATCTCTTCCTTCTTGACCTGAAAAAAAAGCTTGTACAAACGCTTATACTTCCAGTTATTGATTACAGCGATGTTATCCTGCAAGACTTTTCTCAGGGAAGCTGACGGCATCTGTCTCTGGGTAAGAATGTGATAGTTACATCAGTGATGTTCGACTCTTTGATCGTTATTTCACTGTTATATATATAGCTATCCCGGCAGCATACAGACAAGCGCACAGATTCTCATACCCTGTGTCTTCTCAACGAACACTTTTCCTCGTATCGCTCCTCGACCTTAACGCTCTTATCTGAACAACATGGGAAAACATCCGCTCCCGTCAGAGCAAAATCCTTTCTGTCATACTGTACCGTTCAAACATTTTCTTTCAGTAGCAGGAACCTGCATTATATTGGAGAACTGAATAACTTCTCCAACTTCAGACGACAGTTAATGACATATCTCCTAAAGCCACAACATGGATTACCATTGCCCCTGTACGCACTCGTTACCCTCGTAAATCCTTCTTCCCAACCAAATCTTCCTCGTTTCCCAGTATTTGTAGCTGGCGCAGTCTCCTTACATTTTCTGTATCCAGAACTCGCCATATCAGAAAACATCTACCTTGTACATCTACAAATTCTTTTTATATCTGCCAGTATCATTATTGTTATTATTGTCGTTATTGTTGTTATTGCAAATGAGAATGTCGGTACGATTATGAGATAAAGGATAAGAACTAAAATAATCACATTTAACCAATTAACTAACTATAGCCGGCCGGAGTGGCCGTGCGGTTCTAGGCGCTGCAGTCTGGAACCGAGCGCCCGCTACGGTCGCAGGTTCGAATCCTGCCTCGGGCATGGATGTGTGTGATGTCCTTAGGTTAGTTAGGTTTAATTAGTTATAAGTTCTAGGCGACTGATGACCTCAGAAGTTAAGTCGCATAGTGCTCAGAGCCATTTGAACCATTTTTGTTGTTGTTGTTATTATTATTATTGGTAACAGATGTAGTAGTACAAGTACTGCCAACATAAACTTTCTTACTTCATAGTCAATATTATTTACTCATACCCGCCACTTAAGACACTGAATAGTATTTGTCATACTGAAATTGTTAGGAACCTACGACATAAAAAAGTACTATATGTGTGAAAACCTAGTCCGATATAAGACAGGGCCTGAGGGCCCTAATCAGATCAGATTAAATAAATAAATATATGAACAGATTACATAAATAAATATATGATCAGATTAAATAAATAAATATATAAAAAGGTGGGATTCTACCTCCCGCCAGTATGTGGTCCATGTGGTCGCCAGTGCGGTAACAGTGATTTACGTTCTAATCTTGTGGGTACCGGCTAGTCATCGTAGTTTTTTTTTTGCCGGGCTCCATTTAAGATTAGCGAAGTTTTCTAGTTCAAGTGTGAGTCGTACATTAGTGTTACATGTCCGTAAAATTGTTTCCGCCTTTTTCGCTCAATGGAATTAAATCGTTTGGCCAGATAACAGTTCTTCTAATTTTTCGCGCATTCAAAGATACGAAGGCCTCTGCTGTAGGAAAGAGATGTGCAGTTTGACTGAAGAAGCATTTTTTACTCTTTTATCATTATGACTGTAAAGAAAATTGACGAAGATTTTCGGGTTACAGAAAGTTACCATTGTTTCACTCAGTACAAAGGTTTTCTTAATAATCAACGTTTCTTAATGTAGCTTCCTTTTCATCTTCATATTATTTCAGTACCTGTATTGGTCTTTTATACGTATGTGTCCACAGCCACTGTGAATTTCTTATAGAAATAATAATTCTGTGTAGGTTGTTGTAGCTTCTTATTTTATTTTGAAGTTAGTATTTTATTTCAAGAGTTTAGAAGTTACCTAATTTCGTCATTTGGGCATTATCAAGCCACTATGAGAGTCGTGGAGTCTACAACTACAACTACATCTTTATGGCTACTCTGAAAATCACACTTAAGTCCCTGACAATAATTCCCTATTATTCACCCTTAACAGCGCGAGCAAAACACGAACACCTGTATCTCTCTTTGCGAGCTCTGGTTTCCTCTAATTTTATTATGATCGTTTCTACCTTCGTAGGTCGGTGTCAACAAAATATTTTCGCATTCGAAGGAGAAAGTTGATGATTGAAATTTCGTGAGAAGACCCCGCCACGACGAGAAATGACTTTGTTTTAATTATGTCCAGCCCAAATCCTGTCACGTCCGTGACACTCTCTTCCTTTTTCTCGGTAACACGAAACCTGCTGCCCTTCTTTGAACTTCCTCGAAGTACTCCGTTTATACTACCTGGTAAGGATCCCGCATCGTACAGCAGTACTCCAAAAGAGGACGGATAAGCGTAGTGTAGGGAGTCCCTTTTGCAGACCTGTTGCATCTTCTAACAGTTGTGCCAATAAAACGGAGCCTTTGTTTCGCCTTCCACAGAACATATTCTATGTGTTCTTTCCAATTTAAGTTACTCGTAATTGTAACTTTTAGGTATTTAGTTGAATCTTTGGCCTTTTGGTTTGACTGATGTATCGTGTAACCGAAGTTTCACGGATTTCTTTTAGCACTCATGTCAATGACCCCACAATTGCCAATTTCCGCACCACACAGATATCTATTCTATATCGTTTTGCAATTTGTTTTCATGTTCTGCTGACTTTAGTAGACAATAAACGACACCATCATTTGCAAACTACGTTAAGATGGCTGCTCAGATTGTCTCTTAAACCCTTTACATAGATAAACACAATAGCAGAGGGCCTATTACACTACCTTGGCGAACGCCAGAAATCACTTCTGTTTTACTCGATGACTTTCCGTCTATTTCTACGAACTGCGACCTCTCCGACTGCAAATCACGAATCCAGTCACATAATTGAGACGATATTCCATAAGCACATAGTTTGATTACAAGCCGCTTGTGAGGTACAGCGTTAAAAGCCTTCTGGAAATCTAGAAATACGGGAACAACTTGAAATTTCTTATCGATGGCACTCAGTACTTTGAGTGAGTAAAGAGCTAGTTGTGTTTCACAAGACAGATGTTTTCTAAATCCGCGTTGACTATGCGTCACAGTACGTTCTCTTCAACGTCACTGATAATGCTGAATATCTTCCAAAATCCTGCTGCATATCAACGATAATGATAAGGGCCTGTAATTTAATGACAGTCCTCCATACCTAAAATAGAAGAAACACAACCCTTAAGCCGTCTTTGTCACTGTGCCAACATACAACACATTAACATACGCTAGGGGAACTGTCAAGGTGAAAACAGACATTTGTCACGCCAAATGTGTTTTCACTCTAACAGTTGCACTAACATTTCAATGTGCTGTTTTCTGGAACAGTGATAAAATCGGTAAAATGGTTAATTTTTTTCTGTTTTACATATGGGCTTCCCGTCTGAGATAGTAGCTTCATAATGCCCAATCACTGAAATAATGTAAATGCTAAGTTATGAAATAAAATTATTGCAAAATGAGACAATAGCTTATTCAGAGAAATGACTTCCCTCAAGATTACCTGTTGCATTTTGTACATTTAATCATAAAACTTAAATTATTTTCACAATATGTGAAGGAGTGGCGAATTTTCTAGTTACTGAGCTTACTGATGTACCCAAACACATCCTGCTAAACAACCAGGGTATAATACTAAGATTAAAATGTAAATTACGTTAAAATAAGATTAATGTGAGTTTATGGTGAGTGCCCATTTCCTTTGAGGGCGAGAACCGGTTTTGAATAACACCAGAAGCTAACACAGTCCTCTCAGGATTGTTTATACCGACTCGATTCTGCGTCTCTCGGTTGCCAAGGACAATATTAGATTTATACAAGAACTTGAGACTCTGTAACAACCCCTTCAGCCTGAATCTGAGGAACTACGACCATAATCACAATTCGAAGCATAACCGCCCAAGCACACTTTCCCTTATTGAAAATTAACCATCTGTGGAACGATTGAAATAAGCCCCAGACAAGGCTATAACGGCGATCCCCTGCATTGCAGCATGTCTGACCGGAACCGCCAGCTACACTCATGGAGCCTACTAGTCGGCTTCAGCGGGGAAGCCGAACGCACAAGACTTAAAGAAATCTCACTATACACAATATGTACAGGAATCGAGAGGGAACAACAAGATAGAGAAACAAAAACGAAGTGCTCGCATTAAAAACAGTGTAAGACAAGGATGCAGTCTTTCACTCCTACTGTTTAAACCACACATCGCAGAAGCAATGACGGAAATAAACGAAAGGTTCACGAGTGGAATTAAATTCAAGGTGAAAGGATATCGAAGATAAGGTTTGCTGATGACATTGCTGTTCTCAGGTGGAGAAGAACTACAGGGTCTGCTGAATAGAATGAACAGTCCTGTGAGTACAGAATATGGATTGAGCGTAAACCGAAGGACGACGAAAGTAGTGGGAAGTTGCAGAAATGCCGCAAGAAACTTAACATCAGAATTGGGGCATCACGAAGTTAAGGAATTCTGCAACCTAGGCAGCAAAATAACCCACTGCGGACGGCATAAGGAGGACATAAATAGCACACTACCACTGGAAAAAGGGCATTCGTGGCCAAAAGAGGTCTACTAGTATCAAACATAAGACTTATAGTCCGGGAGACGAGTGATTGGTACTGACAGTTCCGGCGGGCAGACGGCGCTGTTGCCGAACGTGGCTCACAGCACGCGGCGCCCTGTCTGCTACACGCATTCTCTAGCAGCAGAAATAAAAGCGAGACAAAATACAAGTCGTATTGGTACGCGTGAATTTATTTAAAGTTGATGCTTGAAATATATTAACTCGGGCGTTCCACCATTCCAGCCTCTACGTAAAGAATGGCTGGCATTGACCCAAGTTTCATCTAACCACACTATACTTTCGAATTCCACACCCATGATCCTGCGCAGAAATCTGCACCGCCATGCAACTACGTCTGTGCTTTCCATTAATATTTTGCGTCCGTTAAACAGTGAACAGCTGAAGCCTATGCCTTTCAACACTGTACGCAATGAAAATTTGCTCCCTTTAAAAAGATCGTCTTTCTGAAGCGACAACTGTAATTTAGATAGAGTGGGATGTTCCCTTCTCTTATAATAGCTGTATATATGACGACGAATAGCGTCTTTCTGAAAATCGTCCAAAGCTGTCGCCTGCTTATTTCTCGGTCGCTTCTTTCCTGGTGTGTGCAGCTTTGTTGTGCCACTCTCGTCACAATCTACACTATACTGTTCTTTCCCTATCTTTACAACAGTGTTCTTGCTTATTTTAAATGCTGCTGCAGTCCTCTTCACAACCTGAACAACAAGAATTAAGGGCCCACCTTTGTCCTTTTCTTTCTCAAAGTAATCCCTCACAGAGCACACGAATTCACGGGCCTGGGTGTGTAGCACACTTTTCTTGCTCCGTTTCACTTCTTGTGTTGGGCTGGTACTACCCGCCGCACTAGACATTGTTTACAACGAAACATAAACAAAGAAACACTAAAAACAACAAAAACGAAATAAACTGCGAATTCAACTTCAGACAAACGACGAACGACCGCACCGCCTGCACGCGATACACTGGTAAGTTTCATAAGCGCGCACGAGCGGGTTTCAGAGCGGCAACGTGGCCCTTGCTACCGGCTCAAAGTCAGGCCGTCATTGGCTGGCTGCCTGCGGTCGCTAGGCAACGGAAAGACGCTACCGAGCTGTCAATACCAAAGACTCGTCTCCCAGACTATAATTTGAGGAAGAAATTCCTGAGAATGCACGTTTAGACCACAGCATTGTATGGCGGTGAAACACGGTGTGTGGCAAAACGGGAACAAGGTCGAAGGATTTGAAATGCGATTCTACAGAAGTGTGTCGAAAATTAAGTGAACTGGTAAGGTAAGGAATGAGCAGGTTCTCCACTGAATCGTCGAGGAAAGGAATGTATGGAAAACACAGCCAAGAAGAGGGGGTAGGATGGTAGGACATCTGTTAAGACATAAGGTAATAACTTCCATGGTACCAGATGAAGCTGTAGAGGGTAAAAACTACAGAGGAAGATAGAGTTTGGAATACATCCCGCAAATAATTGAGGACTTAGGCTGCAAGTGCTACTCTGAGATGTAGAGGTTGGCACAAGAGACGAATAATTCGTGGCGGGCTGCATGCAATCATTCAGAAGGCTGATTTCTCAAAACAAAACAAAACAAATAAAAAGAAACGGTATGTCACATTGCTGGCACCAATTCACCAGCAGACCTACTACCTGTCCAGACTGTCGGATAGGATTTTTTCCGCCGATGCTTGCCGTGGCACACCCCTCCCCCCCCCCCCCCAATCTGCTCTTAAAACCGGTATTCCTCATATATCGATTTCTGTCAAGTATCTGCTGGATGAGATCGTATTAGTGGGTGATGCACCCATACTACGGACAGTCTGAGATCTGCATCCTGTGACTCCTAGTTTCCAGAGGTGGTAGTAGAACTTTTTGTGATGACCACCATGCTAGAACGGGCGTGGAGGGGCTCCCCTTAACAAAACTTGTTAGGTTAAGGTTTGCATCCGTATTTCTTTTCCTTGACTTCATTCCTCTTGGTATTTTTCTTTTACGTGGCTTGATTTTAGGATCTAGTTATGATGAAATTTTACCGTCTCAGATTTCGCAGGCCGACAAGCAGGTGCTAAAGCAGCGGCGTAGCGTCATTCAGCTTAAGTGTGTCGATGGCGTTGCTTGTCCTGTAGACACCTAGGAATCGGTGAACGGTTGTCCCTGTACAGGCATACTTTTAGAGTGCTTGACAAAGGTGCGCGGATGGCACTAAGGATATCTTAGAGGTACTCTTTGTCGTTTTGTTAACGCTTATGTCAGTGCTGCACACCGCATGATCAGACCACAGTAGACTGCGAAACAGGACGGCTGCAGAAGCGTAAATACCCTTTGCTGTTCCGGATCATGTTCAGATTTCATGCCGTGGTTTTGAACGGTCCCCAGTGGTTTCATCCGGTTACAGGAGTAAAAATGGCAGTCGTGCTACACTCCAAACGAATCAGCTCACATTCAATGCAGCTGCTTATCCCACAATCCCTTTAGAAAAGGGTTGAATCATCTGCGGGTGTCAACAGCGACGACGGTTGTCATGGACATCGTCCTGTTGCACCCTACACTGCGAACTGTCGTTTTCCACCGCAAAATCGGTGTAGATGAAGGCCCCAGAGGAAAGGGTAGCCGCGTTGACGTCATTTCGTATCGTTTCCTAGCAGCGGTGGATTGGAAATGTTTCTCTCGGCTACCCATAAGAAAACTGCACGATTTCAACGCTGGGCGTAGCAGTTCTGATTTCGATCACAGAGGCGTCCTGAAAGGGGGTGAGATGTGCGTAGGTGACGAGTGAAGACCTTCCCATAGTGTGACACGTCTACGGTGGCGTTTGGCAGAATGGTGGCGACATGCGGTGCCAATGCGACATCATTAACTCACCTTCCACCTCAAACGAACTTCTGAGCTGCGTTTACCTAACAGCAGAGTACGGTAAAACAGAAAAAGTGTAAGTGTAAGTAGGCTGTTTATGTTTTTATGTTGGTAACGCCACGTAGCGCTCTGTATGAAAATCACTGGCTGTGCTGTGTGCAGTCTGTGGCTGGTTTGCATTGTTGGAATTTGCTACTGTACTGTTGGGCAGTTGGATGTGAACAGCGCGTAGCGTTATGCAGTTGGAGGTGAGCCGCCAGCGGGGGTGGGGGGGGGGCAGAGATGCCAGAGCTTTGAGAGCGGACGATCTGGACGTGTCTCCGTCAGAAAAACGAAATTTGTAAGACTGGATGTCACGAACTGATATATATATGATGACTTTTGAACACTATTAAGGTAAATACATTGGTTGTTCTCTATCAAAAGCTTTCATTTACTAACTATGCCTATCAGTAGTTAGTGCCTTCAGTAGTTAGAACCTTTTATTCAGCTGGCAGTATTGGTGCTCGCTGTTTTGCAATAGTTCGAGTAACGAATATTTTTGTGAGGTAAGTGATTCATGAAAGGTATAGGTTATCGTTAGTCAGGGCCATTCTTTTGTAGGGATTATTGAAAGTCATATTGCGTTGCGCTAAAAAATATTGTGTGTCAGTTTAGTGTTGATCAGAATAAGTAAAGAGAGAAATGTCTGAGTACGTTCAGTTCTGCTCAGCTGTTTGAAACTCAAATGGCGTGAGGTTTATCAGTACAGTAATTCATAATTTTTTCTAAGGGGACGTTTCAGAAGGTCTCAGATACATTTGGTGGAATAGTGCAGACAAAAAATTAAAGAGGGAGAAACCAACACAACAGGAAAGTGAAGATGGCCGGTGGTCTTCATCGGAAGCGTCTTCGGTGCAACACGTGCAATCTCATGAAAAGCTGAACTCAGACATTACATGACAGTGTTCAAAACAAAACGACCACCGGCCGGAGTAACCGGGCGGTTCTAGGCGCTACAGTCTGGAGCCGCGCGACCGATACGGTCGCAGGTTCGAATCATGCCTCATGCATGGATGTGTGTGACGTCCTTAGGTTAGTTAGGTTTAAGTAGTTCTAAGTTCTAGGGGACTGATGACCTGAGAAGTTAAGTCCTATAGTGCTCAGAGCCAGTTTTGAACAAAACGACCGCACGTGGAATCAAATAGGGAGACTTTTAACGTACTGGTAATCGCACCTAAAGTCTCCGATAAATTGTTCAAGGAAGTAAGAAGAGGTGTCAAGAGCACTTGACTGATTGGAGAAGACATCTCCAACCGATCAGAGTACAGATGACTGATCAACTTTAAGGGGATTCCACGATGAACTTTACCAGACAGACTGGGCTGAGGAGAGAATACAACTTTTTGGGATAGAAAAAAGCTTCCCGATATGACTTATAATTACTTAAGATCCAATTGCTCTAAACTTGAAAAAGAACACATGTGCGTGGAAAGGAGTATTACTCCAACTCCTAATTATATTAAGTGTTCCTTTGTTTTATGATCTTATTTAACTCATATTTTCAGATAATGTTCATTATTATTCAGCCTACAAAAAAATTATAAAATTTGCTAAATTTTCTGTAAGAAAAATTGCAGAAAGACAGTTTTACCGGTAAAGAGGGAGGGGAGAGAGGGGGTGCGGGGCCACAGCTTTGGGATTTCTCTCAGGG
Organism: Schistocerca nitens; assembly: GCF_023898315.1. Lineage (NCBI taxonomy): Eukaryota > Metazoa > Arthropoda > Insecta > Orthoptera > Acrididae > Schistocerca > Schistocerca nitens. The sequence goes on along the minus strand of NC_064618.1, from coordinate 642,657,997 downwards.
GCGCAGGATCACCGCTGTAGGGCTCTGTATCTTCTATCGTGAGCCAATGCAAACTCTCATTTTGTGCTAAAGCAGATTCTGTAATAATGCCACAGATTACCTTTAAAAACAAAATATTAAAAAACAGCAACAAATTTGTGCTGAAATGTAAGCCGATTTTACTTATGTTTCGTCTCGAACTGGTGAAAACGTCTGTAAACCAACATTCTCAGTTACTTTCAGAATTCACGGTGTTCCGCGCTCTATATGATGACATTGTTAGTGAGTAAAAGCACAAATTCAGCTGTGACCAGTAATTTCGTTGGCTCCACCGACTGTGGTCTTCAGGAACATGTAGAAAAGCCTTTGGAAGTACTTTACAGACCTACTGCAGCGGAAATCATGTTTTATACATCTGTCTGTTTGAATTCCTTCTGTGGTTTTGGGTCACGGTTCCCGCTGATTCACTTCTTTACTGCGGTCTTTGACACGGGTAATAATGTTGACCGTAGCGTTTAACGTGTGCATTTTCGAAGAATGAGTTTATCAATGTCAACGGTGCGTATCCCGTTAGCCGTAGCTGTCCTCGTCAAACTTGTTATTAAACTCCTTTTTCTTTTCCTGGCTGTCCACCTTTCTTCTGTTCCTTTCTCTCATTTCTCTTCAATCCCTATTTCTTTATATTTGTTATATCTCAGTCTTTTGTTGCTGAACCTGTATTCCTACTCCATTTTTCCTTCTCGTCATACTGAAATATACTGGCTACCTAGTATCTCTCTATTCGTACAATATTTTTTGGGATTAACACTCAATCATTAAACTGAAAGTTAATCATGTATATTCGTGTCCAGCAGTTTTTATGCTAACGTTTCTTTTCTTTTTTAAATTTTTTTTAATCCGCAAAAGAGCTAACCATCGGTTTGGTGCGTAAATTTGTAGTATTTTCCCACAAGTATAATAAACACAACAGACCCATATAACACAGACTTTATTAATCAATGATACAGTCTCCAATACTGTTTAGCACTGTTTACAATAGCATGCCAACGCTGGGGTAACTTTTCGATTCCGTGACTGTAGAAATAACATGGTTTTGAGGTGAAGAACTCGTCGGGCCATGTTCAGAGCGCACTATCATGCGGAAAGAAAGTTCCTTGACGGTTGTTCGATAGAGCGCAAGCGGCCTGTGTGGTTTCAACGGTTCTAGACGCTTCAGTCTGGAACCGCGCTGCTGCTTCGGTCGCAGGTTCGAATCCTGCCTCGGGCATGGATGTGTGTGATGACCTTAGGTTAGTTAGGTTTAAGTAGTTCTAAGTCTAGGGGACTGATGACCTCAGATGTTAAGTCTCACAGTGCTTAGAGCCATTTGAACCATTTTTGATAGAGCGCAAAAGCTGAGAATCTGAGGGTGCAAGATCATGTGAATAAGGTGGGTGCGAGTATCTTCCCGACCCATCTCCCGTGTAGTTTTTTTCTCTCAGTCTAGCAGAATGCAGGCGGGCTTTATCGAGGAGTTGCATCAATTCACACAGTCTTCCTGGTCGTTGATCTCAAATTGCGTCTTCAAGACATCTCTGGTGTTGACAATAAATGTCAGCAGTGGTGGTTACACCTCGCGGAAGCTATTAGTAGTACACCACACACTGTTCCATCAGGTTCATAATATCTCTTACGAATGCGCGCAGGTCTTTGTACGGGCAGTTGCCATTTTGTTGGGGCTCAATCATTCTTCTTTTCCTTAGGTTAACATAAAGACACCATTTCTGGTCACCAGTAACGACGCAGGATAGGAATGTTCGGTGTTGTTTATGAGCCTGTTGATGACGAGCAAGCAGAGGCGCCACTCGCAGATTTTGGTGATTTTGGCTTGGAGGACGCGGTACCCATGCACCTGAGTCGTGAACCTTTACCATTGCATGTGAATGTCGCACGATTGTGGGATTATCAAAGTTCTGCCAGTTGCCCAGTACACTGACTGGGATCATTGTGGATTAATGCGTTTAAACGATTTTCTTCAAACCGTGAAAGTCTTCCTGAACGTAGAGACTTACTAACGTCAAAATGATCCTCCTTAAAGCGAGAAAACCGTCTTCTTGCCGTGCTCTGTCCAATGGCATTATCCCCACACGCTGTCCAAACGTTTCCTCCGCTGCTGTCACTCCTCTATTGAACTCAAACAGAAGAATACATCGGAAATGTTCCGATTTCTCCACTTGGCACTCCATTTTCTAACGTCCACACATCTGCTCACTATCTCTAAATGACAATATGACAATATGTAAACTCAAACTGGAACAGTGGACTACAAATAAAAAATAACAACTGATAATTCAGCCCACAGTAACCGGAATACTTAACACGTAATACAGAAACTCTACGAACTTATACACCAACCAAATAGTCAATTCATCCTTCCTGGGAAATCTAACAGTTATCGGTGAGATTTTTTCCTTAAATATGGGTACTTCTAAAACTTTCTCAGTTCCTTCCTTACTCTAATAACGCAAATCTGTATTACTATTGACTAACTCATATGGCGTAAAGCGTTTAACAACAGCTCAAGCCGTGACATAATTTTGCTGTTTAGCAAAAACCCAGATGCAGATAAACACATATATCTCCAATCATCTCAAAATACGTGGAGTGAAAGGTACAGCAATCAGAGTATTACTATTAGAGTCAAAGGATATGTATGCAACACAAGAGTTGAGATCGGAATGAGACAGAGTTGTAGCTAATTCCTGGTATTACTCAGTTTATTATTAAGCACCCGCCAGGGTAGCCGAGAGCGCTAACGCACTGCTTCCTGGACTCGGGTATGCACGCCGGCCCCGGATCGAATCCACCCGGCGGATTAACGACGAGGGCCGTTGTGCTGGCCAGCCTGGATGTGGGTTTTAGGCGGTTTTCCACATCCCGCTAGGTGAATACTGCCCTGGTCCCCACGTTGCGCCTCAGTTACACGCGTCGCAGGCATTTGAAACACATCTGTACTATTTCATGATTTACACTAGATACAGACAGTTGGGGTACACTGATTCCGTCCTGGGGGGTACGACTTAAAGATAGGTTGTCAGAGAAACATGAATAAAAGGAAAATATGGTTATAGAATGCAGTATAACTTAGTCAGGTGATGCTCGCAGAATTACATTAACAAATTGGACGCTAATAGTAGTACAGAGCAGCAAAATAGTTGATGACGGTAGATATAAAGATGATGCAAAATGCAAAGTAAAACAATATGAAAATTTGTTCCGGAAAGGATAAATATTTTAACATGGAATAGAAATATAGTTAGTAAGTCTCTTCTGAAAGTGTTTGTCACAAATTATAGTTATATGTTAGTGAAACGTTGGTGATAAACATTCGGTCTTGGTGAGAAGCTTTTGAAATTAGGTGCTACAGAAGATGGCTGAAGAGTAAATCAAAAGATTAAGTAACTAACGAGGACTTAGTGAATCGAATGGAGGAGATGCCACAACTTGACTGAAACAAGGGATAGGATATCTAAAGACATTAACGAATAGTGAGTTTTCCAACCGAGAGAAGTGTATTGTGTGTGGGGAGGGGGATAAAGATTGTAAAGGCAGAGCAAGGCTTGAATACAGTAATAAACAGGTACAAATGGATGTAGGTTTGCAGAAGGTACGTAGAGACGAAGACGCTTGAATAGGTTGAACTTCCATGGAGAGCTGCGTCAAATCCGTCTTCGGACTGAAGGCTACATCAACAACAATAACAAGTTTACGTAAGGTAGACTAGGAATTAACAGTATTAATATAGATAGGATGCGGTTGCGATTGTAGTTATGCAGGAAAAGAGTGTGTTACAACTTCCATTTGTAATAGAAAATTCGGGTATGTTGTACACAGCCGGAAGTTGTGACCGAGCGGTTCTAGGCGTTTTAGTCCGGAACCGCGCGCCTGCTGCGGTCGCAGCCTCGGGCATGGATGTGTGTGATGTGCTTAGGTTAGTTAGGTTTAAGTAGTCCTAAGTCTAGGGGACTGACGACCTCAGATGTTAAGTCCCGTAGTGCTTAGAGCCATTTGAACCATTTGCACACAGGTTAACCTACACTCTAAGGCAAAGAAAGGACTCCCAACGAAGAAATTATCCTGATGGGAAGGAAATCGATAGATCTGTTGTATGTGTCTACAGTTTCAGATCCATTGGATGATTTATTCAAGATAAAGAGCTTCATGAATTGTACAACTGTGGCCCTTGTGGAAATAGTTATTCAGCTTGGCTTTGATTTATAGAGTTGTTGGGTGTCTTCATGAGGGATATCGTGCCAAATTCTAACCAATTGGCGAGTCAGATCGCCAAAACTCAGAGTTGGTTGGAGGGTACTGCCCAAAAAGCTCCAAACGTTCTCAGCTAGGGGAGATCCGGCGACCTTGTTGCCCAAGATGAGGTTTGGCAAGCATGAAAACAGGCAGCAGAAATTCTCGCCTTGGTGAAATGTTATCCCAGGGTAGCTCGCCATGAAGGGCAACAAAATGGGACATAAAATATCGTAGACGTATTTCTGTGCTGTAAGTGTACCTCAGATCACAAACACAGTGATCTTTCCATGAAATGAAATTGCACCCAAGGCCATTATTCCCAGTTGTCTGGCCGTTTAGTGAGAGACTGTCAGTTGGTAACCCACCATTGTCTGGGACTTTTCTAGACACATCTTCGCTAATCATTGGGGCTCAGTTCGAAGCGGAACTCAGCACTGGAGACAATTCTACTCCAATCAATGAAATTCCACGGCGAAGACGTGTCTGGAGACGCCTTGGACAACGATGGGATATCAATCTCACCGTCGTCCGCCTTACGACCCGAGAACAGGAGTTATGGTGTAGAGTGCCCTTTCTCTTCATAGCAAGACCTCTTTGGTCTGCCGGCAACTGTGGCCGAGCGGTTCTAGGCGCTTCAGTCCGGAACCGCGCTGCTGCTACGGTCGCAGGTTCTAATCCTACCTCGGGCATGGATGTGTGTGAGGTCCTTACGTTAGTTAGGTTTAAGTAGTGCTTGGGTTTGATTTACAGAGTTGTTGGGTGTCCTCCTGAGGGATATCGTGCCAGATTCTAACCAATTGCCGAGTCAGATCGCCAAAACTCAGAGTTGGTTGGAGGGTACTGCCCAAAAAGCTCCAAACGTTCTCAATTAGGGTTGGAGGGTACAGTCTAGGGGACTGATGACCTCAGAAGTTAAGTCCCATAGTGCTTAGAGCCATTTGAGCCATTTGAGTCCTTTGGTCTCTATCCGCACCACCCTTACAGCACAGCGGTACGCCGACGTAAGTTTCTACTGCTTCTCTACGGCCTGCCAAATCCTACCTCCAAATCCTGCCGTAGTCAGTAAGGTTGCCAGATATCTCCAAGTAGAGAACGCGCGGAACATTACTGGCAGGACCTTGCAACCAGAAAGGTATTTTGACGATCTAATGCGCCAGTTGGACAGAATTTGGCTCGACATCCTTCAAAAGGACACCCAACAACTCTATCAATGAATGCCACCCCGAATAACAGTTTCCATGAAGCCTAAATGTGGAGCAACGCGTTACTGACTTGCTCAGTTTGTGAAATTCGTTCTCTTGAATATATCATCCATTTTTTGCTGAAATTGTAATCATTTCTTTGTCTGTAGATGTACATCACATGTACCGATTTCTGTCCCATTCAATTAATTCTCTCTATATCGTCTCTCTCTCTCTCTTGTTATAAAAGCTATCGGTTTGTTACGTTTGGAATCGTGGATGATAGTAAAGCCATGGACGTCGCATATATTTCGCACACTCGTACTAGCCACTAAAATGTATGCTAACAAACATCAATGTTGCTTCGTAGGCCAATCATTCTGAGTAAAGGTATTAGTTTGGGTTGCAACAATTTACTTATGTAACACACACGGCTAGCTCAAAAATAAGCGTGGTTTGTTTAAAACTGTACTATTTAATGCCCAATAAACAAATATTGTTGCAGAGAGAGAACCGATGTAATGCAGCTACGTAGCTGGATTGTTATTCTCAATGTTACATAAATTCTATGTTAAACACTGAACTTTTATACCGGTAATTGTGATTTGAAAAATATTTATGGTAGTGAAAACAAGATTTTTACCAGTCAATGTTTTATTCATAAGCAAACCTGGGCCTCATATTATTTATTATCTTTGCCTTCGTCGTGTGTATTTAACGAAAACTTTTCGACAAAAAATATTTTCTTTTCGCTATAGCGAAAATATTTAAAGTACTTTTTTCTGTTTTCTTGTGCGTGAAGTCCGAAAATCGTGTGATAAATTAGATTTTACGGAATGGCTGCCAATGCGCTATTACGACAAAAGAATGCCAGATGGTCAATGATAAAACTTGAGTTCTAGCGATAATTAATTACATTATACTTACTTATATTCACCTGGAGGGAGAGGTATGAAATGAGATTACAAGGTCAAACACTTTTTATACTTACTTCCTAAAAAACGTTACATACAATTAACAAAACTGTGTGTTCAGAAGCAACGTCGTACAAAACCGTCTAGTAGGCTCGAGATCTGACACTAGATTGATCATTTTATTCATCCAAGTCTTCATCACGCAGTTATACAGAAATTCCATGACTGATACTCATAGCCTTTGTTATTCGCAGTATTTGTTACACAGAAATATATTTATTGTTAATATTTTTATGTTCAAAACACGTAAATGTGGAGAGTATTACTCGTTCGAAAATAATAATCTATTATCGATAGCACATTTACGCACTTAAACACGCACAGTTTTTTTCGTTATTACTGACACAATTCACTTGTGGTTATCGTAACTTTCTTTTTAGTGTAAGTTCTGTACCACCCTCATGGTTTGTACAGACTGTTTTAACGTTGATCTCTTCTTTCTCCTTGCCTTTATGCCGTATCTTCACGTGGTTTGTATATTGTTTACTGCGTTTGGTGATGTTAGTGACGTAAGTGCCCTTCCTGTCGCCACTCCAGCCCACACATAACAATGAAAATCTATTTTCTAGTATGTCCGTAGAGTACCACATCACAGAATGACCGCTACCTATAATTTATGTCTCGTAAGTACCTCGAGGAGAACGCGACAGAACCGAGTGTTCTCTTTTGGAGGCAACTGCGAGTCTCGACCCAGAAAGAACCCATCCACACTGACAATTTGGTTTCTAAGAGTCCGTTACAAACTATAGCAGTTATTGCCGTGTTATTTGTCCGCAGAGAAACTGGGTAAAGAAAGAGGTGGAACGGAAACTGTGTGAATAACGTCATGTTCTTTTTACCGACGAGTGCAGCGTTTGCCTGACGCCTGGTGATCGTCTTAGAAGGGTATGGAGGCAGCCGGTACAAACGAACATCTCTGACATGCAGTCCAGTAAGTTCAGCAGGGAAGTGTGTCAGTCTTACCTCGGGCCGGTGTCACGTACTGTTGTCAGATGCCTGTCGTCGCTATCGAGCGCAGGTTAGGGTTGTGCAGTGGATCGTCTTACCTTTTGACTATCCCTACACTCAACATTTCATCTACATCTACATCTACATCTACATCACATTTAAGTGCTTGGCACAGGGTTCATCGAACCACAATCATACTATCTCTCTACCATTCCACTTCCGAATCGGCGGGGTCAGGGATTTTCTCTGCCTCGTGATGATTGGTTGGTTGGTTTTTGGGGGAAGAGACCAAACAGCGAGGTCATCGGTCTCATCGGATTAGGGAAGGACAGGAAAGGAAGTCGGCCGCGCCCTTTCAGAGGAACCATACCTCGTGATGACTGGGTGTTGTGTGTTGTCCTTAGGTTAGTTAGGTTTAAGTAGTTCTGAGTTCTAGGGGACTGATGACCATAGCTGTTAAGTCCCATAGTGCTCAGAGCCATTTTTTGAACCACTTCCGAATAGCGCGCGGGAAAACGAACACCTAAATCTTTCTGTTCGAGCTCTGATTTCTCTTATTTTATTTTGACGATCATTCCTACCTATGTAGGTTGGGCTCAACAAAATATTTTCGCATTCGGAAGAGAAAGTTGGTGAATGAAATTTCGTAAATATGAGGTGCATTCAAGTTCTAAGGCCTCCGATTTTTTTTCTCTGGACTGGAAAGAGATAGAAACATGCGCATTGTTTTAAAATGAGGCCGCGTTCATTGTCAATACGTCCCAGAGATGGCAGCACCATACGGCAGATGGAATTTTACCGCCAACGGCGAGAATGAGAACTGTTTTAAATACTTAAAATGGCGACGTTTTCCTTACTTGAACAGCGTGCAATCATTCGTTTTCTGAATTTGCGTGATGTGAAACCAATTGAAATTCATCGACAGTTGAAGGAGACATGTGGTGATGGAGTTATGGATGTGTCGAAAGTGCGTTCGTGGGTGCGACAGTTTAATGAAAGCAGAACATCGTGTGACAACAAACCGAAACAACCTTGGGCTCGCACAAGCCAGTCTGACGACATGATCGAGAAAGTGGAGAGAGTTGTTTTGGGGGATCGCCGAATGACTGTTGAACAAATCGCCTCCAGAGTTAGAATTTCTGTGGGTTCTGTGCACACAGACCTGAAAATGCGAAAAGTGTCATCCAGGTGGGTGCCACGAATGCTGACGGACGACCACATGGCTGCCCAAGTAGCATGTTGCCAAGCAATGTTGACGCGCAACGACAGCATGAATGGGACTTTCTTTTCGTCGGTTGTGACAATGGATGAGACGTGGATGCCATTTTTCAATCCAGAAACAAAGCGCCAGTCAGCTCAATGGAAGCACACAGATTCACCGCCACCAAAAAAATTTCGGGTAACTGCCAGTGCTGAAAAAATGATGGTGTCCATGTTCTGGGACAGCGAGGGCGTAATCCTTACCCATTGCGTTCCAAAGGGCACTACGGTAACAGGTGCATCCTACGAAAATGTTTTGAAGAACAAATTCCTTCCTACACTGCAACAAAAACGTCCGGGAAGGGCTGTGCATGTGCTGTTTCACCAAGACAACGCACCCGCACATCGAGCTAACGTTACACAACAGTTTCTTCGTGATAACAACTTTAGAGTGATTCCTCATGCTCCCTACTCACCTGACCTGGCTCCTAGTGACTTTTGGCTTTTTCCAACAATGAAAGACACTCTCCGTGGCCGCACATTCACCAGCCGTGCTGTTAGTGCCTCAGCGATTTTCCAGTGGTCAAAACAGACTCCTAAAGAAGCCTTCGCCGCTGCCATGGAATCATGGCGTCAGCGTTGTGAAAAATGTGTACGTCTGCAGGGCGATTACGTCGAGAAGTAACACCAGTTTCATCGATTTCGGGTGAGTAGTTAATTAGAAAAAAATCGGAGGCCTTAGAACTTGAATGCACCTCGTAGATCTCGCCGCGACGAAAAACGTCTTTGCTTTAATGACTTCCATCCCAACTCGCGTATCATATCTGCCACACTCTCTCCCCTGCAGTGAGTTCGTCATTCGAGATGATAATGCAGGAGTGCACCGCGGCCACGTGGCGGACGGCTTCCTGCAGCAGGCAGGAATCAGCCAAGTAACTTTTTGTACAGAAGACTGAGAGTCATGATAATGTGCCCCACCTGTGCTCATTGGGTCTGTCTCACATACTTCCTGTTCATAAGAAAAAAATTCACTTCTTAATTTAAAAAATGATGCACTTGACTCGCAAGCTTAGTGGGTTTTGAGCGGATTAGACATTGTTTACCCTTGCGCCTAAAGCATCTGAATCCCAGTCAACAATTAACACATTTAATAAGTCATTAAAACCATTGTACGACAAACACAAAAACACACAAGGATCAATAACTTGTGAAGAACACATAAAGGACATAAATTACATTGAACGTTGCCGTCATGGTACAAAGGCGAACGAGGCCAAGAGACTGACTGAGGAAAGAAGTGAAGCACCCGGAGGCCCTGTCCTGCGTGAGCGACAGAAGCCAACGACAGCGAGCGACTTCTGGATAGGCGACACTCCAGCGACAAAGAACAACATCGGTCGAAAAGCTCGAGTGTTCTGCGTGCGTGCGACTATGTCGCACTACAAGATGGCTGCTTAGAGCCAACTTGCTGTTTCTATAAAACTGCGTCCTTAACCTGTAGAATACTGTAGCTGGAGAGTAAGGCTACAAAATTAGGTTTACTTAAGAAAATAAATTGAAAAGGAATGCTGTGCACGAAATTTACAAAGGGAGGAATCTCCATGGAGAATTTCATAAATATCATCAACTACGAAGATCACCAGACAATATCTTCGAATACACGTGAATGAGCAGAGGAGCATTCGACTATCTCATCAATAAATTAAATACGAATGTTCTTTACGTGATCAAGAACTTTTAACAGCCAATAAATGCGGAAGAACGACTGACTACATGACTAACTACCCTAAATACACACATAAATATACAGATTAATAACAAAGATTAATTTCTGGCTGTGGTGTAGTGGTAGCTTTACGGCTCGTGATTATATGTTTCGAAATGATCCTAGGTTCGATTCCGCGTTCTTATTATATTTTAACTGACTCAGTTACTATTCTGTACACTAAGTTTTATGTATACTGTTTACACTGCAACGGTAAGTATATTTTTAAGGTCTTGCCAAAGAACTTGACCTTTATCCATCCCAGTATATCACACACATTAAATTCCAAATAACTTACAATGAACCCTGAAATTTTACAGATATTTGATGTTGCGAACGTAATTCATCAGCAGTCAGTGTTAAGGCCAAGCGTTTCAATTAATCTAAATAGCCTGTATAGGCAAAGCATACAAATTTTTTGAAAAGAAAGTCAAACGTTTTGTGTAATGATTTCTCTTAAAGTATGAAATAAAAAATATTAGCCTAGGGAAACGTTTGGTGCACCTAATTTTCTATTCATGATTCGAGCATTATTCAAAGACAATTAGAACGTTTTTCTGATCTACTTATTTCTTTTACAAAAATCATTTCATAAAATATTTGACCGATTTCATTCATTTTTTATTTTCAAGTTTTATACAGGAAGCATGATTTTACTGACACTTCGTTTGCCTTCCAAACGTTTTCTGTTCTCGAAAATCCTAACTTTGGTACTTGATTTGAAGGAAGTCTTTTTGACATTTAAATACCGCACCAATGTATCTTTTCATGTGCAAAATAGCTAGATTCGAACAGTTGAAATTTTTGACACTTCATTTATATATCTTGGCAGCAGCTTTTCATGAAATATTTCAATGTTTCCTCAACTAATTAATGAAGTTTTCGTTAATAACCATGATTACTTTCAAGCAACTAAATATTTTCATGCAAAACTAGACCTCACGCTTGTCTCTTTGACGCCCAATTTACCTATCTATCTCTCTTTTCGGCTATGAAAATTCGGACAAAACCTCATAGTGTAATTTATATAGGGAGTCTTGTTTTCGCTGTGCTCAAGCATTTACAAAAACGTATCGAGTGTTAATCATATGATAAAATAGTCCTTTATGCGTGCTGTCATTTCCAAAAATCGTCATTTAGAGCTTTTACCAGACCTGCTAGATTATGAAACGGACATTAACGTCCTAAGTTGTTGCGTGATCACTGTGAAGGACACGGAGACGTCGCATGAGAGAGCATTGTCAGTGAGTCTGAAAGGGCCCTCATTGCCGATATACATTTGGACAGCAGGTCGAATTGCGCAATATACAGATTTCTGGGGCATTCGGCTCTTGACAGTGACCTGATGCAGGCAGGCGTAGTCTAACACCATATTTTCAGGCTTATCGTATAGTAGCTAGTAACAATTCGTCTTCTTTTATACACACATCAAAAAGTTTTGCATCACCCCGGTTCCGAGAACACCTGAAGATAGACGTTACTGTGGTTATTGTATCACAGACACAGTCCCTTTGACTGTTGAGAGATGTCACTACACCCGCCTAAAGATGTAAACAACCATGCAGGGGCAGATAGACGTTTACTGTGGTTATTGTATCACAGACACAGTTCCTTTGACTGTTGAGAGATGTCACTACACCCGCCTAAAGATGTAAACAACCATGCAGGGGCAGCGCCTATCAGACGGAGGGGGTTCAACAGCCGATCATTTCTAGTCATTCCACCAGAATGGAGGTACAGGACTCGTGTTGTCTGTAGTTCAACCATGCCAAGATGGTCGCTATTGCGGTTCGATAGGGCCCGCATTGTTATTTTCTGCCAGGAAGGGCTCTCAACAAGGGAAGTGTCCAGGCGTCTCGGAGTGAAACAAAGCGATGTTGTTTGGACATGGAGGAGATAGAGAGAGACAGAAACTGTCGATGGCATGCCCCACTGAGGCCACCCAAGGGCTACTACTACTACAGTGGATGACCGCTACCTACGGATTATGGCCCGGAGGAACCCTGACAGCAACGCCGCCATGTTGAATAATGGTTTTTGTGCAGCCACAGGACGCCGAGTTTCGATTCAAACTGTGCGCAATAGGCTGCACGATGCGCAACTTCACTCCCGACGTCCATGGCGAGGTCCATCTTTGCAACCACGACCCCGTGCAGCGCGGTACAGATGGGCCCAACAACATGCCGAATGGACCCTCATAATTGGCATCAGGTTCTCTTCACCGATGAGTGTGGCATATGACTTCAACGAGACAATCGTCGGAGACGTCTTTGGAGGCAACCTGGTCAGGCTGAATCGCCTTAGACACACTGTCCAGCGAGTGCAGCAAGGTGGAGGTTCCTTATTGTTTTTGGGTGGCATTATGTGGGGCCGACGTACACAGCTGGTGGTCATGGAACGAGCCGTAACGGCTGTACGATGCGTCAATGCCATCCTCCGACCGATAGTGCAACCATATTGGCAGCATATTGGCTAGACATTCGTCTTCGTCAACGACAGTTCGCGCCCCCATCGTGCACATCTTGTGATAGACTTCCTTCAGGATAACGACATCACTCGGCTAGAGTGGCCAGCATGTCCTCCAGACATGAACCCTATCGAACATGTCTGGGATAGATTGAAAAGGGCTGTTTATGGACGACGTGATCCACCAGCCACTCTGAGGGATCTACGCAGAGTCTCTGTAGAGAAGTGGGACAATCTGGACCAATGGTGCCTTAATGAACTTGTGGATAGTATGCCACGACGAATACAGGCATGCATCAATGCAAGAGGATGTGCTACTGGGTATTAAAGGCACCGGTGTGTACAGAAATCTGGACCACCACCCCTGAAGGTCTCGCTGTATGGTGGTACAACATGCAATGTGTGGTTTCCATGAGCAGTAAAAGGGGCGGAAATGATGTCTATGTTGATCTCTATTCCAATTTTCTGTACAGGTTCCGGAACTCTCGAAACCGAGGTAATTCAAAACGTTTTTTGACGTGTGTAGATAGAAGACACGAGACGCAAGACTAATCGTTAAAGCTATTCTACAGAAATCATGAAAGAGACAGTGACAGCTGTTGTGTGAAAGGAAATAGGACGTAGGAAATCTAGTATTCAGTTCAACATTCTTAAACCACGTCTTCAGAGAGCACTTTAGAATAGATTTAAAAATGAGTCTTCAAATTGCCAAGTGAAAGGGACAATTTTGTCGTGTTTTCTGGAAGAAGTAGGAGTTAAAGATTGGCGGTTATTTAAAAGGCATGGAAGGCAGATTGTTTGGACTGACAATGAAAGAGTTCAGAGCTTTAGCTTTTCAGTTGCCAGAGACAAACAAACTCAAGCACTTGTTTAGTAAGAAATCGAAAGGGCAGGTGAAAACTGGCTTGATATTAATTAGAAATACGCAGGCTACCTGTGGTGCTTGAGCAATGTGCTTCAATCTTGCAAAAGTGTTCAAGTTTTTTGAGCTTTTTGCAAAAATTGGTGACAAGTACAAGCTGTCTGCAGGTCGCCTTCATAATTGCGACGAGACTGGCTTATGTGTGAAGTCAAAGGATCATTATAAGATAATTGCTCCCCAAGGGAAGCGTCAAGTAGGCGTTCTTACGTCATCAGAGAGTGGAGGAAACTTAAGAGCAGCAATATGCATTTGTTCTTCCGGTGTCTACGTCTCTCCTAAGTTGATATTCACTTGGAAAAGGATGCAGAAGCAGTTAGACATTGGGCGGAAAAAAATGAATCAGGCTGGATGAGCATCGAGATTTTTATCAAGTGGTTTAAGAAACTCGTAGAAGTGCCCAGGTCAACCAAACATAATATGGTACCTTTAATTGTAGGTGGGTAGTCAATCCACGTAATGAATTTTCATGTCATTGACATGACAAGAGAGTTTGGTGTGGTTATGTTATGTTTTCTGTCCCATTCTTCTCATAGGCCTCATCCCGTTCATGATTCCCTATTGAAGCCACTTAGTTCACAATTCGAGCAAGAAATTCGAAAGCGGTTCAAAACACATCCTGGAAAAATTATCACTCCATGGCAAGCAGCATATCTTTTTGACTCTATAGTCTAAATGCTGTTACGATGATGTCTGAAGCGATTGCAATTTGGTCTGTCAATACGATTATTTTCATTGGTGTTGATTTGTTAGCACCAGCACCAACTGATAAACGTATGTACGACAAGACGCCAAACCCACCAACTTTGTCTGAAACTGCCGTAGAACCAGTAATGACTCCTGTCTCATAATTTGCCGGAACAGACTGCGCCACTAGACAGAGGTGGGCCTGTTCAAGAAACAGCTCCCCTTCGAGTTCCACAACATTTCCCATTGTTTCTCCAGAACACGTTGTTGCCGTTCCAGAAGTTGATGCGAAATAAAAAGAGAGCAAGTTTCGATTCCCTAAAAGAATGACCTTCAGGCAGCTGTTGAAACTGTAAAAGGAAAAGCAGGAGCAAGACCACAAGACCAACAAGAGACAGAAACCGATTCCTAATAAAAGGAAAAGGAACATCGAAAAGTCGAATTTTGTTCCCTAATTCATTAACATTCTGCCACTTGTAAACTCTCATATTCTTATTGTGTTCTTATAGACTTCTAGGAAATATTATTAGATTTCGAAGTTAAACTTATAAGGAAACATACATTAACAATATCCCTTACGTTGTATTAGAGGTATTGTAAGTAGGCTGTTTAGGTTCTTATATTGGTAACGCCACGTAGCGCTCTGTGTGAAAATCACTGGCTGTGCTGTGTGCAGTCTGTGGCTAGTTTGCATTGTTGTCTGCCATAGTAGTGTTGGGCAGCGGCAGCTGGATGTGAACAGCGCGTAGCGTTGCGCAGTTGGAGGTGAGCCACCAGCAGTGGGGGATGTGGGGAGAGGAATGGCGGAGTTTTGAAAATTGTAAGACTGGATGTCATGAACTGCTATATATATTATGACTTTTGAACACTATTAAGGTAAATACATTGTTTGTTCTCTATCAAAGTCTTTCATTTGCTAACTACGCCTACCAGTAGTTAGTGCCTTCAGTAGTTTGAATCTTTTATTTAGCTGGCACTAGTGGCGCTCGCTGTAAGGCAGTAGTTCGAGTAACGAAGATTTTTGTGAGGTAAGTGATTTGTGAAACGTATAGGTTAATGTTAGTCAGGGCCATTCTTTTGTAGGGATTTTTGAAAGTCAGATTGCGTTGCGCTAAAAATATTGTGTGTCAGTTTAAGCACAGTCATGTATAATTGTTCAAAGGGGACGTTTCAGTATACATATGTTCCCGTTCTGTCCCAGGTCTGAGGCACAACGTACCAGTTGTCGAGCTTTTCTTAATATTTGTACGGTGCTCATCTGTGTGCCTTTACATCAGATTTGTTTGTTTCGCTGTTTAAAGTATACATTAAATGTCATGCAATTGTTTTTGCTTTGTCTTTGCCATTTTAATTGACCTGTGGCCACTTTAATGTTATCATTACCGTCCTAGTACGAATTCCCCTGTTGTGAACAGTAACGATCCGATTGCTCTCTTGGGGCAGTCTCGAAGTTACTTTTACATCTAACCAAATCGCTTTGTTAAGCACGATTTGTTCAGTTCTATCTGATAGTGTTCTGAATTCAGATGCAAAGGTGGTCCAAAAGGCAGTTCGTTGCATTATGTTCAAAGGACACTGCCTTATGTAATAGATCGTTCCATACCTTCCAGGTAGAGCAGTGAAACGGGAACAGTTCACGTCATGCGTGTTTGTTAGATGTAGACGGCCTAATATACCGAAACACAATTATTTTGCTTTCAACGCTAGACAAAAAAATCTTTAGCGTTTAATGTTGGAGAATATATCCGCCCCACTCTCCTAACGGGTACCTCGTACATCCCACATTGGTTTCTGCGGTTTTGCTTGTCTGTCAGCACTGACAAATCTAGGTAAACGGTGCTGCTCTCGGTCATTAAGTGAAGGCCGTCGGCCACTGCATTGTCTGCGGTGAGTGGCAAAGCGTGAAATTTGTTATTCTCGGCACACTCTTGATACTGCGGACCTCAGAATGTTGAATTTCCTAACGATTTCTGAAATAGAATGTCTAATGCGTCTAGCTTCAACTACCTTTCTGCGTCAAAGTCTGTTAATTCCCTTCGTGCGGCCATAATCTTGTCGGAAACCTTTTCTCATCTCCTGATTACAAAAGACGGCTCCCCCAATGCACAGCCCTTTTATACCTTGTGTACACATTACTGTGGCCATTTGTAGATGTGCATGCCTCAATCCCAATACTTGTCACCACACTGCACAAGAGTGTGGCATGTTTTAGGTAAAACTCACATTCTCGTTGAGTCAGAAATTTCTTCTGAGATTAAAAATATGTGCCGTACCGGGAATCGAACCCTGGAGTTCTGCCTTTTTTGGGAGCGACTAACGACCCTCCCACATCACTCCACTTTCACCACCACCTCCTCTCCTACCTTTCAAACTTTACAGAAGTCCTTCTGCATACATTGCGGGGTTAGCATGTCTGTAAAGATGTCTATTGCAGAGTAAAGGGTTAGCCACAGTCTTGGGTGTTACTTCCAGGTTTCAGAACGGTAAACACTCCACTGAGGAGAGTAATTTCATTCCGGAAAAATATACTTATGCTAGTTTTCTTGCCAAACCATGTATCAGCCCATTTGTACCATTTTCACGGTGTTTCTACTTTACTGGAATTTGAATATACCAGATATTTTGTGTTAACATCTGCGAATGAAAATTAGGCTCAAAACATTTATGATCTGTCGTGATCTTCATTACTAATTGGATACCTTGCCATCCTTTGCGACCGATTTTCTTTGTAAGAATGGTCTAATAATTGAGGAAAATTGTTTCTTCTTACTTTAAGTTCGTTCCACGTATCCAGTGCTGTCTGTGCAAAGCGAATGTGTAGAGTGTTTCGCGACCATGACTAAGTAACTGCCGGCCGCTGGTGGCCGAGCGGTTCTGGGCGCTACAGTCTGGAACCGCGCGACTGCTACGGTCGCAGGTTCGACTCCTGCCTCGGGCATGGATGTGGGTCATGTCCTTAGGTTAGTTAGGTTTAAGTAGTTGTAAGTTCTAGGGGACTGATGACCTCAGATGTTAAGTTCCATAGTGCTCAGAGCCATTTGAACCATTTTTCACTAAGTAACTCAACGTTGCCCTAAAGTCAGAGCAGACAGAAATATAATATTGGCGTTGTCACTCATTTTTGTATCAGTGCCATTTTCATCCCATATTTCACTGTTTACTGGACTGTAATGTCCTTGAAAAACTGAACTAGGAGGGAACAAAATGACGAGAAATTGTTTCAGCTGAGAATGGTGAGTGTGACTTCCATGAAATGTCGGTAGACGTTACTAGCGCCACCACAGCTTACGTCTTCGGTTTGCTTACTCTCATGAATATTCAAACTTCGCAAATTCCTTTCTACGTTGGTATCTCATGAAATATTACACCGCTCTTGAATGTACGCGGACATCTGAGGAGAGTCTCGGATTTGAGGAAATTAAACGTCAGCTTTAGGCGAGGTTCTTATGGAGGACGGCGGTCGGTGAATTTGGCTTACTCCGCTCTCCGCACCAACCATCCATCAGGATCTCTGAGTGCCCGAAGGAGAGAGAGCGGGGGGAGGGGGGGGGGGCAGTGGAGGGTAGGGACAGCTAACACTTCATTCAGTTAAGTAATTTTTATGCAGTCAGTTACTGCTACTTGTGTTGTGGAACTCTGCTGGAGAAATAATTGCTAGACTTACCTGTGGAACACCATTAAGTGAATCGAATTTGCTACATTATTATGCGAATTTAACTTGGGTCGCCACTTGAATGCACCTACCTCTTAAATACACTGTAAATTTGCTTCATAATGATTAGTAAATAGGCCTCAATCTGGGGAAAATAATGAAATCTTGGTATATTATGAAAAGGATAGCTCGCTATTCACTATATAGCAGAGAAACTGAATCGCAGAGAGGCACAGCAAAAGGACTGTCCAATAAGCAATCCTTCGGCCAAAAGGCCTTCTTCCGAATCAAACCACGCACACACACACACACACACACACACACACACACACACACACACGCGGGCGCGGAGGAGAAACAGTTTTCTGGAGGAGAAACAGTTTTTGGAAAATGTTCTGAAAATATACTAATAATCATACACATGTGATCTAAGCTGGGCTAGAAGAGGCTCGATAGCAATTCGATAAACAACGGGTGAATTATTAAACATCAGGAATGCGTTGTACTGTACACTTATTCTTTTGATTATTGGTGCACACCAAATGTATGCTAACACTAGCGAAACACCTGTTAAGCGAATCTCTTTTGTGCCTTCGTAACACTTTGCTTCTTCAACCATCAAGTTTCGTAAAGGGAAACACGTCTGCGAGGACCTGAAAAGCATTCACGTATTTCGTTTTGTCTAATGGAAGGTGAACATTACGTGTCTCTCTAGCTTCTCGCAGCAAGTAAACGCCTGAAATCATTCGTAACAGTTGAGTGACTTTCTCTGCTCGTTTTTCAGACGTGGCCGTTGCTCTCTGTGGCCTGCCTAAACCCCTAATAAGCAGGTCCTCCTCAAAGCTCAGCGACAGTTCTAGCTGCTACTTTTACACTCGACGAACTAAAAAATTCTTTTTAAATAGCAGCAACTAGAATAGAAGTTTGCATGAGAGACCGAAATTTATGTGCGCATAATACGGGATGTTCGGAAATTGCCACATTTTCGACCTATAACCAAGAAAAGATCGCAGAATCTCGTCAATGACATGCTACTGATATGAGTGATAAATTGTTGATCGGAAGAACTAATACGTTATCTTCTTCTTTCGTTTCACCATACTAAGCAGTGTGTAAAATCCATCCATTTTTAATGTTCTGTGCCCTTTTATTAGCCCAGTATTGTTTCGTTCTTTATGATCTTACTTCCTTTCCTTCTTCAAAGATTTGGATTGTTCGTTTGGTTTTCATTTTGACTTGTAACCTCTCTGTCTTGTCTTTGGTTTTTTTTGCGATTTTACCTATGAGCATATTTTCTGTGATTTGGAATTCTCTTAAATCCTCCGTTTCCTTAAACCAATTTGGATGGGTTTTTTTGTTGAGGGAAAAAATTTTTTGTTTTATCTATTTTGGTTCTTTTGGAGGATATGCCCATAAAAGTCAGTTCTTCTTTTCCTAATTGTGTCTGATAGTTTTTCAGTAGTTTATTAAAGATATTAATTTTTTAAATGAATTAGCTTGTTGTTGTAGAAACTAACGCCAAGGATTTTTGTTAATATCTTCCTTTCATTGATATGAAGGTTTCAACAGGACCGTAGTTGGTGATAACAATGCTTCGGCTGCATACAGAGCTCCCGGTTTGATTTCTGTAGTGTAATGTCTTATGTTTGCATTCCACGAGGGGGACATTGTTACATGCATTTTTGGTAAGTCAGAATGACAGTTCAACTCTACTTCTTCTAGATTCCATTGCCTTTATAGGGCATTCCAACTGATCCATTCTCCAAGCTATTTTAATTCCTTAGAGATCCCTATTTTTTATATTTCCACTTTAAAATTGTATATTGTTAAATTCTACGGTGAATTTTCAATGAAACTTTCCATGGTGTGTGCATCTAAGAAACGCAAAAAGACTGCTAATATTGTCAGTTATCTAAACGATTTCAAGATTGACGATGGACAGCTGTGTCATGTCATAGCATATACAGATTTAGGGGAAATAATAAGAACCTATATGAAATAACACGAATACGTAAACGCGGAATTGGGGAATGTAAACGGAAGGCAGCGATTTGTTGGAAGAATTCCAAGAACGTGCATGCATCTGTAAAGAAAATCTGATCCAAGATTCTAGTGTAACTAATTTTAAAGTAACGCTTCAGCTCTTAGAATTCTTATCAAAATACAACTAACAGCAGGCGTGGGAGTAATTCAGGGACACACTCCAAAGATCGTAACAGAGAGAAGAATTTAAATGGCAGTCCTTCGAAAAAAAAAAGGACGAATTTGCCCTCGCACAACTTCGTTGGGCAGGAGTCATGAATATAGGGTAAGAGATATTAGAGTGCTTACAAACTTTGTCTCCCTTAAATCAATCCAAAAGAACGGACTCATGCTCTCCAATGCACTGTACAGCGGTATGCGGACTATACACGTCATTGTAGACGGGACCTGCTCGTATAGCATAACGCACAGCGTGCTGGCTTGCAATACAGGTAGGTGAGCCTGACCTGTATCGAGTGCGCGCAGGGTATTAATATCGACCGAGGGACGGTTCACTGTGTGTAGTTCCTTCTCGTTGTTCACTTTGCTGATAACTTCTCCTCTCGTTGGGCACGATGAATTGTTTCATCTTTAGTAATACAGTCTAAGACAGGAAGAAAATGACGCACTACCAGGGAATTAGCCGAACAGAATGAAAACCAGTAAATGTGATGCGCATGTGCAGACAAACAAATGATTGCAATTCCATAAAAACAGGATGATAGTTCAAGAGAAAGAGTTTCACAAATTGAGCACGTCGGTAACGCGCTGGTCCACCTCTAGCGCCTATACAAGCAGTTATTCGGTTTAGCATGGGTTGATAGAGTTGTTGGATGTCCTACTGGGGGCTATCGTGCCAGATTCTGTCAAATTGGCACCTTAGACTGTCAAATCCCGAGCTGGTTGGAGGGCCCTGCCTATAATGCTCCAAACGTTCACAACTGGGAAAAAAAATCTGGTGATTTTTCTGGCCAAGGGAGGGTTTGACAAGCACGAAACAAACGGTAGAAAGACTCGCCGTGTGCGAGCGGGCATTATCTTACTGAAATGTAAGCCCAGGATAGCTTGTCATGAAGGCCAAGAAAATGGGACGTAAAATGTCGTGAATGTACCGCTGTGCGTTGCGACGGGGCGGTAAAATAAAGTGCGGTTGAAGAGTTCTCACGAATGTGCATATACAAATGTTGCTTAAAAATGTTATTGCAAATTTTGGCTCTCACGTAAGTCTCAGGGGATGATTTCCACACTTGGTGCATTTGTACACTGTTCCACACCCGCGCATTAGTTATAGCTTATGAATTAATTATTCACTCAGACATGAGTACAGTTTATGCTAGGGAACAAAAATTAGGCGATTATTATAGCAAAATCATTTTTCATCACACAGTTCAAACACTATTTATTGGCGTCGTCCTTTTCTTTTACGCAATGAAATTACACTGGTGAGACGGTTTGCAGTTTTACTTTAATAATAATTTGACTCAGAGCACCCAATAGCAGCAATGCAGGCTGCTATAAACGAAAATTACTCACTCAATTCGAAGAGAACCACAAGTCCCACTGTCTTTGTTCTACGCCGATGTATACCTCGTAATTCGTACTCACACAAATAATCGTAGCACTTCCAGTTCACCAAATACATGCTTGCACACTTGCACTATTAAACAATACTCTTTGTCGAAATAAACTGGCGCGAAAAAAAATTCTTACTCAAACGACCACATGGGCCACCCAAAAGTGAGGCTTGCTCGTCACCCACCGGCTCCCCGACTGCCGAACCACCGACCAATGACTCACCCCCTGGCCAAGACGGCCGCTCGCTTTTATAGGCCCGGATGTCCACCCCCCTGGTTATTTAAGTACCAACCTCACCAGTTAAGGTTACAAATTTTGATACATACACACCTCGACAGAAATAAGTACACCATCGGAACCGCGCTAAAAAGTACACCTTATTTACTATTTTACATTAATTTCTAGGATTATTCTATCGCCCGTAAATCAAGTTTTAGTTTTTGCAAAATTTCGTCACTTAGCGCAGATTTGTTGGTTTACATCTGTGCTGCAAAGTTTTAACATAGAACTGCATATAGTTCCGTTTTTGGACGTAATCTACAGCGATCTATACATTGCGCTGCTCAAAATCTTCATATCTATAATAATTTATTAATTATGGGCGATAAATGTTAATAATATTTTGCAAACAATGAAAAAATTGCAAGTTAAGTGTATAGTATAACTTAACTAGTTTAAAATACGTGTGATGCCACCCAAAATATTATATAGTGCCGTTCTTTACGTCATGAGTTTTCTATTGAATTTTATACACACTTTTCCCTCAAACTTTGTTTATTGCTCTTTACGGGCTTAATTATTTATGAATCTTAACATATGACTATGGCACTCGATCCGCTATGACGAAACGTTTTTAATGAGTGCTCGCTCATCCCTGTAAATTGTTATTTATTATTTTTATTAATCTTTCAGTATTCGTGATATTAACCGATTCTGAGGTTACTATAACTTTTGCGTCTCGTGACTTGAAATAAAAATCGATCTCTCAGAAGGTGCATATTGCTGACCGCAATCCACTGCCGAATCCCTCTTCACCGTAAGTTACATAGTTTTCGCGTAATGCGCGAAAAACCAAACAATGCCCCAAGCTGCAGGCCACGTGGCCGCCCGGCGGCGGAGACATCCCACCGACCGTTGCAAATCTCGCGTGGGTGTAACGGCGGTTTGTACCGTCACAGCCTCAAAGGCGCCACGGATGACGGGCAAAGAGGTTCTGCTATGAAATGAAATGGCACCACAGACCGTCACTCATGGTTCTCGGGCCGTATGGCAGGCGGCATTCGACTTGGGATCCCACATCCGTCCGGAGCGTCTCTAGACACGTCTTCAGCCTGGAATCACACTACAGTAGAATGGTCTTCAGTGATGAGTTCCGGTTCGAATTAATTCCCCTTTTTCATTTATTAATCCTATAGTTTAACTGCAAGTTGTTACACTATTTGTTTTGCAAACTCGATGTGTCTATATAAATGTTGTCAATAGCAGCCCTGATGATTACCATAACTCTTATTATAAACTGTCCGAGGGAGAGTTAGACTGTATGAAATTATAAGGGGCTCCGGGGATCCTCAACCTTTTCAAGCTAGATATCTACTACAGGTATTTAGAGATCTACTGATATAAAAATTCATCGAGGTTCAAGCAGAAAACAACACTGTAGCCAAAATCAAACATTTTAATTACACAATATACATAAAATGTAATTTTCTCTCTACGAAAAATTGTAGGCCTACCACTCAATTTTCAAGATCGTATATGTGAAACATACTAAAATGTACACCAACAGAAATGTTGGAAATAGTTTAGTGAGCTACTTGGTTTTGCATATCATTGGCCATTTTATTGTAATATGGTGAATAAATGTGTCAGGCTCAACTTTACACATTCTGAAAGATTAGGATCAGTCAGTTTATTTCCACACTTATATCTCGCTATGTTCATCTTTGAAAACGCTGCCTCACGTAGGTAAGTTGATCCAAAACAGGTAAAACATAACATGCGACTTTTAAAATGCTGGGATAGGGTTTTACAGTCACTAATTTCCAAAAGTTATCTTCATTATATTCTGACTTTCAGGAAATGTCATTTTGAAATCGAATTATTTTCTCTTCAAGCCGGCCATGGTGGCTGAGCGGTTCTAGGCGCTACAGTCTAGAACCGCGAGACCGATACGGTCGCAGGTTCGAATCCTGCCTCGGGCATGGACGTGTGTGATGTCCTTAGGTTAGTTAGGCTTAAGTAGTTCTAAGTTCTAGGGGAATGATGACCTCAGAAGTTAAGTCCCATAGTGCTCAGAGCCGTTTGAACCATTTTTTTTAACCTCTTCAAGTTCAGTCTCACTAAAAGAGAAGTGAGTAGTACCCACTTAGCTTGAAATACCTTACACATGCTCTATCTGAAAAGGTTGAACTATGACAGCTAGAACGGGTTCCATTGCCTCGAAATCTTAAAATCGGTTTTCAAACTCTGTCTTCAGTGCTGTCACGTTGGCTTTATCCATCTCTGCAGCTTCTTCATCCAATGACGTCTGTTCTGACTGTATGTGAGGAAAGTGTTTCGATAAGGTAAAGTATTTAACTGTAAACTACCTTCGTCGTGAACATGGTTGTTTCATGGAAGCACTAACAAGAGGAGGCCGCCAATTGTGAAATTCAGATTCGATTCATACTGCGCATAATAAAAGCTCATGGCCAGAGGTGTAATGTGTCAAAGAACCAAGATGCACTTCTCAGCCGTTGTCGAGAAAATCTACAGTTAAAAGAAACCGTTGCGGTGAAATACTCTCTACGATGAACATTTTTTTACAGCGTCGTGGCGCAGCGGTAAGCGCTCGGGTTTGTAATCTAAAGGTCGCCGGATCGAATCTCGCGTCATGCAACATATTTTTTTTTAGTATTTGTTTTTTTGTAGTTCATATATATATATATATATATATATATATATATATATATATATATATATATATATATATATATACATAATTCTCGGCAATCAGTTGCAACAGTTATGCATATAATAAGTTGCTGAAAGTCGTTTGTCGTGGAAAAATTGGCGACTTCGAATATCATTATGTTTTCCCCAAACAAAGTTGTTTTTCACAAATGTTATTAATTGTCTTCATAATGTTAACTACGTATAGTTAACGGAAGACGTAGAAACGGTATTCCGAAACGAATACGTATAGCGTAATCAAACGTTCGAATTAGAATGGAGACCCCACGATCACAAATTTGCTGCGGCAGGTATGAAATATAAACTCCGTTACTCGCTCGTTACACTTGAAGGACAGATGTTGAATGGGCCGAAACGAGCCGCCGCGTAACAGTGTAGTTGCCTGCTAACTTCGAAAGAAGGTAGATGCGGTCCCTAGCGCAACTTATAACATCGTCGAAAATCAGTGCGGACGGGAGAGCTTTGGTACACCCTGTTAAAAAAACGGAAAAATGGAGGCGGTACAATTGGAGAGCGATCCGCCTTCACCAACAGTTTTTTGAATTACAAAAAACTAATAATAAAAATAAATTGCCTGGCGCGAGATTCGATCCCGCGACCTTCGGACTATGAACCTGAGCGCTTACCGCTGCGCCACGACGCTGTAGAAAATTATTAATCGTAGAGAGTATTTCACCGCAACGATTTCTTTTAACTGTCGATTTTCTCGACAACGGCTGAGAAGTGCATCTTGGTGCTTTGCCACATTACACCTCTGGCCATGAGCTTTTATTATGCGCAGTATGAATCGAATCTGAATTTCACAATTGGCGGTCTCCCCTTGTAAAACAAAGACTTGTTCCTCCAACCCCCCTCCCCCCACCCTTCCGCACAGCACACCATACCTCATCCCGCAGCAAACACTGAGTGCTCTTCCTGCTCACAGTAACCCCGCTCACGACGCAAGTTATAGTTCACTAATGGTAACTTCACCAAGCAGGAGGTAAGGCCGTTGCTTGGAGCGAGCGTTCGGGAGGACGACGGTTCAATCCGGTTTCCGGCCATCCTGATTTAGGTTTTCCGTGATTTCCCTAAATCGCTTCAGGCAAATGCCGGGATGGATCCTTTGAAAGGGCACGGCCGATTTCCTTCCCCATTCTTCTCTAACCCGAGCTTGCGCTCCGTCTCTAATGACCTCGTTGTCGACGGGACGATAAACACTAAATCTCCTCCTCCTCCTCCTTGGAGCGAGCGTTAAAGGCGTGAAATGCAGGCGGAGGACAAACATGCGAAGACTATGTTGTAAGATTTACTACATACGACTTCCATGTGAAACACTCATTGTCATCTAACTAGCATTCCACAAAAAGAGCTCACTTAAACAGGTTTCGGACAAAGATTTTGAAAGATCGACTCATAAAGCCAGGACGGTCGACTGGTCAATCGTGTCGACGTGTTCATCACCCCTGCACTAGAGATTACATTAAAACATCCACTTAACATAACGGCACTTTATTCTGTTTAGCCGACCTGATCTGATCTGGTCGAATAGCAGCCCAATAATTATTGTTAATGTGACCGTGTACCTAATGGGGCTGGCAATCGGAATTGACTGCTACGGAAGTTGTTACTTTCCAGTTCGTCCTTATCAAATGCTGTAATAATGAAATGTCTGGTAACAAGAAAAACACCAACACAGTTTCACTAATTACGAACCTATATTCGTCTCAAAAACACAAAAAGGAGGAGACAGACACTGCCTTCGTCATATATATCTAATTACGGCTAATCTCAGCACAGGCTTCTTCATTTTTCATTATCGTCACACGTTAATCCATCACTGCAATCCAACACTGCAGTCCAACACTGCAATCTAAGGTGATGACGGCGCGGTAGACGCGAAACCAAAATATCGGCACTAGAAATGTCACTGACCACTTCCGTAATTATACTTCTTCACTTTCCCAGTATTATATCTAGTACGAAGGAGTCTAACCACGGCGACGGTGACTCCCTTCTCCGTTAAAGCCTTGCATTACAACAACTGGCCTCCACACACCTCTATCGGCAACATGGCACTGGTTCAACTCCACACTCGCTCTCGCAACACGACACAATCGATTGTTCGCCCTATCGACCTGTGCCGAGTGCAAATTTATAGTAAGGGCCTACGGACCCCTTACATCCCCGCCCTCAAAAACTGCTTTGGAGCCTCTGGCATAAAAGAATCGGCAAGGAAATTAGATATCATTACATCTGAACAAAACACACAGTGTAAATAATTAATGAAATTACAATTCACCAAATAACCCCTCGACTCCGGTAGTGGCCTGCCTCCACAACAATATTCTACAAAAGGTTATTACATCTCACAAACATGGCATTGTCCAAATCACAATTTTTTATCAAGCAGCAATAATCCTCTATAGTCCATATTGAATGTAACACACAACATACAATCAGAAATTATTACGTGAACACATGACATATGAATTATTATATTACAAATTAGTTGTTACAGGTTTTACACCCATTCTCGGGTAATCGTCGATATGAAATATGAAGTTCTAGTTATAATACACCAGAAAATACAATGCAAATAAACATTCCCCTCTTTCAAATGTCCGATTAACAACTAAATGTTCTAAACATGTCTTATCCAACTACATCAAGGAGCTTGAACACTCTCATTTCAGGCATTCGCCCTAATCGAGTTCCCCTTCCTCATCTGGGTTATCCCTGTTCTCGTGTGAGTAGTGCCTTTTTATGTTTTCCACATGCCCCTTACCATGCACTCTCTTTGTCCGTGCATATTCCAACTCCACCGTGTTAGGATGACCAATTTTTATAATCCTGTATGGTCCCTTATAAACGTGGTTGAATTTGTGTATTTCAGAGTTTATTTTCCTTGATTTTGCATGAACCTTTACTAGTACCAAGTCTCCCACTCGGTAAGTTATCGGTTTCACTAGCTTGTCGTGTCTTTCCTGTCTTTTCCTAGCCTTCTCCTTCATACTTAATTCCACTAGCTCCAATTTCCTTTCCCAGGTCAATGAACTTCCTGGTGGGTAGACTAGCAACTCGCGAAAAATACTGTCGGGTTCTTGATTGAGCAATACTTCACATGGTGCAAACCCTGTAGAATCATGTGGGAGGTGATTCCTGACCCGCTCAAATTCTTCCAGCTATTCTTTTCATGAACCATGCTTCCTATGACAATACGTTCGGCATAAACGGTTCAATTCCTTCATTGTTCGTCTGCAGGGTTAGAAGCTGGCCTATATCTAGAAATGGCAATTTATTCTGTGTTCATTTAGCATCTCTGTCCACTCTTTTGACCTAAATTGCGACCCATTATCACTCAAAATTCGCTTAGGAAGACATACCTTTCGAAAATAGTCTTTCTCAAACTGGTTAATGATGGCTCTACTGGTGGCTTTCTTTAACGGGTAAAATTTTATGTACTTGGAAACCAGTTCTTCCACTACTAAGATGTGTGTGTAATTCCCTCGTGAGGCAGGAAGTGGCCCAAAGAGATCCACTGCAACTATGTCCTTAATTACTGTTGGTACAATTGGATGCATATATCCTTTGTGCTGTACTGTAGTCGTTTTAGATTTTTTACAAGTGTCACATGTACTCAGTATCTTACGTATACGGCTTCCCATGTTGTTGAATGCACAATCTAACTTCAACTTTTCCAGACACTTCTTCGGTCCATAATGCGTATTACTATAGTGCGTATACCAAATTAATTTTTCTACCACATGCTCAGGCACACAGAGTTTCCAGTTCTCCTCACTCTCCTTGTTTCTTTTATAAAGTATCCCATTATGAATCTAATAAAATGTGCGAATTCTTTCCTCTCCTGCAGACCTGTATTTGTTTTTAATTGTCTTTAATTTCTCGTCCTCGTTCTGTTCCCTGCGCACATTCTTTAGGAACTTCCTTATGAATTCTTCATACTGTACTCCTTTCATCAGGTTAATTCTAACTCCTTCTCCTTCTGACCTGTCCACCAACATTGCTCTCGAGTCAGCTGGTAATCTTGACAAGGCATCAGGTATTATATGTGTTGCCCCTGGCTCATAAATTATCTCGAAGTCATAGTCCTGCAATGCCAGGGCCCATCGCGTTAGTCTGCTGTGCCTCAACTTGCTTGTGGTCAGAAATGTAAGGGTCTTATGGTCAGTCACTACTTTCACATGCCTCCCGGCCAAATAGTAACGGAAACGCTTAAACCCCCACACAATTGCCAATGCCTCCCTCTCAGTAATCGAATATTTCCTCTCCCAAGCATTTAAACTCCTGCTACCGAATGCTATTGTTCTTACACTCTCACCATTTCCGCTCCTCTCCATTTGGTACAAATGTATTCCTAGTCCATAGTCAGAGCTGTCTGCTCCCAAATAAAAATCCTTAGAAAAATCTGGGTGGTACAATATGTCTGCACTATGTAGTGCTTCTTTGATATTCTCAAACTCGGTTTGGCACTCTGCACTCCAATGCCACGTCATCCTCGCCTTGGTCAATTCCCTCATACTCTGGGCATTAAGTGCGGATCCTTTTACAAATTTTCTATAAAACTCACAAACCCCAACGAACGCTCGAAACTGCTTCTTACTATGGGGGGTCGGAAAATTTCTAATAGCCTCCATTTTACTAGGATCAGGATAGATACCCTCCTCTGATATTATATGGCCCAGGAATTTTATCTTTGATTTGCCAATTTCCGACTTGTCCAGGTTTACAGTTACCCCTGCGGTTTCAAAAGCTGCCAAGACTGCATCCAATATATTCAAATGTTCTTCCCATGATTCACCTGCTATCAAGAGGTCATCCACATAGTCGGTGACCTTTTTAAGTAACTCCTCGCCCAGTATCTTATCCATTCCTCTTATGAATTCAGACACTGACACATTAAGCCCAAACGGCAACACTCTAAATTGATAGCACCTCCCTCCATAAGTAAAAGCTGTATACTGGCGGGACTCTGTGGCCAACGGTATTTGCCAGTAACCAGCAGTTGAGTCGATACTACTAAGCACCTTTGCTCCTCAGAATTTTTGAATCAGTTCTTCTATAGTCTCAGGTTTGTCCCGCTCCGGCTCGATGATCTTGTTCACTGTTCGTGCATCCAAAACTATCCTCACCTTTCCATCCTTCTTATCAACAACAAATAGGGGGTTGTTATATTGACTGTTGGCCCTTTCTATAACACCAAGGTCCATCATCCTCTGTATCTCTTCATCTACTGCTCTTCTTTTCGCCTGGGGAATGGAATACTGTTTTATATTGAACGGTTTACGGTTCTTTATTTTTAGCTTACACTCCACCTCTTTCATGATACCTCGCCGTTGAGAAAATACCTTATGACACCTGTATAACACTGTGGCTAATTTCCTCTTAACCTCCCCATCTAGGTGTGTCATCTCCTCCAACTTTTTACTGATCTTATCCTCTTTACGTCTATCCTCTCGTGCTAATCCCTCAAGGTATATCAACACTTCTTCTTCTAGATCCTCTTCCCCGTATCCTATTGTGGGTTCCTCTTCATAACACAAACTTATCCTTTTGAATTCCTCCTCTTCTTTGATTGCACTACCTTCAGCAAACTTTAACCTCATCTCTTCTCCCTTTCTTCCTTTGACCTTAATAGTACCTTCATCAAAACTCACTACTGCATCAAGTTCATTCAACCAATCTATTCCTAAAATAATTGATGTGTTCAATCCAGCCACCACCAAAAATGTTGCTTCGTATTCTTCTCCCTCTATCTCGAAGGTAATCAACACTTGTTCTTTAATAGGTTTACTTCTTGCACCCAACGCATTCACAATTCTCACTCCACTCACTGGGAAACTAGGCAAGCTAATGTTTGCTTTCAGTACCTGTTCATATAACCTCTTGGATATGGCACATGCTTCACTTCCTGTATCAACTAATGCCTCAATATTCAGTCCACATAGCTTGACCCCTATCATGGGTAGTATGGGTTCTTTGGGAATCCTACTTCTTCCCTGCAGTAGATCTCCTCTTAGATTTCCACCATTGTCGTGTCTTAGTAGGTTTATTCTGGTCCTTGTAGCTCTCACTCCTGACCGGACCTCATCTGGAGTGTCATTCAGTTTTCCAGTCTCTCCGCCTCTTCTATATGCACTGTGTCATTCATTCGCCTATCCCTTCCTCTCTCATGATCTCTTGGTTCTTCATTCCTTCTCCAATCATTTCTCCATTGCCGTTCACCACCATGGTTCCTGTATCTATGGCCACCACGTCTTCCTCTATAATTAGACGAATTATTAAAATGATTCCTTTGGTCACTACTTCCCTCTGGGTTTTGATTATTAGCTTGATTGTGTTCCTGTGATCGAACAGATTCCAACTGTTCCAGTATCTCCATCAAGGCCTCCTTATCTTTAATTAGGCTCCCGGATACAGTTTCTTGCATTCTCCTGCTCAATCTTCTTTTTATCGCGGATATCATTATGTCTTCACTCAGGGGTTGTTCCAAGGTCTCGTTCAATTCCCACAAATGATCGGCGCTGCAGGCGGGCGTAGTTTGTAGTTCGGCCGCTAGATGCCGGGTTGGCGCTCGGTGTCTCGAAGTCGCGCTGAAGATCCGTGGCGAGTCGTCGTAGTTCTCAGTCGGCCGCTCCGTGGCGCTGCAGGCAGGCGTAGTTTGTAGTTTGGCCGCTAGATGCCGAGTTGGCGCTCGGTGTCAGTGTAGTGCGTCTGCGCCTGACCTACTCCTTGCACAGGTAGTTGGGATGACGTGTGAAATCACCTCGCGGATCGAAGCTCTTTGGCGCAGCTGCTGCACGGGTCTGCGTGACGTCCCTCAACAATTGCGTCGCCACATATATTGTCGCCTGCATAACAGTTTATGGGTCCACTTGAAGTTGCTCGATTTTCACTATTCAAAAAGCAATTTCGATCATAATATTACTACTAAACACTTCCTTAAAAGCTTCCGTGACGAATTCTTAGTTCGTTTTGCTGTCGTAATGTTCACACGTGTCTTTCTTTGATGTTCACTTTTCATAGTTTTTCGTGCGGATTTACGCGTTTGCACATTATAACACAGTTCATCGACACTATTACTCTCATCTAATATGGCAAGAAAAAACAGTTTATTCACAATCGTAAGATGCTATTACTTCGTATTGATCAAGAATGCACTGTTTCTTGTCGCGATTTTAAAGTTTATGCTCTGTCTTGATCCGAAATTGAAAAAATATTTTCTCGCGTTAAGCAAGATAAAATTGCCTATTGTTCTTTACGATTCGTCCGAAGATTGCACTTGTCCTTTCACGGTAAGCCAAGGTGTAACACCTCCGTTTATTTTAGCCGACCTGATCTGATCTGGTCGAATAGCAGCCCAATAATTATTATTAATGTGACCGTGTACCTAATGGGGCTGGCAATCGGAATTGACTGCTACGGAAGTTGTTACTTTCCAGTTCGTCCTTATCAAATGCTGTAATAATGAAATGTCTGGTAACAAGAAAAACACCAACACAGTTTCACTAATTACGAACCTATATTCGTCTCAAAAACACAAAAAGGAGGAGACAGCCACTGCCTTCCTCATACATATCTAATTATGGTTAATCTCAGCACAGGCTTCTTCATTTTTCATTATCGTCACACGTTAATCCAACACTGCAATCCAACACAGCAATCCAAAGAGATGCCGGCGCGGTAGACACGAAAGCAAAATATCGGCACTAAAATATCACTAATCACTTTCGTAACAATACTTCTTCACTTTCCCGGTATTATTCTAACACAAAGGGGTTAAACCGCGGCAATGGCAACTCCCTTTGTCGATAAAGCCTCGCATTACAACAACTGGCCTCCACACACCTCTACCTGCAACATGGCACTGACTCAACTCCACACTCGCTCTCGCAATACGACACAATCGATTGTTCGCCCTATCGACCTGTGCCGAGTGCAAATTTATAGTAAGGGCCTACGGACCCCTTACAGTCTCTGTCACCTCTTGTTCGCATTGACGGCACTTTGAACAGTGGACGTTACGTTTCAGATGTGTTACGACCCGTGGCTCTACCCTTCATTCGATCCCTGCGAAACCCTACATTTCAGCAGGATAATGCACGACCGCATGTTGCAGGTCCTGTACGGGCCTTTCTGGATACAGAAAATTTTCGACTGCTGCCCTGGCCAGCACATTCTCCAGATCTCTCACCAACTGAAAACCTCTGGTCAAAGGTGGCCGAGCAACTGGCTCGTCACAATACGCCAGTCACTACTCTTGATGAACTGTGGTATCGTGTGGAAGGTGCATGGGCAGCTGTACCTGTACACGCCATCCAAACTCTGTCTGACTCAATGCGCAGGCGTATCAAGGCCGTTATTACGGCCAGAGGTGGTTGTTCTGGGTGCTGATTTCTCAGGATCTATGCACCCAAATTGCGTGAAATATAATATATTGGTCCAATGAATACCCGTTTATCAAATGGTTCAAATGGCTCTGAGCACTATGCGACTTAACTTCTGAGGTCATCAGTCGCCTAGAACTTAGAACTAATTAAACCTAACTAACCTAAGGACATTACACACATCCATGCCCGAGGCAGGATTCGAACCTGCGACCGTAGCGGTCGCTCGGCTCCAGACTGTAGCGCCTAGAACCGCACGGCCACTCCGGCCGGCACCCGTTTATCTTCTGCATTTCTTCTTGGTGTAGCAATTTTAATGGCCAGTAGTGTAACTAGCTTTCTTTTGTTGCCTATGTAACTGGAGATCCCGGAAAAAGAAGTACAGCTCTCGCAACGACAATATTGTGGGTCAGATACCCTAAATATTGAGGAAGCAAACAAACTTCTACAAATCACAAGCGATGAGATACAATGGCTAAAGTAAGAGACTGAAGTTTTGGAGCTTACAACGCCGAAGGATTATCGCAGAATGCATTGCATGAATTTACGAGTCCCGTAACTAGCAGCCACGCAATGAGCGTAACCGTTCTCATTATTGACCACGTCACGGCTGCAGCTAAGAGCGCCCCCATTTGCATCTACGCAGCCAGACATATGGTTTGCGGTACTACAGAATATCTTCGAGCAATAACGCGTAAACGAGGACCGTGAAAAATTCATCCAGTTAGCAACCTGGATCAGAGGACAACAGCGATAGTCTCCGATGTATCCTACATCCGCCGCTCCGACAGCATACAGCACACTTAAAACGTCGTTCGTCGTTCGCTGCATGAAATTACCTGGCCAGCGACTTTCCCAGGTGATGTACCTGGGAAAACGTGCGGGCAGACCTCCATCTGAATTTTGGAGACATTTAAGCACTATCGTCGACTCTGGTGGTAACAGTTTCCTCGTCATGTTCAGCTAACGTTAACGGGGTAACAAGGACAGCCTCTTGACATGCTGCTGTAAACAGCTGACAGAGCTTTTGCTGTCATGCAGTCAAATGGCCCTGAGCACTATGGGACTTAACTTCTGAGGTCATCAGTCCCCTAGAACTTAGGACTACTTAAACCTAACTAACCTAAGGACATCACACACATCCATGCCCGAGGCAGGATTCGAACCTGCGACCGTAGCGGTCGCGCGGTTCCAGACTGTAGCGCCTAGAACCGCTCTGTCACACAGGTCGGCACTGTCATGCAGTCGTAGCGTCCGTTAAACATCATCGGTCATCTCTACAACGGAAACCGATAGTGATTCATCGTACAGGTTAGAAGAATAGAAGTGTAAGCGTATTGTCATATCGCTGGCTTGGTTGCGGAGTATCTTTGCGGGCAGCCGCGTCTGTAGAGTCGAGCGCGGGTCACGAACTCTTATGTTGTGTGGTGTGTAGCTCTGTATGTAAGAGACATTGTTAGTATGGAAGTTGAAGTGTTGCTACAAGTGCTATTATAGTAAAGTGATGAAATATGGAAATGGTTCAGAGGAAATTGCGTCAAGAAGTAATTAAAAATGAGCAGTGCCACCGATAACGTATTTTTGTATCCTCTCGTTGCGTGTCGCACCGTACAGTGTCAATCATCCGCGCCGTGTTCGGTCTCCCAGAATGAACTGATGTGAATCAGTAAAAATTAGTTAGCATAAAAAATGCAGTCAAGTGTCAGTGTCTTGTAGCGAGCGTGAGGACGTGCTTTTGATCATCGCGTTTCCGCATTATCAACAATCAGCCACGCCGCGACGGTTACGCGCACGCTCGTACAAGTGAGAACTGAGAACTGAAAAATTAATTTTACGAACAGTGTTGAAATATCATTACTAGTGTGAAGGAGGACTGGTACCAAATATCTGTGTATGCGTGGCGAGCGTAATAACTTTCGTTGGATTATTCGGCTTTCGCATCATCAACGATCATCCGCGCCGTGTTCGGTAGGCGCACGCTCGTGCAAGTGATATTGTGGACAGATAATCATGAAGACTGTCAAAATTTTTACGATTTAGAGTGTAAACAGTGCAACCTATGGTTTCCATATCTTCTCAGAATATAGATGTTCATACCAGACATAGGACAGTGTAGGGGAGCCCCTCAACGTTAAAACCCAAAACCCGCTTGCATATTTCGATAGATAATTTCAGGCAAGCCAGCAGCAGTGTGGAGCAGAACAATACAACCGCCGCGGGATTACCAGGTGTGTGATGTGGACAGGGCGCACAGTCAAGAAAGGCAGAAACGACAACCAGTTTAAAGGTACCCACCCATTAGTCTCCCGGGCATGTTACAGAAGTTAAGCTTGTAACCTCCCCCTCACTTATCGACTTTAATGACAGTGAAAAATTAAACCACGTGTACCTAATGGAAATTTGGGAAAGCAATCGTCACCGAAGTTAATCTGTCGGTAAAGAGGGAGGAAAGGGTTACATCTAAATGAAAGGAAAAATGCAAATGAAACTGGTGGAAATTAATTTTGAAAAGGGGTAAAGTTAATAAAGAAAGTAAATGTGCGGCCGTTACGTTAACAATTAACTAGCGGTAATTAGATATTTGAGATTTGGGGGAAATTATGGTCGCCAGTCCTAAGGACAATTACTATAGTAACTGAAAAAGAAAGGTTATTACACATATAATTAGCACTAGAAGCATGGCAACTGAAGGTTGACACGTGTAGTGTGAAAACTGAAAGTTTGTCAGAAGTAATAAATTTCGCTACACTCTGACTTAATTTAGCAAAAGAATTAATAAAACCGGAAAATCGAAAGTTAATTTAGTGACTGAAGTTAATAGTGAGCTTTCTTTCTGAAGCACATCGAAATTCAGTAAAATACGGTCAGTCTTGGACTACCTCAACAATCATTTCAAAAGCAACTTGACTCTACGCAATTTAGAAATAAGAGATTTAACTTTGGACTTGAATTAAATGATTCTGAACAATTAACAATAGTAAAATTTTGTACGTACCAAGCTGAGCTGCAGTCACAGGTAAGCTAAAATACGGTAACAAAACTCGCACTCTTAATTTGTGCTTGTGTAATCTAAATATTGTAGCCAGCTATGAATACTTTAACTGAACTTTGAAATTAAAGCAATGAAATCGAATTATAATGCTTTAATGCTGGCGTTTGAATTTCAACGACACTCTGGTTCATTTCGGAAAAGGAAGGGACCCTGCTTGGCAATGCAATTGGGACAATGAGCAACAAAGGTTCATGCTACGTTGCTGTAATTTTGTGATTTGAACAGTTTGAAAAGCTGAGGTCTGCCATACAGTTCTGAAACTTTACGTGCTTTTAGTCTTCCTTGTTGGTTTATTGAAGGTTTGAAGTCGCCGATCGAGGAGGTGGCGACAGTCACTCATTGTCGGCCGTCGCTGTTGCAGAAGCTGGATGCTGGCGCGCCTTCTTCTCGACACGGTCACCAGGCGAAACGGGCTCTTGATGTGTGCCAGCTAATGCTCCCCGTCCGCGACACCGTGCTAGAAACTACCATGGCCAGTCGATCGCAATTACATGCTGCCAAACCCCGAAAGCCCGGCAACTTGCTGGAGCGTCACACAACACACCTGCTCAATCGCACTACTCCAACCAGACTCCCCCTCGCTGCCCGCGCTCCACGCGGCAGAGTTAACACTACCAAAGATCCTACACACTTTCGTTCTTCACACGACCTATCGATGTATTCGTTCGATAGCATAGTTTTCCCTAGGCCAGACCCAGCGTATCAATACAAATAATATTCACAAAACAAACCAATTATAAATCGACACATATATATATATATATATATATATATATATATATATATATATATACAAATATTAAAACAATTACAATATATAAAGACACAGAAATGTTATATCTTCAGGTAACAAAATAAGGAAAAATTTATGGTACAATAGATGGAAATAGGAGGATATGCATTTCCGGCGTTACAAGCTGTGCAGCCACAAGTTGTAGGCTAAAGCCAGACAACGCTGAGGGGATGAGAAAGCTGCAAGCCACGATGGAAATGATGGCTACTCGGCTCCATAACTAGGAACGACGAACTTCCACCAGTAATAAGACGCAGTCACACTCCAAACAGGATGAAGCTAACACCAACGATTTTTGCTGGTGCCACAGGCGTTTCGGCCCACGAGCTACGAGATGCACAAAACGTTGTGGGTTCCCAGGTGACGAGGTTAGCGTGCTGCAGGCGTCACGGGCTGCGGCACTCACCAACGGAGTCGTAAAAGAACGAACAACCAAGCGACATTCGTAGGCTTCAATATGCACATTAAAGGTAAGACCCGTGGAAACGTGCTTTACGCTATTCCTTCATGCCATTCAGTGACATTCTGGAAGAATAAGCTAACACTGCACAGATTACAAATGGCCCCAACTTCCCGATAGACACAGGTCCCGAAGTGAATACCCTGCCGGCCTCGAACTTGTTTACAAAGGACAAGAGTGAGCCTTTGAAATTGCTAGCAGTTAACAATTCAAGCATAAACACGTACGGTTCTAAAGAGCTCACAATTGAAATCGGTTTATCTACCGGTTATAACTAGAGCTTTGTAGTGGCTGATATTTTACAGCTCAATTTAGGTGCAGATTTCTTGTCTCATTTTGCACTCACCGTTGACTTGGGCAAATAACTGTCTTACTACCGGATCACATAGGAGCGTGATAAAGATCCTCGGTGCAGTGGAGCAGAGGTTGTAATAGAAGTAGTCAGTAGCTCAGGTATACGGTCTCTGCAGCAAGAAGCCACCAAGAGTCCAGTAGTGAACCACAACACAGTGCATTATATACGCACAACACCAAGCCCGCCAGTGCCCGCATATGTCATGATCAAGTTACTGGCAGCACGTTTTGTGTGACCATCAATTAAAAAGAACGCCAGGGAGTGGACTCGCGCATGCCTACAACTTCAGCGCTGCAAGGTAAGAGGACACGTGCGTGCGGAAATGTGGAATTTCACAGTATCACCAGCAAGACACTTATGACATTATAACACTCAGATTTAAAAAGAAGACTTCCGCTGTGTCATTTGGATAGCAATCTCCACTGATGATGACAATCTAAGTAATTACCACTTATGCGAATTATGCAATCAATACAGTAATAGCAACGCAGAAACAACAGTTAAGCAATGTGACCGCCCGTATCATAGTCACGATCTGTGGCTACAATCTGTTGCAGACAATATAGACTGACCACAATGACAATGATGGATAGACTAAAATCAAACAAATAAAGTAAAACCAATATAAAATGCATAAAAAACTATAGATAGTGAACAAATTCAATACACACATAAGACACATGACGCCCCCACAAAATGCTCTTCCCATGAACAGTCTTTATCTTCATTGCCCGCGACTGCCCTCATCGTTTGTTGGTGCTGAAGAACATGCTGTAATTAAAATACATAAATAATTATAAGTGAGAAGTACGTGAGTACAGTGGCGACGCCTGTCGGTGCCAGTTGTCAGTTTTCCGACCAGAACTGGCCACCGCCTGCCAATATTGCTGTGCCCTGGTTCCAATGAAGTGCCCAGCAGTGCGTGGTATGGGACACGGGTATCTGGAAATTGCTCTGTATATTGTGGTTTTAACCTTGACTTGCCGATACATCGTTCATCTCGTCCCTCAGATACCTGGAAATGGTTTAGAAAGAGTACTTGCACAGCTGGTAGACGAGATATCAAACAACCTTTCATCGTGGTTTGTAGTAACACTGTCTTGCTATTACTATGCGCCTGCTGCTGCATACCCAATTTTGTCTCTGTATAATTTCACACTGTATGAATGCATTCACAGACCTAAAGATGGCAACCACGATTACCGAAACAGGTAATCGACAATAAAGGTTGTTTACAAGCGATCTAAGCTAAGAACTTCACTTTCTCTCAAATAATTACTACAGATCACCTCTTCCTACTCAAGATGAGTAAACTAATCCTCAAGGTGTTTTATCTATGTTTCCGTATTAACATTATTAAACACCTTGCTTAGGCGATGTTCAACAGCATTCAGAAACTTTAAGAAATGTGTGACACTATGCTGTCTGTAATGTTGTTATTTTATTTTGCTACCGGTTTCGGTTCTGAACCATCATCAACGGCAGCTGCACAACATAGAAAAGTGGACAATGTGACAATGCTAAATGAAATACGAAAAACCTAAAAAGTATAAAACCGATCAAAATACTTATTAAAATTATCATATATGTATCAAATGCCATACCTACTTTAAGAATACGTTATCAACAGAAAAATATAACTGCCAAAATCATATAAAATCTAAAGTTGTAATAGGATAAAAAAATGATGGATCATTGATACAAGGGCGACAGGTGGTATACAACAATGCAAGTCAAACATTTTCGAGGTCAAGATGACAGAATCCAAAGAAGTCGCCACTAAATAATTAAGCGATAGTCAGATTACCAAATTGAAGTATTAATAGTTCTACGATTGCCTGAGATTACATAAAAACACCAATAAAATAAAAAAAAAATTTCAAATGGCTCTGACCTCTATGGGACTTCTTAACTTCTGAGGTCATCAGTCCCCTAGAACTTGGAACTATTTAAATCTAACTAACCTAAGGACACCACACACATCCATGCCCGAGGCAGGATTCGAACCTGCGACCGTAGCGGTCGCGCCGTTCCAGACTGTAGCGCCTAGAACCGCTCGGCCACCCCGGCCGGCCAAGAAAATAAAATATAAAGTAACAGATAAGCAAGACTGTTGAATGTAAGAATACAAAATATTTTACAACCGATCAAAGAAAAACATAAGCATGTGAACTACAAGCTACAGATCTGTCTATGAAATTAAAATCACTGAAGCCATATCAGACGAAAGTAAACATTAAATTAAAATCGTAGGAAGAAAATACAATTTTTAAGAGGGAAGGGAAATATAAAATGGATGTAGAATATGGAGATGCAAAAGATTTAGCATTTTGTACATACAACAAAATCTAAGTAAAAATTTTTATGAAGAAATATTTTATATTCTTACATTGATAAATCTTGCTTATCTGTTACTTTATATTTTATTTTATTGGTGTTTGTATGTAATCTCAATCAAGTGAAGAACTGTTAATACTGGAATTTTGTAATTTGATTATCACATAATTATTTAATGGTGACTTCTTGTGATTCGGTCAAGACGGTCATCTTTGAGCGCGAAGTTCCTTGACTTGTGCTACTATACATCACTTGCTGTCTTTGTGTCAATGTGCTATATTTCAATCTTGTTACTATTTTAGACTTTAAATTATTTTTACTGTTATGATTTCCTGTTGGTAACTTATTTTTAAAGCCCGTGTGACATGTGATACATCTGTGATAATTTTTGTGAATATTTTGATCGACTTTATACTTTTTCGGTATTTCTCATTTCGTTTGGCATTGTCACATTGTATACTTCTGTTTGTTGTACAGCTGCCGTTGATGATGGTTCAGAATCGAAACCTGTAGCAAAATAAAATAACATTATTACAGGCAGCACAGTATCATGCATTTTTAAAATTTTTTTTTCCGATTTTGGCCGTCTAGGGACCGCGTTAAACAACTATTTTTCAATGTACATTTCTCCTATTGCGCTCCTCCTCTTTTCTCTTCTGCCAATATGTCTTCATCCTCTCTCTGTGCTGCTCCCTTCGGTCTTCTGTCCACACTGTTCCTCCAGTTCTTCTTTTCTTCACTTCAAATCCTTCAAAATGTTGAATTTTGTCTCTCATTAAGTCTCTGTTGGTTATATCATCTTCGCCTATACCCATCTCCTCTAAGTCTGCTTTGACTTCTTTGAACCAGGTAATTTGGGTTCTGGGGTTCTTGTCAAAAAACATGAATATTTTCTTTGTCAGCCTTTCATCATTCATTCTTTTCAAATGGGCGTAAAAGCTTACTCTTCTCTTCCTCATAGTATCTCCCACTTTCTCAATTTTGTCATACACTTCTCTATTACTTCTAAGCTTCCAAGTCCCATTCTCAAACCTCGGCCCAAGTACTCTTCTAATGATTTTTCGCTCCTTTTTTGCTATAGCTTCCATTTCCTTGTTAGTGTTCATTGCTAAACATTCAGATGCATACAGACACTCTGGCTTAATCACAGTGTTGTAGTGCCTTATTTTTGCGTTAATTGATACTGACTTCTTGTTGTACACATTCTTTGTTAGCTGGAATGCCATTTCCATTTTTCTTGTTCTTGTTTTATTTCCTTCTTTATCTGAAGCATTGGGCTGGATGATTTCCCCTAAATATTTGAAATTAGAAACCTTCTTTATCTGGCCGTACTTTGCAATCATATTGTTCGGTGCCTCTTTTACATTGGTTAGGTACTCTGTCTTTTCAAAGGAGATTTTCAGTCTTGCTTTTTCTGCTGCTTCATTCAGAATATTGATCTGTTTGACTGCTTCTTCCAAACTTCCTGCCAGAATCGCTAAGTCATCAGCAAAAGCGAGGCAATCTACTTCTAATCCATCCTTTATTCTTCCTAATCTGATTTTTTGTATTCCTTCTTCAGTCGTTTTCTTCCTCCACTCTCTAATAACTTTTTCTAACACACAGTTGAATAGGGTAGGTGACAACCCATCTCCTTGTCTTAACGCTGTTCTGACTTTGAATTGTCTGGATACCTCACCACGGAACTTTACTTTTGCATAGGTATCCGTAAGTGTTTCTTTGACGATTGCGACTGTTTTCTTGTCTGCTCCAAACTCACTAAGGATGTTAACCAAGGTTGTTCTGTTAACGGAGTCGTACGCCTTCTTGAAGTCAACAAACGTGATAAAGATGTCTTTTCCTCTTAATCGTCTATATTTAATAATTAACTTCAAGTTTAAAATTTGCTCCACACAAGATCTTCCCTTCCTAAAGCCTGCTTGGTATTCACCAATTTCTTGATCAAGTTGTTTCTCCAATCTGTTTTGTAGGGCCTTAGATAGAATTTGATACGTTACCGGAAGTAAAGATATCCCTCTGTTGTTATTTGCATCGGTTTTATCCCCTTTCTTGAAGATGGGGTGGATTAATGCAGTTTTCCATTCTTCCGGTATACGTTCCGTTCTCCAAATCTCATTGATTATTCCCAGTAGTTTTTCTTGAGTTGCATTATCCACACTTTTCCACATTTCTGCAATTATCATGTCTTCCCCTGGTGCTTTATTGTTCTTAAGGTTTTTAATGATTTCTCTGATTTCTATGAGGCATGGGGGTTCAGAATTATTGTTTACTGTGTTTGGGGTGTTGGCTGGTAATTTTTCAATAGGTTCCTGACAGTTGAGGAGTTGTTCAAAATATTTTGCTAATATTTCACAATTTTCTTCATTATTCATTGCCAGTTTTCCACTGGTATCTTTAAAAAACAGATTTGGTGCTACATATTTTTGTAGTTTCTGTCTGAATGTGCTGTAAAAGGATCTGTTATTGTTTCTCTTAAAATCTTTATCCATTTGTGTAAGTTGGTTCATTTCAAATAGTCTTTTTACTGATCTAATGAGTTTTGCTGTAGAAGATCTTTGCTGTTTGAACTCCAGGTAGTCCTTATCACTTTTGGTTGAGTGTCATTTCTTCCATGCCTTCATCCTTTGTTCTATTGCTTCCTCACATATCTCATCCCACCATTCGTGTTTCTTTCTCTTTTTCATTTTTGCGACTTCTTGAGCAGATCTTATCATTCCTTCTTTTATATCTTCCCAATAATCCGAACATATAACTATGTTTTGACAGAATTCTTCTCTTTTCTCTTTCAAGATGTTTGCGTCTATCTTTTGAGTTTTCCTGTTTTGTACTTGTTTCTTTCTTTGTGGTATGAAATTTAATTTGATTGTCGATAAGTAGTGGTCAGTTACAATGTTTGCCCCTTTCCGAACTCTCACATTCATTATTTCTTTTTGATTATAGTGTGTGATGGCTATGTGATCTATCTTGAACTCTCCAATACTTGTGTTTGGTGATTTCCATGTTTTCTGTTTCTTAGGAGGTTTTTTGAAATTTGTAGACATTAATTTTAAGTTATGACCCTTGCATAGTTCTATTAATCTTTCTCCATTTCTGTTTGTCCTTTTGTGAGCCGGGTAGTTTCCTACTGTTTTTTTGTATTTTTTTTTTCTTGGCCTATTTGTGCATTGAAGTCCCCAAACAGTATTTTCACATTTGATGTTGGGATTTTAGAAAGTTCGTGGTCTAGAGATTCCCAATATGTATCTACTTTCTGAGGGTTTTTCTTATTGTCATTGTTGATGGGTGCGTGGCAATTAATAAGTGTATAGGATTTATTTAGGGCGCGGAATGTGAGAAAGGACAAGCATTCATTAGGTGACTGGAAGTCGGTTATTGAGTTTACCCAGTTAGATTTCACGATGAAGCCTGTTCCAAGGTGGGGAAGGCCTCTTCCACATGGGTTCCAGCCTTTCTTTCCTTTAAATATCCTGTATCCTTCATAATCCATTAAATCTTCGTCTGTAAATCTGGTTTCCTGCAGCGCACATATTTGGATTTTATATACCTTCAAGACTTTGGTGAGCTGCTTCAGTTTTCCTGGCTTCAAGAGCGAGTTAATATTTAGGGTTCCCAAGAAATGTACG
The DNA here is from genome assembly GCF_023898315.1 of Schistocerca nitens. Classification (NCBI taxonomy): domain Eukaryota; kingdom Metazoa; phylum Arthropoda; class Insecta; order Orthoptera; family Acrididae; genus Schistocerca; species Schistocerca nitens. The sequence continues at coordinate 642,614,383 of NC_064618.1, read as the reverse complement.
TTGTTTTTCTTCAGTTTAGAGGATTTTGAATTTCTTGAACGACATGGTGCTTCAGGCTCTCCAGAATCCTTAGGCCTGATTGCGCTGCTGTTAGCGGCGGAGGATTGGTTACCTCCTGGAGTAGTTCTATCTAGAGAAATTGACATCATGCATAGTTGTTTGAAATTCAGGGGGGAGATGGCTTTTTGGGCCATTCCAAGGTTAAAACTGGGATTGTAAGTTCCAGAGTGTGTATTCAGCCGCTCCTAACATGGAGAACCGACGCTGTTTGTAGCCGCTCCTCTAGGAGTTCAGACGCTACATTTCGTTAGTTTTTGGTCCGCCCTGGGTATTTGATTTCCCCAGTACCACCTATATCTAGGAGGCATTCCCCTATCCGCCACCTGGGGAGGCGCCCGATGGGGGTACTAACAACCTCACACGGGTTTTAAAATAATATTATTAAATACAAACGCAACCCTGTCTGTTATCTTTTCACGGCTAAACTGCTTAACTGACATCGATGAACTTTTCTGGCGGGGTAATTTAATCCCTGAGGAAGGATACAAGCTTTTTTTTTTTAAAAAAAAGAAAAGAAAAGAAAAAAAGAAAAGATCTCTAAGATTGTGAACTAGGAAATGGAACACCTTTCTTACATTTGTGAACAAAAACCGTGTTAAAAATTGCTAAATTTTTTGCATAATGCACACGTTGTGTATTGTATAGCTTCTTCAGTAACACGATGCATAGAGGCACACTCCCGCCCACGCTCCGTCACTCGGCAGCGCCTCTGCTCGTCAGTCCATGACGTCAGTTTTTAAAAAAAGGTCAACTGAAAATGAAACATGATATCCCAACGGCATGGAACTCTATTTACGACATTTTCCGAAGATTTCTTTTAAATAAAGTTCCCAAAATTTCTGATCCTGTGTAAAGAAAGTCGATCATTTTAACCTTAAATGATGCGGACTAGGAGATAATGCAACAGGCGATACAGATTTTGAAAGTTTTAGGTCAGGTAACTGAAGAGTTATTATTTAAAAAAGCAGTTGCACTGTCAGAAATGAGGTTCTTGCGAGATTAATGAAGACGCGACAATCACTACCCTTCAAAGACAAAAATAAAGAATTTCATCAGGAAATAGATGATTAGTCAACTGTCTGCCTGACGGTTTGTAAGAGTGGTTTCTGGTTACTTCCGACAAAGAATTGATTATTCAGATAATTCTGCTCGATGCCGATTCAAAAATCAAGAGTTTGCAGAAAAGTTCGCTTCCAGGATTGCTATGCGAGGTTTATAACGAGAATGAAAGCTTTTTTTTTATTCTAGAAGAAGGAAAACACCTAATTCTTCAACCAGTTAACACCGTAACTGGTGAGGTTCCTTCAATGCGATACGATTGCGAGGAAACCATCGGTGAGCTCGGAGGCTGTTACGAACCCGGAATGTCAGGCGACTGTCCAGCAAGACAAATCTTTGTCTGAGGCATAGTTGTTTAGAAGCAGTGGTTTCTTAAGTAGATGTGAAACCAAGAGACTGCTGCACCCGTCGCTAAACAGTTGATTCAGGAACTATTATGTACCCGAGCTACAACTGTGCCCATTGAACGCACCTGTTCAAAAACGGGACAACAATGCACAGAGGAAAGAAACAGATAAAACCCGACAAATTTTATTTCTGAGTCATAACACGGACGGATTAATTTTCCCTTCTTGGATACATGTATTGTAAAACTGACTGTAAATAAAGACTCCACTAATTAAAATAATTTCTACACCTACGTCTACATGTATACTCTGCAAATCACATTTAAGTGCCTGGCAGAGGGTTCATCGAACACCCGTCAAAATAAATCTCTATTATTCGAAACTCGAACAGCGCCCGGAAAAAATAAACATATCTTTCGGTGCAAGCTCTCATTTCCCATATTTTATTATAGTGATATCCTAAAAGAGATTGGACAAACGTAGTGTAGGAAGTCTCCTGTAGATCTCTTACATTTTCTAAGTGTCCTGCCAATAAAACGTAGTGTTTGGTTTGCCTTCCCCACAACATTTTCTATGTGTTCTTTCCAATTTAACTTGTTTGTAATTGTAATACCTAGGTATTTAGCTGAATTTGCGGCCTTTAGATTTGATTGATTTATCGTGTAACTGAAGTTTAATGGATTCCTTTTAGCTCTTATGTGGATGACCTCACACTTTTCGTTATTTAGGGTCAATATCCAATTTTTGCACCATACAGATATCTTTTCTGAATGATTTTTCAAATTGTTTTAATCTTTTGATGACTTTACTAGTCGATAAACGACAGCGTCATCTGCAAACAACTTACGACAGCTGCTCAGATTGTCTCCTAAAACGTTTATATATATAAGGAACAGCAAATGGCTTATAACAATACCATGGGGATCGCCAGAAATCACTTCCGCTTTATTCGATGACCTTCCATCAACTACCACGAATTGTGGTCTCTCTGACAGGACGTAGATTAGGTTAGAGTAGATTAGATTAGATTAGATTAATACTAGTTCCATGGATCATGAATGTGATATTTCGTAATGATGTGGAACGAGTAAAATTTTCCAATACATGACATAAGTAAGTTAATTTAACAACATAATTAAGTTAATATAACAACTTTTTTATTTTATTTTTTTATTTTTTTCTTCTCCAAGTTCTGGAAGCATCCCGCTATATGGTAACACTAGACACATACAATGTCCCGACACTCAACACTGCGTATTACTTTAGTGGGATATATGCAGCCCATCAACCATTAAAGAGCTAAAACTTCCCAAATTGGAAAAACATTTACAGAATTTTGTTTTGATACTTTTAACTTTTAGTGAAGACGAAATGTAGTACTTTTTCGAAAATCTCAAACCTACAATGGATGTAACAGATAAAATCAGTTACAAATTAAGCTGACGAATGATTTTGTTTGTGTGGAGAAGTTAAGCAGTTATTGTCAGTTCTGATGTATGGAGACCGGTGTCTTCGAGTTCCGCACGGCGTCATCTTTCAGCCCATGCCGTCCTGACCTGACTCGATACAGAGGGTGTTCGACTGTTGCATTGGATCCCTCACCCACTGAAAACGACTGGTCACGTGTTGCCGAGAGACTCGCAGACCATCACTCGTCAGCCACTACGTTTGACGAACTCTGGAGTAGAGTTTCAGGACCATAGAATGACGAATCCATATCTGTTATCCATACTCGTTTCCACTCGATGCAGATCTGGATTGACGCCTTTGTTGCTGCCAGGGATCGCAGCCCTGTGTACTAAATACCTCACCCACAAATTTAATTATATTTTCATATTATACGGTATATCCGTAACAAGTGAAACTTAGTTATTTGCTATTAGTTCTAATGTCGCAATTGAAGACATGCGCGGAAAAAGGGGCTAACCCTCAAATGTAAAAGCTAAGAAATGCTGGGCGTGGGAACTATCAAAACTGACATTGGTCTCACCCGTAAGTATCACATTAGGATATTACGGGTGGTACCCAGCAACAGATGGCAACACTTATCTTTTATATTTGAGGGGTTAGCCCGTTTCTCGGCGCATGTCTTCAGTTGTAATTGTCAATATTGTATAAACGGTACGCCGATAGGGATTGTAACTGAGCACAGTCTTGCACGGTTACCAATTTTCACCCAAAAATAACTTTCCAAAATGTTCTCTTAGTGAATACCGCGGCTGAATGATTACCTTTTCACTTTTCTTCAGCCCGATATTCTTCTCAGTCGATAATGACCAAGAGGTTGAATTGAATTTTCTCTCTCTTTTCTTATAATGTTTTCTTGCTAATCATTCGTAGTACATAGTCAAAAAGATATGCAAAATTATACAACGAGTAATATTGTTGAACTTCATGTATGGAAGTTCCTATTAAATCACCTTATTCGAAATAAAAAGCTAAATGCTTATCTTAATCAAGCTAGCTGATTCATTTCGTGATAGTTTTTTTCGATAAGAAAGGACAGACGTGGCACAGATGTGAAAATTCTGAGCATCACAGACATGGTGGCCTTAAACGTTACTGTTGCACTCCATGATTCAGCTAGAACAATAATATCTTTCTTTCAACACTTCGCGCGAAATTACCGTTTTCTTCCCCGACACTGTAGTCTGAACCTGAATTTTCAGAGGTTCGTAGAATACATAAGTGCCATTGGAGTTATCTGTATAAACAACGGACAAACATTTATTTCATGGCTTTAAATATATAAGCCCTACTTCTTCAACATTGATTTGTCAATTTCAGTTGTACCAGAAGAAATGAGCACAATTTGTCACGGAAATAATTCAGATCATAACTCTTACGTGATCTGTGCGGTCCTTGTAGTAGGTACATATACAGGGTGTTTCAAAAATGACCGGGATATTTGAAACGGCAATAAAAACTAAACGAGCAGCGATAGAAATACACCGTTCGTTGCAATATGCTTGGGACAACAGTACATTTTCAGGCGGACAAACTTTCGAAATTACAGTAGTTACAATTTTCAACAACAGATGGCGCTGCAAGTGATGTGAAAGATATAGAAGACAACGCAGTCTGTGGGTGCGCTATTCTGTACGTCGTCTTTCTGCTGTAAGCGTGTGCTGTTCACAACGTACAAGAGTGCTGTGGACCACATGGTTTATTCCTTAGAACAGAGGATTTTTCTGGTGTTGGAATTCCACCGCCTGGAACACAGTGCAACAAGACGCAGTTTTCAACGGAGGTTTAATGTAACCAAAGGACCGAAAAGCGATACAATAAAGGATCTGTTTGAAAGATTTCAACGGACTGGGAACGTGACGGATGAATGTGCTGGAAAGGTAGGGCGACCGCGTACGGCAACCACAGAGGGCAACGCGCAGCTAGTGCAGCAGGTGATCCAACAGCGGCCTCGGGTTTCCGTTCGCCGTGTTGCAGCTGCGGTCCAAATGACGCCAACGTCCACGTATCGTCTCATGCGCCAGAGTTTACACCTCTATCCATACAAAATTCAAACACGGCAACCCCTCAGCGCCGCTACCATTGCTGCACGAGAGACATTCGCTAACGATATAGTGCACAGGATTGATGACGGTGATATGCATGTGGGCAGCATTTGGTTTACTGATGAAGCTTATTTTTACCTGGACGGCTTCGTCAATAAACAGAACTGGCGCATATGGGGAACCGAAAAGCCCCATGTTGCAGTCCCATCGTCCCTGCATCCTCAAAAAGTACTGGTCTGGGCCGCCATTTCTTCCAAAGGAATCATTGGCCCATGTTTCAGATCCGAAACGATTACTGCATCACGCTATCTGGACATTCTTCGTGAATTTGTGGCGGTACAAACTGCCTTAGACGACACTGCGAACACCTCGTGGTTTATGCAAGATGGTGCCCGGCCACATCGCACGGCCGACGTCTTTAATTTCCTGAATGAATATTTCGATGATCGTGTGATTGCTTTGGGCTATCCGAAACATACAGGAGGCGGCGTGGATTGGCCTCCCTATTCGCCAGACATGAACCCCTGTGACTTCTTTCTGTGGGGACACTTGAAAGACCAGGTGTACCGCCAGAATCCAGAAACAATTGAACAGCTGAAGCAGTACATCTCATCTGCATGTGAAGCCATTCCGCCAGACACGTTGTCAAAGGTTTCGGGTAATTTCATTCAGAGACTACGCCATATTATTGCTACGCATGGTGGATATGTGGAAAATATCGTACTATAGAGTTTCCCAGACCGCAGCGCCATCTGTTGTTGACAATTGTAACTACTGTAATTTCGAAAGTTTGTCTGCCTGAAAATGTACTGTTGTCCTACGCATATTGCAACAAACGGTGTATTTCTATCGCTGCTCGTTTAGTTTGTATTGCCGTTTCAAAAATATACCGGTCATTTTTGAAACACCCTGTACATTCAAACTTTACAAATATTACGTGAATTCTGAGGTCCTTGTGACGTATACAGGTATGTACACAATGGAACTTCGTAGATACACATTCAGCCAATTCACAGCGTGGTATATCTGCTAATTACACCCACAGTTCCTATATGTAGCTGTACTGTGCATATATCACGCGCTGCGGAAGCATTATGTTGATTAGAAAAAGATATTTGGGCAAATACCAACTGCGAGTGGGATATGGATATACACGGTGTTTCAAAATTGCACCGACAAACTTCGAGTGGATGTAGGTATCTTGAGGAACAAAATGAAGATAGGAACTAGAATCGGAAAGCGTCATCCAACGACGCTACAGAGCGTCGAAGTTACAGGACAGAGCACCTATATAAGTAAATATATACAGAGTGCTTCATTGATGATGTTACAAGCTCTCCAGGATTGCGGAGAACCATAGATGTATCAGTTAGAGTTAAGGGACTCTAGTCGGAAAACGGACGAGTCGAAAGTTACAAGCGAAAATCGTTCTGATACTTGTGACAGTGGGAAACGTGTACCTGTTCTGCAATTCATAACATTGTACGGTATGCAACTTCCAGAGGTGGTAGTATGGTCCAAAACAAAAATTTCCAGTAAACAAGGGCTCTAAAATGAATGCCTGAGGAGCTTTGAGCACTCGTTCGTCTTCGCTACTGTGAAACACATCTCCTCCACTGAACAAGCGCTCATAGCTCTGAAGGTATGCATTTTAGAGCCACTGTTTACTAGAAATTTTTCTTTTTTTGGTCTATACTACCACCTCTGAAAGTTTCTTACCCTACCGTCTTAGTAACAACACTGTTGGTACATAAATTTTACTGCCAGAGTTATTAGAACGATTTCCGCTTATAACTTTCGACTCATTCGCTTCTGGACCAGAGTTCCTTACCTCAAGCTGATACATATACCACGGAATCTCTCTGTGTATACATACATATATAGGTGCTGGGGCCTATAACTTCGACACTCTGTAGCGTCGTTGGACGACATTTAGGACACGGGTTTCTATCGTCATTTTGTTCCTCAAGACACCTTGTACACCCCCTTGATGTTTGTCAGTGTAATTTTGAAAAGCCCTGTATATTACTAACATTTCACAAGTCGTCATTGTCTTCTTCTTCTATATTGAAATTACCTCTTATTACGAGCAACACGTCGTTATTTCTACTGAATACATATTGGAAGTAAAAGATTTCGAACTGAAGTTTATTCCCCAATATAGAATCGAATATCTCCAAAAGTAATGAAATTAAGAGGATGGGTGTAGAGTACGAGAATAAATGGGATTTATAAACTGGTACCTGTTAGTAATATTTCTGTTTGTGAAAATGTGGAGCATATGTTATTTGACACCGTAAATTCTTCTTCTTCTTTTGCTGTCGCCTTTTTCCCAGTTTTTTTTCGTAGGTTCGACGTGGCTACTATCGGATTTGGCATGGTTAGTGTGATGGGGTGGCCGGATGCACTTCCTGCTGCCACCCCGTACCCCCCTGGAGAGATCAGTGTACCCCAGCTGTCTGTGTCTAATGTAATTCATGAAATAGTGTGAACTTGTGTCAAATGTCTGCGAGTCGTGTTACTGAGGCGGAACGTGGGGAACAGCCTGGTATTCACCTAGTGGTATGTGGAAAACCGCCTAGAAACCATATCCAGGCTGGCCGGCACACCGGCTCCCGTCGTTAATCCGCCGGGCGGATTCGGTCTCGGGCCGGCGCGCTCCTACCCGAGTCCAGGAAGCAGCGCATTAGCGCTCTCGGCTAACCTGGCGGTCGTTATTTGATACCTTAAATACATAGGAAAGTTCCTTGCCTTATTCCCATACGGTTGTGGAGAATCACTCGTGGTCTGAAATTAAATGGAGGTAGGCAAAAGCACAAGCCATCCCGTCTTCTCAAGCTGATATCTCTAAGTCTCCCTATTATCTGTTTCTACGTACTCTCTGTGGACACAGTGATATAAGTACTGCGTTCTCCTTCTTCTTCTTCTTCTCCTTCTTCTGCACTTCATATACTACGCCCTCGGCTGGTATAACGTCCACCTCTTCGTCCATCTAAATCTGCAACTACACTCGACAAGCCACATTTCGGTGTTTGGCAGAGGGTAGTTGTGGTACCACTGTTATCTCCCTCCCCCCTCCCCTCCTCCCCTACTCTTCTACTTCATTCGCCAAACGTGTTCGCGAAGAAAGACTGGTGATAAATCTTAGTATGAGAAATTTCTCTGATTTTTCCGTCACCGTAACTTTTTTATCATCCTCCGGACCCATATATATCTAGTTGCCATGCGTTTTATTCAGGATTAATTTTAGTGTACACCTGGAGTCACACAGTGTATTATTAGAACAAATTAACTAAAAGTGGCATAATTACACGTAAAACAATTATTACATAAAATAGTTACAGTTTAGTACGAATTCTTTTGTTATATATTAACCACTTGTTATTGAGGAAGTGGAAACTTTCTCTACAACTTCGTTTGACACCCTACTATGAAGTTGTGTATGGTTCTGTATAAGGTTAGAATAGGGTTTTCGCGTTCGTTGGGACATCCGTTCTTGCAGTAACTTCGTGGTCTTATGATGCCATCGAGGGCAGCAGAAGAAAATACGCTTCAAGTCTTCTTCGGAGCCACTGTCACAGCAGGGAAATAGGACGATGTTGGGTCGATACTGATGTTGATTGAACCTGTCGTGATTAAATTGAAACGTCCCCTTTTGAACAATTATACTTGACTGTGCTTAAACTGACACAATTTTTTAGCGCAACGCAATCTGACTTTCAAAAATCCCTACAAAAAAATGGCCCTGACTAACATTAACCTATGCGTTTCACAAATCGCTTACCTCACAAAAATCTTGGTTACTCGAACTACTGCAATACAGCTAGCGCCACTACTGCCAGCTAAATAAAAGATTCAAACTATGGAAGGCACTAACTACTGATAGGGATAGTTAGCAAATGAAAGATATTAATAGAGAACAAACAATGTATTTACCTTAATATCATCAAAAGTCATAATATATACAGGAGTTCATAACATCCATTCTTACAAATATCAAAACTCCGCCATTTCTCTCTCCACATCCACCACTGCTGGCGGCTCACCTCCAACTGCGCAACGCTACGCGCTGTTCACATCCAGCTGCCGCTGCCCAACACTACAATGGCAGACAGCAATGCAAACTAACCACAGACTGCACACAGCACAGCCAGTGATTTTCATACAGAGCGCTACGTAACGTTGCCAATAAGAAAACATAATCAGTCTACTTACATAGCCCCTACGCACCACACAAAAAAGTTTACAAATTGTTTTGGGCAGTGGCCAATAATGATTTGATAAAATTTTTTATAATTACAATAACAAAGAAATCAAAGGTACACACTTATTGATACAATGTTGGTCAAATGCTAAAATTTTCTCACAGTCCATAAAGACAGTCCTGATCATTCATCACAGTAACATTGCAGTGTTTTTGTCAAAGTCTGAGCAGTAAAAGAAAATGCACGCGGAAGTAGTGGATTTCCATGCAGTCTTGAAGAAGTAGTGTTGTTCTTCCTACGGAAAGACAGTGCTGACTCTCGATGTGCAGACAGGTAATGGGCCACAACAGAGGAAACCCACAGCAGAGTCATTCGACGTTTTGAAGAAGGTTGGTAGGTTGGTCATCACAGAGTAGACCCACTGTACTCCTGGTAGAGATTACGTTATTGGTGGGCCACCTGAGGTGCAGACCCACTGCAGTCCTTGTAGAAATAATGGTATTGGTGGGTCATCAAAGATGCAGACCCACTGTAGTCCTTGTAGAGATGGCCAGCAGCCATCTGTTGTGAATGTGCAGGTGCACAATCACCATCAAAGAGTCTTGTGGAGAATATAGCAAGTCCATAAACCACCACTTGTCCATTCTCAAAAAATTTGTTTGAAATGTCCTTAGAACCAGCAATGCTGTTATCCAGTCCCTTGCTGAATTATTAACACACGTGCGAACACTATCAGTCCCTATTTCTCACATATTGTCCATATACTATGACCAACAGAAACGTGTGCAGTGAAATGTAACTTAATTTGAAGAACTGTGTCTATACAATTATAAATTTACAACATGAAAATACAATTACAAAGGTACAAAATACATCATTAAAGAACATAATAGTACAGATAACATTTGTAGTAATATTAGCTTTACAAAAGAATCGAAATAACATATACATCAGTGTTACAGGAATTATGACGTAAGTACATACATAAAAGGTCTGAATAACTTTCAAAACATCAACTTCACACATGAGCATTAAAACAAAACAGAATAAATAATGTCTAAACATCTTTACAAAGAAAATAACATATTATTAGAAAAATTCCACAACATAACTCTTATTAGCTAAACACATTAAGACAGGAAAAACACAAATTCACATAGTGTAATAACACATAGCGGAATAATACAAAAGGAAAGACAGGGTCCGTTTTCAGTGGAACATTTGGTACTGCAGTCCAACCCAAAACTTCATTCCATAGATCTTCTCTCTTATTTCAACATTTGTTTCCACCAAAAAAATCCTATCCAAGCATGCTTTCTGTATTTATATGTTCACATATTTCTTACCTCATTATTTATTTTCGATTATCTTACCTCATCATTTATTTCCAAGAAAATCCTACCTAAACCTGTTCTCCATAAACCCTACTATTTTGTTCATATCCTCTTTCAAAATCCTTTTTTGGCCAAACCATTTTCTTATAGCTTCTCAATGCATTTCTTCCAATTCATCATACACTAAAAATGGCCATGTCTAATACCTATGTCACATCTTAACACTAGAGTGATGCATCATGAGAACTTACACTAGCAGATAAGTTACCAAATCGTAAAGAAATTATTTATGCAATTCCTGTGCAGGGAAATGTCTATTTATGTGCCCTCGTTTTCTTGGAAGTAGATCATAAATTTCTTATTGACTGGATCTGTAGGCATAAAATATTTATATTAGTACATCTATTAAATTTTATTTTGACCAATGCTGCTGCAACTAGAAACTAGATATTAAACAAAATGAGTAAATAAGTACATAAAGCAAGCCATATGGCATTTCTCTCAACTAGCAAGACAATAGCCGTGAAATGTTTCGCATTGTTTCATTAGGCATTTTAGTAAATATCATAAATTAAGAGCTCCACAGTATAATCATGTTTTCAAGTTTGAGCGTGTCGTATTTGCGATGCTTTCTACAAAGGAATGTCAGTAGCGAGGATAATGGCCCTCTTTTTTTTTTCTCCACCTAATGGCTTTCTTTTGTCAGACGTCTATCTCACAGTTAGGCGCCCAAAACGCATTACGTCAAGGTCACTTACCTTTCTTACTGAAATATTTACGACAGCAGTTTCCGGTACAGTGACTGTCTCATATAAAGATATTTTCACAGGTTGAGAATTTGCGTTACAAATGTGTAGAAACAAAATCCTGTAAATATAACAGTGTCCAAAAAATTTTCGCCGGCATTATGATACATTCACGCATTTACACACATTTCATAACTCTTAAAGTACGATTCTTGGTTTCCAACATCCTTTTTTCACAAACCAGAGTCCCTAACCACTACTCATTATTCCTTACCTTATTACACATATATATATTCGTCGACACGTCAATCTTGCGACGACACTTCAATATTTCATCATAATAAATACATAGCATAATCAAATTCCTCATATAGCATCAGCTTATTGATCATAAACATACCTCAACAGCATAATACATATCGTCGTCGTAATAATATCATAACGTCTCAGTCAATTCTCATAATCGTCGTAGCTTCCTCCAATAATTTCAAAGCATAAAATAAATTCTCTGCTCATTTCAATAGTGTCATCTACCTCAACCGTACTTTAAAAATCGTGATCCCATACCAAATATATCATTCAAATCTCTCATAATATCACAATGGGTCTGAAAAAATATGAACAGTTCACAAAGTACAGACAAAATACAATTTCGTAAGTGTGAAGTTATCCAACGGTATAATTACGTAAACGTCTGTCACTGATGTAGTAAAATAAATGTTTGTCTCTCTCAGGTAAATAATCAGATAACTGTGTAATTCTGTGTTAGAGAAATATGGTACCGATGTGTAAAGTTGTATAAGCAAATACCATATTAGCTAGGGCTCCTTGTGCTTGCCAAACACATGGTACACAAAGTAGGCGTGTACCCCCCTGAGGATTAATGTAATTATAACCTCAGGTGTTACAGATTACAGCAATGGAATGAAATGTATCACGGAAAACCTTTGTATCATTGTAATTCAAAAATCTTTAAAAATAAATGTTTTAAGTACAAAATTAATCACTAAAATACGCGTCCTGTAGCGTTAAACTGTGCGTCTTGTTGTAAGATAATCTCTGTGGAAGTGTCGTATTTATCGTCCTCCGAAAGCTAAGTTCTGCAAAAGACAATGTACTTACCTCATGATAAACAAAAGTGAAATGCTTTGCGTATAGATATCTTAGTTATTACGCTTATTGCCGTGATGAAGAAAGTACTGTGCTGTAACGTATTGTTGTGCTACAGAAAAGGCAGTCTCATTGTAGCTATACCACAAAAGTTACTACTAAAACCTGTTTTACTTTCCAGAAGAATTCAGAAAAACTGTGCAGATATATAACAGATACACGGCAAAAGCAACATTGTAAATTGTCACACATTAGTAGCGTCATGATAAAATCGTGTAGCTGTCACATAAACTAATCACTGTGTCATCTGGTATCTCACATAAAGTACTTTAAATCCAGAATGTATTTTCAAGTAAACCAAAATGTTGCATTAAAATCTCATTAGCAGTACCAGTATGTCTCCTAAGTATGTAAGCCTGATAGTCGTTACGTAATCGTGCAACTAACAAGCAAGAATGTACTAATACAACACTGTGCCGTCTGTTCACTATAACAATACATTCGTAATTTCTGATTAAAAATGTTCCCTAGGTTCTAGACTGGATGTTTAACTTCAAACATTGTTGCATGTTAACAGTTTCGTAAGTCTGACAAAGCATACTAGAAATGTGAAAAATTTTATGGCAAAGACAAAGTTAAAAAGCAGATTATCTTTCAACAAACGGTTTTACATGTGAAATGTGGTGTAAACCTTTACTCTTCCTAGTACGCAGAGTTTCAACTTCAACGCAATTATCATGTGGTATACGTCGGATTCTGTAAGGTCCATTGTAAACTAGAAAGAATTTGTGACTCAAGTGTTTCTTCTTATGTGACAATGAATGAGCTTTAATTAGAACTTTCTGATCAATATATAATTTCTTTGCATTTGCTTTACCGTGTAGTTTTTTTCTTTTGTCTGCTGCAGATTTTATACACTCCTGGAAATGGAAAAAAGAACACATTGACACCGGTGTGTCAGACCCACCATACTTGCTCCGGACACTGCGAGAGGGCTGTACAAGCAATGATCACACGCACGGCACAACGGACACACCAGGAACCGCGGTGTTGGCCGTCGAATGGCGCTAGCTGCGCAGCATTTGTGCACCGCCGCCGTCAGTGTCAGCCAGTTTGCCGTGGCATACGGAGCTCCATCGCAGTCTTTAACACTGGTAGCATGCCGCGACAGCGTGGACGTGAACCGTATGTGCAGTTGACGGACTTTGAGCGAGGGCGTATAGTGGGCATGCGGGAGGCCGGGTGGACGTACCGCCGAATTGCTCAACACGTGGGGCGTGAGGTCTCCACAGTACATCGATGTTGTCGCCAGTGGTCGGCGGAAGGTGCACGGGCCCGTCGACCTGGGACCGGACCGCAGCGACGCACGGATGCACGCCAAGACCGTAGGATCCTACGCAGTGCCGTAGGGGACCGCACCGCCACTTCCCAGCAAATTAGGGACACTTTTGCTCCTGGGGTATCGGCGAGGACCATTCGCAACCGTCTCCATGAAGCTGGGCTACGGTCCCGCACACCGTTAGGCCGTCTTCCGCTCACGCCCCAACATCGTGAAGCCCGCCTCCAGTGGTGTCGCGACAGGCGTGAATGGAGGGACGAATGGAGACGTGTCGTCTTCAGCGATGAGAGTCGCTTCTGCCTTGGTGCCAATGATGGTCGTATGCATGTTTGGCGCCGTGCAGGTGAGCGCCACAATCAGGACTGCATACGACCGAGGCACACAGGGCCAACACCCGGCATCATGGTGTGGGGAGCGATCTCCTACACTGGCCGTACACCACTGGTGATCGTCGAGGGGACACTGAATAGTGCACGGTACATCCAAACCGTCATCGAACCCATTGTTCTACCTTTCCTAGACCGGCAAGGGAACTTGCTGTTCCAACAGGACAATGCACGTCCGCATGTATCCCGTGCCACACAACGTGCTCTAGAAGGTGTAAGTCAACTACCCTGGCCAGCAAGATCTCCGGATCTGTCCCCCATTGAGCATGTTTGGGACTGGATGAAGCGTCGTCTCACGCGGTCTGCACGTCCAGCACGAACGCTGGTCCAACTGAGGCGCCAGGTGGAAATGGCATGGCAAGCCGTTCCACAGGACTACACCCAGCATCTCTACGATCGTCTCCATGGGAGAATAGCAGCCTGCATTGCTGCGAAAGGTGGATATACACTGCACTAGTGCCGACATTGTGCATGCTCTGTTGCCTGTGTCTATGTGCCTGTGGTTCTGTCAGTGTGATCATGTGATGTATCTGACCCCAGGAATGTGTCAATAAAGTTTCCCCTTCCTGGGACAATGAATTCACGGTGTTCTTATTTCAATTTCCAGGAGTGTATTTATAATAGCCAAATTAATTATGTCTTTGTGTCGAAGTTTGCATGTATTCGGGAAAGGTACAAGCTCTCTGAGTCTGTTCGGTGGTTCTTCATTCTTTAGTACAAGAGTAGGTGGTAAAGCAGTGGAGTCGTGAGGCATTTCATTCAGCACGTTTTGAAATAAGTGTAAATATCTGTCCCAATGCTGATGCTTCCTGTGACAATAAAGTCTGCAAAGCTTATTGATTTCTTTCATAAACAGTTCAGACGGGTTACAATGTGGTGAGTACAATGAAATAAAAACAGGTTTGATTTTATGATTCCGAAGCATGCGTGACCAAACAGCAGATCTGAATTGCGGTCCGTTATCTGAAATGACTTTACTAACGTGTCCAACTTCACGTAAGAAATTTTTAACAAAGGCGTTGGATACAGACCGTCCAGTGGCTTTACGTAACGGAGTGAAAGAAACCAATTTTGAAGTAAGTTCAACAGCGACTAGAACGTACGAAAATCCATTAGATGTTCTGACAAGCGGTCCCAAGAGATCAACAGCAGCAAATTCTTTTAATTTAGAAGGAATAATAGGAAACAATGGAGCACGATGTGAGACAGTAGATGGTTTCGCCTTTTGACAAAGTTTACAAATAGACAAGACTCTTCGAATTCTCTTTTCCATATTGTTAAAATAACAAGTCGCTCGCAGAATATGGTAACATTTTCGTGGACCAAAATGTGCGTAGCTGAAATGAATGTACCAAATGAGCTTATTAACAAAATCGTCTGGAATGCAAAGTACCCATAGCTTGTCATCAACAGTGCAGCGTTTGAAGAGTATGTTGTTTCTAACCAGGTAATAATGCCGAATCTGTGTGTATGTCTTTTCATGCCATTTGCTCTTGATGTCTTTCCAAATCGGATCTTTATCTTGTTCATGAGCAGCGTCCTTTAAAGATGTGGTGATGAAGTTTTCAAAGGCGACTTTCTGAATGTAAAGAATACTGAAATTTTTCTCTAGGTTGCCTTCTGTGTTACTTTTCTCAAGCCCAGCCGGTGCGCGTGACAGTGCGTCCGCAACAATGTTCTCCTTGCCGGGAATGTAGACTATTGTGAAGCGGAATTCTTGCAGAAACAATGCCCAACGTTTTAACCTTTCATGATTTAATTTTCAAGACATAAGAAATTGTAATGCACGATGATCACTGTATACTTTTACGTGCTTACCTGAAAGAAAGAAACGGAATTTGTTAAATGCCCAAACGATAGCTAAAGCTTCTAATTCAGTAACGGAATAATTTTTTTCAGATTTTGTTAGCACTCGGCTAGCAAAAGCAATGGTTTTCTGAACAGTAGTGTCATTTTCTATGGCTTCTTGAAATAAATGGGCACCAAGACCGACTTTAGAAGAATCCGTGCTAAGGCAGAAATCTTGTGACAGATCTGGATGAGCTAGTATTGGCGCGTTAAGTAGCGATTCTTTCAAAGAATTGAATTCCAACTGTGCTTGTTCATCCCAGTTCCAAATAGTATTTTTTCCAGTGAGAGAACAAAGTTTTGGTGTAACTAGAATTTGCATATTCAGAAAACGACGGTAAAAATTTACAAGACCTAGAAAACTGCGGACTTGTTTTTTTGTGGATGGAACTGGAATGGCTCTTACTGCTTCTAACTGTTCAGGATCTGGCTGAATACCTTCAGAAGAAATAATATGTCCCAAAAACTTTACCTTTGTCCTACCAAATTCAGACTTTTCCAAGTTCACTGTAATTCCAGATTCTGCAAAAATATGTAACACGCTGTTGAGGATGCGATTGTGTTGTTCCCATGAGGCTTCTGCTATCAGAATATCGTCCACATATAAGGTGATGTGACGTTTTAAGAACTCAGGTAATATGGAATTTAGCCTGCGAATGAATGCTGCCGAAGAAATGTTCAAACCAAAAGGAAGTTTCCGAAACTGATAACAAACGCCGAAACAAAGGAAAGCCGTGTATTTTCTACATTCTGGATGAAGTTCGATCTGATAAAAGCTGGATCTGAGATCAATGGAAGACAACACTTTTACACCATTAAAATTTTGAAGAAGTTCTTCTAACGTTTGCGGCCTGTCTGTTTCAGGAATGATGATAGTATTGATTTGTCTCGAATCTAAGACAAGCCTGATCGATCCATTTTTCTTCTCAACAACATGTAATGGATTGTTGTATGAGCTTACTGCAGGCTCAATAATGCCCTCGTCAAGCATAGATTGTATTTCTGTTCTAACACGGTCCCTATAATGTGCTGGAATTACATATGGTCTAACACAAAATTTAGTATGCTCACGAACACGAAATTGGTATTGAAATCCCTTGATTGTTCCTGTTTTATGAGTAAAAACTGTGGAATGTGCTTGTAAAATCTCAAAAAGGTCCTGTCTATCAATGTCATTACAATTCTCAATTGTTTGAATTTTATTCTGAATTAACTCATTAATTTCAAATATACCGTCGATATCATCCCTGTCAGTACTTGCAGAGTGTTTGTTAGTGTCTAGTTCCGTAGAAAATTCCGAACTGTTGTCTAACAGAAGGTAAAGCCGATTAATTTCTTCGTCATGGTTTGAGAGCCAGTCTTCAAATTTCAAAGCTATTGACTTATCTTGTTTCTCTAAACTTATTTCAGCATCGTGAAAGCTTAAGATTGCTTTATATTCATTCAAAAAGTCTACTCCCAGTATAATTTCCGTCGACAATAATGGAACAATAAGAAAGTTCAAAGAGAAGCTGTGGCTTTGACAAAAGAATTCTAAGTTGGTTTTTTGGCGTACATCTACACTTTTTCCAATGATTGCACCTTGTAATTTAATCTTAGGTAACGGAAGTGTGGGGCAATCGTTTGATTTGTTGCACTTGCTAAAAGCTGTTTCACTAATTACTGAAATGGGACTGCCAGAGTCAAGTACTGCCGTAAGTTTTACGTCAATTACTGTAATGTGAATCACAGGATACGCAATGTTGTTATTTTTTACGTCGTGTTCCTGGAGTAAGATGTCCCTAATGTCTTCCATTTTTACGTAATTACTAGCTACGGCAGCTGCGTCGTCTGTTTCATACGTACGTTTCGTGGCTGCCAGCGGTGTGAGTCATTGCCTATTGTCTCTTTGTTGGCGCACGTCGTTATTGGGATTTGGAGACCTATCTTCTACAAATTCACCGTGACGAGAGGGCCCTGCCCTGTTTAAATCCCGCCAGTTCTGATGCAATTCAGGTCTGTCGTTACGATCACATTGTCTGTCGTCATGTCGGTAGTTCCTGTAGTTTCTTTCCTGTTGGTTAAGTGGTGGAGAATTTCTCCCTGAATCGTAACTGCGCGCTGGACTGTTGCATCTAAAGTTATTCTGTCTCCCGTAATAATAATTATTTTGGTTCCCATATTGTCTGTTTCTCTGATTGTCTCTGTGATAGTCATTACCGCGGAGAGGTGATCTTTCCCTGTAATTATTACTACTCTGCCAACGGTTGTCATACGGGTGGTGTCTGTTTTGGTCACGATTTGTGTTGTGAGAATAGCCTTGTCACGTCCAGTTATTATTTCTTTCATCGTGGAATTGCGACGGATATGACCTGTAATTGTTGTGTTCCTGTTTCCGCTTTCCGCGATTGTCAGTGTCAATTTCTAATTCTTCTAAGAGTCCCTGAAAAGCTTCAATGTCGTCTTTGCAACGTCCTGCTAAAATAATATGTCGTAAATGTTCAGGCAATTTGATTAAGCAAATGCGGATGAGTTCTGAGGGGCTGTATGGGTTTGACAGGTACTGATTCTTGTGCAACATGTCTTCAAAATATTTCACAAGACTGGAAAATTCAGATTGTTCGAAATGTTTCATCATTATGATGCTATGTTTTACTCGGTCTTGTGTAGCTTGAGACCAATATGCTGAGAGGAAGGCATGATAAAATTCTCCTTCACTGTGACAATCGTGCATGACCGATCGCATTCTTACAGCTGGTTCATTCTCTAAATAGCCACACATAAATTCTAATCTGTGCTCTAATGACCAGTTGGGAGGAAAACAATGAGAGAATTGATGGAGCCACGCTTGTAGATGAATGTCGTTGCCAGAATTCTTAAACGTTTTGAATTTACGTGTAGTAATGAACAGCTTATAGTCAAAATCATCATGTCGGCGAGTCGCATGTCGGTCGTTGTTACGTCGTGTCGGCGGTTCAATCTCAAAATTTGGTGCACATTGCCAATTTCTTTCATAACTTCCGAAATGCCCTGTGTTATTATTTTGTGGCTGTTCCGTATTTCTATGTCCCTCTTCCCGTATTGGGGCGCGAGTGTCCTCTGAAATACGTAATTCTTGTATTACCTGTGTCAGCTGATCTTGTACTTCCCGGATTTCCCTTTTGTACTGTGTATTGATTTGATTTTGATTTTGTTTGAATTTTCGAATTTGTTCGCACTCTTCTGTGTCATTAAAGACTACCGGTTTTGTGTCATTCAGATTATCATCTACCTTCGTAGATAAATTATTTAGCTGATCCGAAAGTTCAACTACTTTCTCTGATAATGAACTAATTTCCTCCATGTGTCTTTCTGAACCAATTTTCAGAGTATCTACTGTGTCCTTTAAGTTTTCCTGAGTTTTTGCAAGTTGCGTAACCAAATCGGTAGATGCAACTGAGTCAATTTTAGCTTGCAAGGTCTCATGATTTTCATGAACAATAGTTTGCAGTTCTTTTATGGCTGCTTCGTGATTCTGTAATGCATTTTCATGCCGCGAAAAAATAGGTTGAAAATGCTCGCAAATTTGTGTTTTTACTTCATTACAGACTTTTTGACATTTCGATTCAATGTTATGTAACTCAGTAGTTAAATCTTCACGTGTCTGTTCAAGCGTGGTGTGTAACTTTTGAAGATTTTGTTCCATTGTGTCTAACCTTTGAAGCCTTTGTCCCATTTGTCTCTGATTTTGTTCCATTTGTTGCATTAATTGCAATAATAATGTATTAGTATCTGGAATCTGTTTCTCTATGCTTTTTGGCAGTGCATTTTCACCGGCAACATTCACATTTTGACAAGCAGAAAATGTGTCTTGACTCATTTGAGAAAACGGTGAGGACCCAAAACCTGAATCTACAGTATTTGCGAGATTGTGTCCTGTCATTTCGGATTCCTGAGGCGAGCTGTTGCCGACCGGTCGATCGATAATGCTTCCCTGTTCACTAATTGTTTCACTGTCTACGCCATTATTTGCCGCCCGCTCCATTTCCCTATGCACAATTACCAAATTACTACTCTGAACATTAGTTAATTCATTACACGGTGGCGCTAACACACTGCTTTCGTCTTCACTGTCATTTCTCAGTTTACTTTGGAGCCTAGTATTACGTTTTTCACACGCCATTATTGTCACAATATTTCACACGACCACACAGAAAAGCACAATTTGAAGAGCAAAAATAAGAGAACACATTAACATAGCACTGAAAATAATATCTCGTTAATTGCAAGCACAGCTGCGAAATACTTGCTGCAAATCTACATGCATGCCACAAATGTTTTACTGTACAACAATGAAAAACTACACCTACAAAGGAAATTCTCTCTATGATTACATGCTAGCAATAAACAAAGGCTACGCTAATTACACAAACTACAAGAAAAAAACCAGAAGATTCCAGTGAGGTATCCTGGCAGGGTCGCCGTATGAAACGTCCCCTTTTGAACAATTATACTTGACTGTGCTTAAACTGACACAATATTTTTAGCGCAACGCAATCTGACTTTCAAAAATCCCTACATGAAAATGGCCCTGACTAACATTAACCTATGCGTTTCACAAATCGCTTACCTCACAAAAATCTTGGTTACTCGAACTACTGCAATACAGCTAGCGCCACTACTGCCAGCTAAATAAAAGATTCAGACTATGGAAGGCACTAACTACTGATAGGGATAGTTAGCAAATGAAAGATATTAATAGAGAACAAACAATGTATTTACCTTAATATCATCAAAAGTCATAATATATATATAGGAGTTCATAACATCCATTCTTACAAATATCAAAATTCCGCCATTTCTCTATCCACATCCACCACTGCTGGCGGCTCACCTCCAACTGCGCAATGCTACGCGCTGTTCACATCCAGCGGCCGCTGCCCAACACTACAATGGCAGACAACAATGCAAACTAACCACAGACTGCATACAGCACAGCCAGTGATTTTCATACAGAGCGCTACGTAACGTTGCGAATAAGAAAACATAAACAGTCTACTTACAAAATGTTTGGCTGGTATTGTCGCTTGGAAGTTTATGTTGCAGTTCTATCTTCTATCGTAACAACGGGGACTGACTGGAGGCACCTGTTACATACTACACTCCTGGAAATGGAAAAAAGAACACATTGACACCGGTGTGTCAGACCCACCATACTTGCTCCGGACACTGCGAGAGGGCTGTACAAGCAATGATCACACGCACGGCACAGCGGACACACCAGGACCTGCGGTGTTGGCCGTCGAATGGCGCTAGCTGCGCAGCATTTGTGCACCGCCACCGTCAGTGTCAGCCAGTTTGCCGTGGCATACGGAGCTCCATCGCAGTCTTTAACACTGGTAGCATGCCGCGACAGCGTGGACGTGAACCGTATGTGCAGTTGACGGACTTTGAGCGAGGGCGTATAGTGGGCATGCGGGAGGCCGGGTGGACGTACCGCCGAATTGCTCAACACGTGGGGCGTGAGGTCTCCACAGTACATCGATGTTGTTGCCAGTGGTCGGCGTAAGGTGCACGGGCCCGTCGACCTGGGACCGGACCGCAGCGACGCACGGATGCACGCCAAGACCGTAGGATCCTACGCAGTGCCGTAGGGGACCGCACCGCCACTTCCCAGCAAATTAGGGACACTGTTGCTCCTGGGGTATCGGCGAGGACCATTCGCAACCGTCTCCATGAAGCTGGGCTACGGTCCCGCACACCGTTAGGCCGTCTTCCGCTCACGCCCCAACATCGTGCAGCCCGCCTCCAGTGGTGTCGCGACAGGCGTGAATGGAGGGACGAATGGAGACGCGTCGTCTTCAGCGATGAGAGTCGCTTCTGCCTTGGTGCCAATGATGGTCGTATGCGTGTTTGGCGCCGTGCAGGTGAGCGCCACAATCAGGACTGCATACGAACGAGGCACACAGGGCCAACACCCGGCATCATGGTGTGGGGAGCGATCTCCTACACTGACCGTACACCACTGGTGATCGTCGAGGGGACACTGAATAGTGCACGGTACATCCAAACTGTCATCGAACCCATCGTTCTACCATTCCTAGACCGGCAAGGGAACTTGCTGTTCCAACAGGACAATGCACGTCCGCATGTATCCCGTGCCACCCAACGTGCTCTAGAAGGTGTAAGTCAACTACCCTGGCCAGCAAGATCTCCGGATCTGTCCCCCATTGAGCATGTTTGGGACTGGATGAAGCGTCGTCTCACGCGGTCTGCACGTCCAGCACGAACGCTGGTCCAACTGAGGCACCAGGTGGAAATGGCATGGCAAGCCGTTCCACAGAACTACATCCAGCATCTTTACGATCGTCTCCATGGGAGAATAGCAGCCGGCATTGCTGCGAAAGGTGGAATACACTGTACTAGTGCCGACATTGTGCATGCTCTGTTGCCTGTGTCTATGTGCCTGTGGTTCTGTCAGTGTGATCATGTGATGTATCTGACCCCAGGAATGTGTCAATAAAGTTTCCCCTTCCTGGGACAATGAATTCACGGTGTTCTTATTTCAATTTCCAGGAGTGTATTTTCTCTTGCTTTCTTTCGTATGGCAGGCGTAGGTTGTCCGTCCACTGACTGCGAGTTTACGTCCTGATGGTACATAGGTATTTTGACATATTTCAATGATCCGGAGTACGTTACTTCCTTACCCCAGCCATTTTCGTGGACACATCATGAGAATTATATGAGAAGACGTAATTTATCGCCGAACTGATCTTGAAGCGTACGCTCTCCTAATTATAATGGTAAACTTCTTCGCAATACACAATATCAAGCTTGTCGCGTCTAATACTGTAGCTTGAAGAGTACCTCCTTAATGTTCCGTGCTTTGTGAGCAATTCGGCGATGACACATGCTGCTATTCCTTGGATCTTCTTTATCTCCTGTATTTCCACTTCACGTCACTCCAGACGTATGAGCCTAGTTCTTTACATTTTACGCTTGTACTTTCGAGTAACTAATCAACACTCGTTAGTCAATAATGGATTATTTACGTATTTATACAAACTTCTTAACATTTTATTGTATCAAGCGCTGGTCCTCTGCAGGTTTTACATTTCTTTACAATTCTTTCCCTATGTTATACGACAGCATCATCTACATCTGCATCATATTCTGCAAGTCACCTAACAGTGCGTGGCAGAAGGTACTTCTGGTACCACTAACCAATTCCGGGGGAAGAATGATTATCAGCAAGCCTCCGTATTAGCTCTAATTTCTCGAATGTTCTCGTCATGGTCATTTCGTTACACGTATGTGGGAGGAAGCAATGTTATCCAAGTCTTCTCGGAAAGTGATTACTCGAAATTTTAATAATAAACTTCTCCGTGATGAAAATCACATCTCCTTTCTTGTGATAAAATTTGTTGATAAAATTTCCTGAATGTCGACGACGTCCATTTTGTGAACTGTAATACATACATCCCGTAGAAGGTTGGCCTCTGCACTAGCCTAACAGTATATGACCGTATAACAAGAAGTGTGGTGCCAACGGTCGCAGTCTTGTATCGCAGATAACACGAAAGACATATCTTCTTCAGTGTTGGCGTTAATCCAGCCGCTTTTCCCCTCTCTGCTATTCTTCATTACCTTCGTCTTTGTTCTGTTTATTCTTGAGCCATCTTCTGCTCCAAACAGCCTATCCAAACTTCATCCAAGTCTTCTTCGCTCCTGACCAGAAGGTCAGAAGGGCTGTCTCGTGTGCGAAATTAAACATTGCTACCTGTACCTCTTGCATATTTGTTCCCATTCCCAACATTTCTTTCACCTTCTTAGTCGCTTCTTTGACGTACAAACAGAATAAAAGTGGTAACAACCTACAACACTCTCAGCCATTCTTGTTATTATTATTATTTTGCTTCATCAGTCATGACACCGGTCCGCTGTAACCCGCCACGAATTCCTCTCCTGTGCCAACTTCTTCTTCCCAGAGTAGACTTTGTACCATATGTTGTCTATACTCATCTATTTGTGAGATGTATTCAAATTACTGTCTTCCGCTACCATTTTTTACTCTCTGCAGTTCTTTCTATGACTATGGAGATATTTTAGATCTGCAATACACCTACACTACTGCTCTGGAATTCATACTTAATTTCCCGGCAGAGGATTCTTCGAAACACCTTCAGACATATTTCTGTACCGTTCCACTCTCTAACAGCGCATGGGATAAATGAACATTTAATTCTTTCTCTACGAGTCCCAATTTACTTTATTAAGATTATCATTTCCCCTTGTGTAGTTTGGCGACAATAAACTATTTTCACATTCAGAGGAGAAAGTTGATGATATCGCCGCAACGGAAAGCGCCTTTGTTTCAATTATTCCCCGATATTTTAACACATGTCCTATCTTAGAGTAGGAATATACCCGTGGAGTAAGCGTTCAGATGTGCAGAACAGAATGTTTGTCGCCAAGATACGTGGACTCCGAATTTACATGACTACGGTGCGGCGTAATCGTTCTGCAGATTCTGAACGACATTACATCGCTAGACAGAGAGACATCGTTTAAAAGTACTGTACAATTTGTACGTGCGTTCATGTGCAACTCAATAATTCGCATTCGATATCGGGAATTTACTTTGTTTAAGGCTTTGAAGAGATAAACGTAAGGGTGTTTCGCTTGTTCCTGACTTGTGTCTTAGCAGGTATGTCGTTTTTTTCTGTTGTAATAAATTATGCTAATTTTGGAAAACCTTTCATAGTGAGTCACATGCGTGTGCCGACAAACATAGAATTTGGAGCTATGACATCAGCTGTTTATGCAACTTTGATTTTTACAGATGAATTTCTTTTGTATTTTTCTTCCTGGTAGTATGTGTTTAATCCTAGCTACTGAACTTTAGAGAAACTGTAAGTAGGCTGTTTAGGTTTTTATGTTGGTAACGTCACCTAACGCTCTGTATGAAAATCACTGGCTGTGCTGTGCGCAGTCTGTGGCTGGTGGGCATTGTTGAAATAGTCGCTATTGTAGTGTTGGGCAGTTGGCTGTTAACAGCGCGTAGCGTTGCGCAGTCGGAGGTGAGCCGCCAGCAGTGGTGGATGTGGGGAGAGAAATGGCGGAGTTTTGAGAGCGGATGATCTGGACGTGTGTCCATCAGAGACAGTAAATTTGTAAGACTGGATGTCATGAACTGCTATATATATTATGACTTTTGAACACTATTAAGGTAATTACATTGTTTGTGCTCTATCAAAATCTTTCATTTGCTAACTATGCCTATCAGTAGTTAGTGCCTTCAGTTTTATTTAGCTGGCAGTAGTGGCGCTCGCTGTATTGCAGTAGTTCGAGTAACGAAGATTTTTGTGAGGTAAGTGATTTGTGAAAGGTATAGGTTAATGTTAGTCAAGGGCATTGTAGGGATCATTGAAAGTCAGATTGCGTTACGCTAAAAATATTGTGGGTCAGTTTAGTGTTGATCAGAATAGGTAAAGAGCGAAATGTTCAGTTCTGTTCAGCAGTTTGAAAATCAAATAACCTAAGGGGTTTCCCAGCACAGTAATTCACTAATTTTTTTAAGGGGACGTTTCATATGTTGACCCTTAGCGAAGGATACCTCACTGGAATCTACTGATTTTTTCTTGTAGTTTGTGTAATTAGTGTAGCTTTTGTTTACTGCTAGCACGTAATTGTAGAGAGAATCTCCTTTGTAGTTGCAGCTGCACCTGCAATTAACTAGATATTATTTTCAGTGCTATGCTAATGTGTTTTATATTTTTACTCTTCAAATTGTGCTTTTCTGTGTTATTCTGTGAAATATTGTGACAATTATAGCGTCTGAAAAACGTAATACTAGGCTCCAAAATAAACTGAGAAATGACAGTGAAGACGAAAGCAATGGGTTAGCGCCACTGTGAAATGAATTAACTAATGTTCAACATAGTAATTATAATCTTTTAATGGTCATACGACAACCGGTGATATGTATATAAAAAAGAGAATTTAAATAAAAAGAAATAAATCAGTTTATATTTGGAAATTTATTTTAACATCGATCATTGAAATTTCAGCATATTAAACTCGATTCATAACTAAGCTGGTGCCGTATTTAGGATTGTGAAAATGTGAGATTGTAATCTCACGGAACACATCAAATATGGGGCCAAGATTGGGAGACTGCATACAACACTGCATTCATAAAATAACACACGAAGAACGTTGAAACATATGCAAGAGGAAATTAACCGCAACCAACCGATTTAATTTTCACCCAAAGAAGTTACGTTCGTGGCACAATCCTGTCCGTTATGTAATTACCACACACTGGTATACTAAATTCATACTAACTCTCTGTGAAATCATCCCGAAAAGAATAGCTGAGGGCTACTTTGATGATTACACCACATGCTTCACGTGGTCAACTTGGTTTACACAAAGAGTGTAACTCCACAATAATTTTGATAATTAAAATAAATTAGATCGAAAAGCAGTTTACAAAAGAAAAACCTCGAACTGGTTACTATCGTCTTACTACTAACCTGATGGGTCAAACAATTGTATAAGCACGTGGTACTGGTCTCACAAAGTACACCCCACGTGGGTTGAACATAAAGAAAAGTTGCTATATTGAAAAATATTGTCAAGACGAGACGTTATAATCTCACGCACATTCGCATTTAAGATTGATACTCTTAGTTAGAGTTACTGATCAACACGTGGTTCCACTTTACTCACAAAGTAGTGACAAAGTAACTACCGGAATATATTCTGAACTTCACACTCGAATTACACTGCGTTGCAATTTAAGATAACATTAGATATTTTAGAGCTAAACCTGAAATAAAGGTGATTAAATTTTCAGTTAGGCTGAACTTAAGAAATCCATTGTCCTACGGACTTAGCAGACACGCGCTTAGCCAGAGATCTTACCACTTCAGACGCTCGCCGCGGACAGACTGCTCTGCGCTCCTACCGAGCGTGCTTCCTGAGGGTGGCTCACAAATACAAGCGGAAGTGGCCAGAGGGGCAGCTTCCTATACCAACATGACAAGGAACGGCCAGGACCATACTAAGAATAGAAACCTCTCTGCTTTTAGAAAGCGTAGCTACCTGTTCCGACGTTGGTCCTACTGTTCTCTAGCAGACAGGCTTGTCTGCTACCCTCAAGCATGCAACTAGAAATACATTTGCTCATTCATCCTCTCACACAGAAGGGAAGGGGGATGACAGTATCTTATCATATACAGTATATAAAATAAAGCGGATGTAGGTTCCGTATGAGACTGTGTGACATGAATTACATATAAGAATTACATATAAACTGTGCTTTAAAGTGTAGCAGTGTGACAGATCGTTCTTGTTTATGTGTAAAAGTAACACGTTCCACTGCTCAGTCTCCTCCCAGACAGTCAGAAACGCCACAGTAAATTTAGAAGAGGAATTTATGCCGCAAATGACAACAGATTTAAGAAATTAACATGAAAGGAATCCAACAGAGACCTTTCAATGGAACAAAATCTTCAAAAATTGGATACAATGGAACAACACCAGAGACAAACAAAGCAACAGCTTCGAAAGTTAGACAGAATGGAACAAACACGTGAAGATTTAACTGCAGAGTTACTTAAAATCGAATATAAGTGTCGAAAAGTCTGTAATGACGTAAAAACACAAATTTGTGATCAATTTCAACCTATTTTTTCGCGTCATAAAAATGCATTACAGAGTCACGAAGCAGCCATAAAAGATCTGCAAACTATTGTTCATGAAAATCACGACACCTTGCAAGCTAAAACTGACTCTGTTTCATCTACCGATTCGGTTACGCAACTTGCAAAACCTCAAAGAAACTTAAAGGACATGGTAGATACGTTTTCAACACAAATGGGCACTCTGAAACTTGGTTCAGGAAAACACACTGAGGAAATAAGTTCACTATCGGAGAAAGTGGCCGAACTTTCGGATCAGTTCACTAAGTTATCTACAAAGGTGGATGATGATCTGAATGACACAAGACCTGTAGCCTCCACTGACACAGAAGAGTATGAACAAATTAGAAAATTCAAACAAAATCAAAATCAAATCAATACACAGTATAAAATAGAAATCCAGGAAGTACAAGATCAGTTGACACAGGTAATACAAGAATTACATATTTCAGAGGACACTCGCACTCCAATACGGGAACAGGGATGTAGAAATACAGAACAGCCACAAAATAATAACACAGAGCACTTCAGAAATTATGAAAGAAATTGGCAAGGTACACCGAATTTTGAGATGGAACCGCTGAAGAGAAGTAACAATGACCGATGTGCGAATCGCCGATATGATGATTTTGACTATAAGCTGTTCATTACTACACGTAAATTCAAAACATTTAAGAATTCTGACAACGACGTTCATCCACAAGCATGGCTCCATCAATACTCTCATTGTTTTCCTCCCAACTGGTCATGAGAGCACAGATTAGAATTTATGTGTGGCTACTTAGAGAATGAACCAGCTGCAAGAATGCGATCGGTCATGCACGATTGTCACAGTGAAGGAGAATTTTATCATGCCTTCCTCTCAGCATATTGGTTTCAAGCTACTCAAGACCGAGTAAAATATAGCATCATAATGAAGAAACATTTCGAACAATCTGAATTTTCCAGTCTTGTCAAATATTTCGAAGACATGTTACATAGAAATCAGTATCTTTCAAACCCATACAGCCCCTCTGAACTCATCCGCATTTGCTTAATCAAATTGCCTGAAAATTTACGACATATTATTTTGGCGGGACGTAGCAAAGACTACATTGAAGCTTTTCAGGGACTGTTACAAGAATTGGAAATTGACACTGACAATCGTGGAACTCGAAAACAGGAGCACAACAATTACAGGTCACATCCGTCACAATTTCGCGATGACAGAAATAATAACTGGACATGACAAGGCTGTTCTTACAATGTAAATCGTGACCAAAACAGACACCACCCATATGACAACCGTTGGCACAGTAGTAAGAATTACAGGGAAAGATCACCTCTCCGCAGTAATGACTATCACAGAGAAAATCTGAGAAACAGACAATATGGGAACCAAAAATATTATTTCAAGGGAGACAGAATAACTTCAGATGCAACGGTCACCGCGCAGTTACAATTCCAGGAGAAATTCTCCACCACATGACCGACAAAGAAAGAAACTATGTAAACTACCGACAAAACGACAGACCTGAATGTCATCAGAACTGGCGGGATTCAAACAGGACAAGGCCCTCTCGGCAAGGTGAATTTATAGAAGTTAGACCTCCAAATCCCAACAACGGCGCGCGCCAACAAAGAGACAGACAATGACTCGCACCGCAGGCAGCCACGTGCGCCGGCTGGCTCAGAGAAAAATAACATAGACGCTAACCTTGAGAAAAATTTTAGCATTCCTTATCGACGTATACAACATGATAATTGCTTTGAAATTTGCAGACTAGAAAGGGTATAAGATTGCACCACATTTCACATGTAAAACCGTTTATTGAGAGATAATCTGTTTTTTAACTTAGTCTTTGCTATAAACTTTTTCACTTCACGTTACTAGTACTCTTCGTCACACTCAGAAACTGTTAACATGCAACTATGTTTTAAAATTAATTATCCAGTCTAGAACCTAGGGAACATATTTAGACAGTAATTACGAGTGCATTGTTATAGTGAACAGATGACACAGTGTTATTGTGTGTATGCATTCTTTCTTGTTCGTTGCATGATTACATAACGACCATAAGGCTTACATACTTAGAACATATACCAGTACTGCTAATGAGATTTTACTGCAACATTTTGGTTTACTTGAAAATACATTATGGATTTAAAGTGCTTTCTGAGAGATACCAGATGACACAGTGGCTAGTTTATTTGACAGCTACATGACTATATCATGACGCTACTAATGTGTGACACAATTTACATTGTTGCTTTTGCGGTGTATCTGTTTTATATCTGCACAGTTTTTCTGATTTCTTCTGGAAAGGAAAACGTGTTTTAGTAGCAACTTTTGTGGTATAGCTACAATGGGACAGCCTTTTCTGTAGCACAACAATACGTTACAGTACAGTAATTACTTCATCATGGCAATAAGCGTAACAACTACGATATCTATATGCATAGCAATTCACTATGTTTATTGCGATGTAAGTACATTCACTTCTAGAAATCTTTGCTTACGGACGATGGTAATGACGACACTTGGCACATTTTTTACCCTTAAGTAATGACAGAGATTGTCTTACAACAAGACGCACAGTTTAGCGCTACAGTACACGTATCTGAGTGACTGATTTTGTACTTAAAACATTTATTTTTAAAGATTTTTGAATCACAAAGATACTAAGGTTTTCCGTGATACATTTCATTACATTTCTGTAATCTGTAACACCTGAGGGTATAATTACATTAATCCTCAGGGGGTACACGCCTACTTTGTGTGCTAAGCGTGTAGCGAGCGCTAGGAGCCATAGCTAATAAGGTATTTGCTTATACAACTTTACACATCGGTACCATATTTCTCTAACACAGAATTAAACAGCTATCTGATTATTTAACAGAGAAACAAACATTTTTTTTACTATGTCAGTGACACATGTTTACGCGATTACACAGTTGGATAACTTCACACTTATGAAATTGTGTTTTGTCTTTACTTCGTGAACTCTTCGTATTTTTTCGGAACCATTGTGATACTATGTGAGCTTTGAATGATGTATTTGGTAAGGGAGCATGATTTTTGAAGTACGTTTGAGGTAGACGACATTACTGAAGGTTTTGAAATTATTGCAGAAAGCTACAACGTTTTTGAGATTTGACTGAGGTGTTATGATGTTATTATTACGATGACGATGTGTATTATGCTGCTGTGGTATGTTTATGATTAATAAGCTGATACTATATGAGGACTTTGATTATGCTACGTATTTATTATGACGAAATATTGAAGAAGTGTCGACGGATATGTATATGTGTAATAAGGTAAGGAGTAATGAATAGTGGTTAGGGTCTCTGGTGTGTGAAAAAGTATGTTGGAAACCAAGAATCGTACTTTAAGAGTTATGAAATGTGTGTACATACATGAATATATCACAATGCCACCGGAAATTTTTTGAACACTGTTATATTTACAGGATTTTGTTTCTACACATTTGTAACGGAAATTCTCGACCTGTGAAATTTTTATATGCGACTGTCACTGTAGTGGAAACTGCTGTCGTAAATATTTCGGTAAGAAAGGTAAGTGACCTTGACGTAATGCGTTTTGGGCGCCCAGCTGAGAGATAGTCGTCTGAAAAAAGAAAGCCATTAGGTGGAGAAGAAAAGAGGCCATTATCCTCGCTATTGACATTTCTTTGTAGAAAGCATCGCAAATACGACACACTCAAACTTGAAAACATATGATTACACTGTGGAGCTCTTAATTTATTATATTTACTAAAATGCCTAATGAAATGATGAGAAACATTTTACATCTATTGTCTTTCTAGCTGAGAATTTTTTTTTGCCTTTGGAGACGCCATTTGCCTAGTGAATGACGTTTCATATGTTGCTTTATATATATATTTGCTCATTTAGTATAATATCTAGTTTCTAGCTGCACTGCAGCATTGGTTAAAAAAAATTTAGTAGATGTACTAATATAGATATTTCATGCCTACAGATCCAGTAAATAATAATTTTATGATCTACTTTCAAATAAAAAAAATATATACGAGGGAGCACAAAAAGATATTTCCCTTCACAGGAATTGCATACATAATTTTTGTCAGTGACTGGGTAACTTGTTTCAAAGAGTAACTTATCGTTATGCATCACTCTAGTGTTAAGATGTGACATAGTTATTAGACATTTCCTATCTTTTACTGCTTGAGCTTTGTCATGTTTAGGTATAAGTTATAGCATTTGCTGCTGTTGTTTGCCAGGCATAGTTCTACTGAATTTTACATTGTATTAATCCAGTTTTACTACTGATTTATTTTTGTTTTTGCTGCACATTGCTCATATTAGTGGTAATGTTGCATTTGCTTTGTTAATTTAGATATACTGCTGCCTGCTTTGCCAATTTTCATTTTTTGTCATTCCTGTTTGTGTTAATTTGGTGTGTGTTGCTGCATTGCCTCGTCCCCCCCTTTTTTTTTTTTGCAGTAGCAAATGTTGAAATAAGAGGAAAGATCTATGGAATGAAGTTTTGGGTTGGACTGCAGTACCAAATGTTACATTGAAAACGAACCCTGTCCTTTCCTTTTGTGTTATTCCGCTATGTGTTTGTGTACCCTTGTGTATTTGTGTTTTTCCTGTCTTCATGTGTTTAGCTAATAAAATTTATGTTGTAGAATTTTTCTTATAGTAAGCTACATTCACTGTGATGAGGAATACTGCTATCCTCAAATATAATTTTCATTAATAATATGTTATTTACTTTGTAAAGATGTTTAGACATTATTTTCGAAAGCTATTCTGATCTTTGATGTATTTACTTATGTCATAATTCCTGTAACACTGATGTATATGTTTATTTTCATTCTTTTGTAAAGCCCGTATTACTACAAATGTTATCTGTATTATTATGTTCTTTAATGATGTATTTCTTACCTTTGTAATTGTATTCTTATGGTGTAAATTTATAATTGTATAGACACCAGTTCTTAAAATTAAGTTACATTTCACTGCACACACTTCTGTTGGTCATAATATATGCACAGTATGTGAGAAGTTCGGACTGTTAGTGCTTGCACGTGTGTTAATAATTCAGCAAGGGACTGGTTAACAGCATTGCTGGTTCTAAGGACATACCAAAAACTTTGTGAGTGCACAAGTGGTGGTTTATGGACTTGCTATATTATCCGCAAGACTCTTTGATGGTGATTGTGCACCTGCACAGTTGCAACAGATGTCTGCTGGCCGTCTCTACAAGGACTACAGTGGGTCTTCATTTTTGATGGCCCGCCAATACCATTATTTCTACAAGGACTGCAGTGGGTCTGCACCTCTGGTGGCCCATCAATACCATAATCTCTACTAGGCCTACAGTGGGTCTGCTCTGTGATGACCTACCTACCAATATTCTTCAAAACTTTGACTAACTCTGCAGTGGGTTTGCTCTGTTGTGGCCCATTGCCTGTCGCATGTCAAGAGTCAGCACTGTCTTTCCGTTGGAAGGACAACACTACTTCTTCAAGGCAGCATGGAAATCCATTACTTCCGTGTGCATTTTCTTTTACTGATCAGACTTCGTGCAATGAAATTATACTGTGATGAATGATCAGGACTGTCTTTATGAGAACAATTTTTGCTGTTGACGAACAGTATATCAATAAGTCTGTGCATTTGATTTCTTTGTTACTGTAATTATGAAAAAAATTTTCAAATCTGTATTGGCCACTGCCCAAAACAATTTGTAAAATTTTTTGTGGGGAGCATGGAGGCTATGTAAGTAGGCTGTTTAGGTTTTTATATTGGTAACGTCACCTAGCGCTCTGTATGAAAATCACTGGCTGTGCTGTGTGCAGTCTGTGGCTGATGGTCATTGTTGAAATAGTCGCTATTGTAGTGTTGGGCAGTTGGCTGTTAACAGCGCGTAGCGTTGCGTAGTTGGAGGTGAGCCGTCAGCAGTGGTGGATGTGGGGAGAGAAATGGCGGAATTTTGAGAGCAGATGATCTGGACATGTGTCCATCAGAGACAGTAAATTTGTAAGTCTAGATGTCATGAACTGCTATATATATTATGACTTTTGAACGCTATTAAGGTAAATACATTGTTTGTTCTCTATCAAGATCTCTCACTTGCTAACTATGCCTATCAGTAGTTAGTGCCTTCAGTAGTTCGAATATTTTATTTAGCTGGCAGTAGTGGCGCTCGCTGTATTGCAGTAGTTCGAGTAACGAAGATTTTTGTGAGGTAAGTGATTTGTGAAAGGTATAGGTTAATGTTAGTCAGGGCCATTCTTTTGTAGGGATTATTGAAAGTCAGATTGTGTTGCGCTAAAAATATTGTGTCAGTTTAGTGTTGATCAGAATAGGTAAAGAGCGAAATGTGTGAGTACGTTCAGTTCTGCTCAGCTGTTTGAAAATCGAATAATGTAAGAGGTTTATCAGCACAGTAATTCATAATTTTTTCTAAGGGGGCGTTTCAAAACTAAGATATTAAACACACATACACATTGAAACTTCCTGGCAGATTAAAACCGTATGCCGGACAGAGACTGGAACTGGGGACCTTTGCCTTTGGCGGGAAGGTACCGCTAGAAGAGATTCGTACTGTGGCAATTTAAAATAACTAGAATGGTTTGGAGATCCGTAAAAGTGGGAGATGATGACTCAGAGAGCTATATTTAAATCTTACGATACAGCAAGCTTCTGTAATACGACTGAAATGTTGTGAACAGGCTTGGAGAACCGCCATGACCCTGTCAGCCAGCGATTTCAATCCTGTGGCTGCCTGCAAATCGGAGTGGTCATCCAGGTCCCAGAAAAAACATCCTTACAAGTCGAGAATACGAGTATCGAATGCCCTGGGCCTCCTCTCCCTCGCGTTTTCTGCAGCAAACTGAATCGAATCAGATGTGGGACGGGGAGTACAGCTGCCGCTCTCCACAGCTGGGGATGTTAAGACTCCCCAAACTGTGACCGCAGCAGACGATACTACAAATCGTTCAGGCCTGCTCCATACGACCTTTCGCTGGATCCCTGGTAACTGCATCAACCTGCTTCTAATGCAGTTGAATGCTTGAAAGCCCTGGACGCTTATCTTAGATTTGTTTACTTTCTTTTGTTTAAACACTTGTTCACAGTTTCTTCGTTTGTAATAATTAGTGTATTTATTGTTGTCCTAGAACCTCAAACACAAAATAAATAAATAAAATCGCACATAATCACCTAGCCATTTGATAGATACTGGTTGAAGAGTTTCATACCCTGACTTTATGAAAATAACTAAACTGACTCGAAGGCGTTGCCTGGAGAAAATGATTCACTGTCGTGAAGAAATATTTTCTGTAGCTGAAAATTGCTCAAAATGTGTATATATTGAACAAGATGACTGGTAGCATGCACTCTCACTGCCAAATTTGTGCACCTCTTGTCTCGTAAATACCGTGATGTTATAATTAAAGTGCAACTGCTTACGGACGTGCAGTATTGGTTGTATTTACCTCATAGCAGCGAAAACGTGGTAGGTATGGTAATGCGATAATGCAGAACCAATTTACCCTTACGAGCACCAGGCGCTAATCTGACGCTGTACACCGTTTTAAGACGATATGACATCCATGCTGTCATTTTACTAGCTATAACGCTAGCGAACAGTGTGGCCACTGACAAGAGAGACCGTGTGCTGATAGTGAAAACGTTATATGAGAACGGCAACAATTATAGAGCTGTATTGAAAAAGTGTAGCCGAGTGAAAGGTCTGGGAAGAGATCTGATGTCATTAAATGGTTTAAAAAAAAGATAGTTATGTAATTCGAAAGCACGGGTGAACTTGGTGTAGCACCTGGAAGAGGAAGGCGCCCTATCCTGGTGGAAGTTATTGGTACGAGGCTGCCGTTACTGTAATTGACCGTGGAACACATGTCCCGCGTAGTGTTAGTGATAGTGCAGTGTCACGAGAATTGTCCATCCTATAGTCAACAGTACGGAAAGTTTTGCGATCTGTTTTACATTTGTACCCGTACAAGATCCAGACGGTGCAGCAGCTGAAGCCTCATGATCCGCGGCAAAGTTCGGAATTTTCTTTTCGGCTTCTGGCACGGAATGAAATTGATGCCATGTGGTGACATCGGGTCGCGAGACACATGTTGCAGTACAGGTTGCAGTGAGTACACAGAAGTGCCAATTTGGGGTACTGTTATACCTCGTGTTGTTGACGAAGAGCTATTGTACTCGCAGTGTGTGACTGTCTGGTATGGATTTGCAAGTAGCCTCGTTCTTGGTCCATCCTTCTTTGAAGAAAATACATCAAGAGGGCCTGCCAGGTGTACCGTGACATACGCAAGTTACCGAGACCTCCTTACACAGCATATGATACCTCCTTTGGAACAGCACAGCTGTGTACGCTGATCAGCCAGAACATTGTGACTACTTACCTAATAGTCAATACTAACGCGAATTCTTTACAGACGAATGGAAAACCTAGTAGAAGCCGACCTCGGGGAAGATCAGTTTGGATTCCGTAGAAATATTGGAACACGTGAGGCAATACTGACCTTACGACTTCTCTTGGAAGCTAGATTAAGGAAAGGCAAACCTACGTTTCTAGCATTTGTAGACTTAGAGAAAGCTTTTGAAATTGTTGACTGGAATACTCTCTTTCAGATTCTGAAGGTGGCAGGGGTAAAATACAGGGAACGAAAGGCTATTGACAATTTGTGCAGAAACCAAATGGCAGTTATAAGAGTTGAGGGGCATGAAAGGGAAGTAGTGGTTGGGAAGGGAGTGAGACAGGGTTTTAGCCTCTCCCCGATGTTATTCAATCTGTATATTGAGCAAGCAGTGAAGGAAACAAAAGAAAAATTCGGAGTAGGTATTAAAATCCATGGAGAAGAAATTAAAACCTTGAGGTTCACCGATGACATTGTAATTCTGTCAGAGACAGCAAAGGACTTGGAAGAGCAGTTGAACGGAATGGATAGCGTCTTGAAAGGAGGATATAAGATGAACATCAACAAAAGCAGAACGAGGATAATGGAATGTAGTCGAATTAAGTCGGGAAATGCTGAGGGTAGTAGATTAGGAAATGAGGCACACTTAAAGTAGCAAAGGAGTTTTGCTATTTGGGGAGCAAAATAACTGATGACTGTCGAAGTAGAGAGGATATAAAATGTAGACCGGCAGTGGCAAGGAAAGCGTTTCTGAAGAAGAAAAATTTGTTAACATCGAGTATAGATTTAAGTGTCAGGAAGTCGTTTCTGAAAGTATTTGTTTGGAGTGTAGCCATGTATGGAAGTGAAACATGGACGATAAATAGTTTGGACAAGAAGAGAATAGAAGCTTTCGACATGTGGTGCTACAGAAGAATGCTGAAGATTAGATAGGTAGATCACATAACTAATGAGGAGGTATTGAATAGAATTGGGGAGAAGAGAAGTTTGTGGCACAACTTGAATAGAAGAAGGGATTGGTTGGTAGGACATGTTCTGAGGCATCAAAGGGTCACCAGTTTAGCATTGGAGGGCAGCGTGGAGGGTAAAAATCGTAGAGGGAGACTAAGAGATGAATACACCATCAGATTCAGAAGGATGTAGGTTGCAGGAGGTACTGGGAGATGAAGAAGCTTGCACAGGATAGAGTAGGATGGAGAGCTGCATCAAACCAGTCTCAGGACTGAAGACCACAACAACCACAACAACAACAACACCTAATAGTAGGTATGTCCACCTTTGGCACATATAACAGCGGAGACACGTCAAGGCATGGAAGCAATGAGACCTTGGTAGCTCGCTGGAGGGATTTGGCACTACACAAAAGTAACCTAATTCCCGTAAATTACGGGGTGGGAGGAGGGGGGTGATGAGCACTGACGCCACGTTCAGTCACATTTCAGTGTCCGATCGGCTTCAGATTTGAGCGAGCTGGGGGCCATTGTAACCTCCCCACAAAAATAAAATAAATATAATAATATGAATATGATTCTTATTTAGTGTAACCTCCACACAAAATTCTTTCTGATTTAATCTAAGCTCAAAATTCATTCACATTTAGCGTGACCTCACAACAGAAGAATTCCTAAACCTCTCAACAGTAAAAAATTATAATTATGTCGTTCACATTCAGTGTAACGTCCCAATAAAAAAAATAAATTCAGTAACCTGGTAATAATACAATGTAACTAACCTCTCAATTAAATTGTCACTCACTTATGATTTTTCAATAATTAACTGTGAATTTAACCTGGTAAATTTTGGACGACAGCAGTGCTGCGTCATGGCCCTGAAAGATCATTCTGAATGAAAAAAGGAAAAATTCTTACCTCAATGAAGTCGCCGGATATATCTGCTCTTACAATAAATTTTTCCGGCACAGCTCTGTGCAATGCTGGCCGACCTATCTGTCATTTATGAAAGGAAGCAACTGATTTTTCTATTGCAATAATCGGGATGATCATGGATGGAAGAAATTAGTAAATTCTTTAAATTGAAATGAATAGTTGTTAAAAGTTACTTTTTATGAGAAAGATCATTATTACGAGATTTTTAAAACATTTACATGGGACTTGAGATAACATTACTACATATGCGCGAGGCTGCTTTTTATCTTATACATATAATACTCAGGCTCCGACATCGCTGCACCACGACCGGGCCAGCCAACACGATACACCAGACCAGACCAGACCAGAGCAGACTCCAGACTAGCAACAACTTACTGCTACAGCTACACAGTTCCTACTACAGTCAACACTGCTCTCTGGTCAGAGACCTTGCATATCGCAGGCAGCGCATTAGCAATACATCGAAATTACATCTGCTCGGACCTCTTACATAACCCTCCACTGGGGGGGCAAAAATTTGGCAGCGATGGTAAGTCAATTGGACTTGCCATGAGCAACAAATTTTTCTAAAATCTACTTAATTAACTATGTTTACTGTCACAGAGTATATATATATATATATATATATATATATATATATATATATATATATATATATATATATAAGTGCAGAACATGAAATGAAATAGAGTTCACATGCACTGAGTACAGAACATATCAAGCAATGACAAAATGTATACGCAATGAGTACAAAACATATTAACAAATGACACAAAGTGCACACACACTGTATATATCTCTACCATTTTACAAGAACTAGGAACCGCAATGAGTACAAAACATATTAATAAATGACATAAAGTGCACATGTACTGTATATATCTCTACCATTTTACAAGAACTAGGATATGCAATGAGTACAAAACATATTAATAAATGACATAAAGTGCACAAATACTGTATATATTTTTTACAACTTTAAAAGAACTACGAAAGGAAGGGGAGGATTGCAACATGGTTGTAGCACAGTAGGTAGCACATAGCTGCACTGAAAGTCCATATCTTTCTACAGAAGCACAACACCAAGTGAGACAATCTGAAGTTCTCTTCCCTGAAGTATTAATCAGTGTAGCCAAGACACTGAAATATCGTATTAATATTCAATGTTGTCATTTTGGTAGTACATTAGGTACACCAAACAGTGGCACCATAATAACATCTCCATCGTTCAAGGTGGTGGACAGCATGATGTGTCAACACCACACTCCTGCAGAATTGATACTTTTTCACCAACGTAGAATTAGTGCAAAATCCAAATATAGTGCTCCATGATCATGAGGATGGACAGGACAAACGGATATTGCAGTAATTTCCGGTAATTAGGTCAGAAGGTGAAGGACATTAAGTCTTATGCTAGTCGTCATTGAGAATTACACTAGTCTATCAACCGATTTGAGTAAGTGTTGGCACTCATTGCCTAGTTACTAAACATTTCTGTACTATGTATGGAGTATTACAGAACATTATTCATAAGTCATCTGATTACTCTAAATATTGGCACTCATTGTCCAGTTACAAACCATATTTATGCATTGTTCAGAAGTCATAATTCAAAACAAGAGTTAATTAATGGCATAGCATTAACATAATGCATCTAGTTATAATAATCATTGGCACTCATTGGCCAGTTACAAACCATTTTTATGCATTGTTCAGAAGTCATCATTCAAAACAGGAGTTAATGAGTGCAGCATTAAGCTACTGGTATTCATATATGATATCATGTAAGTGATATAAGACAAATTTAAAATATAAAAAACAGTGGCATTCATTGGCCAGTTACAAAGTATTCATATACTTTTATAAAACATTATTCAGTATTATTCAGAAGCCATCATTCAAAATGAGAGTTAATTATTGGCAAAGCATTTATAAAGTATAACATAAATATTATTTACAGAAATTATTGGCATAGCATTTATGCATTATTACAAAATATCATTCAGTATTACTCAGAACTCATCATTCAAGTGACATAAGACATATTTAAAATGTAACACACTATAACTATTACTCAAGGTCTGTGGTCCAATAATACATAGATATAATACAGCTAAGAAATTTGCATTATATTTAGTACTATAAATACTTCTTAAACTAGTAGCATTATTTGGGACTGGTAATACATTTTTTTGTGCTAGCAATGCATTGCGTTGGGATCGATAATTAATTGTTGGGGCATGAAAATATTTGCTTTTGACTTATTGCTGCAAATAACGATTAATAGCGTCATTCGTCATGAGTCAGCTGTAGCAAGGTTATGAAACAAGTAGAGTATATGTGATCACATTCATGAATGACACACACAAATGGGTAAAAAAAGTGCAAGTACTAGAACGCACATTAATTTCATGAATAGCTTCTCCTGGAAAAAATACAAAATGGATTATTCAGCTGAAAGAAGAAACGCATATTATGCTGAAAAGTAGTGAACTTCGAATTAACAGGTAATGAAACGTGTACTCAATATGTATGTCTCTAGCTGTCCTTTCCAAAACATTCAGTCATTATACCATGCGATATAAGAAATACTGTCAAAACGAACTGCAACAAATACTTAAATAACTACATAGCATTTCTTAACTAACAGTAAATATATAAACTTCATCATTATTCTCATCTGCAAAGAAGAACTTCATTATTCATATTACCATAACTTCATCACTATCATCAGCTGCAAAGAAAAACCTCGTTATTCTTATTAGCATATTCCTCATATAACTATTCATCACCATTCATTATCATCTGCAAAAAAGACACTTCATTATTCACATTCATATTACCATTTATTTCATACAACTATTCATAGTTTAGAGTTTCTTATTTCTAGCATATTTCATCGCTAAAACTAAGATATGTAGTTCTGTCTGACAGCCTGCATCAATCGCCTCGTATTCTGAAAGAAAAATAATTAGTTAAGACTGCTATCATACGATGTGTATAGTATATTCTTGTTAATGCTTGTTAATTCTGATCCATTTACTCTTCATCACAAGGTATTCCATTTTCTTTCGTTCATTCCGAAGGTGAAATTCCCATTTCATAGTAATCCACTGTGGTTTGTTTAATTTATTTCTTTTACACGTTATTGCTTTCTGAAAATGATGAATAAGGATTAATATCTTGCATTTAAATCATATACTCATGAAATAAAAACTTGTTTTTAGTGATATAATTAAGCATACAGCATAGCATGACAGAAAACGTATTATGTCAAAAACATAGAGAGTGTTCGAGTGCAAAATAATGTTCACAGAGTATCATAATTTAGTAGCAAAAAATGTAAAATAGTCAAGCTGTTGAGATATCATAAGGCAAAATGTCAAAGTCAACTGGTGTTTGTTATATCTTAAAGATTTCGTAGTGCATACAAACAAAACAGGAAAACAATCATACATACACGAAAAATGGAAAATGTGCACGGTCTGATATACAACGACAAGAAAAGCGACCTGCTAACCTTACCTTGCCGGGCACTTGCCAAGAAAAAATACGATAATCATCAGTAATTGTTCATATAAATATCTGCAAATGGCATTACAGTGTGATAAATCATTAAGTATATTCATTCAATAAAGGGTTTAATATTTGAAACATGGTGATTGCCTTTACTTTTTCTGGTTCTCAGAGTTTCGACGTGTACTACATTGGGGTGAGGAATGCTGCGAATTCTGTATGGACCTGCATATAGAAGCTCAAATTACTGCATCTAGTCTTTCCTCTGTTGGATAAATAATGTGTGCGTACTAATATCTTCTGTCCAATGTGAAAGTCACGGCTTGTACAAACCTGTCTTCTCCGGCGCTCTGCGGCACGTTTGATGTTGTTCAGCGCAATGTCAATTATTTCATGGTGTCGTAGTCGACGAGATGTAGGAAAGGATACTAATTCTTTCATTTTGTTAGGTGGTTCAACATTTTTCAGTATAACAGTCGGAGATAGCATAGTAGATTCATTTGGTATCAAGTTAATTACATCCTGGAATGAGAGTATGTGTGTATCCCAATCAATATGTTTTTTATGGCAGTATATTCTACATAGTTTACCAATTTCTTTCATTAGTCGTTCACAAGGGTTCGAAGAAGCGTGATACTTGGATATATAGATCGGAGAAATGTTTCTTGCTCGTAACATACGTGTCCATATAGCATTTGTGGTCCATTGTCGGAAATTACTTTCAATACATGCCCTACATGAAATAGAAAATGTTTTACAAATGCATTCGAAATAGTTTTAGCAGTAGCTTTGCGTAACGGTGTGAAGGTTACTAATTTCGAAGTGAGTTCAACAGCGACAAAGATGTAACAAAAACCTCTATTAGATCTGGGAATCGGACCAAAAATGTCTACAGCGGCCATGTGTCAATTTAACAGGTACAATGGGATGTAACGGAGGAATATGTGACGTCGTGTCTGACTTAACTTTCTGGCAGATTTTACATGACGCTAAAACTCGTCGAATACGTTTCTCCATGTTGGCAAAATAACAGTTCTGTCTCAGTATAAGAAAACATTTTCTGGCTCCGTAATGTGCGTAACTTAAATGAGTATACCAAATTAATTTGTTAACAAGCTCGTCAGGAATGCATAGTAACCAATTGTTGCTGTCAGGGTGAGAGCGGCGAAACAGAATATTATTGCGTACAGTGTAATGGTTTCTGATGGTAAGATTATTTCCATCTTGCCAAAGGTGTTTAATTTCTTTCCCTACGTTGTCTTTACTCTGCTCTTGTGCTATATATTGTAATGACGCCGAAATGAAGTTTTCAAATGCAACTTGTTGAATATACATGACGCTAAAATTTGCTTGGCAGAAGTTGGTTGCGATGTCTTGCTGATTGTTGCTGAGAGAACGGGATAGTGCGTATGCTACACAATATTTTGCGTACCGGGAATATGAACAATTGTAAAATTAAATTCCTGTAAATAGAGTTCCATCTGCTTAACCTGTCGTGTGTAAATTTTGCTGAAAGTAAAAACTGTATAGCTCTATGATCTGTGTAAACGGTCGTATGTCTTCCATAAAGAAAATGCCTGAATCTCGTAAATGCCCATACAAGACATAATGTTTCAAGTTCTGTGACAGAATAATTGCTTTCAGCAGGTGACAGAAGGCGACTCGCAAAGGCGATGTTTTTAATTACTGTAGAACCATCTTCTTCAATTTCCTGAAAAATGTGTACGCCTAAAGCGGTGTTAGAACTGTCGGTGGCAATGGAAAAATTTCTAGTAAGATCTGGATGTGATAAAAGTGGTGCATTCAACAAAGCTTGTTTCAGATTGACAAATTCAGAATGTGCTTGGCTATCCCAGGACCAAACAGTGTTTTTACCCGTCAATTGACATAATCTAGGGGTGTCTAAGGCAGAGTAATGAATAAATTTACGAAAAAAGTTAATTAAACCCAGAAAGCTGCGTAGTTGTTTCTTCGTCGTAGGTACAATAATGTCACGTAAAGCTTGAAGTTTTTCTGTGTCAGGCGCAATGCCTTCTGCTGAAATTACATGTCCAAGAAATTTACGAAAAGTTTGTAACAGTTGTTCAGGAATCAAATTGTGTTCAGACCAGTTAGCTTCTGCAATAAGAATGTCGTCTACATACGTTGTGATTCTGTCTTTTAATTCTGTTGGAAGTATAGTATTCAAACCGCGAATAAATGCTGCTGAAGAAATAGTTAAACCGAACGGTAATTTACAAAATTGATAACAGTCACCAAAACACAGAAAAGCTGTGTACTTTCTGCAGTTCGGATGGAGCAGAAT
This sequence comes from Schistocerca nitens, assembly GCF_023898315.1. Classification (NCBI taxonomy): domain Eukaryota; kingdom Metazoa; phylum Arthropoda; class Insecta; order Orthoptera; family Acrididae; genus Schistocerca; species Schistocerca nitens. Next base: position 642,570,641 of record NC_064618.1, on the reverse strand, counting down.
TTGCCAAAATCCTGATTTCAAATCTAATGTGGAATAAATAGCAGTACCATGAAATTTCTGTAGAAGTTCTTCTAGTGTTTGAGGGCGATCTGTTTCATTAATAATAATGTCGTTGATGTGACGCGAAGCAAGTACGAGGCGAAGTGAACCATCCTTTTTCTTAACAATATGGAGCGGGTTTATGTACGGACTAACTGCCGGTTCAATAATACCTTGGTCAAGCACAGCTTGCAATTCTTTCTTAACTTGTTCTCTGTGAATATACGGAATGGGATAATGTTTGGCTTTAAACGTGTCGTGCTGTTTAACTCGAAATTCATACATAAATCCGGACATAGTACCAGGGACGTTGTCAAAAACTGGAGCTTGCTGTAAAAGAATTTTGCGTAGTTGCATGCGTTCGTCGTCTGTATTTGCACTGCTCTGTTTAACTTTATCAGAAATCATTTGCATAACGTCATAGTCGGCTTCGTCTGGTGTATAATAGTTGTGAACATACGTATCTGTGAACAATGTGGAATGACAGTCCGTGTTACGTGATGCAGAAATGACTTCTGTCCGATTAATTGTTTGTTCTTCTGCAGATAAAGAGTGCTGAAATTTTAATGCCAGTTGTACATTTTCATCCTTTAACATTAAATAGGAATTTTGGAAGTCAATAATTGCGTCGTGTTGTACCAGAAAATTCGTACCTAAAATAACGTCTGTTGTCAATAAGGGAACAATCCAAAAATTTGAGTGAAACGTATGACCTGCAATACAAAACGATATGTGTGTCTGTAATTTTACGTCTACTCCTTTACCAGATACTGCTCCTTTTACTTTAGTTTTGCCTAATGGTAACGTAGGATAGGTATTCTCTTTGTTACATTCGTTGAAGGTTTCCTCATTTATAACTGACATAAGGGATCCAGAATCGATTACTGCTGAAAATTTGGATGATCCAATCTTTACTTCAATGACAGGGTGGGAAATGGTTTTTTGAATAACTGGTTTTTCCTGCAAAAGAGTGTCTCGGATGTCGTCAAAAGTCATACAATTTTCGTGAACAAGATTCTGTGTGTCAAAAGTATTGCTTGCGTTACTGGAAGATGCAACCTGTACTGTATCTAGTCAGATTCTATCTGACGTGCTATTAGTTGCGGGAGGATGCTGTGGCATTTCGACTATTTGTACTGTCCTGTTATTTCGTCCTGACGTACTACGTTCGGGATGATACCGACTGTCTGGTTCATTCATGATAATCTGTTGTTGCGGATGATTTTGCTGCTGGTAAGACCGACTGTTATTAAACGTACGCTGAAAATTGTGCTCATTACTTTTACGTCTGTCACGATAGTCATTTCTATACGGTGCATTGCGATATGCGTTAAAATGGTGTGTTCTCTGTACGTAGTTATTTCCTTGTTGCTGTGCGTTACTATTTGGTGGGGCCGACGTTATACGTGTAGGCGGCGAAACACTAAAGCTTGGTTGACCTTGTAAACCACATTGTTGGTTAGGTATGCTAACCGGCTGGTTTTGATGCTGTTGTGACGAAAAGCCTCTATTGTTACCAAAATGCATCTGCGATAGCTGAAAATTTGGTACATACTGATGATTACATTTCTGTCTGTTATTAAAATTACGCTGGTAGTTCTTGTCATTTCTGAAGCGTATAATGATAACTGTCACTTTCATGTAAAACTTGTCGTATCTGGTTTTCATTACTAATTCCTAATTTTAGATAGATCGATAGTTGAAAAGTTGTTTTGATAGATATAAAGGATAGTAGAAGAGAAGGCAGCAGTGCAGAAAACTAAAGATGAAATAGCACTACTAAGGCTCGGGGCCCTGTGCACGTTACGGCACATATTCATCGAAGTGTAATGAATCCCCTGAGGTCTATTACGCGCTGCAAATAAATTTTAGTTTCTGCGTTACAGGCAATACCGGCGAAAATTCAAAAGCAAATTGTTGTTTCCAGTCCAATGCTAGTTTCTGCATTACAGGCCAAGCTGGTGGAAATGCAAAAACAAATTGTCGTATCCAGTCCATAGCGTGTACCTGTGCTCTGTCATTTTTAAATACCTTAAATTTTCTCACGGATAGAAAGTGTTTGTAATAAAAATTATCGTCTCTGTATGTCTTTGCAGGTTCAGGATTGCATGAGAATCTGTTTGTCTGTGTCTTTTCGGATTCTAAGTCGCGTGGTCTCTGTAAATTACTTAAGTTATACTGGCTCTGTGAGTGTGAGAAATGTTCAGAATTTGGCGTATGCTGTGACGTGTTGGAGACTGCAACATTTTTCGTCTCTGTCACTTCAAAACTTTCGTCAATTTGGCTGTTCTGTTGGTCAAATTTCGTGTCTACTTCCGCGTCCAGTGTGCGTGAATGTTCTGCTGACATTAATTTAAACTCGTCGCGTAACTGTGTTGCGTTTTCAGAGCATTGTTTAGCGACTGCACTACTTTCATCTGCAACAAGCGGCTACACGGGTAGCAGGGGTTGTGTGGCGTGGGCTGGGCGGTTTTTTTTTAGGTTAGATGGCCTTGGGCAAGTACAGAAAGGGCAACAGCCTCAACGGGTGCGGGGCAAAGTCAGGACATGCGGGGACCAAGTAGCAATCGGTATTGTAGTTGTCAACTGTCGAAGCTGCGTTGGTCAAGTACCGGAACTTCAAGCGCTGATAGAAAGCACCGAAGCTGAAATCGTTATAGGTACAGCAAGCTGGCTGAAGCCAGAGATAAATTGTGCCGAAATTTTTGCAAAGGTACAGACGGTGTTTAGAGAGGATAGATTGCATGCAACCGGTGGTGGAGTGTTCGTCGCTGTTAGTAGTAGTTTATCCTGTAGTGAAGTAGAAGTGGATAGTTCCTGTGAATTATTATGGGTGGAGGCTACACTCAACAACCGAGCTAGGTTAATAATTGGCTCCTTTTACCGACCTCCCGACTCAGCAGCATTAGTGGCACAACAACTGAGAGAAAATTTGGAATACATTTCACATAAATTTTCTCAGCATGTTATAGTCTTAGGTGGAGAAAAAAGAATGGTTCAAATGGCTCTGAGCACTATGGGACTCAACTGCTGCGGTCATCAGTCCCCTAGAACTTAGAACTACTTAAACCTAACTAACCTAAGGACATCACACACATCCATGCCCGAGGCAGGATTCGAACCTGCGACCGTAGCAGTCGCACGGTTCCGGACTGCGCACCTAGAACCGCGAGACCACCGCAGCCGGCCTCTTAGGTGGAGATTTCAATTTACCAGATATACACTGGGACACTCAGATGTTTAGGACGGGTGGTAGGGACAGAGCACCGAGTGACATTATACTGAGTGCACTATCCGAAAATTACCACGAGCAATTAAACAGAGAACCGACTCGTGGAGATAACATCTTTAACCTACTGATAACAAACAGACCCGAACTTTTCGACTCTGTATGTGCAGAACAGGGAATCAGTGATCATAAGGCCGTTGCAGCATCCCTGAATATGGAAGTTAATAGGAATATAAAAAAAGGGAGGAAGGTTTATCTGTTTAGCAAGAGTAATAGAAGGCAGATTTCAGACTACCTAACAGATCAAAACGAAAATTTCTGTTCCGACACTGACAATGTTGAGTGTTTATGGAAAAAGCTCAAGGCAATCGTAAAATGCGTTTTAGACAGGTACGTGCCGAGTAAAACTGTGAGGGACGGGAAAAACCCACCGTGGTACAACAACAAAGTTAGGAAACTACTGCGAAAGCAAAGAGAGCTTCACTCCAAGTTTAAACGCAGCCAAAACCTCTCAGACAAACAGAAGCTAACCGATGTCAAAGTTAGCGTAAGGAGGGCTATGCGTGAAGCGTTCAGTGAATTCGAAAGTAAAATTCTATGTACCGACTTGACAGAAAATCCTAGGAAGTTCTGGTCTTACGTTAAATCAGTAAGTGGCTCGAAACAACATATCCAGAGACTCCGGGATGATGATGGCATTGAAACAGAGGATGACACGCGTAAAGCTGAAATACTAAACACCTTTTTCCAAAGCTGTTTCACAGAGGAAGACCGCACTGCAGTTCCTTCTCTAAATCCTCGCACAAACGAAAAAATGACTGACATCTAAATAAGTGTCCAAGGAATAGAAAAGCAACTGGAATCACTCAACAGAGGAAAGTCCACTGGACCTGACGGGATACCAGTTCGATTCTACACAGAGTACGCGAAAGAACTTGCCTCCCTTCTAACAGCCGTGTACCGCAAGTCTCTAGAGGAACGGAAGGTTCCAAATGATTGGAAAAGAGCACAGGTAGTCCCAGTCTTCAAGAAGGGTCGTCGAGCAGATGCGCAAAACTATAGACCTATAACTCTGACGTCGAGCTGTTGTAGAATTTTAGAACATGTCTTTTGCTCGAGTATCATGTTGTTTTTGGAAACCCAGAATCTACCATGTAGGAATCAACATGGATTCCGGAAACAGCGATCGTGTGAGACCCAACTCGCTTTATTTGTTCATGAGACCCAGAAAATATTAGATACAGGCTCCCAGGTAGATGATATTTTTCTTGACTTCCGGAAGGCGTTCGATACAGTTCCGCACTGTCGCCTGATAAACAAAGTAAGAGCCTACGGAATATCAGACCAGCTGTGTGGCAGGATTGAAGAGTTTTTAGCAAACAGAACACAGCGTGTTGTTATCAATGGAGAGACGTCTACAGACGTTAAAGTAACCTCTGGCGTGCCACAGGAGAGTGTTATGGGACCATTGCTTTTCACAATATATATATATATATATATGACCTAGTAGATAGTGTCGGAAGTTCCATGCGGCTTTTCGCGGATGATGCTGTAGTATACAGAGAAGTTGCAGCATTAGAAAATTGTAGCGAAATGCAGGAAGATCTTCAGCGGATAGGCACTTGGTGTAGGGAGTGGCAACCGTCCCTTAACATAGACGAATGTAATGTATTGCGAATACATAGAAAGAAGGATCCTCTATTGTATGATTATATGATAGCGGAACAAACACCGGTAGCAGTTACTTCTGTAAAATATCTGGAAGTATGCGTGCGGAACGATTTGAAGTGGAATGCTCATATAAAATTAATTGTTGGTAAGGCGGGTACCAGGTTGAGATTCATTGGGAGAGTCCTTAGAAAATGTAGTCCATCAACAAAGGAGGTAGCTTACAAAACACTCGTTCGACCTATACTTGAGTATTGCTCATCAGTGTGGGATCCGTACCAGATCGGGTTGACGGAGGAGATAGAGAAGATCCAAAGAACAGCGGCGCGTTTCGTCACAGGGTTATTTAGTATCCGTGATAGCGTTAAGGAGATGTTTAATAAACTCAAGTGGCAGACTCTGCAAGAGAGGCGCTCTGCATCGTGGTGTAGCTTGCTGTCCAGGTTTCGAGAGGGTGCGTTTCTGGATGAGGTATCGAATATATTGCTTCGTCCTACTTATACCTCCCGAGGAGATCACGAATGTAAAATTAGAGAGATTAGAGCGCGCATGGAGGCTTTCAGACAGTCGTTCTTCCCGCGAACCATACGCGACTGGAACAGGAAAGGGAGGTAATGACTGTGGCACGTAAAGTGCCCTCCGCCACACACCGTTGGGTGGCTTGCGGAGTATAAATGTAGATGTAGATGTAGAACTAATTTCGTTGTGCCTACATGTGTATTACTTAATTCTTGTGCAGCAGATCGAATTTCTTCACTACTGTTCCTAGCACAAGCCTTAATTTCCTCACGTAATTGTTCTTTAGGATCATGACGTTGCACGGTAATGGCTGTAATCTGTTCACTAAGTTGTTTGTTCTGTTCGTTAAGGTTGTCGTGTTTTTCATTCGACTGTTTGAAACATTCATTAATTTGTTGTTTGAGATTTTCATTAAGTTGTTTGAAGTTGGTTCAAATGGCTCTGAGCACTATGCGACTTAACTTCTGAGGTCATTAGTCGCCTAGAACTTAGAACTAATTAAACCTAACTAACCTAAGGACATCACACACATCCATACCCGAGGCAGGATTCGAACCTGCGACCGTAGCGGTCACGCGGTTCCAGACTGAAGCGCCTTTAACCGCATGGCCACACCGGCCGGCCTGTTTGAAGTAGTTGTCTTGTTTTTCATTCAATTGAAGTAATAATGTCATAACTTGATCCCACCCAAAATTAGCGACTCTATTTTCTATGCTGTGTGTTGGTGTATCTGCATGTGTCACATTTTGTGTAACCATTTGGTTATTCTGTGATTCTTGAAAAGATTTGCCAATCGGACATGCACTGTTGGTCACTACAGTAGAATCAAATAAATCTGACGTATTCTGACCATACTGTTCATTTTCGTTAGAAACATTTATCTGTTCGTTATGTCAATTTTGCAAACCGGGTGTGTCAAACTGGGCAGCATTCATTGTATCGGAACGTGCCGCGTCATCAATTGTTACATCTACTGTGGACATAATTGAATTTGTTTGTTCATCATTAGGATCAAAATCATTACCAGTAGTTGGTACGCACTGATTGTCTGTAAATGGAGGACTATCATTAAGACACTGAGTTTCTCTAGTATTATTGGTCAAATTATTCGAGTCGGCTATTTCACTCATTGCACATCGCGATGTATTGTTAACAGTTTTTCGCGGCATTTTTCACAAATCAAAATTAAGCACAAAATGAAATAAAGTCAAACAAAAATGGAACAAATACAATTACAACAAAGAGCAATAAATTGCCGATGATCTGCGAAAGAAAGAGTGACAAATTAGTAAATACGTTGCGCTAGATGCAAACTACATTTAAGTAAATAAGAGCAGATATATGACTACTTTTCAGAAATTCACAAAGAAATACGATCCTGGCAGGGTCGCCAAGTGTAACCTCCCCACAAAAATAAAATAAATATAAGAATATGAATATGATTCTTATTTAGTGTAACCTCCACGCAAAATTCTTTCTGATTTAATCTAAGCTCAAAATTCATTCACATTTAGCGTGACCTCACAACAGAAGAATTTCTAAACCTCTCAACAGTAAAAAATTATAATTATGTCGTTCACATTCAGTGTAACGTCCCAATAAAAAAAATAAATTCAGTAACCTGGTAATAATACAATGTAACTAACCTCTCAATTAAATTGTCACTCACTTATGATTTTTCAATAATTAACTGTGAATTTAACCTGGTAAATTTTGGACGACAGCAGTGCTGCGTCATGGCCCTGAAAGATCATTCTGAATGAAAAAAGGAAAAATTCTTACCTCAATGAAGTCGCCGGATATATCTGCTCTTACTATAAATTTTTCCGGCACAGCTCTGTGCAATGCTGGCCGACCTATCTGTCATTTATGAAAGGAAGCAACTGATTTTTCTATTGCAATAATCGGGATGATCATGGATGGAAGAAATTAGTAAATTCTTTAAATTGAAATGAATAGTTGTTAAAAGTTACTTTTTATGAGAAAGATCATTATTACGAGATTTTTAAAACATTTACATGGGACTTGAGATAACATTACTACATATGCGCGAGGCTGCTTTTTATCTTATACATATAATACTCAGGCTCCGACATCGCTGCACCACGACCGGGCCAGCCAACACGATACACCAGACCAGACCAGACCAGAGCAGACTCCAGACTAGCAACAACTTACTGCTACAGCTACACAGTTCCTACTACAGTCAACACTGCTCTCTGGTCAGAGACCTTGCATATCGCAGGCAGCGCATGAACAATACATCGAAATTACATCTGCTCGGACCTCTTACACCATAACTTCAAAAGGAACAGTCCACTGTGTTCCTCTAACCAATCTGTCACTCTCCTGCCCCTGGGACATGGCGGATTATTTAAAATATGCCACTGCCATCGGTGCCATGAAGGGGTTGTCGTGGTCTGCGACCAGTGTAAGTTATTCGTTGGCCGTCAGGATGTCTTGCACGAACTCTACTGGACCCATGCATGCCTACTTGAATGTTCCCCAGAGCATAATGGAGCGGCCGCCAACTTGTCTCAGCCCCGCAACACAGGTGTCACGGAGCTGTTCCCCTAAAAGACGACGGACTCGCTCCCTCCCATCAGCGTTATGAAGGAGGTGTTGGGATTCATCAGACAACGTTCTGACACTGCGCCAACGTCCTGTGCTGATGCTCACATGACCATTTCAGTCGTAGTTGCCGCAGTCGTGATGTTAAGATTGGCACACGCGTGGGTAGTCGGCTGCGGAGGCCCATCTTTAGGAGCGTCCGCTGCACTGTGTGTTCAGACTGGCTTGTACTCCGCCCAGCGTTAAACTCTTATGTTAGTTCCGCCACAGTTCGCCGCCTGTCCTGTTTCACCAGTCTGCCCAGCCTGCGATGTCCGACATCTGTAATGAGGGGTGGCCGTCCAACCCCACGACTTCTGGACGCGGTTTCACCTCGGTTTGCCATTTGTTGAAGAAACTCGCCACAGCACTCCTCGAACACCCGACAAGTCGTACAGCTTACGAAATGCTTGTGCTGAGACTCCCGGTCGTCACAATCCACCCTCGGTCAAACTCAGACTGATCGCACGCCTTTGCCATTTCAAACAAGGGCAGCACACTCACTGATACTACAAGCACCGTGCGTGTGTCTGAGTAGCAGTCATTCGTCGCCAGGTGACGTTGCTGTCGCCTGCACGAGTTTATAGCGATAGCAGGTCGGTGGTCACGATCTTCTGGCTGATCTATGTAAACCATTGTTTTCGTGCAAGATGGGACAACACCCCATGTCGCTCACCTAGTGAAAGATCTGCTTAATGCAATCCCCCACGAACATGTTATCTCCACAGGCTTTCCAGATGCACGGCCTACAAGATCACCCGATCTGAATCCATGTGAATTTTGGCCCTGGGGATATCTAACAGAACGGTTTACCAAGGACATGTTCGGTTTCTACGTGACCTGAAAGCCAGTAAACAGGAACACGTTGCTCAGATTCCATCCAAATTGCTGCGAGCAGCTGTTGATCACAACGTTTTACGGACTCAGGAATTCACCAACGTCTCCTGTGCTCATATTGAATAAATAGCGTAAGCGGTGTTTAATAATAAAATCAACATTATGCCTTTCTGAGTTGTCTGACGTTTCCTGCCCACGTCCCGTTGCTAATACATTAGACATGGACACATTTCAATACGTCATTCTTGCATTCACAGCACCAGACTTGCACCTGGTGGCCAGACTTCGAACTAATTTTTTTGCACCATTAACGCATTAGAATATGAACCAAGTTTCGCCTACATGCGATAATTACAGCCCACTCTGAACCTCTGCGAGTAGCTGCACTTATTTCCACTGGTATATAGCCATACAGTCTGTTGAATCCTGCCTAGTCGTCCAATATGGGGTGTCCAGGGAACCTGCTCTCTCGGATCACTAGACAACAATTCAAACAAATCTTTTTAATGAGTTTTTATAACAATAAGGTAAATGACAATACTTAACTTTGAGAATTACATAAACGTGTCGCTATCAAAGGGCGACATACAAAATAAACAAGGCTCTTCAGTATAACAATTCCAAGTTGAGCTACAGAGAATGTACGAGCAAAGTAATGAGCTTTGACGTTTCTATTCAGGTCGCTGGTCTTGAAGCTTCTCTTAGAACTTGGCCGGGGGCAGTGGGGCGCGGGTCATATGTTCTGTTCCCATAGAGACCACTGCGGTCGCGTTGTCGTCCTGGAGAGAGGTCGGTCAGCGTACAATTGGCTGATGTCTAGTCACAGCCTCTCTGTTTTATCGTTCCCGACTGGCGAGCCGGCGCTTGACTTTAAGCCATAACAGTCGTATAAATTAGTCATGCTTCGGGAACTCAAATGGGAATCCAGGGAGGGAAGGTGACATTCTTTTCGGGACACACCATTAATAAAGTTAGAGAACCGGTGTTTGAAGCTGACTGCCGTACGATTCTGCTCCCACCAACATACGTAAGTACCACGAAGGTAAGATACGAGAAATTAGGGCTCACACGGAGACATACAGACAGTCGCTTATCCCTCGCTCTGTTTGCGAGTGGAACAGGAGGGGAAATCACAAGCACTTTACGGCGGTTTGCGGAATATCTTTGTAGATGTAGGTGTAGATATATTAACTCTTCAGCACACTGTGCCTCGGTGGTAATCAAAAATGTTATAACTATTGTTAGATCTTCGCGGTGACCACTTTAAATTTGTAGCAGCAATAGTTGGCACCATTGCAGTTAACAATAAATAAATACGTGTACGTCTCGTGAAGTGATCACGACGAGAAAATTAGAGAAATCAGAGTGGATACGAAGGTTGACAGGCAGTCGTCATACCCACGCACCATTTTGGAATGGAACAGGACAGGGAGAAACGATACTCGTAGCAAAAGAACCCGCCACCACTTGCGCATGTGTAGACATAAGCAAAGTTACAAGCACAAATCTCAGAGTTAAGTACTCGCCACTGAGGTCTGTTACTAGCAGCAAACATTTTTTGTATCTTTTGAACCGTTCACGAAGTATCAGAGATGTCCATGCAGTTTGCAAAGCACAAGTGAGATGGCCTTGGCAGCGGTTGCGCTGACATTACAGTGATGAGGTCCAGTGACGTCATCTATCTCCGGTTATTTTGGGCCAGGCGCGAACAGCGACGCAGCCCAGTGACCGGCTAACGTCGGAGCACCGCGGGAGATCATTGCCGCTGCTGTAACCGAGGTGAGTCACTTTAACAGCCGGGTAGTAGCGAGTCTAATTTATATATTACATGAGTGTGGCGGCTGGTGCGGCCGTCTGACTTGGCTACTGAATAGCAGGCGTCCACCTCCTACCGACAAGGTACTGTGTCTGCATGTGCCATGTGCTTAGTTGCACTGAGTGTGCAACGTTAAACGACGATTCCTCTGTTCGTATGTAAGCATCGGTGTGTTGAACATACCGATACCGAACGTTGGCTGTGACGTCATATGTGTGCAGACAGAGTACAAAACAGTAATAATACTTATTTGGCTTCTGCAGGGTGATTGAAAAGTTCCGCACATCAAGGTGTCTTCAGCAGATTGAGTTTTTGACAGGCATCTGCGTTTCCTCGCTTCTGGTCTCACACTGTAGGTCGCACCATAACTTCACTTACGAAACTTAAGGACGTTTTCCCGGTACGAACTTTTTTCTACACAACTGTCATGTTCTTTGCGCCGATCTCTGTGCAGCACTATTATTGTTCTGTCGGGAGTTGTAGATATTTGCCCGAAAACTGGGATTTAAAGTTGTAACTACTGTGTGCTCTTGCCAACGTAACGAAGTATACGCTGAAAATTAACGTCTGGTCTTTTCTGTTCTCTTGTGTACGTGTAAGTGTGTGTGTGTGTGTGTGTGAAATGTGTGTGTGTGTGTGTGTGTGTGTGTGTGTGTGTGTGTGGAAGAGAGATAGACAGAGAGAGAGAGAGAGAGAGAGAGAGAGAGTGCATGTAAGGATTTTTTTATTTTTCTATTTGTTTGTGTGCGTGTGTATGTGTGTGTGCGTGTGCGTGCGCGTGTGTGTACAACAATTAAATAAACTGCAGCAAGAAAAAGGAAGTTTTTATTTACGAAACCAACATTTCTGTGCTTTCTGCAGATGATGGCCACACATACAAAATTGTTAAGTATATAAGTGTTCATAGTATGTGCTTTGTTTCATTATGTCATGCACACTGTTAATAACGTATGTTCAAAATAGGTGCCCCGTCCAGTAACGCATGTACGAAACCGTTTTAGCTTGTCTGTGGCCGCTTTGCGGATCACGTTGACACTAATGGTATTAATCTCAGTTGTTACGTTAATCTTTAGTTCCGCCAGTGTGCGTGGCCTGTTTTTATGAACCCTTCCTAGCCCCGTAGGAAAAAGTGCAGAGACGTCAACTCGGGGGAAACATAGAGGTCATAGCGCTTTAACACGATGTGATCAACAAACGGTTCGCTTAAAAAATGAGTTGTTTCAACAGATTTGTGAAAAGTGGCACCAGCGTGCTTAGAATGAAAAACACCGTTCACTGCTTCAAGAAACGAAATGTGTAATGACGTCTCGGGTACATGACACTGTACTCTGTAGCTACCAATGAAAGCAGGCGCCACCATTCAAATGGTTCAAATGGCTCTGAGCACTATGGGACTCAACTGCTGTGGTCATTAGTCCCCTAGAACTTAGAACTACTTAAACCTAACTAACCTAAGGACATCACACACACCCATGCCCGAGGCAGGATTCGAACCTGCGACCGTAGCAGCAGCGCGGCTCCGGACTGGAGCGCCTAGAACCGCACGGCCACCACGGCCGGCCCGCCACCATTCGATCACTTGTTATAGCACACCACACTCCCTATTCTGACATTGGGAGGTGTTATCATGAACGTAACGTGAATTTCCAGTTTACCAAATTATTGTATTCTGTCTGTTCCCGTACGCACTAAGTAGTGAAGGAAACACGCTCCAGTTCTGCAATTCTAAGCAGGTCAACAAATGACGAAACCATTTTCCAGAACGCTAGACGCTTTTCTTTATCCTACGCATCTTTTAGTTGCCATGTAGACTATGAACAAGACATGCACTAAATTTTAACTTCTGCCTTCCTTTCTGAGCACTACCATACGAAATCTGAGAGTGAACAGTTTTCTCAAACTTTGGGCTACCTCAGCATCACATCAGTCAGTTTAGCGTTCTTCAGAACGTCCGACCTCCCAGTTCACTTCTTGTCTGCAAATATATAGTGGTGGTAGTAGTAGTACTAGTAGTAGTTGATCCAATTTCCCGGACAGGGTGATTAATCTAGTTATTGTTCAGCTGTTCGGCACTCTGGCATATGGATATTGCTCATAAAATGCGTCTGCAACACCTGATTACGAACGACTGGCAAAATATTGTCAAATAACGGAGACTCGTAACTTTTGGGAAAACGATACTTTTATCAAGCGATGTATTGAGAAACGCAAGCCGTATTTCTATTCATTTTATATATTATTTTCCATATAAAATATGCAATTATTAAACCTCGTCATAAGAAAAGTGATGAAGAAGGTGTAAATATTTATCGTCCAAATTCCTTAATGACATCTAGTTCCAAAATATTCGGAAAAGTAATGTACTCAAGAACAGTCTCCCATTTAAGTAGAAGTCATTTACTTAGAATAGCACGCTTTGGATTCCACTAGGAATACTCAACAGAGAAGTCTGTTCATAAATTCACCTATCAGACATTACAAAAATTAAATAATCTGTCCAAGGTAAGAAACATCATTAACCATCTCCTCCATTTCACGTAGTTCATGTTACACTATCACAAAAAATTAATTTTTAAGGAATTGATGGCTTTACACAAAAGGAGTCTTACAGGGTTCAATTTTGGGTCCTATTTGTTGTATATGAACGACCTTCCACTTAACATTCAACAATCTGAATTGTTACTTGTTGCAGATAATATTAGTGTTATCATAAATCACGTTAGTGAGAAAGAACCAAAAGCGATTGTTAATGATATTTTTCAAATAATTATTAGGTGGTTCTCTGAAACTTCCTAGACATTGAGAAAACACACTACGATCAACGCTGAACAACAAATACAGTCAAACCAACGATTCATGTAGCACATTAACAGGAGTCTCTTAATAGGGCCGAATGTTCCAAATTTTTGGTTGCACATATTGATGAAAACTTCAACTGCAAGAATCATATACTGAATTTCTCAGAAATAAGGTCAGCTATTTTTACTGTACACGTAATTTCTAGTCTTGAACACGAATGAATGAACCTCCTGACATATTTTGCATATTTTCAATTAATAATGTCTTAGGTACGAATTTCCTGGGGGACCTCACCACTTAGAAAGTATTGACTGCACGAAAGTGAGCAACAAGTGTAACAGGTGGTGTTGCCTGTGATCATCATGTTGAATGAGTTCAACATTTCAATTGCACCATCACAATGCATATACTCCCAAATGGAATTAGTCGTAAAAAACCCATCACAATCTGAGAATAATAGTGATGTCCACAGCAACAGCACTAGAGAAAAAACTACATTTATTATCTACTACTGGAGCTGCCAGTGGCTCAGAAAGGAGTTCCATATGCACCAACAATAATTTATCATCTTTAAACGCATACCCAACAACAAGAAAGTCTGACAGGTAGCAAAGAAAGTCTTAAATCTAACCTAAAACCATTTCTCTTGGACAAGTCCTTCTATTCCACAGACGAATTTCTGTTTGAAACCTCTTAGCCTGCACATAAAAAACTTGTTTTTAAATGTAGTTTTTTCTGAGAGTTTCATTTTATTTTATGAATGTTCTGTTCATTTTACTCATGGAAACGACATCATAACTTTGCACTTTTTTCATTAATCTCGTTTTGAAACTTTTTGGACTGATGGGTTATATCGTGATCCAGAAGCAGCTTAGTTATACTACTAACTTAACCAACTACTATTAACATTCCTTTTTTACTGTTAACGTGCAATTTTTTTCCAAATGCATGTACGTGTCAGCGTTTTAGATTTTTTTTTAAACTTTATAGCGTAAGGATTTTTCAGTTCATTATTATTATTTTTAAAATTAATATTTTCTTCATATGGAGGAGGATTACCTTATTAACGGGCAGTGATCGATAATATCAGATTAATTGTCATGGGAACTGTATTTGCTGCTTCTCATACAGGCTTACATGTGTAGAAAATGTGGTTAATACATCATGTTATTACTTTGCTACATTCAGAGTGAGGATTATTTGTTATGAGTACTTGTTAGAACTGAGTGTGGAATGATTCATGATTAAAACGCATGCAGACTGCGAAACTTAAAAGCGGCAGCTTGACGATGGTATTCTGCGTCTCTTGTGTATATTGTCGCCCCATCTGCTGACAGAGCGCAGCGTCGGTCAGACAATAGCACGTGACGCAACTGCTCCACTCAGTGGTGATTCCGAGTCCAGGCAGTCTGAGCTAGCGGCCACCGCATACATTGTGGCGCCGTCAGAAAGGCGGCAGCCCATTGACATAATGGTAGCAACCCACTGCCCCGAATCGGTGGCTGGCGAGTTGCTTCCCAGGGCCAGTGCTGGCCCATTGAGACGGCAGCTCCAGATTTCATGGTCTCAGGGCAGATTGCCCTTATTCAGAGCCGAACTGTGGTCCATGAACACATTCCAGATGATAGCCGAGTGATACAACCCTGTGGTAAAAGAACTGCAATACTAACAGAAGTGAGTTTAGTGTAAAATTAGTAGGCATTTATAAGATTTTGAGCTGCGCTTTTTGGGCTTTGTCATGCCTTGCGGTATATGTACTTAACACTTCAGCAGCTGTGGGTGTGGAAAGGGTTAGGCCATCTACCACCTGGATATTGCTGTATCAACTATTCCCACACCCTACCAGGCTGACTTGCCTCACAACACCGCAAAGACTGTGCTATATTGTGTAACGCACAACACCCACAATTGCCTGCTGCAGTCACTGCTACAATTCACCTCCAACTTCCACGCATATGACCAAATGTGGAAGGTTGGCGCTACTTATCGCTTTACTATTGTATGTGGAACCAGGATTTCGAAGGAATATTTGGCTGTATTTATTTACATTGCTCCCTTCACTGCGTTTCAATGCCTGACTCTCACCTGCCATTGATGTCTCTTGCTCTTGTGTACAATTTAGTCATTATATCTCATTGCTGTAGTTTAGTGTTTTTATGTTCGCTCATTTGGGTGATCATCTTACAAGGGGAGGCCCCCCAATTGTGAAATTCAGATTCGATTCGTACTGCGCATAATAAAAGCTCATGGCCAGAGGTGTACTGTGGCAAAGCACCAAGATGCACTTCTCAGCCGTTATCGAGAAAATCGACAGTTAAAAGAAACCGTTGCGGTGAAATACTCTCTACGATTAATGACTTTCTGCAGAGTCGTGGCGCAGCGGTAAGTACTGGAGTTTGTACTCCGAAGGTCGCCGGATCGAATCTCGCGCCATGCAATTTTTTTTATTATTATTTTTTGTAATTCGTATATATATATATATATATATATATATATATATATATATATATATATATATATATATATACTATTAATGAATTGCTTATGCATGTTGGTGAAGGCGGATCGCTCTCCAATTGTACCGCCTCCATTTTTCCGTTTGTTTAACAGGTTGTATCAAAGCTCTCCCGTCCGCATTGATTTTCGACGATGTTCGATGTTATAAGTTGCGCTAGGGACCGCATCTATCTTCTTTCGAAGTTAGCACGCAACTACGCTGTTATGCGGCCGCTCGTTTCGCCCCATTCAACATCTGTCCTTCAAGTGTAACGAGCGAGTAACGGAGTTTATATTTCATACCTGCCACAGCGAGTTTGTGTTCGTGGGGTCTCTATTCTAATTCGAACGTTTGAGTTACGCAATACGTATTCGTTTCGGAATATCGTTTCTACGTCTTCCGTTAACTATACGTGGTTAACATTATGAAGACAATTAATAACATTTGTGAAATACAACTATGTTTGCGGAAAACATAATGATGTTCGAAGTCGCCAGTTTTTCCACGACAAACGACTTTCCACAACTTATTATATGCATAATTTTTGCAACAGATTGCCGGGAATTATATATATATATATATATATATATATATATATATATATATGTGTGTGTGTGTGTGTGTTTATATATATACACATTTGAATTAAAAAAACAAATACCAAATAAAAAAAAAAGGTTGAATGGCGCGAGATTCGATCCGGCGACCTTCGAATTACGAACCCGAGCGCTTACCGCTGCACCACGACGCTGTAGAAAATTACTCGTCGTAGAGAGTATTTCACTGCAACGGTTTCTTTTAACTGTCGATTTTCTCGACAACGGCTTAGAAGTGCATCTTGGTGCTTTGCCACATTACACCTCTGGCCATGAGCTTTTATTATGCTCAGTATGAATGGAATCTGAATTTCACAATTGGCGGCCTCCCCTTGTTAGCCAGTCTCTGATTAAATTTGATGTCACCACATCCCTTGTTCTTTTACTTTCATTCTGAGATGTTTGTTTCAATGGTGTCTTCGCTGCTGTCTGTTACCAGTGCATTAATTTTCTTTATCGCTTCTGATGTCTGGATATCTTGGATCAAGTTTCTGGACTGTGTTACAATCAAGATTTTGCTGTTTTATTCTATATGTACTCCAAAAATGTAGGTATAGTTGTGGTTTTGGCGTAAAAACCAAAGTCTCACTGGAAAGCGAAATCAGTTCGCTGCAAATGGAAACTGGACGCAGAAATACGCAAACCAAAGTTCCATTGTTTGTTATTTCTTGTATACGTTGAAATTCTCTTAGGAATTATCAGCAATGCAGTCTGCTCGTAGCTGCTGAGTACCAACGAATATTTTTGTTAGGCATTATGGACGTTGGCTACTTCAGTTATTTGGTTATGTTCATAATCGCGATTAGAATGTGCTCGCGTTATTCAGAGGACAGGCACGTCTTCGTTTAGACTGATGAAGCTGGTACATAGCACCTTTTTGTGCACTGAACCCCATACGAATGTGGTAAAACTACAAATAGCAGCCATAAAAAAGGGGACATCTTGTAGTAAATAAATAATACGCCAACACAATAAATATACAAAATACTGTTCTGAGCTAGACAATACCGTTTCATACTCCCGGTCCACTAGCTTACAAAGCATGGGATATGTAACATATTTCAGCATTGTACTTGTGGAATACAGTTTAAATTCTGAAATGTTCCAGATGATGCAATTAACAAGGTCGAAACTACTTGTTGCATAAAATATTTTAGTAGATATGTGGTCATCACCAGTGTTCTACCAAAAGGCAGGTTTTCACATGGTAGTTCTCCAAGCTGTCCGGTCATCTGCCATCCTCTTCAGGTCTGCATAATTTCCTCTTTCCTTTATGTCGTCTGACTAAACCAGAGGTTGTACAGAGTTTCAGGGAGAGCATAAGGAAACAATTGATAGGAATGGGGGAAAGAAATACAGTAGAAGAAGAATGGGTAACTTTGAGGAATGAAATAGTGAAGGCAGCAGAGGATCAAGTAGGTAAAAAGACAAGAGCTAGTAGAAATCCTTGGGTAACAGAAGAAATATTGAATTTAATTGACGAAAGGAGAAAATACAAAAATGCAGTAAATGAAGCAGGCAAAAAGGAATACAAACGTCTCAAAAATGAGATCGACAGGAAGTGCAAAATGGCTAAGCAGGCATGGCTAGAGGACAAATGTAAGGATGTAGAGGCTTATCTCACTAGGGGTAAGATAGATACTGCCTACAGGAAAATTAGAGACACCTTTGGAGAAAAGAGAGCCACTTGTATGAATATCAAGAGCTCAGATGGAAACCCAGTTCTAAGCAAAGAAGGGAAAGCAGAAAGGTGGAAGGAGTATATAGAGGGTCTATACAATGGCGATGTACTAGAGGACCATATTATGGAAATGGAAGAGGATGTAGATAAAGATGAAATGGGAGATACGATACTGCATGAAGAGTTTGACAGAGCACTGAAAGACTTGAGTCGAAACAAGGCCCCAGGAGTAGACAACATTCCATTAGAACTACTGACGGCCTTGCGAGAGCCAGTCCTGACAAAACTCTACCGTCTGGTGAGCAAGATGTACGAGACAGGCGAAATACCCTCAGACTTCAAGAAGAATGTAATAATTCCAATCCCAAAGAAAGCAGTTGTTGACAGATGTGAAAATTACCGAACTATCAGTTTAATAAGTGACAGCTGCAAAATACTAACGCGAATTCTTTACAGAGGAATGGAAAAACTGGTAGAAGCCAACCTCGGGGAAGATCTGTTTGGATTCCGTAGAAATGTTGGAACACGTGAGGTAATACTGACCTTACGACTTATCTTAGAAGAAAGATTAAGCAAAGGCAAATCTACGTTTCTAGCATTTGTAGACTTAGAGAAAGCTTTTGTCAATGTTGACTGGATACTCCCTTTCCAATTCTAAAGGTGGCAGGGGTAAAATACAGGGAGCGAAAGGCTATTTACAATTTGTACAGAAACCAGATGGCAGTTATAAGAGTTGAGGGGCATGAAAGGGAAGCAGTGGTTGGGAAGGGAGTGAGACAGGGTTGTAGTTCTCCCCGATGTTATTTAATCTGTATATTGAGCAAGCAGTAAAGAAAACAAAAGAAAAATTTGGATTAGGTATTAAAATCCATGGAGAAGAAATAAAAACTTTGAGGTTCGCCGATGACATTGTAATTCTGTCAGAGACAGCAAATGACTTGGAAGAGCAGTTGAACGGAATGGACAGTGTCTTGAAAGGAGGATATAAGACGAACATCAACAAAAGCAAAGCGAGGATAATGGAATGTAGTCGAACAAAGTCAGGTGATGCCGAGGGAATTAGATTAGGAAATGAGACACTTAAAGTAGTAAAGGAGTTTTGCTATTTGGGGAGCAAAATTACTGATGATGGTGGAAGTTGAGAGGATATAAAATGTAGACTGGCAATGGCAAGGAAAGCGTTTCTGAAGAAGAGAAATTTGTTAACATCGAGTATAGATTTAAGTGTCAGGAAGTCGTTTCTGAAAGTATTTGTATGGAGTGTAGCCATGTATGGAAGTGAAACATGGACGATAAATAGTTTGTACAAGAAGAGAATAGAAGCTTTCGAAATGTGGTGCTACAGAACAATGCTGAAGATTAGATGGATAGATCACATAACTAATAAGGAGGTATTGAATAGAATTGGGGAGAAGAGGAGTTTGTCGCACAACTTGACAATAAGAAGGGCCCGGTTGGTAGGACGTGTTCTGAGGCATCAGGGGATCACAAATTTAGCATTGGAGGGTAGTGTGCAGGGTAAAAATCATAGAGGGAGACCAAGAGATGAATACACTAAACAGATTCAGAAGGACGTAGGTTGCAGTAAGTACTGGGAGATGAAGAAGCTTGCACAGGATAGAGTAGCATGGAGAGCTGCATCAAAGCAGTCTCTGGACTGGAGACCACAACAACAACAATTAGGTCGTCTATCATCTTGTCTCTCCTTCTTCCTCTCAGTCTTCTCCCAGAAACCAATCCTTCCAAAGCATCAGCTAGCAAGCAGTCCCTTCTCAATGAATGTCCCAACCTGTTCTTTTTCCTTTCCCTTACAACCTTCAGCAGACATGTTCTCTCACCAACCCTTTGGAATACTCTTTCATTATTCACTCTTTCCATTCAGCTTATTCTCTCTATTCTCCTCCACATCCACATCTCAGATGCTTCTAATCTTTTTTCATCTTCTCGTCTCAGCGTGCATGTTTCTGCCCCATATAGTGCCATACTCCAGACAAAACATTTGCCAAGCCTTTTCCTTACACCTTTATCTAATTTGCCACATAAGAGTCTCCTCTTTCTGTTGAATGCCTCCTTCGCTATGGCAATTCGAGTTTTCACCTCCTGATGACTCTCAAGTCATCAGTTATTGTGCTTCCAAGATATTTAAATGCACTTACTTGGCTAATGGTAGATTGTCCTATTTTAATATTGGGCAGTCTGCGTCTTGTACTGATGACCATACTCTTTGTTTTTGTTGTGTTTATTTGAATCCCATACTCCACACAAGCTTCATTCAGATCTTTCAGCATGTTATTCACTGTCCGCTTACTTTCTGCCACTAATAACATGTCATCAGCAAATCTTATACATTCTATTCTCTTTCCACCAATACATATTCCTCTTTTCCCATCTAAGTCTTTCACAATAATCTCTTCAACGTATGCGTTAAACAATAGTGGAGAAAGGCAACAACCTTGTCTAACACCTCGTCCAATGCTGCTTCCTTCTGACATTTCATTTCCAATCCTTATCCTTACTTTCTGGTGTAAATATAGATTCTGTATCAGTCGTCTCTCTTTCCAATCTACTCCTTTCCTCTTCAAAATATCCATCAGCTTGTCCCACTGAACTCTGTCAAAAGCCTTTTCTAAATCTATAAAAACAGCAAAGATTTCTCTACCTATTTCCATATATCTTTCCCTTATAGTTCGTAACAGGTCAATAGCATCTCTTGTCCCTTTTCCTCTTCTAAATCCGAACTGCTCCTCTGAAATCCCTCTATCCAGCCTCCTATTCAACATTCTCAGCAAGACTTTAGCTGCATGAGAAATTAGATTATGTGGTAATACACATAAAAACGTCTTACATAATATTTTACTAAATCCCCAGACTTGGCAATTACAAACATGACGCCAAATGTTTCACAAATAATTAGGATTATAAGAGCTCGAAACTCTACTGTCCGTTGGTCAGAGATAAACTTCAGGTGCAAGACATGCTGTGTGTTACTCTATGGAGGTAACGTACAGCAGTGTTTGAATGGTAGGAATGGTCTTAACATAGAAGTACCTGACAGTATCGAAATTACAAGTTGTCACAACAATAATTAAATTCAACAATATTTTTGGTGATAAGTTTTGTTTCACACGATATGCTATAGTAGATTAGCCAGTCTTCTATGTTCTTCACAGGAATGAAAGAACCTCCGAACAAAAATATAAAAACTGGAAAAGTTGGGGGCTTATTCCCTTACACAATTAAGGCACCTTATTATTTGTATGTAATCATTGATTTAAGAAGCCACATGTTATAAAGACTTATGAAGAAACAATATACAGAGTGTACCATTTATCTTGACTACCTCAGAGAACTTTTTCTCTATAGACGTAAAATAAAATGAATGTACGAAGCAAATGCTTTTAGCTACCTGGAGGACATCAACCAGCATGACTACTTTTCTTGTAACATTGTTCTTTACGAAGATATGAACAGCAGTACTTTTTTAGTTATCTCTCTGTATTTCTTATTCGCTAATCGACTTTCTCTCCACAAGAACTATTCAAAAACATATCACATTGTACCATTCCCATAAACTTCACGGTATGAAAAACTTAACATTAAACTGACGTCAACACTCCTCAACGAAGGGTCAGTACAGGTACCTGTGGTAACATGATTGACAATTCATACAGTACAACTAGTGTTTAAATACAGGAATTAAAGTTATTGAAGAATAAAACTGAATGGAAACTCGTATAGTTCTCTGTAGCTGTATTTTTTAAGACCATTAGAGACCCACACAACGGATCTCGCCACTTTTAAGTTGCATCTTATGGTGTAAACCTCTACAGAAAATACTTTTTAAATTAATACTTTGATAATGGGGAATTGAAGTCATCTTAGATATCTTAAAGTACTGAATGAATAGGCTTAAACATGGAAGAAAGTGTTACGTATCTGTTTAGGAAATTAGGCGTGGATTACATAAGCCCCACACAGAATGAGCCTATATACATTTAAAAAATAAGATTTATAACGTCATACCAAAAGAATGTTACTTAAGAATGTTATGTCATAAGGTATAGGAAATAGTTACAGAATGACAGAGAGTACAGTTGGCGTGACTAGGCGAAGTTGTCAGCCTTCCTCAATTGATAAGAACCATTATCAATCATTAGTGTCATGTCTAAAAGCGAAAGAATAGAGTTAGGGATTATAAACTGATCCCTGATTAAAAAGCAGTGAAGCAGTAACTCAGGTGAAAAAGGAATGGGGAGTGGCACCGTGTAACGTGGAACAACTGTCACCATGTAACGTGGAACAACTGCCGAGCAACAGACAACGTCCTACGTAAATGTTGTCCAGGAAGGTATTGGGTCCCGTCGTGATTGAAAGATAAAATAAAGTAAGTGATGAAAAGTAATAAACTTAATGTATTGAGATCTTCTGAAAATTATTTGAACTCTTTTGAGTGGCACCAACGAAGCTTACGCTGCCGGTCAAACTTGCCGAATGCTGACAAGCTTATGTGTGTTCGTCACCAATCCTATGAGCGTGTCTTTAATGTTCCTTAGTCTTGCTTACCATATCAACCGCAATCACAGAACGGTCTCTCTGATGCCTTTACCTTTCCTAAACCCAAACTGATCGTCATCTGACACATCCTCAATTTTATTTTCCATTCTTCTTTTTTTTACAATTTGTTTCGGCCTACTAGGGACCACAGGGCTCGTCTTAACTCTCAGCTAGAGTCTTCAGCTTTTTCTTGGCCCAGTATGCCTTCATCTTCTGGCTGTGAGCCTGCTTCCTCTCATCCATTCACTTAGGTCTGGTGGTGCCTGTACACTTCTTGCTTGTGAGAGACAGTGGGAAGACTCCCCAGAAGATGGCCTCTGAGGTGTAGGGTAGGGGCCTTGTATGAAATAGTCTGTTTCTTGAGTCGCTTTTAGAGACCTCTTGAACTGATTTTCTTGAAGTCTTCTTCTGCCTGTAGTATTTGAGACCTTATAGATGATGCTCGCTGTTGTTTCTCTTTGCGCCATCAAAGCCTGATAGTTGGGCTCATCTTTGCACTGATTCCACCTGATCCATGCTCTACACCTTTCCTCTATAGCTTGATCACATTCTGTGGTCCACCAGGGGTGCTTGCCTTTGTTTGTTGAAGTAGGTATAGTTTCATGAGCGGCATCCACTACAGCCTTTTGAAGAGTAGGTCATCCTTGTTTCTGTGTGTTCTACTAAAAGGGTGGTCTTGAAGTCGCAATCCTTATCGCTCAGCCGGTGGGTGTTAAACCTTCGTATTCTCGAAACCTTTGGGGTATTGTGAGCTCTTCTCAAAGGTTGTAGGCTGGTATTAACTAGGGAGAGATAGTGGTCATAGTCGAGGTTTGCTCCCCTCAATACCTTGACGTTTCATATTTCCTTGTGGCATCTCCTGTCAATAGCCACATGGTCTATCTGAAATTCACCCAGCATGTGATTTGGATCCAGATCATGGCCTTCCTTGGTAGTCGCTTGAATTCAGTTGATTTTAGAACCAGGTTGTAGTTGTCCCAAAGGTCTATGAGGCGCTCGCCATTGAAAGTTATGTGCTAAGGTCTGATCAGGGTAGCTCCAGAATATAGTATGTAGTTGCCAACCGCAAGGTGGAACGAGTATAATATCTTTGAGTAGGAGGTTCTTTGATGGTTAAGAGAGCCGGGCGCGTGTAGTTAAAAACCGAGCAGTCGCAGCTAGGTGCCCGGAGGAAGCAGACGTGTGGTTACAGTTGTAAGGTAGGTCGCGCTTGCTGCCCCAAAACCTACCGTAGCACGAAACACTCTTACAAAAAATTTTACCAAACGCTTACTGTGTCAAACCTTGGACATACAAATCCTAACTCTGAATATTATCTAACAAAACCAATTTGAAATCATTATATATCTTCTCTCATTTACGTGCTAAGGTTTCTTTCACCTGGTTTTCCTTCATAGATCCGGTATCCTTGGGATTCCATTGCATCATCATCTGGGAACCGAGTTTCTTGTAATGCTGCTATCTTGATGTTATACTTTTCCAACGCATCAAGAGTGTCTTTAAGTTTACCAACGTTTAACAGGGAATTCATCTTCACTGTAGCTAGGTAAGTGATGTTCCTTTTCTTTCAGAAATTCTGATGGAATGTTATCTATCCCTTCTGCCTTATTTGATCTTAATTCTTGAAAAGCTCTTTTAAATTCTGATTCTAGTACTGGATCCCCCTGTCTCTTCTGAATTGACTCCTGTTTCGTCTCCTATCTCATCAGACAAATCGTCCCCTCACAGAGGCCTTCAGTGTTCTCTTTCCACCAATCCACTCTCTCCTCTGCATTTAACAGTGGAATTCCCATTGCACTCTTAATGTTACCACCCTTGCTTTTATTTTCACCGAAGGTTGTTTTGACGTTTCTAAATGCTGAATCAGTTCTTCCGACAGTCTTTTATTTTTCAGTTTCTTCACTTTTTTCATGTAGCCATTTCGTTTTATCTTCCCTACACTTCTTATTTATTTCAGTGCTAAGTGATATGCATTTCGATCTTCCTGAATTTCCCTGAACATTTTTGTTCCTCTTTCTTTCATCGATCAACTGAAGTATTTTTTTCTGCTCCACGTGATTTCTTCACAGTTAGCTTCTTTGTACCTATGTTTCTTTCCAAGTTCTGTGATTGCCCTTTTTAGAGATGTACAGTCGTGGACAAAACGAGCGAGACCCCTCCCCTTTTCGTTATGCTGATCCGCACAGCTTTGAAGTGTGATACACAGCGTAACAGGCAAGGCGACGAAGTGCTACCAACATACTATGCACAGGCGTGAAATTGAAAAACTATCCGAACTTTGTCAGACTGATATCAATCATGTGTAAGACTGTATTAACGCTGATTAATGTGTTAAACACAACACGGAAATATAAAATATAAATAAAAGAAGAAACGCTAATTAGTATGATCTGTACTAATAAAAATGAATTCCAGTTTATCGAGATAACTGTTTTAGTAAGACAAAGTACCCCACATCGTTACGAATTAGCAAAATATTACGCGCATTCGGCCACGAAACGGTCTGTGTCATCGTTCAGACCAGTCACATTACCGTTGCTGAACTACCATGAAAGTGTGCAAATTTAGCAAAGCGTGAAGATTCATAACTAAATTCTGTTAATGGTGGAAAGGTTTTCAGCGGGTGTCGTGGCCGAGCGGTTCTAGGCGCTTCAGTCACCAACAGCACGGCTGCTTCAGTCACAGGTTGGAATCCTACCTCGGGCATGGATATGTGTGAGGCCCTTAGCTTAGGTAGGTTTAAGTAGTTCTAGGTCTAGGGGACTGATGACCTAAGCAGTTTGGTCGCATAGTTCTTAGAGCAATTTTTTGCCCTTTCGCGTAAATTTACATATCGGTCGTATCTTCAGATTGCGTTGACATAGAAGCTCACTTTTTTACACCACCAAGGGACGGTATACCGCAGGAAGCGCGACACATTTCCGCTTGTTATATCTGCCCATACTGGAGGTAAACGGATTTCAAGGGTTGGGTAGACAGATAGATGACCAAGAAAGTGAGACTAGTAGGGTTCCATTTTTACCGATTTAGGTGACGAAATCCTAAAACGATAATAGCTTCGACAGTTACTGAAGATGGGGGCCACATGAATAATTCACCCTACTCTTTATACGAAATGTTATAACTGCAGTCGATACATCAGCATATTAATCGTAGCTACGCTTTCGATCCAAATCACCTTTATAGGAATGCAAATAAAATCCATTTGCCTATACACGTGGTAATTCAGATCCCAGTATTAATGCCACCGTGTTTTAGAAGTGAGAGTATTCCCATTGCTAGCTAGCTTAAGAAACACTTCGGCTAATGAACGTTTTCTGGCTGTGGTGAGTCTAATGGAGAATTCGAAACATTATAGGATATGTTTGGCAGCTATGTCGCCGTTTATTTCCTGGGGTGGTGCAGAATTATCATACTAAAGTTACTCGCTAACAACAGTATTTTGTTATTTCGATAAACATCCCGAATGATCGTCACATACGCGGTGACATAAAGGTAGAAATTTTTTTTTTTTTTTTTGAGTCTAGAAAGCTCTATGCAACAGGAACTACAGATTATTTTGTCATTTTCATCGCGAAATTGCCGGCTTATTCGTGTCTGGGGTAATAATAGAGGGCTGTTTGCCTGGGTTGTCTGTTAGTGTAGTGGAAGGTATTTGCTACTGCAAGGGAGGTCTGGTTTGTTTTCGGTTCTAATCTCGATGGAAGCAGATAGACTATCGGTAAAACCATTTTAAGAAATTCTCGCGCCCCCAATGCGTTTTATTGCTACCTTTATTCTGAACGAGCGACTTGTGGATGTCAATATATCTTGTAGAATTTCATACTTGTTACAGCCTACTTTTTCCGCTTCTGTCGATAACTAAATTGACTTAAGTGTGGTAACGAATGATGTTTGACGGAATTTCGTTATGTATCTTCACGCTTTGTTAAATTTGCACACTTTCATGGTAGTTCAGCAACGGTAATCCAGTGTGACTGGTCTGAACGATGACACAGACCGTTTAGTGGCCGAATGCGCGTAATATTTTGCTAATTCGTAACGATGTGAGGTACTTTGTCTTACTAAAACAGTTATGTTATCTCGATAACTTGGAACTCATTTTTATTAGTACAGTTCATACTAATTAGCGTTTCTTCTTTCATTTATATTTTATATTTACGTGTTGTGTTTAACACACTAATCAGCGTTAATATAGTCTTACACGGGATTGAAAACAGTCTGAGAAAGTTCGGATAGTTTTTCAGTTTCACGCCCGTGCATAGTATGTTGGTAGCACTTCGTCGCCTTGCCTGTTATGCTGTGTAGCACACTTCAAAGCTGTGCGGATCAGCATAACGAAAAGGGGAGGGGTCTCGCTCGTTTTGTCCACGACTGTACATTCCTCTCCAACT
The DNA here is from genome assembly GCF_023898315.1 of Schistocerca nitens. Lineage (NCBI taxonomy): Eukaryota > Metazoa > Arthropoda > Insecta > Orthoptera > Acrididae > Schistocerca > Schistocerca nitens. The sequence continues at coordinate 642,543,402 of NC_064618.1, read as the reverse complement.
GAATTACCTATTGAACTATTCTTTGTCGCTGTATCAATAGCGTCAGAGAACTTCAAGCACATCTCTTCATTCTTTATACTTCCATATCCCACTTCTTTGCCCATTGATTCTTCCTGGGAAGTCTCTTAAACTTCAGCCTACTCTTCATCACTGCTAAGTTGTGATCTGATTCTATATCTACTCCAGGGTACACCTTACAACCCAGTGACACCAACACAGCAGCTGACAACACAAGCTTTCGAGCGTTCAGTGCACTGACGAAGCGTGTGCGGAGACTTCCGTCCGGGTACTGAGACGGTAGTGACGTAAATCGTCATCTTGCTAGGTTTGACCAGTGTGTATTTTCCTTGTGTCTCCATTTGTTTACTGCAACATATGGATATGTTACGTAACCCCTAACACATGCACTGTGTTCTAGTACAGTAGAATGAAAATCAGTTTTGGGTTCTGTTTTTAAAAACCTCGCATTTGCGTGAATGTTACACTGTGATGCGTTTTTGGAAAGGTCTTAACGACAGGATGTGGATCACCGAACCAAAAAAATGTGGGCTGTTGTTTAAAAAAGACATACTGCTCTTCATATCGTCTTAACGAAGAAAATTACAAGTCAGGCAACTGCACTGATTAATGTCCCGCCTGTAGCTAGACAACATTTGCTTCGTATTTTTTGTTTTGTTTTACATTATTTAGGGTCTTCAAGATAAACATAAAAATATGAGACAATACGAGCAGATAATTTTCTAAGGTCCTTATAATAGACCGTTATGGTGCTCCCGAGGTTAATTTTACACTTGTCGGTTTCGCTCCCTTAGAACATGTTGAATTCTGTTTGTCAGATACTTCTACATCCAGTCACAAATCTGGTTCGATATATGATAAACTCATATTTTGTTCATTAAGAGGCAGTGTTTAACTGTATCCACGGAATTCTGCAAGATAAGCAATTCGGCATCAGCGTGGAGACCATTGTCTATGACGCTCTGGGTCTAAACAACGAACAGACTAAACTGAGTTTCATTACTAGCTTTTCATTACCAGAAGGCATTTCAAGGTAATACTTATTTCCTTCTCCAATGATAGTCTTTACGAGAGCAGGCATTTGATTAGCTGCTGATTTGGCTCCCCGTAACTCTGCGAAATGATAATTGGTTGCTTTAGCTATTCTCAAAGGTTGCCAAAAACTGCTGCGTTCTGACCTTGGCGCTATTTACTGAACAGTACACGAAAGCGTGTTTGCTGGAGGAGGACACACACACGTTCAGCTACACTTACATCAATAATCAGCAGTTCACACGCAAGTCTTTGGTACAGTGTTCGAGACCCCACACAGAAACTGTATCTCTGGCGTATCACTCTCGTATAACCCATGCGAAAAATGAACTAAATCTTGCTGTGCGAGCTTTGATTTCTCTTGCTTTATCACGAAGCTCATACATGTATGTGGGAGGTAACTAAATATTTTGGCGTTTAAAGAAAAACTTTGTGTTCTGCCTTACGGCAGGTTTTGTCATGGGGGAAGCCTCGTCAGAGAGGTCCACCGCATGAGCGTCTAGGGAAGTGATTCCAGGGGTGGTTTCCCGTTACCTTCCACTGGTGATGTTGAAATGATAATGAGGACAACACAATACCCAGTCCCGGAGCGGAGAAAATCTCCCACCCATTCGGGTATCGAACCCGGGCCCCTTGGGGTGACAGACCGCCGCGCTGACCACTCAGCTGTAGGAGCGGACTTGGCATTTAAAGCGCATTTGTTTTAATGATTGCCGTACCAAGTTGCTGCTCACATCCATGATACTCTCTCCCCACTTGCGTGATGATACGAAACGAGCCGCGCTTTTTTGAACTCTTTCGATGTCCTCTGTCAGTCCTGTCTAGTAAGTGTCCCGTACCGCGCAGGACTACTCCAGTAGAGGAAGGACAAATGCAGTGTAGGCAGTCCCTTTAGTAGATTTGTTGCATCTTCTTATTTAAAGAAAGGCGGCGTTTTATTTGCAAAGAGATTAATAATATTACTTTATAGTTATACGAGTAAGCACAGTCTGCATCGCCTATTTTCACTGATGTTCTCTGCCTCGCCCGATTTTGGTCATCTTCAGGTTTAAATTGTGAAGAGGATGACGGCAACCACTTGCATCAGTTGGTGCGCTTCGTGAAAATCCTGTGCTTACGTATTCATCGCGGACCGTAATGCTATGACTCAGCGAGGTGCCGGGATGGAGAGCTGTAAAGTTCACCAAAGTTCGAAAGAATATGTATCATAATACTGATACACATTACTGCCTCCGCTCCCCCTTGAGTTGGCACTTTTGTTATCACCGCAACAGATAAAAACTATTTCGCTCTGCTGGTGGTCTATTCAAGAGTTGGCACTCTCGCCATAATTTAATAATGACATGAATAACTAATATGTGTCAATAGTGTCTGAAAAGTGACTAGATGGTGTTGTAAACATAGAAATGGTAGACATAATTAGTATAACAATTATATTTATTAACTTGAACATTTTGAAATACTTCAACATGTGGCCCAGTAATTGAATACAAAATACAGCCACAGGGGTGTAACCGAATGAACTGTTGGCTAAGTAAAACTGGAGTCCAGCGGTGTATAATGGTCAGCCAGAACATTAAGACTATCAACCTGCTATCAGTAACAACTCGTCCAGCAGACAGCAGTGTCACCTGGGGAGGAATGACTCCTAGTCAGACACACGCACGGCGCATGCAGTATCAGTGAGCGTGCTCTCCGTGTGTAGAATGCGGAAGGAGCGCGATCCATCTGAGTTTGACCGAGGGCAGCTTGTGATCGCCTGGAAGCTCGGCACGAGCATCATTTCGGAAACTGTGCGACTTGTAAGGTGTTCGAGGCTAGCTGTGGTATACGTCTTTAATATGTGCCGAAGCCAAGGTGAAACCATGTCCAGAATCGTGGCCATGGGCAGCCACCTTATCACGGATGTCGTACGCTTGGCAGACAGGTAGAGGAGAACAGGCGATGAACTATCGCTGAATTTACATCAGACTTTAATGCTGAGAGGAGTACAAGTGCGTCTAAACACACAGCGCTCCGAACGCTCCTCATAATGAGCCTCAGCATTCGACGACCCATGTATGTGCCAATGATAACACCACGACGTCGGCAACTACGGCTGAAATTGGCATGTGACCATCGGAACTGGACATTGTCGCAGTGGCAGAGCGTTGTGTGGTTTAATGAATTCCGATACCTTCTTCACCAAGCCAATGGGAGGGCGAGAATCCATCGTCTTCCAGGGCTACAGCTTCCTTCACACCCGTACTGCGGGACGGAGACAAGCTGACAGCGGCGGCATTATGCTCTGTGGAATATTCACGTGGACATCCATGGGTCCATTGGAGCTCATGCAAGGCTCGGTGACGGCCAATGACTACCGTACACTGTTTGCAAACCACGTACATCCCTTCATGATGATCACGTTTCTCGAAAGCAGTGGCATTTTTCAGCAAGATAATGTGCCATTTCTCAAGGCCAAGAGTGTAATGGACTGGTTCAAGGAACATAATGGCGAGTTACAATTGATGTATTGACCTCTAGCTCGACAGATTTGAACCCGACCGAACACATCTGGGATGTGATTGAATGTGGCATCAAAGCTCATCGCTCCCCCACCCCTCCCCACCTCCACCCACCATCTTCCAGGAATTTACGCAAATTAGAGGACTTTTGTGTGCAGATAGGGTGCCGACTCCCTCCAGCGACCTACCAAGGCCTCATTGCTTCCACGTCACGACGGGTCGTCGCTGTTGTCTGTACCGGCTACTTGGCAGGTGGTCATAGCGTTCTGCCTGGTCAGTGTAATTACAGCACCCGATGATCTGCTATGAGTGTGTGCAAATTTGCCAAGAGAATAAACAACTATTCTATCACACAACAGTGATCAAATAGGGTAACTCATCTTAGAAACCCACATGCAAGTGTGTCTGCCACGGGAGCGAAGCAATGCGTACGTCAGAACTAGCACTCCTGAAAGAAAGGATATTGTGGAGACATGGTTTAGCCACAGCCTGGGGGATGTTTCCAGAATGAGATTTTCACTCTGCAGCGGAGTGTGCGCTGATATGAAACTTCCTGGCAGATTAAAACTGTGTGCCGGACCGAGACTCGAACTCGGGACCTTCCGCGGGCAAGTGTTCTACCGACTGAGCTACCCAAGCACGACTCACGTCCCGTCCTCACAGCTTTACTTCTGCCAGTACCTCGTCTCCTACCTTCCAGGAAGTTTCATACCAGCGCACACTCCGCTGCAGAGTGAAAATCTCATTCCAGTACGTCAGAATAAATAAACAAGTCCCTACTTTGCCGGTGCAGTGAATACTTTCCAACTGTGAGATCGGCTCGTGGTAGGCAGCTTTCTGCACAGGGTTGTACTGCATGCTGTCCTCACGAATGCTGACCTCCATGATGATCTCCGCCTGCGATCGTGACCCTGAAAGGCGAGATAGCTAAGCAAGTAAACACTCCCGACCGTTGATTCCAAATGGAATCTATCAACCTCTGTCCATTCCACCGATATAGTGATCACTTCTAATTACACCTTGTGATATCCGCTATTTTTGGCTTCATTAAAACAGCAAATAGTTAACACTTTCAGCCAGAAGACAGATACTTGTTTATAAAGAATGATTAATGTACGTAATAAGGCGTCGCATAGCGACGGTGGAATTTCCTAAATGATGTAATTCGTCGTCTTGGGCGGCAACATAAACAGAAGAATACGGATAGATATGCGATCCTTCACTATTTTGTTCGCTGGAGAACAAGTGAAGCCTTGAGCGCTAAAGACTTGTACTGTTTTTCTTAAGTAAGACGGACGCAGATTTGTGGCTCAAATGGTTCAAATGGCTCTGAGCACTATGGGACTTAACATCTATGGTCATCAGTCCCCTAGAACTTAGAACTACTTAAACCTAACTAACCTAAGGACATCACACAACACCCAGCCATCACGAGGCAGAGAAAATCCCTGACCCCGCCGGGAATCGAACCCGGGAACCCGGGCGTGGGAAGCGAGAACGCTACCGCAGATTTGTGGCGGTCTGATCTAATTTTTTACTAAATAAATAAAAACGTGTTCGTCTAAGTTTGAGTGAAGTGTGAAAAGAAGAACTGTTATAACTTATCTTGACGACGCACGAGCGACTCAAGAGGACAATGGCTATATAAAAGAGCGCTCAATGGATACGAAACGGACATAAAAATCTACCGTCATTGTAGTACTAAGCTTAAGGTACGATATATGTTTTAGTTATAATAAATATTTGTTCTGGAAATATTGCATCATTTAGCAGTGCTCATTCCTATCATCTCCTCAGTATTATTTTCATTTTAATTATGCATTTTACTAAGATTACAGACACCAAGATTAGCAGTCCAATGTGCGTGTTACATTGACAAAAAGAAAACTGTTTTATCGTCTTCTTGCATCAGCTTTAATATTGAATTACCCTTTTGTATGATGTTATAGTTGTTTTTGCGCCCTTAAGAACTTTCTGGTCCCTTAGGAAATTGTTTTCTCATAAGAATACCTTCACGACCGAGTATGATCGTATCTACGATCATGAAGTAATTAGAAAGACGATAATGCAATTTCTTAATCAATAGCACGCTAGCTGTGACTGCTTCAAGCCACGCGGAACTGCAAGTAAAGACTATTCACATGTCATAATGCAATATTTTATGACAATGGTCAATCCATGATTCTGACGCCAATTGTAACTGATAAAACAGTAAGCGAAATCTCAAATTCTAACTTGTCCATTGAATAACAACATCACTTTTATTTTGTTACATCACAACCTCTACCTCGTCCCCGGGTGGACCAGAGGTGACTTAGGTGACTTCCACGACCTCTTTCTCTCTTGCAGCCCAGATGAGACTCACCGAAAAACTCCGCTCTGCGCACCTGCATAGAAAATGAGTGCGCCATATCTCCTCCACGATTCGATACTTCCAGTTGCAGTTCTGCACGGAATCGTACCCCAATGATTTCGTGCAGTTCGCCACAGACAATCCCGCCAAAACGGCACGAACAATGCTGCACCAATGGCGGGCTTTGCAGCCAAATTTTAGCAACGTGCTTTTACGTCAGCCAATCAACTCCAATCAACTGGCGTCTTTTAAGGCGTGTGCGGAAAGACTGACGCGTGAGAACTGCACCCGAGAAATGCGAAAACGGCGTGTGGGCGTGGATACCGCTACCGCAGAGTCTGACATCTAAGTCTGAGAAAGCTGCCCCCAAAATGCAACTACCAGGCGCCGAACCGGGGCTAGCTGATTGTTCTCGGTAGTGAAGCAATTCTGCGAAGGGCCAGCTGGTCGTCTCTAACTTGCGCCGACTGTGAGTGTGTAATCTCCATACTACCAGATACAAAGGCGTGCCGAGGGTCGCGAAAGGCTGCCTTTGTCGGCGACTCGCTATTCACAGTGCCAGGTCGTTCCGGGAACGCAGTGCCCGATCTGCCGTGACCCTTGTCAGCGCACCGCTGCGCGGAGAGTCACCTCAAGCACCCACAGCCGTAAGTATAGAGAATAAACCAATGCCATCACCCCAATAATTTAATAAGAGCGAAGGATATTAGAGTTCTCTTTATCTGATCACACGTTATTGCTTGGCCTTAAACAACGCAGCCTCACCGAGAACATTTCAAGCGGGTGACAAATTGGAAAAAAAAAAAAAAGAATGGACGGCAACAGGCCAGTGAGTGAGGGCCAGGCATCTTGCAACTCTGCATGACCATCACGACATGCTCGTCCCTACTGAATGTATTTCTTGCTCACGTGTCTTCTTCGCAGCCCTTACCTAACTGCTATGGATCATTGCTTCTCCAATGGCTATTTTGTCTACGTTTCTTTTGTTCGAACTACCATTTCTCTGTCCCATGAGACTCCAGTGAGCATGTATCATTTATCCAACAAGTGAATATTATATTTGCAACATCTTCGTCTATAGCTCTGTCATTCATCTGGCATTATTGATCGACGACATTTAGACCTACTAAGCCTTGGTAATTTAGTTCCATGGCGTTCATTACTGGGAAATCTGAGTGTACTAGTGCTGAAGTTGCACATCTGATAGCCACACACAATAACAGGGAAGGCACAAGCTGTTTGCAGGCAGAGCTCAATACTGGAGGCAGCGCAAGTTGTTTACTAGTGAGGTACAGCCCAGGCGAAAGCACAAGTTGTTTACAGGTGTAGTACAACATGGAACACATGATCAGTTTACAAGCGGAGTACAGTTCTGGGTGAGGCACTATATGTTTACAAATGGCGTATACTACTAACAAGGGGAGGCCGCCAATTGTGAAATTCAGATTCGATTCATACTGCGCATAATAAAAGCTCATGGCCAGAGGTGTAATGTGGCAAAGCACCAAAACGCACTTCTCAGCCGTTGTCGAGAAAAAAGACAGTTAAAAGAAACCGTTGCGGTGAAATACCCTCTACGATTAATAATTTTCTACAGCGTCGTGGTGCAGCGGGTTCGTAATCCGAAGGTCGCCGGATCGAATCTCGCGCCATGCAAACCTTTTTGTTTAGTATTTGTTTTTTGTAATTCAAATGTGTATACACACACACACACACACACACACACACACACACACACACATATATATATATATATATATATATATATATATATATATATATATATATATATATATATATATAATTCCCGGCAATCAGTTGCAACAATTACGCATATAATAAGTTGTTGAAAGTCGTTTCTCGTGGAAAAACTGGCGACTTCGAACATCATTATGTTTTCCGCAAACAAAGTTGTATTTCACAAATGTTATTAATTGTCTTCATAATGTTAACCACGTATAGTTAACGGAAGACGTAGAAACGATATTCCGAAACGAATACGTATAACGTAAGTCAAACGTTCGAATTAGAACAGAGACCCCACGAACACAAATTTGCTGTGGCAGGTATGAAATATAAACTCCGTTACTCGGTCGTTACACTTGAAGGACAGATGTTGAATGGGCCGAAACGAGCAGCCGCATAACAGCGTAGTTGCCTGCTAACTTCGAAAGAAGGTAGATGCGGTCCCTAGCGCAACTTATAACATCGTCGAAAATCAGTGCGGACGGGAGAGCTTTGGTACACCCTGTTAAACAAACGGAAAAATGGAGGCGGTACAATTGGAGAGCGATCCGCCTTCACCAACATGCATAAGCAATTCAATAATATATATATATATATATATATATATATATATATATATATATATATATATATATTTGAATTACAAAAAACTAATAAAAAAATTGCATGTCGCGAGATTCGATCCGGCGACCTTCGGATTACGAACCCGAGCGCTTACCGCTGCGCCACGACGCTGTAGAAAAATGTTAATCGTAGAGAGTATTTCACCGCAACGGTTTATTTTAACTGTCGATTTTCTCGACAACGGCTGAGAAGTGCATCTTGGTGCTTTGCCACATTACACCTCTGGCCATGAGCTTTTATTATGCGCAGTATGAATCGAATCTGAATTTCACAATTGGCGGCCTCCCCTTGTAAGTTTGGAACAAATTATTTACAGAGTATAACAATGCAGAAAATTACAAGTTTTTTGCGAGTGGGTAAGGCATGAGCTGTCTATAAGCGAAGTAGGGGAGAGCCGGGAAAAGTGGCCAGGCTAAGGTATTGATATTTTTTAAGCTGATTAGCAATAGGTAGAAATGCAGATGGACCAGTGATTATAATCTGCAGCTACTGAAGCATGATATAGAATATATGTGTGGTGTCCGTTCTTTCACAGATGTCTGAAAGAAGAGACATCACATATAATTAAAGTGAGGACGACCAACTGATCACTTGAGTGCGGATGTACACCACGGATGAACTCTTACGGGAATCGGCAGAATTCCAGTAGTAGAGAAGATAATAGGTATGGGTCACTACATTAGTGGGGTGCGGATAAGTTTAGAATTTGGGTCTGACAGGAGTCGTGCCAGGCTAGTCCATGCAGTTGTGATGGCCACTATGCGTGGATGGCGCAATGGTAGTAGTAAGCACAATACGTGGGTTTGAATCCTGGTTCGGCCCAAATTTTCAACTTTCCCACAGATTTAAACAACACCCACTGGCAACTAATGTCATTCATTCCCTTGTGTATTGATTAATATAGAATAATTTAATCATCTTAGGATGAAATTAAATACTTAAAACAAATAAGTTTTCATAAAGTGGCATGTAGTCACTTTGTCGGACAGAAGTGGGCTAAGTGGCCATATGGTTTTAAATTCAAAAATAAGAAATAAAAAAAATGTTTTAACAAAGAACTCACACACAGTTTATTGTGAAACTTGATTCGAATTACACGTTTCACAAATGGAAATCAAAACTTTGTTCCTCAAATCCTTCATGAGCCCAGAGAGAGCACAATTCGTTCTTAATCCAGTGCTCTTCCAGTCTCGAATCTGAAGACTTTTCTTCACAGTACATGCACTCCGTGATTTCATCCTTGTTGACAAAAAATCTTCTAGGCTTGGTTTCCTGCTGTTCGCAAGTTCCTTCTTTCTGCTTCTCTTCTCTTCAGCTGCTTTCCGTTTTTCCTTCCTTTTCTTTTCTTTTTCTTCGCTCTCTGTGTTTGTCGCTTCTACATCACCTCTGTAAGTGCTTGCTGCAAGTATCTCCACAGAGCCCTCCTTTCGGCTGGTACTTTTACGTTTCCCCTTACACAAAAGTTGCCAGAGACCACTGCTGATATGGCCAGTTTGCCTGCATCGACGCCTTTACACGAAAGCTGTATATCTTTTAGTAGCGTGACCGAACTTTCGGTTATTAATGTAGGATTATGGAGTCAAAGTATGACACTTTCAACAAAGCTCACAATGGCCACTTTGCCCGCCATGGCCACGTTGCCCAGCTGTCCCCATACAATAGTGAGGCGAGCACAAGATTTTTATTGGCTGCTTTGTATCATATGTAGGCAGTCGTTTTCTGATTTTGGTAAGATTTATTGTACCATTAACTTCTTTCAGTCCACTGCATGCACAAAGTGAGATTGAGGTGATAGAGGAAAAATTGCAATAATTGGATATAGTCCTTCCACATTTAGAATAATTCAAATATTAATCATGAACCATGTAAAATTAAGGTGTCAGATTCAAAACGATGGAATTATTGCCCATCCAAACACTAAGTTAATGAATATTTAATTTAGCTTAGAAACTGTCGGTAGTATAACCGGTTCAGCGTAGTGCGTAGCACTAATAGCATCTCTTCAGCACTCACAAAACAAAAGCAATTAGTGCACAAGCACCCTTAACTGAAAACAGTTTTCAGTTTTTATAAAGTAGCACCAGAACAACATATCTCCGTGAAATCAAAATAATAATAAATAATTTCAACTTTCCCACAAAACATTGATCTCTGATTATTAAGTTGATTCTGAGCAGAACCACGGAAAGCATACTGAAATAATAATTACGTCACATGTAACTATGATAAAATAGTAAACCACTGTTTTGGTTAGTCCGCATGGTTGGGTACTGAATACATACAGTTAATTCTAGCAGTCAAGTGTAACACTTCGTAAAACGAGTGAACTTTGAGTATTAACTATTAAGCAGCTCTATCTTGGATAAATGTCTGGGACAACTGTTTATATCCAGTTACTGTCTTTTGAAATCAAATTGATAAACATGAATAGTTAATAACACATTCTGCTAAATGACTCTTGAGAATATTAACTACATCAATATTTACGTGATATTTCATTAACTTCTGAATAATTTTATGTCAAAAGAAAGTACTTTTTTTCCAGCAGTCACTCTTTGTCTCTGGCGATAACTGGCAAGTCAATATTTGCACCAAGTCCACTCACACATTTATCTCACACTTTGCTCTCAGTATTCCATGTGTAAATTCAGGCTTAACGCAGTTCATTGATATGTTACAACTGTTTCAAATTATTCTTTAAACATTATTGTTAATGACACTGCTATAGTTTTGACACACGTAAATGAAATAGGCTACAGCCGGCCGAAGTGGCCGTGCGGTTCTAGGCGCTGCAGTCTGGAACCGCGAGACCGCTACGGTCGCAGGTTCGAATCCTGCCTCGGGCATGGATGTGTGTTATGTCCTTAGGTTAGTTAGGTTTAAGTAGTTCTAAATTCTAGGGGATTGATGATCTCAGAAGTTAAGTCGCATAGTGTTCAGAGCAATTTGAACCTTTTTTTTTTTTAAAATAGGCTACAGCTCAATGATCTACCCATCTTATCCTTGATGTAACTGCGATCTTATAGTAGAATTAGCAACACGAAAGAAGTAGTAAAATTTTGTTTAGTCGTTGGCAGGCAGCAACAAAGCGACTGCACACGTGCTAATACTGATACTTGCTGCAGACTGGATCAACGGCGGCCATGTTGTCAGCAAGTTCGCGGTACAGCCGGCAACTGGCGGTAGCGCTGAGCAGAGGCCGCGCCACTACGGCTGCGGCAGTGAAGGGAACTATGGCGGAACCGACGGAGGAGTGGCTGAGGGCGAAACCTTTTGAGGAAATGCCAGGACCCAAACCACTGCCTATCATAGGAAACACCTGGAGATTCCTGATGCCATCAGGTAAGGGTGGGGTCTGTTCTCTCTACCTCATAAGGCTACATCATCTCCACTACTACATGGCAGCTAATCCAACAATCTCTGTAACACTACTTGGATCCCACAGCCTACATCTTAAATAGTCTTCATAACATTGACAAATCTCTTCAACTTTGGGGTTACTACAGATGTACCCATAGTAGAGATAACAGGGCAAGAAATATTAGTACTTCAATCTCTTTTTCAAACCTCAGTCATACACACTTCCAGCAAACTATGTTCACATTATTGCATCCTTTCTATCCACCTTTTCATCGCATGTACCGATAACCAGCACTCATTCATGCATCTGCCACCATGTTGCAGGTGTTCCCAAAGATCAGTCCCTTATCCTCTAATCTATATCCTCTTCTGATATGCCTGAAACATGTCCTCAGCCATTACATTGACAACACCATATTCCACCTTTCAGAACGCTCACTGGCCCTTTGGCTCTATCTCAACCAGTTTGCCTCCAGGTGAGGCCAGTGTTTCCTCATAATTAACCCAACCAATAATTACAGGACGAATCATCTGCATCTTCTGTTCAACGAATGCTACCACACCACTTACAATCATCCTATCCACTTAACTAATACGCCAAAACACCTCGTACTAACCCTGACTATAATCTAACTCCTTTTACTAATCATATAAAAAACCATATACAGTAGACTAATGTTACAAACTATCTGAATACTAGGACTACATTTCCTCCACCATACTCATCTTCTACAAAGTTTATTCTCTCTCATGCCAATGTCGCGTGAGTTTCTACTACACCAAAAGTTTGTCCCACATTCCACGTTCTCAGGTGCCATTTATACTGACTTTTCACATCTATCTGTCATCTGCCCCTCTTGTGACCATTTTCTTTTTCATCAGTATTCTGAATCGTTTGTTGCAGGGCTCACCAAGAAAACCTCTCCTGTGCTACACTTTTCATCCCAGAGTAGCAATTGCAAACTACCTCCTCAATTATTTGCTGGATGTATACCAATCTCTGTTTTCCTCTGTACCTTTTACCATCTACGGCTCTCTCTAGTATCATGGAAGTCTTAACACTTGTCTTATCCTCCTGTCTCATCTTCTTGTCAGTGTTTTCCGCATGTTCCTTTCCTTTCTGCGGAGAGCCTCCCCATTCCTTCCCTTAGCAGTCCATCTCACTTTCAACGATCTTCTGTAGCACCACATCTCAAAGGCTTCGAATCTTTTCTGTTTCGGTTTTCCTACAGGCCATGTCTCACTAGCTTATAGTTCTGTGCTGCAAACATACATTCTCAAAAATTTATTTCCCAAATTAAGACCTATCTAGAGATTTCTCTTGGCCATGGTTGATTCCTGTATGAAGTTTATTTTCATCTTATCTCACACACTGAATGCACCTGGAATTTCTACACATCATGCAAACTTGACAGTAACCACCCCATCGTTCCATCCCTGATTATCACCTTTCGTGGTCTTTCTGCACACGCTCCACACAATGAAATCTTAACCACTTCATCCTACCTGACCACAAAATCCACCCATAGGGCTGCCCAGCCTGCCAAATTTTAACACTCCACTCCTTTCTCCATGTCAGGGCCTATTTTCTCCCCCCACGACTTACCTTTTCCAACAGCTTGGTCTGGGATTTTCCATCATTTTGTAATGTTATGTGTGCCTCACTGTTTTTTTTTCTTTAACTAATTTGTGCCTGATTTTATTCTGAGAAGCTCAGTAATGTATGTAAATACCGTAAATGTAAAAGTGATTCAGAAAGTACTTGAAGTGAAGTGAAACGCAACAGGACAGCAAGAAACTCTTTGGCGCGCAATCCCCGCAACCACAGTATTAGAGAAGCTTTGAGTATGGACTATAAAAAAAGGACAATTGATTTTATTTAAAAACTGTTAATCTGTATCTTGTGGAAAGAGCACGTGTTGCTAGGCCGTCGCTCAGAACGTAGTGTTACATTTAATGAAAATCGATATTTTAGTGATAAAACCGAGTAAAATATGCGTAAGAGTTGCCAAACATTTACGTACACAAATTTTCTGTAAGTGAAGAATAGAAATATCTTGTTTTTGGAAAAGGAGGTGAACTTCATTGCCGTTGCCGTCTATCAATCGACAGAATTGTAAGTGTACAAATTTCACTAAAATGCAGGAAAAGAAATGCACTCTCTATAGTTTTCGTTCAATAAGTAGCAACCTCTCATAATTTCTTATTTACAGTTATTGGATTATGTTCTTGTACAATAGTATGGTGCTGAACTCCACTGACCAATTTGGATGTAGCAGGACGTGTAGTTTGAAGGAAGTTTGTGTGCTAAGCAATCTCCTTTTCTCACGAAAAGCCGATTGCTGTTTGATCTTATTTACTTATAACAGTGGTCCCTTAGGTATGAAAAGCTGCGAAAACTTGGGCTCAAAGCTATCCACAATACGGCCACGTAACTAAAAGAGTCGTATTTTAAAACTTAAAGAACAATAACTTCCCCCAAATTACAATACGTCAACAACTGGTGCAGAAGCTGATCATTCAAGGAGGCAGCAACCAAAATTCAGGTACCAGTTACGACTTAAAGTAAAAATCTCAATCAAAAATCAATCTCTCCCTCTCTCTCCAAACACATATATAAATATTCATGGGCTTATGTGTATGCTATTAAATGTTAAAATGTCATATAAATCATAGAGTGCAGCATTCAGTCATCCTTTTTAGATTTTATTAAGCAAATCCAGATTTCGGCTAGTAGCTAGCCATTATCAATGCGCTATATTTTATTCTCAATGCATGTAAGTCCCTGTTGTTCGGGGGTCAGCCACAGTTCTTTGAATACTCAAACCAGCGTACCTCATACCAACGTACCCTGTCCAGACTGCGGTTTATCGGCCCACGATATTGCTGCTTGTGCTGGATGGGAAGTCATGCAAATACCTAATAATTGGGTTCAAGTGAGTATTCAAGTAACTGTGACTGACGCCCGAACAATAGGGACTTACATGCATTGAGAATAAAATATAGCGCATTGATAATGGCTAGCTACTAGCCGAAATCTGGATTTGCATAATAAAATCTAAAAAGGACGACCGATTGCTACACTCTATAATTTATAAGTCACAAACAGTCGTTGAGTACATACACCTTCCGAATAGAAGGTAACCTGATTAAAATTTCAGCTCCATGAAAGCAACATTCAATCAACGTCAAATTTATAGAGAGTATACTACATCACTTGTTACACAAATGATCAGCATTTTAGCGGGACTGCGTACAGTAAGCAGAAATTATACCAACTATGATCTGTGTATAAAGAAAGTGGTTGTATGTAAGAAGACAGAATTTATTCCTCATACCAGCGTACCCTATCCAGACTGCGGTTTATCGGTCCACGATATTGCTGCTTGTGCTGGATGGGAAGTCATACAGATACCTAATCATTGGTTCAGGTGGGCGATACTCAGAGCCATGCCACTGTAACAACTCGGTTATAGCCCTATTAAAATATCTTGCTAGTTGATGGCTGTCAATTGCCGCTACAGTGTTACCACATCGGCTGCCGCACCGTTAAGCGCGAAACGGAAACACAGCAGGTCACTTCAAAATACTGCAGAAGTGCTGTTACGTGTAACGTGGAGCAATGTTGGAAGCAGCTGCCGACGGGTACGACAAGAACGCCAGTTTTTTTCTGGCCACAGGCAGAACATTGTGATGTGTAATTTATCCAAGAAAATGGCTATGAACAATCTACGGCAGAAGAACTATTAATAGCGTTCGCTTTGTTCACTTTTTAAAGCTGACCTCTAAGAGCAAACTCAAGACAGAGAAAGTTCAAAATGGTTCAAATGGCTCTGAGCACTATGAGACTTAACATCTGAGGTCATCAGTCCCCTAGATTTAGAACTACTTAAACCTAACTAACCTAAGGACATCACACACACCCCTGCCCGAGGCAGGAATCGAACCTGCGACCGTAGCAGCAGCGCGGTTTCGGGCTGAAGCGCCTAGAACCGCTATGCTACAACGGCCTGCTAGAGGAAGTTCAGTTTCAGCACTAAAAGTAAAATTTAATTTCTCATTTTAGTCTGTTAGCGGAAACTAAGCTCACACTGGTTACACGAGCCGACGCGATATCAGTCGATGAGCAGTCCTGGTTGGCACTAGGTTACATGCTATAAGCGACACAGGCAGGTTCCGGACGAAAAGAAAGCCATGGGAAGAAAAATGTAAACGCAAATGAGAAAGTCGGTATGATTATGAAAATGACGAGCCAAAGGATAAGAACTAAAATAATCGCATTTAAAGAAAATTAACTGACTAAAAATTCTTTTTTATAAACATTTAAAAATAAAAAAGGATGTCATCCAACAAGATTCGAAGCAATAACCTTCTGCACATCATAACAGTAATTTACCCACTATGCTACAGCACCACATACATTTTTATCTCTATATTTTTCTTCCCCTAGACATCTAATCGCAACGATGACTCGCTACTTTGAAAAAGTTCTATCTCATGCAATGCCGTATGAGGCTTATCTCCTGTAGGCCGAATCGCACCTTCTGCTAAATGATCAAGCTGTGTTTGGATAGTGCAGTATATGAAACGTGCGTATTTCGTTACTATCGTTGTCTTTAAGTTATTTTTGGTGAGGTTATCATGTCTGCTGAAATATGAAACAAAAGGACCAGACCTAGGATTCGGGATCCAAACACATCAAGAAAGAAAGCCAGACAAGGAATTGGAAGTGAACTGTCCATCATTTGTTGTGGCAGTTCGCCACTGGGATCAGTTCGGGGGGGGGGGGGGGGGGGGCACGAGAAATACGGGGGTTGCAACGAATTTTTGACGTCACTTCACGAACGCCCGGCTCCATGCAGGCCCAAGGGAAATTATTATGTAATTGAAATGGTACCCACTGAAAGTCTTTAAGTTTGTCGTCTGCTATCGAAAGCTTAAACGCCCAGTCAAGGATTATTAACCCCTCTGAAATACACTGAAGAGCAAAGAAAATGATACACCTGCCTAATATCGTGTAGGGCCCCCGCGAGCACGCAGAAGTGCTGCAATACGACGTGGCATGGACTCGACTAATGTCTGAAGTAGTGCTGGAAGGAAATGACACCATGAATCCTGCAAGTACGTGGGATGAATATATATTCTGAACAGCACGCTGCAAGGCATCCCAGATATGCTCAATAATGTTCATGTCTGGGGAGTTTGGCGGCCAGCGTAAGTGTTTAAACTCAGAAAAGTGTTACTGGAGCCACTATGTAGCAATTATGGACTTGGGGGTGGCGCGTTGTCCTGCTGGGTTTGACCAAGTCTGTCGGAATGCACAAGGACATGAATGGATGCAGGTGAGCAGACAGGATGCTTACGTACGTGTCACCTTGTAAGTAGGCTGTTTCTGTTTTCTTATTGGTAACGCCACGTAGCGCTATGTATGACAATCACTGGCTGTGCTATGTGCAGTCTGTGGCTAGTTTGCATTGTTGTCTGCCATTGTAGTGTTGGGCAGCGGCAGCTGGATGTGAACAGCGCGTAGCGTTGCGCAGTTGGGGGTGAGCCGCCAGCAGTGGTGGATATGGGGAGAGAGATGGCGGAGTTTTGTAATTTGTCATGAACTGCTATATATATTATGACTATTAAGGTAAATACATTGTTTGTTCTGTATTAAAATCTTTCATTTGCTAACTTCCGTAGTTTGAATCTTTTATTTAGCTGGCAGTAGTGGCGCTCGCTGTATTGCAGTAGTTCGAGTAACCAAGATTTTTGTGAGGTAAGTGATTTGTGAAACGTATAGTTTAATGATAGTCAGGGCCATTCATTTGTAGGGTTTTTGAAAGTCAGATTGCGTTGCGCTAAAAATATTGTATGTCAGTTTAAGCACAGTCATGTATAAATTGTTCTAAGGGGACGTTTCATATGTCGACCCTTAGCCGAGGATACCTCACTGGAATCTTCTGATTTTTTTCTTGTAGTTTGTGTAATTAGTGTAGCCTTTGTCTATTGCTAGCGCGTAATTATAGAGAGAATTTCCATTGTAGTTGTAGTTTTTCATTGTTGTACAGTAAAACATTTGTGGCATGCATGTAGATTTGCACCAAGTATTTCGCAGCTGCGCTTGCAATTAACTACATATTATTTTCAGTGCTATGTTACTGTGTTCTCTTATTTTTGCTCTTCAAATTGTGCTTTTCTGTGTTATCGTGTGAAATATTGTGACAATAATGGCGTGTGAAAAACGTAACACTAGGCTCCAAAGTAAACTGAGAAATAATAGTGACGACGAGCGTAGCTTGCCAGCACCACTGTGTAATGAATTAACAGACGTTCAAAGTAGTTCAAAAATGGTTCAAATGGCTCTGAGCACTATGGGACTCAACATCTTAGCTCATAAGTCCCCTAGAACTTAGAACTACTTAAACCTAACTAACCTAAGGACATCACACACACCCATGCCCGAGGCAGGATTCGAACCTGCGACCGTAGCAGCCCCGCGGTTCCGGACTGCAGCGCCAGAACCGCACGGCCACCGCGGCCGGCTTCAAAGTAGTAATTTGGTATCTGTGCATAGGGAAATGGAGCGGGCTGCAAATAATGGCGTAGACAGTGAAACAGGTAGTGAACAAGGAAGCATTAGCGATCGATCGCTCGGCAACAGCTCGCCTCAGGAATACGAAATGACAGGACACAATTTTGCAAATACTGTAGATTCAGGTTTTGCGTCCTCACCGTTTTCTCAAATGAGTCAAGATACATTTTCCGCTTGTCAAAATGTGAATGTTGCCGGTGCAAATTCACTGCCGAAAAGCACTGAGGAATATGTTTCAGACACCAGTGCATTGTTATTACAATTAATGCAACAAATGGGACAAAAGCTTGAAAGTTAGACACAATGGAACAAAATCAGAGACAAACACAGCAACAGTTAGACACAATGGAACAAAATCAGAGTCAAACACAGCAAAAGCTACAAAAGTTAGACAGAATGGAACAAAATCTTCAAAAGTTAGACACAATGGAACAACACCAGAGACAAACACAGAAACAGTTAGACGCAATGGAACAAAATCTTCACACCATGAACAAACACGTGAAGATTTAACTACTGAGTTACATAACATTGAATCGAAATGTCAAAAAGTCTGTAATGACGTAAAAACTCAAATTTGTGAGCATTTTCAACCTATTTTATCGCGGCATGAAAATGCATTACAGAATCACGAAGCAGTCATAAAAGAACTGCAAACTATTGTTCATGAAAATCATGAGACCTTGCAAGCTAAAATTGACTCAGTTGCGTCTACCGATTCGGTTACGCAACTTGCAAAAACTCAGGAAAACTTAAAGGACACAGTAGAAAGACACATGGAGGAAATTAGTACATTATCAGAGAAAGTAGTTGAACTTTCGGATCAGCTAAATAATTTATCTACGAAGGTAGATGATAATCTGAATGACACAAAACCGGTAGTCTTTAATGACACAGAAGAGTGCGAACAAATTAGGAAATTCAAACAAAATCAGAATCAAATTAATACGCAACACCAAAGCGAAATCCGCGAATTACAAGATCAGCTGACACAGGTAATACAAGAATTATTTATTTCAGAGGACACTCGCGCCCCAATACGGGAAGAGGGACATAGAAATACGGAACAGCCACAAAATAATAACACAGCGCATTTCGGAAATTATGACAGAAATTGGCAAGGTGCACCGAATTTTGAAATGGAACCGCCGAAACGACGTAACAATGACCGATATGCGACTCGCCGACATGATGACTTTGACTATAAGCTGTTCATTACTACACGTAAATTCAAAACATTTAAGAACTGCCGGCCGAAGTGGCCGTGCGGTTAAAGGCGCTGCAGTCTGGAACCGCAAGACCGCTACGGTCGCAGGTTCGAATCCTGCCTCGGGCATGGATGTTTGTGATGTCCTTAGGTTAGTTAGGTTTAAGTAGTTC
The DNA here is from genome assembly GCF_023898315.1 of Schistocerca nitens. Taxonomy (NCBI): domain Eukaryota; kingdom Metazoa; phylum Arthropoda; class Insecta; order Orthoptera; family Acrididae; genus Schistocerca; species Schistocerca nitens. The sequence continues at coordinate 642,523,805 of NC_064618.1, read as the reverse complement.
TAAGTTCTAGGGGACTAATGACCTCAGCAGTTGAGTCCCATAGTGCTCAGAGCCATTTGAACCATTTTTTAAGAATTCTGGCAACGACAGTCATCCACAAGCATGGCTCCATCAATTCTCTCATTGTTTTACTCCCAACTGGTCGTTAGAACACAGATTAGAATTTATGTGTGGCTATTTAGAGAATGAACCAGCTGTAAGAATGCGATCGGTCATTCACGATTGTCACAGTGAAGGAGAATTTTACCATGCCTTTCTCTCAGCATATTGGTCTCAAGCTACACAAGACCGAGTAAAACATAGCATCATGATGATGAAACACTTTGAACAATCTGAATTTTCCAGTCTTGTCAAATATTTTGAAGACATGTTGCATAAGAATCAGTATCTTTCAAACCCATACAGCCCCTCAGAATTCATCCGCATTTGCTTACTCAAATTGCCTGAACATTTACGACATATTATTTTAGCAGGACGTTGCAAAGACGACATTGAAGCTTTTCAGGGACTGTTACTAGAACTGGAAACTGACACTTAACCATTGTATCGACATGCAGTGTCGTCTAATGCAAATGAGAAATGTGCTGTGCATTCTTTTCCAAAACTTACTGCAACGAAACGTACATCTCGAATCGCTACACTGATATTGCTTGCAACGTTTTGACGTTCCTGCTAGCCCATGACAATCGCGGAACGCGAAAACAGGAGCACAACAATTACAGGTCACATCTGTCACAATTCCGCGATGAGAGAAATAATACACGACAAGGCTATTCTTATAACGTAAATCGTGACCAAAACAGACACCACCCGTATGACAACCGTTGGCAGAGTAGTAATAATTACAGGGAAAGATCACCTCTCCGCGGTAATGACTATCACAGAGACAATCAGAGAAACAGACAATATGGGAACCAAAATAATTATTATTACGGGAGACAGAATAACTTTAGACGCAACGGTCCAGTGCGCAGTTACGATTCAGGGAGAAATTCTCCACCACGTGACCGACAAGAAAGAAACTATGGAATCTACCGACATGAAGACACACGATATGATCGTAACGACAGACCTGAATTGCATCAGAACTGGCGGGATTCAAACAGAGCAGGGCCCTCTCGACAAGGCGAATTTGTAGACGTTAGGTCTCCAAATCCCAATAACGATGCGCGCCAACAGAGAGACAATAGGCAATGACTCTTACCGCTGGCAGCCACAAAACGTACTTATGAAACTGACGACGCAGCTGCCGTAGCTAGTAATTACGTAAAAATGGAAGACATTAGGGACATCTTACTCCAGGAACACGACGTAAAACATAACAACATTGCATATTCTGTGATTCACATTACAGTAAATGACGTAAAATTTACGGCAGTACTTGACTCTGGCAGTCCCATTTCAGTAATTAGTGAAACAGCCTTTAGCAAATGTAACAAATCGAACGATTGCCCCACACTTCCGTTACGTAAGATTAAATTACAAGGTGCAATCTTTGGAAAAAGTGTAGATGTACGCCAACAAACCAACTTAGAATTCTTTTGTCGAAGCCACAGCTTCTCTATGAACTTTGTCATTGTTCCATTATTGTCGACGGAAATTATATTGGGAGTAGACTTTTTGAATGAATACAAAGCAATGTTAAACTTTCACGATGCTGAAATAAATTTAGAGAAAGAAGGTAAGTCAATAGCTTTGAAATTTGAAGATTGGCTCTCAAACCATGACGAAGAAATTAATCGGCTTTACCTCCTGTTAGACAACAGTTCGGAATTTTCTACGGAACTTGACACTAACAATCACCCTGCAAGTACTGACAGGGATGATATCGACGGCGCATTTGACACTAATAAGTTAATTCAGAATAAAATTCAAACAATTGAGAATTGTAATGACACTGATAGGCAGGACCTTTTTGAGATTTTACAAGCACATTCCACAGTTTTTACTCACAAAACAGGAACAATCAAGGGATTTCAATACCAATTTCGTGTTCGTGAGCATACTAAATTTTGTGTTAGACCATACGTAATTCCAGCACATTATAGGGACCGTGGTAGAACAGAAATACAATCTATGCTTGACGAGGGCATTATTGAGCCTGCAGTAAGCTCATACAACAATCCATTACATGTTGTTGAGAAGAAAAATGGATCGATCAGGCTTGTCTTAGATTCGAGACAAATCAATACTATCATTATTCCTGAAACAGACAGGCCGCAAACGTTGGAAGAACTTCTTCAAAATTTTAATAGTGTAAAAGTGTTGTCTTCCATTGATCTCAGATCCAGCTTTTATCAGATCGAACTTCACCCAGAATGTAGAAAATACACAGCTTTCCTTTGTTTCGGCGTTTGTTATCAGTTTCGGAAACTTCCTTTTGGTTTGAACATTTCTTCAGCTGCATTCATTCGCGGGCAAAATTCCATATTACCTGAGTTCTTAAAACGTCATATCACCTTATATGTGGACGATATTCTAATAGCAGAAGCTTCATGGGAACAGCATAATCGCATCCTCAACAGTTTGTTACGTATTTTTGCAGAATCTGGAATTACAGTTAACTTGGAAAAGTCTGAATTCGGTAGGTCAAAGGTGAGGTTTTTGGGACATATTATTTCTTCTGAAGGCATTCAGCCGGATCCTGAAAAGTTAGAAGCAATCAGAGCCATTCCAGTTCCATCCACAAAAAAACAAGTCCGCAGTTTTCTAGGTCTCGTAAATTTTTACCGTCGTTTTCTGAATATGCAAATTCTAGTTACACCAAAACTTTGTTCTCTCACTGGAAAAAATACTATTTGGAACTGGGACGAACAAGCACAGTTGGAATTCAATTCTTTGAAAGAATCGCTACTTAACGCGCCAATACTAGCTCATCCAGATCTGTCACAAGATTTCTGCCTTAGCACGGATTCTTCTAAAGTCGGTCTTGGTGCCCATTTATTTCAAGAAGCCATAGAAAATGACACTACTGTTCAGAAAACCATTGTATTTGCTAGCCGAGTGCTAACAAAATCTGAAAAAAATTATTCCGTTACTGAATTAGAAGCTTTAGCCATCGTTTGGGCATTTAACAAGTTCCGTTTCTTTCTTTCTGGTAAGCACGTAAAAGTATACAGTGATCATCGTGCATTACAATTTCTTATGTCTTCAAAACTAAATCATGACAGGTTAAGACGTTGGGCATTGTTTCTGCAAGAATTCCACTTCACAATAGTCTACATTCCCGGCAAGGAAAACATTGTTGCGGACGCACTGTCACGCGCACCGGCTGGGCTTGAGAAAAGTAACACAGAAGGCAACCTCGAGAAAAATTTCAGTATTCTTTACATTCAGAAAGTCGCCTTTGAAAACTTCATCACCACATCTTTAAAGGACATTGCTCATGAACAAGATAAAGATCCGATTTGGAAAGACATCAAGAGCAAATGGCATGAAAAGACACACACACAGATTCGGCATTATTACCTGGTTAGAAACAACATACTCTTCAAACGCTGCACTGTTGATGACAAGCTATGGGTACTTTGCATTCCAGACGATTTTGTTAATAAGCTCATTTGGTACATTCATTTCAGCTACGCACATTTTGGTCCACGAAAATGTTATCATATTCTTCGAACGACTTGTTATTTTAACAATATGGAAAAGAGAATTCGAAGAGTCTTGTCTATTTGTAAACTTTGTCAAAAAGCGAAACCATCTACTATCTCCCATCGTGCTCCGCTGTTTCCTATCATTCCTTCTAAATTAAAAGAATTTGCTGCTGTTGATCTCTTGGGACCGCTTGTCAGAACATCTAATGGATTTTCGTACGTTCTAGTCGCTGTTGAACTTACTTCAAAATTTGTTTCTTTCATACCGTTACGTAAAGCCACTGGACGGTCTGTATCCAACGCCTTTGTTAAAAATTTCTTACGTGAAGTTGGACACGTTAGTAAAGTCATTTCAGATAACGGACCGCAATTTAGATCTGCTGTTTGGTCATGCACGCTTCGGAATCATAAAATCAAACCTGTTTTTATTTCATTGTACTCACCACATTGTAACCCATCTGAACGGATTATGAAAGAAATCAATAAGCTTTGCAGACTTTATTGTCACAGAAAGCATCAGCATTGGGACAGATATTTACACTTATTTCAAAACGTGCTGAATGAAATGTCTCACGACTCCACTGCTTTACCACCTACTCTTGTACTAAAGAATGAAGAACCACCGAACAGAATCAGAGAGCTTGTACCTTTCCCGAATACACGTAAACTTCGACACAAAGACATAATTGATTTGGCTATTAAAAATATAAAATCTGCAGCAGACAAAAGGAGAAAACTACACGGTAAAGCAAATGCAAAGAAATTATACATTGGTCAGAAAGTTCTCATTAAAGCTCATTCATTGTCACATAAGAAGAAACACTTAAGTCACAAATTCTTTCTAGTTTACAATGGACCATACAGAATCCGACGTATACCACATGATAATTGCGTTGAAGTTGAAACTCTGCGTACTAGGAAGAGTAAAGGTTTACACCACATTTCACATGTACAACCATTTATTGAGAGATAATCTGCTTTTTAACTTAGTCTTTGGTATAAAACTTTTCACTTCACATTTCTAGTATGCTTTGTCAGACTTAAGAAACTGTTAACATGCAACAATGTTTGCAGTTAAATATTCAGTCTAGAACCTAGGGAACATTTTTAAACAGAAATTACGAATGCATTGTTATAGTGAACAGACGTCACAGTGTTATTGTGTGTGTACATTCTTGCTTGTTAGTTGCACGATTACGTAACGACTATAAGGCTCACATACTTAGAACATTTACCAGTACTGCTAATGAGATTTTAATGCAACATTTTGGTTTACTTGAAATTTGGTGTATCATGAGGTAAGTACATTGGCTTCTGCAGAACTTAGCTTTCGGAGGACGATAACTACGACACTTCCACAGAGATTATCTTACAGCAAGACGCACATTTAGCGCTACAGGACACGTATTTGAGTGATTAATTTCGCACTTAAAACATGCATTTCTTAAGGTATTTGAAGTACAATGATACAAGGGTTTTCCGTGATATATTTCATTCCATTGCTGTAATCTGTAACACCTGAGGGTATAAGTACATTAATCCTCAGGGGGGTACACGCCTACTTTGTGTACCATGTGTTTGGCAAGCACAAGGAGCCCTAGCTAATATGGTATTTGCTTATACAACTTTACACATCGGTACCATATTTCTCTAACACACAAATTACACAGCTATCTGATCATTTAACTGAGAGATAAACTTTTTTTACTACATCAGTGACAGATGTTTATGTAATTACACAGTTGGATAACTTCACACTTATGAAATTGTATTTTGTCTGTACTTTGTGAAATGCTCATATTTTTCGGAACCATTGTGATACTATGAGAGCTTTGAATGATGTATTTGGTATGGGATCACGATTTTTAAAGTACGTTTGAGGCAGATGACACTTTCGACATGAGCAGAGAATTTTTTTTAATTATTGGAGGAAGCTACGACGTTTTTGGGAGTTGACTGAGGTGTTATGATGTTATTATTACGATGACTATGTGTATTATGCTGTTGCGGTATGTTTATGATCAATACGCTGATGCTATATGAGTTATTTGAGTATGCTACGTATCTGTTATGATGCAATATTGAAGAAGTGTCGACGAATAAGGTAAGGAATGAGTAGTGGTTAGGGACTCTGGTTTGTGAAAACGGTTGTTGGAAACCAAGAATCGTACTTTAAGAGTTATGAAATGTATGTAAATGCGTGAATGTATTACAATGCCACTGAAAATTTTTTGGACTCTGTTCTATTTACAGGATTTTGTTTCTACAGATTTGTAACGCAAATTCTTGACCTGTGAAATATTTTTATATGAGACTGTCACTGTAGCGGAAACTGGTGTCGTAAATATTTCGGTAAGAAAGTTAAGTGACCACCTGCACGTAATGCGTCGTGGGCACCCAGCTGGGCGACAGTCACCTGGAAAAAAGCCATTAGCGTGCGCCCCTTTCAGAGGTACAGGTGGAGAAAAAAAAGGGAGGCCATTATCCTCACTATTGACGTTCCTTTGTAGAAAGCATCGCAAAAACGACATGGTCGAACTTGAAAACATATGATTACACTGTGGAGCTCTTAATTTATAATATTTACTGAAATGCCTAATGAAATGACGAGAAATATTTTTATGTCTATACACCTGATTATGACTACTGTCTCTCTAGTTGAGAGATTTTTCTACTAACTTATGAAATGCCTCATGACTACTGAATGATATTCTTATGCTTTACTTTGTACATAGTTGCTTATTTCATTTGATATCTGGTTTCCAGCTGTGTTGCAGCATTGCTTTTATAAAATAAAATGCCTTTGCTAATGTGAACACTTTCTGTCAACAGATCTATTAAATAATAATTTTGTAATCCACATTCTTAAAAAAAGGAGCACTTGGAAAGGAAAGAACAATAAGAAGGGACTAGTAACAGTAACTGGACACATAATTTTCTTTTCAAGTACATGGTAATATTTTTTTTACAATAAGTTGTTGTGGTGCACCACTTTAATTACATAGTCATTAAGATGTGAATAGACATTTCCCTTATATGCATTGTTGTCTTTAGTGTACTATTTTTTCTGCTTGAGCTTTGTCATGTTTAGGTATAAGTTATTTCATTTTCTGCTGCTGGTTGCCAGGCATAATGTTACTGATTTTGACTTTGTATTACGCTGTTAAGCCAGTTTTACTACGCATTTATTTTTCTTGTTTGCTGCTCATTGCCTTATATTAGTTGTAATTTATGCTGCTTGCTTTGCCTTTTGTATTTTTTATCATTGCTGTTTGTGTTAATTGTTTTGTGCTGCTGCATTGCCTCGTCCCTTAGTTTAGCATCTGAGCTCAGTAGATTTAAGTTAGCTTAAGAGGGGGTAGACTATATAAGAAACTTACTATGATGAATTGGAAGAAATGCATTGAGAAGCTATCAGAAACAGATTTGGCAAAAATGAGTATTGTGCACTGAGAAATAATTATTTTGAAAGAAATATGAATAGAATATAGAAAGCAGGTGTAGATAGGACTTTTTGGGAATAATGATGAACGAAGGGAGATCTCCAAGAAGTAAAGAAAGTTTTGTTTGCAAAATACTGCAGTAAAACAAACCCTGTCCTTTCCTTTTGTATTATTATGCTGTGTGTTTGTGTACCCTTGTGTATTTGTGTACTTCCTGTCTTTAGTTGTTTATCTGATAAGACCTATGTTGTAGAATTTTTCTAATACTATGTTATTTACTTTGTAAAGATGTTTAGACATTATTTATTCTGGTTTGTTGCTCACATGTGAAGGTGATGTTTCAAAAGTTCTTCTGATCTTTTTGTATTTACTTATGTCAGAAATTCCTGTAACACTGATGTATATGTTTATTTCTATTCTTTTGTAAAGCCCCTATTACTACAAATGTTATCTGTATTGTTATGTTCTTTAATAATGTATTTTGTCCCTTTGTAATTGTATTCTTATGTTGTAAATTTATAATTGTATAGACACTAGTTCTTCAAATTAAGTATCATTTGACTGCACACGTTTTTGTTGGTCATAATATATGCACAGTATGTGAGCAGTTGGGACTGTTAGTGTTTGCACATGTGCTAATAATTCAGCAAGGGACTGGATAACAGCATTGCTGGTTCTAAGGACAATTCCAAAAACTTTGTGAGTGCACAAGTGGTGGTTATGGACTTGCTATATTGTCCGCAAGACTCTTCGATGGTGAGTGCACCTGCACATTTGCAACAGATGGCTGCTGGCCGTCTCTACAAGGACTACAGTGGGTCTGCACCTTTGATGACCCACCAATACCATTATTTCTACAAGGACTACAGTGGGTCTGCGTCTTTGCTGACTCACCAATACCATTATTTCTACAAGGACTGCAGTGGGTCTCTTCCTCTGGTGGCCCACCAATACCGTAATCTCTACCAGGACTACAGTGGGTCTACTCTGCGATGACCTACCTATCAGTATTCTTCAAAACTTCGACTGACTCTGCGGTGGGTTTGCTCTGTTGTGGCCCATTACCTGTCTGCATGTCAAGAGTCAGCACTGTCTTTCCGTTGGAAGGACAACACTACTTCTTCAAGACTGCATGGAAATCCTCTACTTCCGTGTGCATTTTCTTTTACTGCTCAGACTTTGAGAAAAACCCTGCAGTTTTACTGTAATGAATGATCAGGACTGTCTTTATGGACTGTGAGAAAATTTTAGCATTTGACCAACATTGTATCAATAAGTGTGTGCATTTGATTTCTCTGTTACTGTAATTGTGAAAAAATTTTTAACAAATATGTATTGGCCAGTGCCCAAAATAATTTGTAAAATTTTTTGTGCGGAGCATGGGGGCTATGTAAGTAGGCTGTTTCTGTTTTCTTATTGGTAACGCCACGTAGCGCTATGTATGACAATCACTGGCTGGGCTATGTGCAGTCTGTGGCTAGTTTGCATTGTTGTCTGCCATTGTAGTGTTGGGCAGCGGCAGCTGGATGTGAACAGCGCGTAGCGTTGCGCTGTTGGAGGTGAGCCGCCAGCAGTGGTGGATATGGGGAGAGAGATGGCGGAGTTTTGTAATTTGTCATGAACTGCTATATATATTATGACTGTTAAAGTAAATACATTGTTTGATCTCTATTAAAATCTTTCATTTGCTAACTATGCCTATCAGTAGTTAGTGCCTTCCGTAGTTTGAATCTTTTATTTAGCTGGCAGTAGTGGCGCCTGCGGTATTGCAGTAGTTCGAGTAACCAAGATTTTTGTGAGGTAAGTGATTTGTGAAACGTATTGTTTAATGTTAGTCAGGGCCATTCATTTGTAGAGTTTTTGAAAGTCAGATTGCGTTGCGCTAAAAATATTGTGTGTCAGTTTAAGGACAGTCGTGAATAAATTTTTCTAAGGGGACGTTTCAACCTGTCAGAGTCGTATCTAGACGTATCAGGGGTCCCATATCACTCCAACTGCAACGACCCACACCATTACAGAGCCTCCACCAGCTTGAACAGTCCCCTGCTGAGATGCAGGATCCCTGGATTCATGAGGTTGTCTCCATACCCGTGCACGTCCATCCGCTCGATACAATTTGAAACGAGACTCGTCCGACCAGGCAAGATGATTCCAGTCATCAACACTCCAATGTCGGTGTTCACGGGTCTAGGCGAGGCGTAAAGCTTTGTGCCGTGCAGTCATCAAGTATACCTTAGTGGGCCTTCGGCTCCGAAAGCCCATATCGATGATGTTTCGTTCAATGGTTCACACGCTGGCACTTTTGATGGCCCAGTATTGAAGTCTGCAGCCATTTGCGGAAGGGTTGCACTTCTGTCACGCTGAACGATTCTCTTCAGTCGGCGTTGTTCCCGTTCTTGCAGGATCTTTTCCCGACTGCAGCGATGTCGGAGATGTGATGTTTTACCGGATTCCTGATATTTACGGTACAGTCGTGAAATTGTCGTACGGGAAAGTCCCCACTTCATCGCTACCTGGGAGATGCTGTGTCCCGTCGCTTGTGCAGTATAACTCCACGTTCAGACTCATTCAAATCTTGATAACCTGCCATTATAGCAGCAGTAACCGAACAAACAACTGCGTCAGACACTTGTCTTACATAGGCGTTGCCGACCACAACGCCTTATTTTGTCTGTTTATATTTCTTTGTATTTGAATACACATGCCTATACGAGTTTCTTCGGCGCTTCAGTGTAATTACACGCTCCCCGCAGGTGACGGCTCTTGGCAGTCTTAAGACCTGCAGGGTAAAGGGTTGTGGTATATGCGCCACGGCCCGTTTGTCTCGTAGGCTTCAAGAGTTCAGGCGCGACACTGAGCACTCAGATTGAAGCAAATCAGCCACCCTCACGTGAAGTGTCAACTAGCAAGTCATTTTAATCAGATTATAGTGCCCAAGAGGACAGACATACTGTTCGCTCGGTTGGAGAGGTCCGTACAGCCACCCTGAGTGAGAACATGGGCTTGTTTGTACCAGGACAAGTATCCCGCGCACGGCGCGTGGATCACCTTGAACTGTACGCACGACTACAACTGTTTTGGCTTCCCTTCAAATGGAAGCAAATAGAGGTGCACCCAACGACAGTCTGGTTACAAGAGTGGTATCCCGTGGTGGAAGATGCTACTGCACACATGGATGTTGTTAATACATAATCCGAGAAGAGGTTCAGAAGATCGACATCTGGTGCGGTTGACTGACAGCTGATGATCGACGTAAATACATGTGTTGTTGCATAAGTAGATAGACACATCCATTATTGGTCAATTACACTATTGGCAATAAATCATTACAATCACATCCGTCAAAGAGTTCTGGGAGACACCAACTGGAAAGAGTACGGCCGATCTGCTTGCATGAAAAGCAGGCACCACACTGAAGTGCATTGGAAGGATTCTGACAAAAAGTAATTAATGAACTGAAGAAGTGGCTTACCAATACTCGTTAAAGCAATTCTTGAGTGTTGATCTTCGGTGTGGGGGCCATACTTAGGTAGGCTTTATAGGGGAGTTCAGAAAGATCTACATCTACATATATACAGATGCTCCGCAAACTACCGTAAGATGCGTGGCGGAAGGTAACCTGTAACACTACTGATCGTTTCCTTTCCTGTTCCACTCGCAAATACAGCGAGGGAAAATCGACTATCTATATGCCTCTGTACAAGCCCTAATTTCTCGTATCTTCGTGATCCTTATGCGAAATATATGTAGGTGCCAGTACACTCATTGTGGAATCATCTTTAAGTTCCAGTTCTCTAAATTTTCTCAGTAGCGTTCCTCGAAAAGAACATCGCCTTCCCTCCAGCGATTCCCCTCCGCAATACTTTTGTTTTTCGAGCCTACCGGTAAAGCGTCTAGCATCCCGCCTCTGAATTGCTTCGATGTCTTCGCTTAATCCGATCTGGTGTGGATCGTAAACACTCGAACAGTACTCAAGAATAGGTCGCGACATCGAGCTGTATGCGGTATTTCTCACAGATGAACCACACCATCACGGGTTCGTCTTAAGAACGTTATGGAGATGCTCGCCAAAATGCCAATGGCAGACGGTATTAGAAACATATTGCGCTTGATGGACAGTGTTAATGTTAGAATTATTAGAGCATATGTTCAAAGACGAGTTAACCAACCTGTTACTTCCTGACATTCACTTCCAGCAAAAAGACCATGACGTGAAAATCACTGAAATTAGAGCTCGTATGGAGACTTCAAGACATTATCGTGCTCAATTCGTGAATGTAACAGAAAAGAGAGAAAGAGTAGAAGTACAAGAAATACTCTTCATTACAGCTGTAGAGCTCTAGATGTGGATGGGTAGCCTCAGAGGAGGTCAGGTGGCCGACGGTTTTGGTAGATCGTATAACATGTAAATAAGAAATCCAAGATCAGATGAACTCAGGCGCTACGAGACGTTTTTAAAACGAGTGGTCTGTGCGCCAGTGGAGGCCTCCAAATAACGGAAAAGTTAGGGATGAGGGCAGAAGGGATGATCGAAAGAGAGACGCTTTACAGCATAATGAGTCATAAGAATGCCAATGTTCACTGTAGCTTAAGAGGAAGGAAACAATCTTGTCAGAATAATGCTTGGCTGTTCAAATTGACAAGAAAAGGAAGCTAAAAGTTTTTGGAAGTTTTATCTAATAGCTAAGAAGCGACTAACCGGTCAAACATATCAAATTCATTATGTTAGAATTTAAGTTTCAAATATACCGTACAGACTGAAGGGCCGTCACAGTCATACCCCTTGTATTGTATTGTATGGAACTGGGGACGTAGAAACGACGGAGAGGTTTTGTCCCCGCCGTAGCCATCAGTGGTACACAACCCCACAACAAATACAGCAGTCTACTCACCCCACTGCCACCCCACACCGAACTTAAGGTTATTGTGCGGTTCGGCGCCCAGTGGACCTCCGGGAACGTCTCACATCAGAAGAGTGTAACCCTTATGTTTGCGTGGTAGAGTAATTATGGTGTACGCGTACGTGGAGAAAGTGTTTACGCAGCAATCAGCGACATAGTGTAACTGAGGCGGAATAAGGGGAAACAGCCTGCATTCGCGCGAGGCAAATGGAAAACCGCCTTAAAAACCATCCACAGACTGGCCGGCACACCGGACCTCGACACTAATCTGCCGGGCGGATTCGTGCCGGGTACCGGCACGCCTTCTCGCCCGGAAAGCAGTGCGTTGGACCGCACGGCTAACCGGGAATGCTGTCATACCCTTTACTCATAAACACATTATTTTTTTTATATTTTATGACCAATAGCCAGTGCCAATGGGTGTCTAAAGACGGCGTAGACTATTGTAGAGTACTGAAACCACTGGTAACGCAGCAAGGTGCAGCATATCCACATGCTCTCTTATCCCTCCTACAGTAAACATATTATTGAGGTAGTAATTTATATTTTTCTAAGAATTTTTATTTTACGGAACTTGACACTGAAAAATGTGTAGTACGTTTTTCTTAAAAACTTTCGCGGCTGCTAATTTTTTTCACATATACTACAGATTATACATAAATTGAAGAAGAAAGAAAAAAATTATGTCATAAAAATGAGTAGTTTGCACTTTCCACTAAGTAATGCTTGTATCCTAGACAATATAGTACAAATAATGAAAAAAAATCACTGTTGAGAAATGATGAGGTCCCATGCTCCGAGGAGCGTAGGGGGCGATGCGGGAGACCCGCACAGCCGTACTAGGCAAGGTCCTAGTTAGGAGGTGGTTTGCCATTGCCTTCTTCCGGCCGTAATGGGGATGAATGATGGTGATGCAGACGACACAACAATACCCAGTCATCTCGAGGCAGGAAAAATCCGTAATCCCGCGGGGAATCGAACCCGGGACCCCGTGCGCGGGAAGCGAGAACGCTACCGCAAGACCACGAGCTGCGGAATTAACACAGTTTGTATAAATTACTTACCATCTATGTTCGCAGCGGCTGAATGAACTGGGAATGTCGACAGGCGTTGTGCACACACCTAAAAGTCACTTACCTCCTGTTTCATGGTTCTCGCTACAAACTAAATCTCTAAACGAATAAGTTGGCGGGCGCGGTAAGGAATCACATCCATGGACTGGAAATACAGAACAAAATTGCGTCCCAAGAGAAGCCGCGGCCAGGTGTTAGCGGACAGATGGGGTGGAGTGGGACGGGAAAGGGGTGTGTGTGGGTGGGGAAGGGGGGGGGGAGTAGGTGGAACACTTCCCAGAAGACGCAGGCTTTGCCTTAATAGTAAACAGCGGCTGAGTGTTTTAGGAACTACAGATCAGTAATGAGCTTAGGCGTCGCTTTACATCATCGGCTGATTGCGAAGTCCTGCTGCACCGTTTTCTAGCTTTCTCAGTTACCGCCATCGATACTTCCAGAATCCCAGTTCAGAACATTAATGTACTTGACCGCTTATGACGTTAATACGCATTATAATTCGAATTCTTAGCAGTGCCCAAAAATCGGGACACAAGGCATCACAGGTAAGGGTTATGTGGGGCGGCTGATGACACCTCAAAAACTCTGCACATGCAGAGTTGTCGCACGGATCATCTGGTAGTACTGGCTAACCAGCAGAGATCGCTATCAGCCTTGTGGTATTCATTGCTTGCGGTGTCACAATTTTATGTTTTACGTGCAGCACAACTTCTAGTGAAACGTGCGTGTAGACAACACATCCACACTGCAAGCAAGAAACGGAGCGCATACTCCTGCTACAGGCGGTATCTTAACAGAATAAAACGAAACGTACATCCTGACGAAAAAACGGATTTCAGTAGCTGCATACACAACACCACTATTAATGGATATGTAAGTGACTAATCCGGGACACGAAACACGAACCCAGTTGCAAGTTGACTTTAAAGACTGTCAGGGGCAACAAAAATTTGATTTTCAATATTTCATATAAAGATGATCAATTTAAAATGCAAACATAATCTACTACGTCTTAATTACGAGGGCTGTTCGGGAAGTAAGGAAAGATCGCAAGCGAAATGGAAACCACAGTGAAAATCCGATAATGTTTTGCACAGGTACAAACGCCGTGTGGCTAGGGCCTCACGTCGGGTACACCGTTCGCCTGGTGCAAGTCTTTCGAGTTGACGCCACTTCGGCGACTTGCGTGTCGATGGTGATGAAATGATGATGATAAGGACAACGCAACACCCGGTCTCTGAGCGGAGAAAACCACCGACTCAGCCGGGAGTCGAACCCGGGCCGTTAAGTATGACATTCAGTTGGGCTGACCACTCAGCTACCAGGGGCGGACTTCGCACAGGTGTGTTGGGCAGTGTCTCTAGTATGCCTGTCGATCGCGTTACGTCGTTCTTTTTAGTTCCGAGCACACAGGGAGCACATAAAGTTACCTAGAACAATAGTGTCTCCCGCCGAGTACGAGGACCTGGTGCGAAATTTCGCCTGAAGCTATGCAGCCAACAATACATAACAGTCGTGTAGTTTCTTCTTCAAGACAATTCTCAGCCGCATCCTGCAGGGGTAATGACGATGCTCCTGCATCGTTTTTGAATGGAAATGTTTGATTACCCACAATACAGCCCGTAATTCTCTCTCTGAGTTTCATCTCTGCTCACATGAGCTGCTGGCTACGAAGACAACATTTTGGCACAGACAACGAGCTGTAGGCCAGCGTAAAGAACTGGCGCAAAGCACAGGCGGATGCCTTCTATGACGAGGGTACTGGAAAGCTGGTAAAGCGCTACGACAAACGTCTAAGTTGGATCGGCGACTTTGGAGATAAGTAGTTGGGAGTTGTAGCTAACTGTTGCAAATAAAACAGTTTTGATTTTCACTGTGGTTTCCATTTCGCGACCTATCGTTTCGCACTTCCCGAATAGCCCTCGCAATTAAGAGGTATAGTCTCATGTGAATGGCTCAACGCAGTAAGACAAGTGTTACTGTTATAAACTACATACGGTATGTATTGAGGCAGCGTAACTGACAACACGGAAAAGCCCAGACACACACACACGACACACACACACACACACACACACACATATATATATATATATATATATATATATATATATATATATATATATATATATATATATAGGGTGTTACAAAAAGGTACGGCCAAACTTTCAGGAAACATTCCTCACACACAAAGAAAGAAAATATGTTAAGTGGACATGTGTCAGAAAACGGTTACTTTCCATGTTAGAGCTCATTTTATTACTTCTCTTCAAATCGCATTAATCATGGACTAGAAACACACAGCAACAGAACGTACCAGCGTGACTTCAAACACTTTGTTACAGGAAATGTTCAAAGTGTCCTCCGTTAGCGAGGATACATACATCCACCCTACGTCGCATGGAATCCCTGATGCGCTGATGCAGCCCTGGAGAATGGTGTATTGTATCACAGCCGTCCACAATACGAGCACGAAGAGTCTCTACATTTGGTACCGGGGTTGCGTAGACAAGAGCTTTCAAATGCCCCCATAAATGAAAGTCAAGAGGGTTGAGGTCAGGAGAGCGTGGAGGCCATGGAATTGGTCCGCCTCTACCAATCCATCGGTAACCGAATCTGTTGTTGAGAAGCGTACGAACACTTCGACTGAAATGTGCAGGAGCTCCATCGTGCATGAACCACATGTTGTGTCGTACTTTTAAAGGCACATGTTCTAGCAGCACAGGTAGAGTATCCCGTATGAAATCATGATAACGTGCTCCATTGAGCGTAGGTGGAAGAACATGGGGCCCAATCAAGACATGTTCACAGAAAATCTGTGTTGATGATGTGATTGCACAATTGCGTGCGGATTCTCGTCAGCCCACACATGTTGATTGTGAAAATTTACAATTTTATCACGTTGGAATGAAGCCTCATCCGTAAAGAGAACATTTGCACTGAAATGAGGATTGACACATTGTTGCATGAACCATTCGCAGAAGTGTACCCGTGGAGGCCAATCAGCTGCTGATAGTGCCTGCACACGCTGTACATGGTACGGAAACAACTGGTTCTCCTGTAGCACGCTCCATACAGTGACATGGTCAACGTTACCTTGTACAGCAGCAACTTCTCTGACGCTGACGTTAGGGTTATCGTCAACTGCACGAAGAATTGCCTCGTCCATTGCAAGTGTCCTCGTCGTTCTAGGTCTTCCCCAGTCGCGAGTCATAGGCTGGAATGTTCCGTGCTCCCTAAGACGTCGATCAATTGCTTCGAACGTCTTCCTGTCGGGACACCTTCGTTTTGGAAATCTGTCTCGATACAAACGTACCGCGCCACGGCTATTGCCCCGTGCTAATCCATACATCAAATGGGCATCTGCCAACTCCGCATTTGTAAACATTACACTGACTGCAAAATCACGTTCGTGATGAACACTAACCTGTTGATGCTACGTACTGATGTGCTTGATGCTAGTACTGTAGAGCAATGATTCACATGTCAACACAAGCACCGAAGTCACCATTGCCTTCCTTCAATTGGGCCAACTGGCGGTGAATCGAGGAAGTACAGTACACACTGACGAAACTAAAATGAGCTCTAACATGGAAATTAAGCGTTTCCGGACACATGTCCACATAACATCTTTTCTTTATTAGTGTGTGAGGAATGTTTCCTGAAAGTTTGGCCGTACCTTTTTGTAACACCTGAGTCACCTAACGTTACCGCTGGATATATTTCGTAAACCACATCAAAAACTGACGAACAGATTCCACAGACCGAACGTGAGGAGAGGGGCTAGTGTAATTGTTTAATACAAACCATACAAAAATGCACGGAAGTATGTTTTTTAACACAAACCTACGTTTTTTTAAATAGAACCACGTTAGTTTTGTTAGCACATCTGAACATATAAACAAATACGTAATCAGTACCGTTTGTTGCATTGTAAAATGTTAATTACATCCGGAGATATTGTAACCTAAAGTTGAAGCTTGAAACCTCCGACGTTCAGTTGCGTGTTGTAACACACACGGGCCACGGTCGGCGAGCAGCATCTGCAGGGACATGTTTACGATGACGACCGTGTTTACGAGTGTGGCTGTAGTGCACTGTTGTGGTTTGGTCTAGCTGTCGCAGTGTCCGCATGTAGCACTTGCTGCTATTGTTATTCTGCATTCGTCTCCGCACGCAGACCAACTGTAGTACACCGTGTTACCAGACGTCTGTAATAGTGTAGTGTTGTAGGAACTGTGACCATGGTGTATTCGAACTCTGAAAAGGCGGAGATGATACTCATCTATGGCGAGTGTCGACAAAATGCAGCTGAAGCGTGCAGGGTGTATGCAGAACGGTACCCGGACAGAGAGCATCCAACGTGCCGCACATTGCAAAACATCTACCGCCAACTGTATGCAACAGGTATGGTCGTAGCACACAAACGGGTCCGTAACAGGCCCGTCACAGGAGAAGCGGGTGTAGTTGGTGTGTTAGCTGCTGTTGCCATGAACCCACATATGAGTACACGGGACATTGCGAGAGCCTGAGGACTGAGTCAAAGTAGTGTCATGCGCATACTGTATCGTCACCGCTTTCACCCGTTTCATGTGTCGCTACATCAGCAATTACATGGTGATGACTTTAATCATCGAGTGCAATTCTGTCAATGGGCATTAACAGAGAATGCGTTGCAGTTCTACCTGTTTACCGATGAAGCGGGTTTCACAAACCACGGGGCAGTGAATCTACTGAACATGCATTACTGGTCCGTGGACAATCCTCGCTGGCTCAGACAGGTAGAGCGACAGCGACCGTGGACTGTAAATGTATGGTGCGGAATCATTGGCGACCACCTCATTGGTCCTCACTTCATTGCAGGGGTCCAAACAGCTGCAACATACATCGCGTTTCTACAGAATGATCTGCCAACGTTGCTCGAAAATGTCCCACTGGAATCACGCCGACGTATGTGGTATCCGCATGATGGTGCACCTGCACATTCCGCAATTAACACTAGGCTGACCCTTGACAGGATGTTCGACGGGCGTTTCATAGGACGTGGAGGACGCATAAATTGGCCAGCCCGTTCTCCTGATCTTACACCTCTGGACTTCTTTCTGTGGGGTACGTTAAAGGAGAATGTGTACCGTTATGTGCCTACAACCCCAGTGGATATGAAACAACGTATTGTGGCAGCCTGCGGCGACATTACACCAGATGTACTGCGGCGTGTACGACATTCATTACGCCAGAGATTGCAATTGTGTGCAGCAAATGATCGCCACCACATGGAACATCTATTGTCCTGACATGTCGGGACACACTCTTTTCCACTCCGTAATTGAAAACGGAAACCACGTGTGTACGTGTAGCTCACCCCTCATGGTAATGTACATGTGCGTCAGTGAAAAAGACCAATAAAAAGGTGTTAGCATGTGGACGTAATGTGCTGTTCCAGTCCCTTCTGTACCTAAGGTCCATCACCGTTCCCTTTGGATCCCTACGTAATTCGGTGCTCTCCGATACACACGATCGAACAGCGGAGGAGTGGTACTCAAGCGTCAACTTTAGGTTACAATATCTCCGGATGTAGTTAACATTTTACAATGCAACAAACGGCACTGATTACGTATTTGTTTATATGTTCAGATCTGCTAACAAAACTAACGGGGTTCCATTTAAAAAAGCGTAGGTTTAAGTTAAAAAAACATACTTCCGTGCATTTTTTTATGGTTTGTATTAACCAAATACACATGCCCCTCTCCTCACGTTCGGTCTGTGGAATCGATTCGTCAGTATTTGATGTGGTTTACGAAATACATCCAGCGGTAATGTTAGGTGACTCACCCTGTATATATATATATATATATATATATATATATATATATATATATATATATATATATATACTCCTGGAAATGAAAAAAAGAACACATTGACACCGGTGTGTCAGACCCACCATACTTGCTCCGGACACTGCGAGAGGGCTGTACAAGCAATGATCACACGCACGGCACAGCGGACACACCAGGAACCGCGGTGTTGGCCGTCGAATGGCGCTAGCTGCCCAGCATTTGTGCACCGCCGCCGTCAGTGTCAGCCAGTTTGCCGTGGCATACGGAGCTCCATCGCAGTCTTTAACACTGGTAGCATGCCGCGACAGCGTGGACGTGAACCGTATGTGCAGTTGACGGACTTTGAGCGAGGGCGTATAGTGGGCATGCGGGAGGCCGGGTGGACGTACCGCCGAATTGCTCAACACGTGGGGCGTGAGGTCTCCACAGTACATCGATGTTGTCGCCAGTGGTCGGCGGAAGGTGCACGTGCCCGTCGACCTGGGACCGGACCGCAGCGACGCACGGATGCACGCCAAGACCGTAGGATCCTACGCAGTGCCGTAGGGGACCGCACCGCCACTTCCCAGCAAATTAGGGACACTGTTGCTCCTGGGGTATCGGCGAGGACCATTCGCAACCGTCTCCATGAAGCTGGGCTACGGTCCCGCACACCGTTAGGCCGTCTTCCGCTCACGCCCCAACATCGTGCAGCCCGCCTCCAGTGGTATCGCGACAGGCGTGAATGGAGGGACGAATGGAGACGTGTCGTCTTCAGCGATGAGAGTCGCTTCTGCCTTGGTGCCAATGATGGTCGTATGCGTCTTTGGCGCCGTGCAGGTGAGCGCCACAATCAGGACTGCATACGACCGAGGCACACAGGGCCAACACCCGGCATCATGGTGTGGGGAGCGATCTCCTACACTGGCCGTACACCACTGGTGATCGTCGAGGGGACACTGAGTAGTGCACGGTACATCCAAACCGTCATCGAACCCATCGTTCTACCATTCCTAGACCGGCAAGGGAACTTGCTGTTCCAACAGGACAATGCACGTCCGCATGTATCCCGTGCCACCCAACGTGCTCTAGAAGGTGTACGTCAACTACCCTGGCCAGCAAGATCTCCGGATCTGTGCCCCATTGAGCATGTTTGGGACTGGATGAAGCGTCGTCTCACGCGGTCTGCACGTCCAGCACGAACGCTGGTCCAACTGAGGCGCCAGGTGGAAATGGCATGGCAAGCCTCCACAGGACTACATCTAGCATCTCTACGATCGTCTCCATGGGAGAATAGCAGCCTGCATTGCTGCGAAAGGTGGATATACACTGTACTAGTGCCGACATTGTGGATGCTCTGTTGCCTGTGTCTATGTGCCTGTGGTTCTGTCAGTGTGATCATGTGATGTATCTGACCCCAGGAATGTGTCAATAAAGTTTCACCTTCCTGGGACAATGAATTCACGGTGTTCTTATTTCAATTTCCAGGTATATATATATATATATATATATATATATATATATATATATATATAACATTGAGATACGTAAATAATATATATATATATTCAGCCATCTAATTAGTAATGTCATTTAAGACGATACATATGTAAGGACAACACAACACCCAGTCCCAGAGCGGAGAATATCTCCGAACCGGCCGGAAGTCGAACCCAGGCCCCTTCGCTTAGCAGTCCACGGCGATGATAGGACTATATTCCGCCAGTAATTTAGAATGAAAGCACTAAGCGTCTTGCAACTTGCTTCACATATAATTTCGGACTTTTGCGACACATTTTCTCGCCGATACGGCCATAAAATGAAAGGAAAAAAGTGTATCGCTTACTATATTTTCACTTTTCATGCAATAAAGCTGCCGCATCGGGCCTGATGTTTTAATTTATTAATTCTTTGCTATTGACTGTATGCGCAATGTATTTTGCAAACTGTTTGCACATATCCCAGTGAATGTACTTGCAGAATTATATTACTCTACGACACTTACTTGACCAGATATGTCCCGCGCCCGGGTTCCCGGGTTCGATTCCCGGCGGGGTCAGGGATTTTCTCTGCCTTGTGATGACTGGGTGTTGTGTGATGTCCTTACGTTAGTTAGGTTTAAGTAGTTCTATGTTCTAGGGGACTGATGACCATAGATGTTAAGTCCAATAGTGCTCAGAGCCATTTGAACCATTTTGACCAGATATAACGTCATAAACATTGAGATACGTAAATAACTAGCTTTTACACTTACAAACTGTGTACTGTATATGTCTTGAGGTAAATATCCAAACTATATTCATCCAGTATCTGAGAATGAGAGCACGTATTAACTTGCAACAAACTTTAAACATAATTTCAAACTTTTACGAAACTTTTGCTAGCCGACTCCATCTGCAAAGTGATGACGGAAAAAAGTTTTAACAGAATATTCTCGGTTTACAAGCCGCACCACTTCGAATAAAGTATTCGATCTTTCGATAGCTATCTCCGCCTTCGTCATCAGAAGTTAAAATCACCTGGCTGCTGGGGCTGCAACAATTCGTTGATCACATGAACAGTGTCCACCCTAACATTAAATTTACTGTCGAGGTGGAGAGGCGTTGCAGGCTTCCGTTGTTGGATGTTTTAGTTGAGCAGAAGGCAGCAAATCTATGCACACTGACCGGTACTTAAATAATAATTTTCACCACCCTGTACACAAGAAAGCGGTCCTGAAAATGTTAGCACACAGGTAAAATATTGTTTCTGACGACGACCACCTAGAGCCTGAATTTCAGCGTTTCAAATGCACTTTCAAGGAAATTGGTTACAGCAAGGGAAGAACTGCAATAGCTTTCAGGTGCCACTGACAAAAGGCGTCCTTGAATTGGCGGAAGAGGCTAAGCCGGCTGCATTCCTTCCATACTACGAAGCAACTGCTAGCAAGATATGACGTGTACTGAAGACACATGGACTGAGACCAGTGTTCCGACCTGCCCTCAAGATAAGAGGTACAGGTTGATAATTATTGAACTATATGAAAAAAACGTAAATTAGTTACAGACTATGGCGCGCACTCACTTTATCCAACATGTAACAGATACTCGGATGTTGGTTATGACATATTCGATATGCCTGCCATCATTGGTTATGATGTGGCGCAGACGAATAGCGAGATTCTGCCTGACCTGCTGAAGTGTCAGAACATCTATGCTGCTGATAACGTCCGGAATGTCTGTTTTCAGCTCAGCAATGGTCTTGGAGTTATTGCTTGTCCTTAATGCAGCCCCACAAAAAGGAGTCGCATGTGTTCGGATCCGGAGAATGTGGCGGCCAATCGAGGTCCATGCCAGTGCCCTCTGGGTACCCCAGAGCCAGAATGCGGTCCCCAAAGTGCTCCTCCAGGACATAAAACACTCTCCTGCTACGGTAAGGTCGAGCTTCGTCTTGCATGAACCACATTTTGTCGAAATCTGGGTCACTTTGGATAATAAGGATGAAGTTATCTTTCAAAACCTGAACGTTGCACGTCATACATTTACCCGTTGAGAGTGAAGGGACTTCTCGATCGTGAAATGTGGACTCTCAGTCCCCCCAAATGCGCCAATTTTGCTTATTGACGAACCTATCCAAATGAAAGTGGACTTCGTCTCTAAACGAAACCATGCATGCGCATACTAATTCCCATCGTGCCCCGCGGACAACCGTGTAGTTTGAACGTCCAAAAGCAAACCGTTGAGAAGTTATGACGTTTTTTTCATGTAGCTAAATAATTGTCACCCTGAATGTTACGCCCTGTTAACGACAACATAGGTCTCCAAGTTATTGGCATGTGTGACGTCTCCTGTGAAAGTGGCAGTATTTACAAGGGACAAACTGTTGGCACTGCTGCTGAACGTTGTGCAGAGCATTCACGACCATTAAACAAAGGGAACTTGAAAAGTCGGTCATAGCTGAACACCGCCTAGGAAACAGGCAGAAAATAACGTCATTCGCTGTCGGTGCGGGACGGAGCCGCTATGACGTGGCCAACTTTCCTCTGTGCCGTCACTTCGGCCCTCTCTGGAAAGTTCCAGAGGCTACCTTTATATCTACACGGAGCGGTCAGAAACAGTCTGAAAAGCTTGCAATGGTGTTGCAAGGGAGACTGTGCTGAAAAATAATTTTCAATAAAAATAAAAGAGGAAATCTAACATTGAGGTTAGCCAGTTAGGTCGTCTGCGCACAAACTCAACCAGCCTGCCAGAAGTGGTGTCACCAAACGTGTTCTTCGTTTGGTTTTCTCAATACGAGCATACGTAGCTGTTGCTCACCTAGCTTAAATTTATCAGGTCCGAAAAATTCACACTTCAGCTGGTAACGAGCATCTGAACGAGCGGTAACTCACGGGCCCAAGTGCTTGAATTTGCGTGCAACGACCTGATTGGTTAACTTCAACGCTAAGTAACTCGGAAACATATTTGTAAGTTTTTTTAAAACTCTTTCTGACCGCTCTTTACTGCGCAGTGTGGCCGCGCGGTTAGAGGCGCCATGTCACGGATTGCTCGGTCCCTGCCGCTGGAGGTTCGAGTCCTCCTTGGGGCATGGGTGTGTGTGTTGTTCTTAGCGTAAGTTAGTTTAAGTGGTGTGTAAGTCTAGGGACCGATGACGTCAGCAGTTTGGTTCCTTAGGAGTTCACACACATTTGAACATTGTTTTGATCACTCTTTATAAGCAGGACATCGTGCCAACTCCGGCAGGTCAGTGGTTTTAACTCTTGATGACGATGGCAGAGACAGCTATGGAAAGCTCGAGTATGTTATTCAAAGTGGCGGGGCAGGTAAACCGAGATCTCGTTTGAAGCATGTTACCATGAAAGACTCCGATGACACAGGGAAACAGTTTATACTGCATTTTCGCCTCCCATGCAGTAAAACTGCAGCATCAGATATGACGTTTTAATTTCTTTCTTCTTTACTACTACCTGTATTCGCAACATAGTTCGCAGACAGTGTCTGCACATAGCTCTGAATGAACCTGTGAGATTGTAACATTGTACGGACAGATTCAGGAGGTATGACAGTATAATCAATTAGATGCTTGAAAAACCAGCTTTTTCTTAAAACGGAGCACAAATCACACACATCATACACATCCAGTGTTTGACAGTGAGAGTACTTAGCGACCACCAACAAATTTCAAACATTATTTCAGGCCTTTTCCTGATTTTTTTTCAGTCTTACATGCTTAACGAGAAATATTTAACAAATTAACTGACTTGTAAAGAGCTGTTTCATACATGGGAGTTCGATTTTTTAAAGAATAAGAGGTTTACTAGTTTATTACTGTTCTAGCAGCTGTTGATGTGTAGAAACAGGTAGTGAAATTGACCAATATATTTTGGAAACGATAAAACACCGAAGAAGTGAGGCGACTTAAAATATATATGATATTTGAACCTCTTCAAGTCAGTCACAGTTAAAATGTGGATGTACTTGCAACTCAGGATCATGTTTTCTAGAACGGCACATACTGTTCTGGGCTTGACTACGTCACAATGCGCACCTCTCTCGAAGGTGAATAGTTGTTTCACACAGCCTTCTCAACTGCAGACGGTATGGTCGTGTACAGTCCACACGTGAAACAAATACTCACAAGCACACATGCACACACATACACTAAATTTTTATTTTTATTTGGTATAATTGATAATAAACACATACGTGCACACACATACATTGAATTTCAGTTTGTTTTTTTTTTTTTTTTTTTTTTGACAATTGATAACATTGTGTTAACTGAGATAAATACGTTTTATTTTAATGACATTTTAGGACGTTTCCACATTTGTTTTCTTAGTCATAAATTTGGAAAATAATTATAAAGATGA
Source organism: Schistocerca nitens (assembly GCF_023898315.1). Lineage (NCBI taxonomy): Eukaryota > Metazoa > Arthropoda > Insecta > Orthoptera > Acrididae > Schistocerca > Schistocerca nitens. The sequence goes on along the minus strand of NC_064618.1, from coordinate 642,499,125 downwards.
ACCTATGGCTTTGTGTTGTGTGTTGGTTCACGTTTCTTTCTATATGGACATCGCGAACCCGTGCGGTTGGAAGCAGTTTCTGAACAACAAGATGATTGTCTGCGCAAGCCTGATAAATCACTTGTTATTGTTGATTCAGTTTGGTATTTTTTCAGTGTTCAACAGTTCTTCTCGTAACAAGCATATGCTTATTTTGGTGCACTGTTTCGTAACAGTTGTCTATTGTACAAACTGAAAATATTACGGAGAAAGGGACTATCAGATGAGGAGGTAGGGGAACTGATTGAGCAGTCTTCTGATTCTGAAGACCCACCTATTGGATTTGAAATTTCCAATGATGATGATAACGACGTAAAGGTAGCTGAAAGCTCAGAACAAGACGAAGGTGATGATGACCACGAAGAATCCCATTACGACAAAGAAGAAGAACAGTTTAATGCAAATTCTGTTGAATGTGACATTGTTTTCATGTAATGGGAACTAAATATGGCTACAGCCCCTCAGGCTGGAATTTCTGGTAGACGGACCGAATTTAATGTATTGAAAGAAGACCAGGGACTTACAACATATTCGATTAGGATCTGTGATAAAGAATAGTCTTGTTTCATGTTGTTCTTTCGTGTACCCCTTATTGAGAAAGTGGACCAACAAGGAAGGTTGAATCGTTTGCAAGGACTGGATGAATATAGATTTCTATAACATGAAAAGTTTCTTGGTGTTCTGGTTCTGACAGACGTTTGCGAGTCAAGAAGTGAAGACATCAGTCAGCTTTGGAATGTTGAGAACGGCCGACCGCTGTACAATGAAGTTATGTCTCTCAACCGCTTACATGCTATTCTAAGGGTGATGTGCTCTGACAACGCAGCTGCGCGATGTGATCATAGGTCAACAGACCAATCACAGAAGTTTTTGAGATGTGGGAAAGTACCCTGAAGGATGTTCACATTCCAGGATGGTACATGTCCATGAACAGTTGGTCATATTTCCAGGTCGCCGTCCATTTCGACAAACATGCCATCTGAATCTGGTAGATTCGGAATAAAGTTCTGGTCAATTTATGACAGTGTAACAAGCTGTTGCTGGAAGCTGAAGGTGAGGAAAGAGGAAGAAACCAGAGCCTTGCAAACTTCGAGAGGATGTTATGAAAATCCTGGTGACTGAAGTTGAAAATTATGGACTTAATTTCTTTTACGGATCTCGATTTATTTCATTATTTGTTGCCGAAAGATCTGATAAGCACTATTCGGAAAAAAGGTTAACTGCCTGCTGATTTTACTACACCTAAAGGGCGTCAGGTATACTTTACATTATTTTGTTTTCTAACAGGTTCGATGAAAGCCTCTTATGTCCCTAAGTAGCATGACGCGGCCTAATAACCCAGAAGATTTTAACTTCAGTGACAAGGGCCACGAAAGCTTTCAGACTTACAAAATAACCAATTTGTTGCCGTTATCAGCTCTCTTCATGACCAGGCAACAGTATCTGCATCAGAATAAAAGAAACCTGAAGTTATAATGACATACAGTGCCACAAAACGGTGCTTTGACACCGTGGACCAGAAGATGCGATGCTACCGTATGAAGAGAAAAACAAGGTGCTGTCCGTTGGTGGTTCTCTTGAACGTCGTCGACGTACGTGTAATGAATACACAAGTAATTTGAATTAAACTGACTATCAATAAAAAAAATGAGCCGTCGTACTTTCGTCGTCAATTTGTGAAAGCAGCTAGCAGAGGTAAGAGGTCAAGGAATTCATTAGTAGCACCGGACCTGGGAAGGGCAGCGAAAGATCTAGCTAAGAAAAGGAGAAAATGGGCGTATTTTGTAGCGAAGGAAGACAGAAAAGGTCATATTACACGCATAAGTGCACCAAACGTGTATGCTCAAAATATTCTGCTATTTTCTGTGGACTCTGCGCAAATTTGCTATGAGAATTATACTATAAGAACACTTGATGCAGAGTGAGAATAAACTGTATTTCCTTAAAAATTCACCAATAAAAGTATAAAAATTGTGTTTCTAAATGTAAACTTTAAATAAATAAAATTAGTTTAAATTTATTTATACCTCAAAGGTGGTTGACGTTATAAATAGTCAAAATACCGTCTGTTTATGTAAATTTAAGCCGTACGGATGCGAGAGGTCCGACTGGTACGTAACTTTATACAGATATTTTCCTAAGCACAGGCTTACATGGAGCCTTATAGCAGCATTCCAAAGCTCACAGAAATACAAGCACAATAACACAACGGTTGTTATTTTGGCTTCGAGATAATTAGCAAAGTAATCTGAGAAACGTCCTGATATCGAGCGGCGAGAATCCTCTGTTGTGGTGTGAAGACCACCAGTGCGGGGTTATTATGCTAGGCTCCGCCGTTATTACGTGCCAGTAGAAAACTACACCGCTCTTTACTCTGCATAGTGGAATCTGGCTGCCTTACCTCCGAATTTTAACACTTGTCTTAGACACTTTTGGCAATTATTTCGACGCCAGCAGAGCAAGCGTTAAATCACTTTATTCGTCTTCTCAAGAGTTTTCGAATGTCGTTAAAGAATATTCCGTTTCATTAAAAATTCTCGCACTGGCCTCAGTGTCTTGGTTAATAGAAAGGTTAATAGCATTAAACCCATAACAACATTACCTGCAACAGGGTGTACTACTGTTTTCCGAAAATATTTTTATGATATTTTAAATCGTTCATCAAATGAAAAGAGTGATACGTCTTATAAGACGCTCCCTATACAGGGTGTCCCATTTATCTTGACCACCCTAAATAACTGTTTGTCCAGATACAAATTACAAAACGTTTCAAGCAAATGTTCTTTATCCGCCAGGGGGACAACAATCAGCATAATTGCCTTCGTTTAGCTTTTTATTTTACGACGATATGAACAGCGGTATGACTTTTTTAAATGGCACCCTGTACTTTTTATTCAGTAATTCATTTCCTCTCCTAAAGACCTATTCAAAAATGTATCACCTTGTACCATTCACTGAAAAACAACTTTATTAATTACATAACACAACACTGACGTTGACGCTCCAGCGCTTAGTGCAGGTACTCTGAGTGATGGAACATGTCCACATGCTGACGTTGACAGAGGACAAATGTAAACATATGTGAATGCACACCCGTCATTCCGTCAACCATCGTCAGTTGGAGAGTTGTGTGAGTAGAAATGCTACTCATCTATGGGGAATGTAAGTTAGCATAACAGTAACTGCAATACCGTTTTCTTATGTACAGGTACATTCAGTACGGTAGTTTAGTCCTTTTAAATACTGTTGTGTAGAGTGGGCATACAGTAAAGGCTGTCCTTCCTACAAACTACATCGTCATAAGGTTTCTTTTATTGTTGTTGTTGAAGGTAGGCCAAATGCTACGCAGGCAGCGTAACTGTACAAGAGCGATATCCTGACAACAACCCACCTTCCCGATGGATGTTTTCTCGTCTTGTTGCGACGCTTCAGGAAACGGGAAGTTTCAACCCACAACGCAATCGTCGTGGCACTCGCACAAACAAAGCTGCCGAAGTTACTGTTCTCGCTTCCGTTGCTATGAATCCACATGTGAGCATACCACAGCATGAACACGAGATTGGCATTCCTAAAACCAGTGTAATCGTATTCTTACACGTCACCGGTTCAATCCTTACCATACACACCAACGTCAAGAATTTCATGGGAATGATTTCCAGAATCGTGCACAATTATGCTGATTGATGTCCCCATGATGGCTAAAGAGCATTCCCTTGAAACATATTGTAGTTTGCATCTGGACAAACAGTTATGAAGGGTGGTCCAGATAAGAGGGACACCCTGTATACGTTGCTTACTTTCGTCTCAGATTAGCCAGTGCTAATTTTAAAGCATACTCAAAAAATTTAGATTTCTGGAATTGCTTGTTTACTTGTAGGAGACTACAAGACGACGGACGTGGCCCAGATGATGTTCCAAATGCACAAGCAGTACGGAGACGTCGCTAAGCTGGTGGGTCTCCCAGGGAAGCCACCGATGGTCTTCTGCTTCAACGCCAACGACGTAGAGAAGGTACGTACCTGAGATGTAGAGCGGATGCGTAGCATCGACATATAGCAGATACATACGAGAGACACGGAAAGGGTATATACAAAAGATATAGAAAAGGTACATGTCAGCTATAAGGGGTGGTCAGAAAAAGTCTAAAAAAATTTTACGGTTGTTGCACGTTGGGTTGTGCTGAGAAATAATTGTTTCAAAAAAAAGTCGATACGTGTGCTGTTTCCTAGTTAATTAGCATTGAAGTTAGCCCATCAAGCTATTGCGCACGCAAATTCAATCATCCCGCCAGAGACGATCTCGTCAACGTGTTTTTCGTTTGTCTTCCTAAAGCCGAGGAAGATGGCGATACAAAAAGTGGGCGTCGGACAGTACTAAGGATCGAACCCGACCTAAAGACTAAGCAGTCTTGTGCGCTCTTATCTACGCTATGGGAACAACTGACACTAATTGTCTCCGGTGGACAGCTCGAATTAGCGCACGCAACGGCCTGATAGGATAACTTCAGTGCTAATTAACTCGGAAACGGAGCAACGTATCAAATTTTTTTCTTAACAACTATTTCTTAGCACAACGCACCCTGCAACACCCTTACAAACTTTTCAGACTGTTTCTGCTCTCCCTGTATAGAGAAGGTACGCCTAAGGAATGTTCAGAAGGTACATACAAAGAACATAGAGGAAGTACCTAATAGATACACACCAGATATAAACAGAAATGTAGAGAAGATACATTCCAGAGAAATATGAAACTACGTAGCAAAGACGCAGGAAAGGTTCATCCCAGAGAGATACAGAAGGTACATAACAGAGATACGCACGAGAGAGGCGGGAAAGGTACATCTTACAGACATTGAGAAAATACATACCAGGGACAGTCAGAAGGTAAATAAACAGAGATGTAGAGAAGGTATGCGCCAGAAAAACATAAAACATACACATCAGAGACATACAGAAGGTTCATCGCAGAGAGATAAAGAAGATACACAGCAGGTACATAGAGAACGTTCATGCCAGAGAGATATGCGAGAAAGTACTCATACATCCCAGAAAAGCCGGCCGGTGTGGCCAAGCGGTTCTTGGCGCTTCAGTCTGGAACCGCGCGACCGCTACGGTCGCAGGTTCGAATCCTGCCTCGGGCATGGACGTTTGTGATGTCCTTAGGTTAGTTAGGTTTAAGTAGTTCTAAGTTCTAGGGGACTGATGACCTCAGATGTTAAGTCTCATAGTGCTCAGAGCCATTTTTGAACCATCCCAGAAATGAACCGAAAAGGCCTAGATGTGAGAATATTGGGAAGAAACGTTGCTAAGTGGAGAGTAGTAGGTAAGATGAAATAAAGAGGAGCAGGAATAGATAACTGCATCAAATGAACGCGGCGAAACAACGACAAGCAGGCATACATCACTGTCAGCAAGTCACTGAAAGTACATCGTTGGTTGAAAGTGGTGCTGCAAGCTGTACTAATCTCCCTGGGCATATTTTAACTACACAGAAGTAAGCGAGCAATTTGATGTGAAAGGCACTCATCCATCAATTCCGCCTTCTGTAAAGTCGCCTTAATAATGCCATGTCCGTCTCGCTAGAGGGCAGTCTACATCAGTGCATAAATCTGTCCCCTGTAGAATACTGTGAAGTACATGGCACAGAATATTTTGTACTGTACCGCTTACCATAGATTCTTTCCACTCCATTTGCGTATGGCGCACGAGAAGAATGATGGCTTAGACGGCTCTGGGTGTCTTGTAATTAGTGTAACCTTGTCTTTGCGGTCCCTAAGGGAACGTTGCGTATGGGTTTGCAGTTCAGATTCCTGACTAGATACTGCTTCATGAAATTATAAAATAGAATATTGTCTGCCTTGTCCTAAACATAGACAATAAAGGTGCCACAATATATTCCTTGAGTATGACTGCACTTTTCTGTTTCTATTGGTCACTCTCCAAGCTGCGTTCTCTCTTACAATAATCCTTCATGCAGTCACTAAATTCGTTTGATTCCCCATATAATAGCACTTTTATTAACAAGTATTGGTATGGGCTTATGCAAACGCATTTCGGATATCAAGAAATTTGCATCTTCCCGAATGTCATGGGCTATGGCTTTTCACGTGTTCGTTTGTTTCGGAATTCTTGCTGGTTGGTATGAAGGAGGTCATTCACTTCGAAACACCTCATTACATTTAACCATAGAATATTTTCAGATTGTACGAAAAAAAGTATGAAAGA